>NC_080089.1:7260700-8465200 GCF_950005125.1 Chionomys nivalis
CTTCTGCTCTGTTTTTCACTCTTGAAACTGAAGACATGTCAAATAGCCTTTACTCTGTTATCATCAGAAAGTTTAAGCTTCTTCAAAGAACTCTTACAACTTTATTCAATCATTGTTTTAAAATAATTTTCATGCCAAACAACCCAAAAGCTGAGGCTTGGTCCCCAGAGTGGTGATATTAGGAGACGATCGGAAGTTTAACAGGAAGGCCTAGTTTCAAAAGAATCATAGGCCATTGGAACCAACACTTGAAGAGGAGAGTGGGGTCTCTATTCTGCATTTTCCTCTTTCTTTGGTTTTGTAGACATAAGGCAAGTTATATAACTTTATTCCTTTTATGTTAATCATCTCAGGTATTTGTTAATAGTTATGGACTAACAAGATTGCCTTAAATATTAATGAAGTATCGTTTGATTAAAAATACAACACTCCAGAATCATTATTTTTGATTGAAAATAATTAAATTACACATTTTTCTATCTTCCAGTGTTACCTATACTTCAAAGATGCTGTGAAGGCAAGCATTCATTAAGAACGTTCCACTGTTAGAATAGAGGTAAGTATGCTGACTTCTTTTCTGGAAATCTTCATGCGTATGGTTTCTATATCTTACTTACTAATGGTGTCAAGTGACACCAACCAATACATGACTGTGACAGCCAACAGCATTTGAGAAGTGCAACCAATTATATGATTTATTCTTATTTCAGAGCTGTTTAAAATTACAGGAAATTGTGTCTTAGAATTGCTAACATGTGGCATTCCATTTTCCAAATATGCTTGGATGATTTTGTTTCTTCTATTCAAGAAAACAATTTCTGAACAATGAATTTATTCTCACACTTTTTTATTTTCTTTATTGTCCTGCATGCTGTTGCTTTGATATTTTTAGTTCCCTTATTCTTCTGGAAAATAAAGCTCAGTTCGTCAATGCCTTGTTCCAAATATTGATTATTGAATTCAAAATTGGGTTTCTTACTAGATTAGCACTTTTCAGGTAATTGTTTCGGGAAAAACTAGAGCAGATAAAATCAACGGGATTCATTAACATAACCATCTTCACATATAATATATGGATGCAAACTGTGTTGTACCAACAGTAGCAAATTACATAGCAATTCTAAACTATAGCTGATCACAGAAACTTTAAAAACAATTTAAAAGTTTTATTTTGAGGCACACTGTTTTGGAAGTTAAGGTTTTTTTCTTTTCTTTCTTTTTTGTGTTTTCTCTCTTTTGTATATAGTCCTATTGATTTCTGGAAGTCACTGGTTGATTGTACTTTTAATTTTAATAATAATTTATCTAATAGTATCCAAAAGTAAAATTTCCATACTGTAAACTCTAATATAATAGACTCTGATTTAAACACTTTATTTGTTGTCTATTTTACTCATAGTCACACATTTCTGTCACATGTATTTGTGTTTTGAGCTAATGTAAGTCAACACAGCCATAAGGCAAACACTATACTCTTGTTGTTATTAGATATTGGCAGTTCTGGCAGTGACTTGAGGTGGTTTCTAAATGTTCTTTATTCTGAAATTCAAAACCAGTTTCTATCTATCAATCTATGTATCTATGTATGTATTATCTATCTATCTATGTGTCTATCTACCCTTCTATCTATCATCTATCATTTATCTATCTAGTCATCTATCTATCTATCTATCTATCATCTATCAATCCATCTATCCATCTGTCTGTCTATCTATCTATCTATCTATCTATCTATCTATCTATCTATCTATCTATCTATTTCTTTATTTTGTTTTTTTGAGGAAGAGCACTGGCTGTCCTGGAACTCGTTCTGTAGACCAGAGTGGACTTACACTCATGGAGATCCTCCTGCCCCTGCCTCCAGAATACTAGAATTAAAAGAATACAGCACCACTACCTGGCAGCACCAGTTTTTGTAAGACATCACAAACATATATAAGCTACACAGAAATTTGACTAGTGGGCAATAAGAAATAGCCAGTTTTTTCTTTTAATATGTCCATTTTTCTGTATCTCTGTTTGTGTGTGTGCATGTGTATCTTTTGCACGTGTGCATGTTTATATCATGGCACGAGGTTGATGTCATGATAGCTCTTCCTTCTTATTCATTGGTGTGGGAAAGCTCATTCAGATTCGGAACTCTGTGCTAGCTCTTTCTGGTGATCTTTCTCTGATTTCCCAGGCTGGATACAGTCAGGTTATCACCACTCACAGTTAAGTGGGTCTATGGAGACCTTTGTCCTGGTTCTTGCCTGTGCACAGCTAACACTCTAACCAAGTGTTTGCAACACTTCTGGCACATCAGGCAATGTCTTCCGATTACATGTGTAGGACTGACACTAAACGTCAATGAGGCCCTTATCTATACTGTTTTGTGATGAAAGATATACATCAATCTTCTTTCCAAGTCAAATTGCTATATCTAATTTATTTAAGAACAGAGAGATTGGGGCTGGAGAGATGGCTCAGTTGTTAAGAACACATGATGCTCTTTCAGGAGACCTGGATTTGGCTGCCAAACCCATGTCTAGGAATTCACATATCCCTGTAATTCCAGTTCCAGAATGTCTGACATGTTCTTATGGCCTCCATTCGTACCTGTACACATGTGGTGCACAATGATTCAGTTGGGCTCACACATAAGTCTATAAAATAATAAAATAAATAAATATTTCTAATAAAAGATCAGAGGTATTATTCAATACTCCCTACTAAACATACGTTAATAACTTCCTTTCATTTCATATGTAGTATTGCCTATGAAACCAACAACATTCTCTTGTATATATTTTGATATAGCCATGTACAATGTTAAGAACACAATTTCTAGAGAGTTTGTCTCTGGCGAAGGTTCTTTCAACAAATCAAAACTTGTTTGTAGATGCATACATTTTTATCATATAGTTAGTTTGGAAACACTTTTCAAGTCAATTCATAGCTCAGAAGTCTAAAGCTTTGATGTATTAAAAGGTATATAACCAAAACTGGTAACAGTATTCTAACAACATATGTCAAGTGATGGACTAGTCAATGTCCACAACTCCAAAAGAGATATGCAATGTGTTTTAAAGTTTTATATAGTGCCAGGCAGCTAAGTTTAATATTTTCTTCTTTATATACATTAAAAATAATCTTTCTTTGACTCCCCCTAATTATCATCAACAATTCATCCCCGGTTTGCCTCACAGCTAACTGAATGAAGGCCTGCAAATTTTCTTTCTAGAAAAATCCTGACAAAATAAACATTGGTTGCTTAGAAACTGCTCCTCGCTTTTTTATTTCCTAGTTGTCCAATAGGTTATATCTAAAACTATGTTTAGAAAATTATACTAGTTAATTATTAACCTTAGTATTTACATGTATTCTGCATAATTCATCACATTTCCCATTACACATGAGTCTAACATCTTTTCAAGTTTGTTAAAGTTAAGAATGTCTATAACTACATAAGCTTTAATTCATTAGGAAAAAATAGATAATACTACTGTTAAAAATGTTTGCCAATAAGATGAAATGATCCCATATACTTTTCTATTATCAATATTTTATTTCTCTTGTATCTATCTTACGACCAAACAAAACATTCTGTAGATTTTATGTCAACTTAACACAAGCTATGGATGAAGGAATCTTGTTAGAGAAAATACCTTCATAGAATTTGGCAAGATTAGCTTGTAGGAAAGTCTGGACTGATGATTGATGTGAGAGGGCCCAGATGACTGTGGGTGGTGCCATCTTATGATTGGTGACCCAATATGATATAAGAAAACAGGTTGAGCAAGTCATGGACAAACAAGCAGGTAAGTTGTATTCCTCCATGGCCTCTGCTCAGTTCAGGCTCCCATACTTTCTACATTTAGTTCTTGTCCTGACCTTTGTGGATGAGGAACCCTAACCTGGAAGAGTGAGATGAAGAAACCCTTTCCTCTCCAAATTATTTTTAGTGGTGTTTTAACATGCCAATAAAATCCTAACTCAGAGAGAAGGAATCTATACTCTGTTACTTTTAGACAACTCTCTTAACAATTAAACATTTGAAAAACACTTCAAAAAGAACTCTTTACTTTCCCCTAGTTTTGCTATATGATAGGATCATCATCCAGTCTAAATAATATTAAGAAGATCTGATTAAGGAACTTCTAATCACAGAATTAGAATAAAGAAACATCTACAAATTTCTAAACTTTCCCTGAAAGAATTTGATTTTCAGAGTTATTGATATTTATACAATTACAGTTATCTAAAACTAAAACAAAAAATAGACAAATATATTCGGCTTTAAGATAAAAACTCCATGGTTTAATAGTTCAAGTTAGTTTTTTAAAGAATGCATTAATTGCAAAGTTCCTCTTAAGAAATGCTATCTACTATATATGTGTCAGAGGACTAACAGGTTCTGTGGGCTTCTTTGTAGCAGAGACTCTAATCTTCACATTTTTCATCGTTATTTTTACTGTTTCCCAACACCTGCCAATTACAGCCACATTTCCTTCCATTCACTTCTACTCACCTACTCAAGCCCAAATGTCATTATCTTGGTGGAGTGGGCTGCACACAGAAGCTTCACCGAGGTCATACATGGTCACTCACTCAAGCCCTACTGTCAAGACCCTGGTGGAGCAGTCTGCACACAGAAGCTCCACCGAGGTCACACATGGTCACTCACTCAAACCCAATTGTCTTTATCCTTGTGGAGTGGGCTGCACATACAAGCTCCACCGAGGTCACTCAAGCCCTACTGTCATGACCCTGGTGGAGCAGTCTGCACACAGAACCCCACTGAGGATTGATATGTTGCTTGGTTTTTGCACATTCTTCTTTTGAGGCAGTATCAAGGCAGATTGCAAGCATGAGCCTCTAAAGTAACTGAAAATTTTATTTTCTTTACTTGAAAGAAATGGCTTATTTCTTAATATTTCCAAAAACTTGGTTTTTGGTCCCACTCCCATTCTTTCCCACTTTGTTCAGACTATTCTTGAGATAATATCATTGATTATTCTGAATAAAGTCAATTAGCTTATTTTTTCAAGCTTATTTCCTGACATTTAGCATTGTAAATGGTTCCAAATGACCAGAGGTGACTCTTTATGGCTTTGAAAGTCACCTTTGCTAAATTAGAAAACACGTGATTATTAGGTATGTCAATACTTCCTTCTCTCCCACGATGCACCTAGGTCACTTTAAAAGACTTAGTACAAAGGCTGAAGAGATGACTCAGCCCATAAGAATGTGTGCTGCTCTTCCAGAGGACCTGGCTTTGAGTAAAAGCCTGGAGGTCAAGCAGTTCACAATGGTCTGTAACTCCAATTCCAGGCCATCAGACACCCTCTTCTGGACTCCTTGTGTTCATGCACACAGGGTACGTGTCTGCACACAAATATACACTCGCGCACGTGCACACACACATCATTGATTAAGTCAATAAGCAATGAATTAAATAAATTAAATAAATACATATATAGTGGATAAGATAAAAAATCGTGAGTAAATTAATAAATCTCTAAAGACCAAGTACAAAGACTTATAATCAACATTTTAGGAGACAAAAAGATAGAATCAACTTTAAACTCTTAAAGGTCATTCATTAATAGAGAAAAATTCACATCAGTAGAGTTAGCCAGAGAAGGAAAAGAATAGGTAATTAATAAAGGTTAAAAGCCACTGAAAATATAAATACCATATTACCAAAGGATTTAATCCCAGCTCAGCTGAAAGGAAAATGGACATGTATATATCAAAGGATGTAAACAAAAGAAAAAGATTCTCTTTACTGAATTAAAGTCCTCTCTTAAAGAAAGGAACATTTAAATACTTGAGTATTGATTTCTTGCTTTAAAAAACTGCAAGGTAAGACAGAAATTTAGATATAAAAGTAGCTGGATGTATGCCATTAAAAGGATAAAAGCACATCATTCTGAAGGGGTCTGGCAGATATCCCACACCAATTAAGGAAGAAATTTTGCAGAATGTGCAACATATCCATCTTTGAAATTCCAGATTTCAGTAATAGAGCTCAAGAATAGGTGAAGGAAAATGAAAAAGAACAAGAAGGCGAAGAGGAAAATGTTGACATTGGAATTCATTGGTGTGATGAGCTTACAGCTCAGTGACTCATTCCCTGAGGCTGATGTGCAGCACAGTAAAGAACCAGCGCTGAGGGAGCAGGACACTGGCTGGAAAGTAGGCTCTCAGACCTGCCAAGAGATCAAGGCTAGGCTCGCTGACCTGCCAATCAAGACTTCAAGGTAGCAGTGGAAATAGTTCCAAATGGTGTCATCTGGAGCATACATCCACTTTAGACCTTCTGAAATGTGTATGATGTTTGTTTATAAGCGTCTAGACAAAATGTACACTTGTGTCTACACTGTCAATAGTCCTGTGTAGAATGAATCAGACACCTGGTTTCTGACAGCACTGAGATGTCAGAACGGAGGAATAAATAGGTCTACAACTGAGCTCATAAGTTAGAAATTCTGCATCACTATCAAGTACTTTGTAAATTAAAAAAAAATTTATTTCTTGTGTTTGTGTTGGTGCATGAGTGTCTATATGTGTACCAAGTATCTGCATGTGTTTACAGAAGATCGGATGAGAGATTGCTTGGAGAAGATAACATTTTTAAGAACAGGTGGTTAAAGTATTCTATTCAATTTATTTTATTTTTAATAATAATGGTAATAAAGAAATGACTCTTCATATAGCAGAATAGTCAGTTAAAATATGGACAAATTTAACTCAAAGGTCAGTTAATGCTTTATTTTCCAGAGAAAATAATGAAATGAGTCAAAAGTGGTAGGCTATTTCCTGATCAGAAAATAAAATTTAATATTTCATTGGGCAAATATTGATATTTTCTACACATTTGAATAATTGATTTCTTTATTTTTTCAATGTTTTGACAATATATTTTCACAGTTGAAAGTGCTTAGAAATAGTTTTTTATTTATTTATTTTATTTGTTTATTTATTTAATTATTTGTTTATTATAGAGTTCTGCCTCCTCCCCGCTGCCACCTCCCATTTCCCTCCCCCTCCCCCAATCAACTTCTCCTCCCTCAGCAGCCCAAAGAACAGTCAGGGTTCCCTGTCTTGTGGGAAGTCCAAGCATCTCCCACCTCCTTCCAGGTCTAGGAAGGTGAGCATCCAGACAGCCTAGGCTCCCACAAAGCCAGTACGTGCAGTAGGATCAAAACCCAGTGCAATTGCTTTTGACTTCTCAGCAGCCCTCCTTGTCCGCTATGTTCAGCGAGTCCGGTTTTATCCCATGCTTTTTTTTAGACCCAGTTCAGCTGGCCTTGGTGAGTTCCTGATAGACCATCCCCATTTTCTCAGTGTGTGGGTGCACCCCTTGCAATCCTGAGTTCTTTGCTCGTGTTCTCTCTTTTTCTGCTCCTTATTTGGGCCTTGGGATTTCAGTCTCCAAAAACTCTACCAAAGAACTCCTACAGCTGATAAACACCTCTAGTAATGTGGCAGGATACAAGATCAACTCCAAAAAATCAGATGTCTTCCTATACACTAAGGAAAAGGAAGCTGAGAGGGAAATCAGAGAAGCATCACCTTTCACGATAGCCACAAATAGCATAAAATATCTTTGGGCAACTCTGACCAAGGAAGTGAAAGATCTATTTGACAAGAACTTTAAGTCTTTGAAGAAAGAAATTGAAGAGGACACCAGAAAATGGAAGGATCTCCCTTGCTCTTGGATTGGGAGGGTCAACATAGTAAAAATGGCAATTCTACCAAAAGCAATCTACTGATTCAATGCAATTCCCATCCAAATCCCATCAAAATTCTTCACAGACCTGGAGAAGACAATAATCAACTTTATATGGAAAAACAAAAAACCCAGGATAGCCAAAACAATCTTATACAATAAAGGATCGTCTGGGGGCATTACCATCCCTGACTTCAAACTCTATTACAGAGCTACAGTATTGAAAACAGCTTGGTATTGGCATAATAACAGAGAAGTAGATCAACGGAATCGAGTAGAAGACCCGGACTTTAACCCACAAACCTATGAACACCTGATTTTCAATAAAGGAGCTAAAAGTATACAATGGAAGAAAGAGAGCATCTTCAACAAATGGTGCTGGCAGAACTGGTTGTCAACCTGTAGAAGAATGAAAATAGATCCATATCTATTACCATGTACAAAACTCAAGTCCAAATGGATTAAAGACCTCAATATCAGTCTGAACACACTGTACCTGATAGAAGAGAAAGTGGGAAGTACTCTACAACATATGGGCACAGGAGACCACTTCCTATGTATAACCCAAGCAGCACAGACATTAAGGGCAACACTGAATAAATGGGACCTCCTGAAACTGAGAAGCTTCTGTAAAGCAAAGGACACTGTCACTAAGATAACTGATTTCTTTAAAAGGAGACAAATTTTGAAAGTAAAAATAACTGTCAAGACTGGTTGTAAAAATCCACATTTAGGCTGACACTTTATATTAATTATTAAAATTTCAAAACGTTGTTGATTATAATGTGCAGAAATATTTTATACATGTTAGTGTATGTGCTGGTTAGTTTTAACTGTCAGCTTGACACAATTTAGAATCAGATGAAAGAAAGTCACCATGGAGGAATTGCACATGTTAGACTGAGCTCTGGACATGGCCTTGGGTATTTTCTTGGTCTCCCAGCCCTTTGTGAGTGGCTTATGGACCACACAAGAGTAAAGCCTGCTTAATACTAAGTATACAACCCAGCAAGCAGCCAGGCAGCCTGGGGGCACTAACACCCACCACACCCCACTCCCCCAGCTCTTGACTGTCACATGCTGTGACAAGCTGTTTGATGGCCTGGCTTGGCTTCCCTGACCTGATGATTGCGGTGTGGCATTGTGAGGTAAAATAAATCCTTTATTCCTGACACTGTTGTTGATCTGAATATTTTTATCATACTAACAGAAATGAAGCTAAGGTAGAATACAACCAGACTTTGTGATGAAAATGATTCAAATATATGTGGTTTGAATGAGACTGCACATGTATCACAGACTTAAATCTATTTGTGAGGGCATGTTTTAAAAAAGGAAACTAGATGTTCGCACTCTGGAAGCAGTCTTCAGGGAGGTGTCATGGAAAGAACAGAGTAGAATCCAGGAGGCGATGTCTTGGATCCTTAGTTTTTTCTGAGAGCGACTGAGTGAAGGGTGCAGAGCGGAGGAGATCCTCTTCCAGCAAAGTGCTCATCCTAAAAACGGCAACAATTGTCAGGAGAATGGCCCTGCAGGAGTCACAATTTAAAGATTGGCAGAAGTTCAGTTTCATAAAAGTGGAACGGGGTGACCCACTTGTAGAGGTGAGAAGTCTTTCAAAAGGCCAGACCACATTTCATTCCTTTTCCACCGAGACTTTTACAAGCAGCAGAAGAAGCCAAGAATGTTTAAAAATAAAGCAGAAAACAGCATTCTTGGTTTCTATTATAAAGGAAAACGGCGCAGGATAAAAATAGGGTCACGTCCTAACTTCACCATATTACAGTCCCTTCTTAATACAATATTTGTTAGGGATAAACACCATTATGGCTAGACCTATTGTAAGAGGCTATTATTTCTTTCATTTTCTTAACAATACATGGAAATTTTAGCTATATGAATTTCACTGGGCAGTGGCTAAATATAGATTAGCTGATTTAAGTAGTTAATCATAATAATAATATTTATAAATGATTTCATTGTGTTGGCTCATTCTTTTTACTGGTTCACAGACATTTAAAAGCAGTGACTAATTCAGTGGGTATTTTTTTTAAGTTACTTTGAGACACATATAAAAGAAGAAATTGAAATAATCTTCCCTCTTATCTTTGTGCCAGAATTTTATCCATACCCAGAGTACTTTAAAATTTATGCTGTGCAAAATAATGCCTTAGTGGCCATAATTAACCTAATTTTGTAAAAGTTAGCTGTTAAGTATTGCTGAAGCAAGGTTCAAAATAGTTTGACTCAGGTGCCTGATTTCCTGGCTTATTCTAGCATTTAGCTATTTATTGCTATCAAAGATATGTTGACAGCTGATGCTTGTGAACACCCTCAGCCATATTATTTACTCCATTTATTAACTGTGACTTAAAAGGTTCAGTATCTTGGATAAAACTACTTTAAATAAATACTTTAAATGTAATGTTTTATATTGAGACAGATATTTTGACCACCTTGGTACCTATAATAATTACATAATCCACTGCACATTTTCTCCTTCCCCATGGTTGAACCTATGAATGCAATTAAATTTGCGTTTCTAGTTATGTCTAGAAAATGGGTTGGATAGCTCCCTGCACCGGCTCACCTGTCTCTGGCCCCTCTTTTCTTGTCAGTGCAGGTATATATCTATTTGCTATGGCCACTCTGCTCTACTAAACTGTACACCTCAGCAAACAATTGCTATCTCATTTTCAAGATATTTAGAAAAAAGAATGCAACAAAGAAAACCTAGTAATTGTCAAATAAATAAATGAGGAAATGCAAATCTATGGTTTTTTAAAATATCTGTGGTGTAGTACATATGTGAGTATGCACGGGCACGCAAGTTCATAAGTTGACACTGGATTTCCCTGTTGCTCCCCACCTTAGGTTTTAAGACAGTGTCTCTGGTTGAATCATGAGGTTGCCTAGATGGGATAACCAGTTAAAAGTCTGGGACCTGCCTGTCTCTGCCTTCCACAGCACTGGGGTTTCAGAAGTAAACCACGGTTCTCAGCTTTCACTGGAGCCTGAACCCAGGTCTCTATGCACTCTACTGACTACACCTCCTCCTGCAAACATACCTTTTATGTTTCTCTTAGCAACAGATTATATTTTGAAACAACAAAATCAGATTTTCCTCCCTCACGATTTTAAAGCTTTTTGATTGTAGCCCACAGAAATAATGTGTACGTTGCCATGCATGAGCCCCTACAATGATGATATTCATCAAGCAAGAGTGTGTTCAATGTACTCAACAGTGAACCTTCTTAGCTACCGTGTTTCCTTTTACTCAGTTAAATAGTGCTGGGATGGAGTGAGCCACATCATCATCCACTTAGTCTCAGCTGGTAGAGTAACAGAACAGCATGCCCGTCCTATATCCTAGACTTTCAGAACTGGAAGGTCTTAAAGAGCTGGGGACTTCTGATTCATAGATGTCACCGGTGAACAGTTGAGGAAATATGCCTGTTTCGATTTAGATTCAGCTACAAATTGCAATCACAGTCTAAAATCATTTCATCTAATCCTCCACACAGTCACATAAACTCAGAACTGCTACTTGCATGAGGTGTGTAATAAGAAAAGAGGGTTTGGGGTCTGGTACTTTCTTGCTTCCCTTGGTCCTGCTGGTTTTTGACCTTTACCCAAATACCTCCCCTTCATTTCCTGTATTGTATGTACATATTTGAAACAGAAAGCAAGCGATATTCTCAGGTTTTTGTTTTGTTTTATGTTAGGTAAGGTCTCCATTTAGCCCAGGCTGGTCTTGAAATGGAGTTCACTGTACAGTTTAGATGGCCTTTAACTCCTGATCCTCTTGCCCATGCACTGAGATCACAGGCATGCACTTGACTAATTTATTTATGCATTCATTTATTCTCTGTTGTTTGAGACAAAGTCCCACCATGTAGCCCTAGCTGACCAGTTGCTGGTAGTCCCTTCTGCCTCAGGGTCTGCAAACACCTGCTTCTTGCCCTGAATCTTACTATTTAAATTAACAGCATGGTGTTGGTTACTGCACTTACCGTAGGACAGATGACAAATACATCCAGGTGCCTAACAAAGCTGTCTGGCCTTGTTTATTATTCGAAATCCCCTGTGAATCAACTCAGGTCTTACTGACAGGGGCTCAAGGCAAGCTCAGCTTGTGATGGCATTTCCCATTGGGAAGTCTCTACACAGTAGACTGATTTGAGTTCTAGTACAATAAACCCTTCCATTCCAGCCCTACACCACAGACTCCACCATCACTAAGGCCCAGCACCTTAGCTGTCTGGCAGGAGGTCTTAACACTCACCTCTAGACAAGTTCTAACTACCCCAAACCACTCCTGACCTCCCAAAATAAAACAAAAACAAAAAACCCGGGAGATGGGAAGGGTCTGGCCGACCTTCAAACTGGGCATGCTCAGTGGCAGAACTGCTAAGTACTTCCAGCCAAGACTGGCATCCCTGCTCCCAGCTCCACTGCAGAGCAATTCCACAGCATCCGCGCCCTTGGAGAGCCAGAAGCAGCGCCTCCCGCCCCCTGCAGCCTGTGCTGCAGCGACCGGCCACCGGAGGGGGGCGAACCCACGTCAACCTGTTGTTTGTCCGGTCCCCATTGATCTAGCCAGCGCCACAAGGAAGTGCGGCACCCACACGCTCTTGGAAAGTTCAGCATGCAGGAAGTTTGGGAAGAGCGGGGCAAGTAGCTGGAGGGCACGGCAGCGCAGGGCAAAGCAGGCAGCGAAGGCGCGGAGCGGCACAGCAGAGGTCCACCGGCCCAACCCGGTGGGCTTTATTTATTTATATATTCATTTCTGGAGCGACGCTGTCCCTAGGTCGCTGATCCCAAATGCACCGACTCATTTTCATCTCCATTCTTGTGTGCGCGAACTTTTGTAGCTATCGGGACACTTTTGCGACTCCGCAGAGTGCATCCATCAAAACTTTACGCAATGCCAACCGGAGGAGAGAAGGTAAGAGACTCACTTTGCCTTCTTTATTGACAAGGTCACATTTGCTATTGTCCGGGTTCTTTGATCCATTCTCCCCACCCCCAACCCCTCCGTTTCTGAAAATTTCAAATGAACTCAGAGGGAAGGCATTGTTTAGGGGAGGGTGACTGCTGCTTCGCCCCCAGCTAAGGTAGCCCCTCCTTCCAGAACTGTACTAAAGAGTGTGAAGTGTGTTGGGGGCAATATGATGGGTCAAGTGGGCTTCACCCCTGCACCTTGGAAATCACATGGGTAGGTGTGTGTCCTGGAATAGTTGATACCAGGACGTGGGTGCCTCCTTCAGTGTTGAAAAGCTGCATGCTGTACCCACTTTGGGCTAGGCTAATCTGACAGTAGTAAAGACTGCATTGGTGGAGTCCAGTGGCCTTTACCGGATGACATAATTCTTATTTATTTATTTTAGGGATGAGAGTAGAAATGACACGTTTCAGCTTTGTGCTTATTTCTGCAGCAAACCGGCGATTTATTTGTCTTTTATTTTTAAGAGAAATCAGTGTTGCCCCTTCTGTCCCTCAAGTGACTTTCCCTTGAAGTTCAGAGAAACTGGGAAACTGGAATCTGGGAGGCATGGCTGCTGGAATTTCCTTGTACTGCAGGGGACCTGGCTTCTATTGTGGGTTTTTGTCCTGCTGAGGCTTTGCAAGTTCCTGAAATGGCTGTCTTAAGAAAGGTTCTAAGCAGACATTCTTATTTTTCTGCCTCTGCAAGACACATGGGTCACTAGGTCTCTGAGACTGCAAGTTGAGCTGTTGAAGCTGGGACTCACTTAGGTCCTCAGCTGAAGTTTTGGTCCCACTGGCATGTGGATGGAATGGCCCAAGGCTTTATTGCTTTTGTTTTCCTACATGAATCTCATTTTCTTTTACTTGCTTGAAGTTCCCCACAACCACCACTTTCTTCCATATCACCACCCGGCCTCCAAACACCAAAAACATCACCAAGATGTTCTTAGTGGCTACAGTGTTTGAACTGGCAACATGACCATCTTGGTAAATTCATAATAGACACCTTCATCACTTATGAATGTCTTACTTGATATGTTCTAAATTCAAACTTCCTTGAAAGACTCTGCGAATTTGAGGGGAAAATACATAATGCATTTCTATAGTTTTTGGTGACAGGTAGTCTTGGTGGCATCGTCTGTACCTTATCTGAAGTGTTAAGGTATATGGTCCCAGAACTCAAATTTCCCTACTAGACAGCAGTGTTTTGTGTAAACTATTTTAATAATTTATTGTGATGACCTTCAACTTACATTTTGCTCTCAACTGTAAAGCAAAGAAGCCCGAGTCTCAGTGCAGTTCCAGAGTTCATACTGCTAGGTGGTATCACCAGGATGGATAGATCTTCTTTGAGTTTTCAATTTTGCTAATACTTCTTTATTCACCTTATGGTCTTCTTAGAGTTAAGCATCATGTGGATGCATGACTTCATAGTCATAATTTTGTAATCCTCCAAAATATCAGTTTCAAGAAGTCAGAGACAGAAAATGAAAAGCATGCAACCACTGCTTATTAACCCAAGATTCTGACCCAAATCTATTCAGACAGCTCAGGGGATTTTTTTTACCCACTTCTTATGTTGAAGAACACACTGTCATGTTAATTTTCTTTATTAAAACTCTATATACATGAGAACTCTTGTCTGCATGGGACCTTCTCAAAATGCTAATGATTTCTCTAGATTCCTTTATAGTTTAGCTAAAGCTATTTCACAGTTACTCCAACACCACACACACACACACACACACACACACAAACACACACAAGATTGCTTAGTATTTTTCTCTTTAACAACCTTTTAAAATGGACTGGAAAGTGAGAAAAGTCCAGACACACTTAATGAAGAAAATACTAACATTCATACTGCATAGTGGGTTATTAATTTCTGGGAAACAATGGCTCAAAGAGATGAGATAGAATAGTAACTGTTGAAAGTTAAAAACTTAGGTATTACAGTAGTGTGTGTTCTTCCAAAGGCCCATTATCTATGGAACAGATGATTTAGCATATCTGCAATATTAAAATACTACAGGACAGGAGGGTGATCAGAAGGAAAAAGTCTAAAGATGTTCTTTGAAAGGATCTTGGTGATAATGGAAAACAAATGGTTGTGTGGCAGCCAGAAAGTTTGGTGGAGACAACCTTTGTACATTTTTTTTCAAGCCCTGACTGGCTCCCCTCTGTTGGGGTCAAGAAAGGAACCTTAAGGAGAGAGGCAGGTGTCACATACAAATGGTTTCCAGTGGTGTGTTGGAGTCTTCACAGACTGACTCAAAGGGTCTTTGGAGAAGTCTAAATATCACTGAAATTCCTAAGACAGATCGGGGAGAAATCCTTGCTCAGGGTCTGCACATCTTGAGCTTGCTTTTCTGCGTCTTCCCCCATGACTTGTTAAGGAAGAAGGTATCTTGGTGCTTTGACTCTCAGATGAAGAGAGCACAGACATCTGATGAGACATACATGAGAAATATGCTCAGGAGAAAGACAGAAAATAAAAACCAATGAGCACTAATATGCAGTTGAACACTAATATGCAGTCAACAGAAGATATGGTGTCAATAGCCACTGAAAATCCTAAATGGAGTGGGTAGGTATGTGGAAGCCATTATCTGGAGGTAAAACTACATTCATACTTGAATACCATGTTTTTGCTCTTTGAAATTGTTGGTTGCTGCCCAATTTTGGGGTTTAGAAAGGAACCACATGGGATGAAGGCAGAAGTTCCATGAAAAGCATGTGAGATGGGTATTTTGATTATTTCCAGCCTAACACAAAAAGCTTGGGATTAATCAACTGTGTCTCATAGCATATATTGAGGAAGTTATTGAAATGGTGTAGAGATATTAGTGTTGAAGATAATGGGCTCCATTTATTAGGCGACTGATCTTCTAGAATGTTCTATTGTAGAACAAGACTTCCAGATCATTTTGTTCAGAGTAGCTAAAGGTGGCCGTTGGAGGAAGGTGGCAGATTTGATCCAAATGAGATTTTATACCTAAGGAAGAATGCATTACAATTATTTTAAATACTTAATTCAGTGTTTATACTTCCTTATATCATAATATTAATCACTCTTGGTCAAGCTGATTTACTTTAATGCTATTTTTAAACATAGAAAAGTTTCTAATTTACGAGTCATACCTTATTTTAGTGTACATCGGTTGATGCTTTTGTGATAATGACTGTTCACACCACATGATGCTCTGACTGATACCATGAAAAAAATAGTCACAGTTAAATGACATTATTAATTATACTAACACCTACCTAGATACTACTTCCTGCCTAGAGACTTAAGAGTACAAATCCTTTTTCAAGTTTTGACCTTTTGTTATTTTCTGAAAGTACAAATGTTTCTGGTAAGCAAAAATTCTAGATTGCCCCAGTTGGCTATTGTACCAGCAATGGAGCTATCGCCAACTTTATTTATCACTTGCTAGGTTGAGGCCTATACAATCTGGATTGTGCTATTTTGGACTCAATAGCAGCAAGCGTGAGCCTTAAGCAATGTGACTTTCTAGAGGCACACAGATCTTGGTTAGAGATCAGAGATGAAAAGGGATGTCAACAAAACAAAAAATATATAAACTGTCTCATGTGGAAGTATCTGAAAGCTAAGGGCCACTGGAGTGTCTAAATTTTGCATTCATTTGTTTTTATATTTTCTGTTCAGTTCTAAGATTATTGAAGTTTCAAATCTCATAATGCATATCTGTGCCTACCTGTCTTAAATGCAGTTTATCTTTGCCTTTAACAACATGGGTAGATGTGACTAATTACTATTCCTTAAAAGGAGGATATGGAGCTGGGGAGATTTAGTGGGTGAAAAAACTCAAGTTGGAGTCCTCAGAATTTTCTTGGATATGCAGGTCTGCTCTCTTAGCACCTCTACAGGGAGATAGCAACAATATGAGAAGAATCTCCAGACATTTGTGGGGAGCAACCCTGCTACGTGCAAAAGGGACTGGGCTTTGTCTTTATATAAAAGTGGAAGGCAAGGGCCAAGGTTGTGTGATGGAAGAATCAAATATCAAGGTTGTACTATGACCTCCACAAGAGTGCCGTGGCATAGATGCCAAAAATTCATATGAATGAACACAAACAACATGCATATACACCACACATACATGCATATACAGACACACACACTAAGGTGTATGAACAGAAGTTCCTGGAAAAAAAGTCTCACCTCCAACTGAACCTTCCCCAAGGCTGGTTAACTGATTAGAACTCTGATGGTTGTGAAGTCGGAATGTTGCATGTCCAGAGCCATCATTAGCCTTGTTCATACTCATTTACTGCTTTGCTTTGGACCTGGCCTAAGTCTTTGTAAGCATTAGGCAAATCATTTAGAATTTACAGAGGCCTCCACCACAAATCAAAAGGCTGAGTGCCATCCAATTGCATCAATTGCATTGGAGTACTGTGGAAGAGGCACCTCTTCCACAGCCTTGATCCCCCACTTACCTTACACCAATGTGTTTTTAAAATGTCCTCATTCCTGATCTCCTTTATTCTGTTATTACGAAAACCCATGAAACTGCTTCCATGCTGGAGTGAGGAATTTGGGATGACATAAATACTGTTTCTTGGCCATAGTTATTTGGCTTCAGAATATATTCTTTCCTAGATCCTTTAAGCGAGAGTTATATTTTTAGGGGGTGGACTGGTGCCTGGCTGCTTTGCATTGTGGGGTCCTGAGATGTTTACAGGCTATGCATTGTAGGGGTCGCCCCAAGGTTCCTGCATGCTATGACTTGTAGGGTATCTTGGGGTGTCTGGTTGTTGTGCATTTTAAGGTGTCCTGGGGTGCCTACCTGCTATGCATTGTAGGGTATCCTGAGGTGCCTGCATGCCATACATTGTAGGGTGTCCTGAGGTGCCTGCATGCCATGCATTGTAGGATGTCCTGCATTGTAGGGTGTCCTGAGGTGCCTGCATGCCATGCATTGTAGGATGTCCTGGGGTGCCTGCCTGCTGTACAGCAGAGATTGGCCTGAGCTAGGTTGTGAGCTGAATTGACTGAAAGTGATTTTTATCTGAAGGAGTTTTTTCCTTTCAGTGACTAAAAATAAAACCAGATTGCTTCAGAATAGTTAGGCCAAACATGGAGCAGAATCTTCGGAGTCACTGCTCTCTTCCAGCCAGAAGCCTCAGCCTGTTGTCAGATAGGACTCCGAAAAGGTGTGCTCTCTGAACCCTGTCATTGTCATTCTGAAAGTCTGGAAGGATGTCAGAGCTTTGTGTATTTCTCCTTGAGAGGTGAGTCATATGCAAATGCTATTTCTTCTGAGACTTGAATTTTTCTTATTGAAACGGTCTGATTAGTACAGCAGAACAGTGTTTTGAAACCCTTCTCTTTGTTAAAATGGGAACACTTGTGAACGAGGTGTAGGATGTTTGTAACTCTTGGACACCTTAATATTCATTTCTTACAAGGATCTAGAAAGTTTTAGGTAGAAATGAGTTGTTGTAAGTTGGGACTCACTCAGTAACCTATTGATAAGCAATTCTTTACTTGAGCTCAACTGTCTTCTGAGGGTGAACGTGACACACCAACAGTTCTTATTGCAAATCCTTCACAGAGTTCCACTGTCACAGTCTTTATTTAATGACTGCTTTTCTTTCTTTCTTTCTTTCTTTCTTTCTTTCTTTCTTTCTTTCTTTCTTTCTTTCTTTCCTTCTTTCTTTCTTTCTTTTGTTGATTTTCGAGACAGGGTTTCTCCATAGCTTTTGGTTTCTGTCCTGGAACTAGCTCTTCCAGACCAGGCTGACCTCAAACTCACAGAGATCCTATGCTTTGCTTTCTTAATATCTATCATATCCTGTCCTGATGTTCAGTTCTCTAACAGGGTGTACTCTCTCCTTGAGCTTTTGATCCAATGGAGGATAGAAATGAATAGTTCCAGGCAACTTTCTCGTTCATATGGCAAAGTCAAGATTTGAGACTTGCTTTAAGGGTTGTGGGGCGTATAGTAAGACTGCTGGACACCCTCTGGGTGTTGTCAGCCAAATGAGCCAATATATATATCCCTGTTGTTCTGTTTTATATGGTGTTCGAGTGAAAGATTTTTTAATTGAGAGAAGTATATCTTACAGTTAAAGTGAAAAGTTAAAGCCTGAGAGGGGGAGGGCACAGATTGGTGTGCCAGGTGCTCTCATGGGAACTGTGTGATGAGTTCTAGAACATCACAAAGACTGAGAAAGGCTTTCTGTCTAGGAAAGATGGATAGGAGCTTAAAATGTGGCCAGTGTGAGGGAAGAGAGCGGAGTTCATCAGTGGAAAGGAAGCTCCTCTCAAGATTTATAATTATAAAAGCAATGCTAATACAATACAATAAAGGCTGGAAGATGACTCAGTGGATAAAGGTGCCAGCTGCACAAGCTTGGGTCCCTGATCTTGACCCCTGGAACCTATGTAGAGAGGGAAGGACAGGATAGACTTTCTGACCTGACATCCATAGAATGGCATGGGTGCCCCATCATGCACACTTACTTATGTTTACAAAGAAACAAAAAAATAACAGTAAAATAGAAGCAAAAATGCAGGAATGCACATGTCCACTAGTGGAGGACCTGGGAAGAAATGTGAGGGAGTTTGCCTGTAATTCTGAGGGTGAAGGGAAATCACCAGAAGACTTAACTGAGAAGGGGAATGTAGCTCAGTTGGCAGAGGGATTGATAACCCAGATGGCATGATGAGCTGGATTTGACCTTCACCACCATATCCAACTGAATATAGTTGGCTATAACTGTAACCCCGGCACTTAACAGGTAGAATCAGAAGGATCAGAATTCAAGGTCGTTCCTAGATACATAGGGAGTTCAAAGCTAGTTTCATGAGACACTGAAACCCCTCCAAAAATATAAATAAAGGAAAGAAGCAAAGAATGGAGGGAGAGGAAGAAGATTTTAATTGAGAGAGAATCATGGCTTCTCAGTTTTGAATGCAGAAAGAGTGTGTCCTAAGGAGTGAGCCAGGGCAAAGGTTTGGTGGCACCAAATTCCTTGTAAATCCATTGCCTGTATAACATCTACACAGTCTGTTAGTTAATTTTCAAGATGATAGAAGACATGAACAACTCCTACTTGTTGAAAATCTCCAGATACTAGTGCCCAAGGCTATCTGCTATTCTTATGTTCCCCTAACTCCAGAAGCTTTTCTGTCACTCAACATGGAAATATTGTATGCTTAACAGTGTCTTCCATCTCTGCAAAGGAATGTGGAGGGTCAGAAAAACTTGGACAGAGTTTTATAGCACTAAGTTATTGCAGATATCTGCTTTTCAGAATTAAATGCAATTTAAAAGCAGACACCATGACCAGGCCGTGGCGGCGCACATCTTTACACGGAGGTAGAGGCTGGCAGATCTCTGTGAGTTCGAGGCCAGTCTGGTCTACAGAGCTTTTAGTTCCAAATACTGTCTCAAAAACAAGTAAGCAAGCAAGCAAACAAGAACAAAAACACAAACCCGTTACAATAACTTTTGTGGGTAGTACAGTTTTAGCAGAAGCACAAAGGGAATCATATATAATAAAAAAACAAAACAAAACAGCATTCGAGACAGATGTAGTAGGAAGAAATGTTCTCTCTCCCTAGACAGTATTTCAGGACCAAGTAAATGTAAGTCATAAATAAAGGCACAGCTCACAATTCACATACAGGGAGCAGGATGTCCTTGTGTGGATTTTCTCTAGAACAAGAGTGAAGCATGCTTTCTTTTGTTTCTCTGCAAGCATTGATGATACACACCATAATATATTTCATTCCCAGCTTCACCCTGGTCTACTGACATCTATATACTATCTTTAATGTGTTCGCTCTTGCGATTCATGGGATCTATGGCTTGTTGATTTTCATATTGGCAACCGAGAACTTGATGGAGGCCCTATAGCTGAGCTTATGAGCTGTCTTTCATCACGGGGAGTGGCATTCTCTGAGATTTTATGGTTTTACCTCAGTACTTACTGTCTTGTAGAGTGGGTGCCTGAAGATAGTTTTGAACTCTTGTAGTGCTGTGCCAAATAGGATTTGAATTTTTTATGTTTTATTATAATTCTAATGTAAGTATAATAAAAAATTATAGTTTATATAATCTAAAAATTTTTATTAGCTTCTCCCCACCCCAAGACTGGGTTTCTTTGTCCTGAAACTTTCTTTGTAGACCAGGCTGGCCTTGAACTCAGAGATATACCTTCCTTTGCCTCCTGAGTGTTGGGATTAAAGGCGTATATCACCACTGCCCTAGCTATATATTTTTAATTGGCAGAAATTTATATATGTGTGTGCTACATGTTTTGAAAAATGTATTTATTTTGTAGTGCCTAAATAAAACACATTGGCATATATATCACTTCATACAATGTTTTGGTGGAAAGTACACTTAAAATCTTGACAGTTTTCAATCATGTAATATTTTGTCAGTAACTATAAATGTACATATCCTATATCATCACCTTGTGTACATTAAGATTCTTAGAGCTGTAAATGAGCTGTAGTATGGTTAAGCAAGGAGACAGTCACTGAGAGTGACTGAACAAAGTTGGACAACTCTTCACCTCATGTAAGAAGAGGCTCACAGTTCAGTATTTCACGGGAACATTTAATAAACAACGTAGCCATATCTCCATTTTAGGAAATGTTAATGAAGCACCCTTAATGGTGGGGAAAGCAACCAAATGAACCAATAAAGAGGCAACAAGTTTACTCAAAAGCTTAAATGACTGTCACAGTGTACATAAACAAGTCATTAAGGTTTGGGTAGATAATAAAGGGTCACCACTTGACTTTAATTACCATGCAGTTCTACCCTGGTTGCCTAGGTGATTTCCATCGGTTTATTTTCTAAATTTCTAACGATACCCCACTATATTTGCATTTCCCTACTAGAGTCTGAGTGGCAATGTGATAATTGTTTTATTAACCATATCATAAAATGTAGTGACAGCTCATTAAAGCACAAAGTATAATGATGTAAAAGTTACACCCACTTTCAAGCACATATAAAATGACAGCTACATTAAGTGATGGGAACAAGAAAGAGAAGGTCTAGAAGAGATGTTTGCGCATGTTAAAATTATTGGCATCTGGCAAGATCTCTCAGTGAGTAGAAAAGATGCCTGGTAGCAAGCTCACCATCTGAGTTCAATCCCCCGGATCCACAGAGTGGAAGTAGAGAAAGGACTCATCCCATTTGTCTTCTGACCTCCATATGTGTACTGTGGCACAACTGTAGGTACACACACACTCACATACACACGTACATACATACACACATGAACATATACATGTTCATACACTTGCTTATGCATACATCAAGTAAAAATAAAATTTAAAATGTAATTGTAAAAGAACTGGCATTTAGTGGTGCAAGACAGAAGAATGCCAAACATTCCAGTTGGGTTTTGGAGCTCAGGCACTTACCTGACATTGAATTCAACCTTTGCCAACTAGTGTTAATGAACTTCAAATCATTTAAGGGAAAAAAAAGATGAAATGTGGAAAATTCCTTTTAAAATATTTTATTTAAACCAATATTCATGCAAAAATTATTTTAGTGTGAAGTAAGTATTTTTTTTAATCATTAGGATTTTCTCTAGAATGATTTAGGTGATACCAAGTCTTCAGTCTACTGTGTAGTTTGTACTTAAAGCAATTTTAGACTCGCCACTGCTCTAATATCCAGTGCAGCAAGTTCTGGGTCATTACCAAGGTCAGCAAGGCTCTTAAGGTCATTTACTCAAACAAACATAGATTAGCCTAGCTTTATTTGCTACATAAAAAATAAAGCATGAAGCTGTGAATCTTTCTGTGGTGCATTGGATTAAAACCACCTGCAGAGAGTTATATTTTCAAGGGCAAAGATCTAAGTGCATAATTAAATAAACATAAAATATTAAATATGCATTTATAGAGATTAGTGGCAAAATCATTGAGATTGACAATTCAGCAAGCATATGTTTTCTATGGGTTATATTTTGTTTCAATCAGTCAATCATCAGCCTTAAAAGTAATAAGCAACAGTTATCCTTAAAAGTAATAAAGTCACAGTTATCCGGATGACAAAGTGGCATTCCAGATGCAAAAGTTAAGATATTTGAGATGGCTCTTATGAAGACACCAGTAATGACATTCATTTTCATTCCCAATGTAATTTGATGTAGGCAATGAGAATGCCTTCTCATTTGACTATTTTTAACAATTACTCTTTCTTGCTAACCAGTAACAGATGTTTGAAAAAGAAATCCTGCTGTCTGTCTGGGGGATTTAGCCATTATTTATTTACAGAGTTTTTTGTTTGTTTATTTTTTTTTTATTTTTTAACGAAGTAGTATATGTCTCCTCTGAATTAGAGGCTTTAGCAACATGCAATTGTAGCCGGTCATTTTTAGAAAAAAAAAATGCGATAAAACTGTTAAGACGTTTAACTAGTCAAATCCCCACTTACTACATGGCCCAAATTTTAAAGACAAAGATGCAACAGAAAATAACTCCTGTGTCTTTTCTAATTATTCTGTAAGTACCACCTTATGGCTGTGTTTATAATGGTATGGTCTTTAATGTAATTACACTTTCAATTTGTGCAAGCAGAAATAGTCTACCACATAAATTCCTTTAAATATTGTCTGATCTCTTGTTTCTCTTTAACTGAGTTCCACAGTATCTCTTTGGATTAGTTTTCCCAGAGAAGCTCATATGTATAACAATGTCCTAGGAAATTCACTTGGCTGTAGGATTCATTTAGTCTCTTTGTGAAGAACTCAAACAAATCACCCAGTTTGTAGCCTCATTGAATGAGGGAACACAGCATAAAACTGCAAGGTGAGATGGGAAAGTCCTTTTCTAAGCAAGAAATGCCTTCAGGAGCTCACCTTCTCTCCAACGGCCCGATGTGTGTCAGGACACAGCACGTTCCTGTGCTGCTGAGAACATTTCATTCCAAAGGCGCTTCCGTTTCTCAGCAGAGAAGTGAGTTTAGACACAGCCAGTTTTCAAATTTGCCTTGGTTTGGAGTATGCGCCATTCTCACTTCTTACCTGAAACCATTTCATTAATTTGTTTATGTTCTGCCATCCATTAAGAACATAAGTTCCATAATAACAAAGACATTGTATCTTTGTTTCCTGGCTGCTGGAGGATTGTGTGGGAAAAGGCGGCACTTAGTGAACATTTGCTGATTGACGGCATGCAATCCAGAAGAAGCTCAAGCCAGAACAAGGGAGAGAGGAATGTGGTGGGCAAAGACAGACCATCTTTGATACTAATATGTCTTAAACTTCAGGTCCTTTGATTGGCCTCTTACCTAAGGCCCTATGATATGATATAATTTTATAGTCCCAATTTGGTGTTCTTTTTTCTACAGAGACATCTCTGTTGTGTAAATCTTAGGCTTCACAAAATCCAGACCATTCCTTAGTCCTGGGTTAAAGTGTTCATCTTGTCAGTTGAGGTTTGGCTTGAAGTACTATGGAATGATAATTAAATGTGCTCTCACGGGTGAGCAAAGGTTTTGTTTCCCTAAAATTGAGATTTAAGTACATTATTATCTAACCTAAATTGGTCTCAGTGTCTGATGCCCTTAGCTATCACCGGACTTTCATGTGCTTTCCTGGTTCACACCTCTGTACTCTCAAAGACATGAAGACATGCTGCCTTTGTTTCCAAATGTATGTTACACAGATGTAGAACTTTGCTAAATATTTTCGTACACAGCAAAATATAAAGTAAGAGTTTTATCTGTATAAATATTTAATTCAATGTTTTATCTGATCCTGAGTGATGAATTGTTTAAGTAAAATTTACTGAGTCAGTAGAGCTGTCTATTTTGAGTGCCATAACAAAGCCCTACAGACTGATCAATTTCAACAGCAACCATTCATCCCTTGAGGCTGCCAAGGCCAAGGGAGAAGTCGGCAAATCTGGGTTTCTGGTGAGACACTTTTTCTGGCTAGCACAGGGTTATCTGCTTACTGTGTCCTTCACATAGCCTTTGTTTTTCACTCCTACAGAGAAAGGGGCCTTCTGATGTTCCTTTTTGTGAGGACACTCGCCCTACCTTCCGGATGAGAACCTTGCCCGAATGAACCCGCTTAACCGTAGTCACCTCTCCAGAGGTTCTGAGTTCAAGACTTCAGCAAAAGATCTGTGGGGTGTGTGACTCAGTTTATAATAGTTAGGTTTGAGCAGAAAAAATAATGGGAGAATTTATAGACAGAGAAAAGAAAGGAAAACAAAATAAATTATAAGACTGTAGGACGCCATTCAGACCTTGCTTCATCACTGTCTTCATAGTTTTTTTTTTTCATCTTTCAAGAGAGGGAGATTTAGAATGCATGGATAAGTTATGGATCTACCTTGTGTAATAATTATTGCAAAGCATTTATCACCATGAGATGTAATCAAAGAACTTTGTGCCTCGCCAGAACTCGGTAATAGGAATGCACACATATATTTTAAGCTGAAATAAATATGGCAAAAATCCCATTTCTACTTGTATTTTCAATAAACGAGCCTAATACTCTTTCAGTGGTGTTAAATAAGAGGGTTCAGGATTGCATTTGTGGGAGGAAAATGATGTATTAAAGAGATGCTTGTATTGTATGGTGTGGTGCCCAATTAATGAAATTCATTAACTTGAAAAGAAAACTTAACCTATGAAGACTGAACAGAGTACTGATTACAGGGTAAGAAAAGCTCGTCTCTGCCTCTCACTGGCAATAAATTCTTGCGAAGCTGCCCCTCTCCCATGTCAGGATGTATAGATGAAATACCATCAAGCTCAAACTTCAGTCTTGGGAAATGATTACTGTCAGTAAAATATCTAATACAATGAGAGGGAAACAACATACAATTATGATTTAATGAATACAGTTTCTGTGTGGTTATTTTGGGTGTATGCTAGCTGGGAGGCTGGGACCAACAAGCAGGCCCTCTCCTTACAACATGTGTGCGTGTGTGTGTCTGTCTGTCTGTGTGTGTACAAGCATGCAAGCACAAACACGTGTGTCAGTATTTACTTTTCACTCCATTTCTTTGTTAATCCCCCTTCCCTCCCTCTGGAATGTGTAGCAATAAGAAGAGCGAGAATTGGTCCTCCCTCTTCACTGCTGTGTCCTCAGGAGAGCACTGAGGACTTTATTTCATTTATGATATCAGCCCAGTATTTAAGGATCTTCTTTTGTTACTGACATTTTCAACAGATAAATTTAAAAATTCATATACTCTTTTAATACTGTTAAGGTCAATGCCACAATTATGATATTGTACTATTGCTTTGCAAGACATTACCACTGGGAACAACAGAACTTAGGCATATAAAAACTCTCTGGATTACTTTATATAACTACTTATAAATCTTAAATTTGAAATCTTAACTGTAAACATAATGCTATATTGTATGAGTTCTGTGATATGGGATTTCCTTCTGTATGCTGTGAATATGTAATTTTACTACCATTGGTTATTAAAGAAGCTACTTTGGCCTAGGGTAGGCTAGAATATAGATAGGTGAGAAAACTAAACTGAATGCAGGGAAAAGAAGGCTGTGTCAGGGAAACACCATGTAGCTGCCCAAGAAGCAAGAGGCAACAAACCACAAGCCTTGTTGTAGAATATAAAATAATAGAAATGGGTTAATTTAAGATGTAAGAGTTAGTTAATAAGGAGCTTGAGCTAATAGGCCAAAGAGTATATAACTAATATTAAGCCTGGGAGGGGTTATTTCATAAGCAGCTGCAGAAACTAGTGAGCAGAACCCTGTGGATGGAGAGAAACTGGTCCAGGGCACCATGGATGGAGAGTATTGGTAGCTACAGTGCTTTATTGGAGGACATACCAAAGCTGAAAAAATACTGGGTGAGTGGAACAATGAGTAAGAAGATTTAACCCAAGTTAAACTGTTGAGGAGTAAGTTGACTTCTAGCACATTCTGTACTATGGTAGTGTGTCTGTGTGTTTTTATAGTGAGACACTACTACTGACATTCTCAAGACCCTCTTCATTTCAAATTCTGTGAAAATGGATTGTAAAATATTATTTTCAGGATTTTTTATGGAGTTGACCCAAATGATTATTTCTTAATGAGGCATTGAGGAGCACTGTGACCATTTCGATTTTAGTAAAACATAAATGCAATGACTGGTTGGAGTGGGGGTGGGGAGAAACAGCTGGCAGAGCAAAGAGATGGAAACAGTATACCATGACCAGTTATTTATGCTGCTTGCTATTGGAAAGAGGATGTTTGTTAAACGTTCCATTTAAGCCGAATTTTATTCTCACTTCATGATGTCATTTATGAAGTATTTTTTCAGTTGTATATATATCTGAAAAAATATATATGCACATATATACATATATGCAAACACACACACACACATATCTCAACCATGACCCTTAGCCCTTCATAATTTAGAACATTGATCCGTATATTTCCTTCATAGACAGGAGTGTCGATTGTCAAAGACTGCATCTTTTTGCTTAATTGGCATTTGTTTTGTTCTTTTTTTTCTATATATGACAGTTCCTTTATTTTTTGAACTTAGACATTACACTCAGAGGTAATGACTTTTGGCTTTTGTGAGGAGAGGAAGGTAAACACTCATTGCATGAAGGATGCTTAAAAGAAATCCCACACTAGCTCAGACATGAGAATAATAGAGGGTTATTTATCTAGGAGTAGACTCACAAGTCACAGTCTTCTAATGGAACAGAGAACAGCAACCGAATCCTGTAGCCAGAAAAGAGGCCAGACGGGCACTTTACATTGGCATAAATAGTATAAGAGGTCATACCCAAGTAGGCAGGTAACTTAAAGGCTACTGGCAGTAGGAATTCCTACAGCACCTTCCCATTTTGTTTAAATAAGAGAGTTCTAAGCCTAATACAAAATTATATACAATAAGAACAAACATATCAAGCAAGAAACGAGATAAATATTTAATAATTATTCTATCCTAATGAGTTTAAATCTTGTATAATAAATACCTTGGCCAAGTCATGAGAGGAAAGTAAGTACAACTATCTGGTCTTCAACCCCATTGGATATCTGAGAAGGGAAATAATATTACTTGAGTAAGCAGGAAGTGCAATCAAGCATCTTCCAAAAATGTACAACAAATGACAGAGACAACTGGCTACCTGGGCAATCACTCAAAGTCTCATTTGCAACACTGAAGCAACCAACTTTTGCTAAGGCCTAGTGTAACTGACAGACCATTTTCAGAGGCAGAAAAGTCTTGACAGATTTTACAATCTTTTTCCTTGTGTTTTGCTTATCTATATTGGAATGTCATGTACCTTGTCAGTGGTTGAGGCATGGGAGGTTGCTTGCCCAAAGGCCAATGATACCAAGAAGAAAACAAGCTCCAAGTGGAATACCTTCAGTGCTCAACATTCTCTCAGGAATAGATCAGTGATGCCAGAGCAATTGTGTCTCACTTTAACAGAACCCTAAGTCACTTACATGCCGTTTTCTACAGCTCTTTGAAGTGGTTGAAGATTACCTATATACAAAGAATACAGTATCTATGTATCTAAAGAACCCGATTAGTTTAACTATAAGTGTGACAAACATAGATGACTATTTATCTATAATTCTTAATACCTATATAAATAAAAGACTAGGACCTCATATTAGAATATTATACAATAAACAACTGTGCAACAAATAAGGACAATGGCCTCAAAATGTAAATAATGTATAAATATCATGATAAAAGGTAGAAATTTACATTGCAATATGATATATATATATATATCCTAAAGAATGTTTTAAGCAGATGTAGAAGCATGCATGCATACAATATGATAAAATAACTTTGCCTAGATATACAAATATTATAGATGAAAATAGGAGCATATTCAGTATAATTTAAGTTTGTATCAATATACAAGAATCTATACCAATGTAGTAAGCTCACACTAATCTATTATCCCATTTAATTTCCCCCCTTTTTTCAAAGAGATTCCTGACGCTACATAATTTTTTCCCTAACCCCCAACCCTATACCAATTTTACTCAACCCCTAAATGATGTCCCTAACCCTAAGGACAAACTTTGTTGGGCAAGGGGACGTTGTCTTCTAGAATTATTTTCAGCTGTCATGGGGATGATGTTCATGGGATTCTGTGAAAGTAAAATGATGGTTAAATTCCAAGATTACTATCTGGTATAATTGCAAATAGTCTCTGAGTATTCAATAGGGTCTTTCTGAGGTTTCTATTTGGAGTTCTGGGTAGAACATTGTAAAAAGCAAAAGTGCACCATTTCAGCTGATCAAGTCACTGGGAGGTAACGACTTTTGGTTTTTGCGAGGAGAGGAAGGTAAACATTCATTGCATCTGCCACACATGGTGGAAAGCTGCAGATGTAATGTTAGAAATAAACTTCCATTGCCCTTCATAGTCTGCACAGGGAAGTAGCTAGATCATGAAGTCATAAGGCCTTAGTTGTCTTGTGTCCCTCCACCCCAGTCTCTGAGGATTGAATACCAAAGTAACTGCAAGGCCTATAATACCCACTTTCCAGATACCCAAGCTCAGATTTGTAGTCATATTGTGAGATCCCCATCTGAGAATGTCCTTCTGAGCTTCAGGCCTCATCTCACTTGCTTTTCTAGAGTCATTCTGCTTCTCCTTTCAGATTCCAAATCCAGTATTCTTTTCTCTGTGGATCCTTACCCTGAGCTCTGGAGAGCTAAGGACTCTGTTTCTCTGGTCTTGTAAGTTTGGGGATCAAATTTTTATTTTTCTTGATTCACCTAAATTCTCCATTTTGTGTTGACTCCCATCTTTTGATTTCAGGCCATTATATTTCATGTACCCTATATATAGATATCTCAGAACTCTCTTCAGGCACCTCACACCTGTTGAATACAGAACTAAGCTCACCCTCGCCTTTACTAAGTAGATGAATCTTCTGTGTGGTGAACGGCATTCTTATGAAATTCGTACTTTTTATGGTGATCCATTTACCTGGCCTGTGATGCCATCACCTATAGCAAGCAGCTGGGACATAGAGCAGACCACTCCTCCTGTTAAAAATTTTCAATTTCATCAAATCACCTTCTAGGTAAGTCCCAAGATCTGACACTTTCAAACTCCCCTTATGATATGTGGACCAGACTTTGCACAGATGTATGCTATGAGCTTTAGGTTTAGTTAGTGGTAAGGCATTTTTGGAAATCAGCATGCTCTGTCTCACTCTGGAGTTTCATATATTGTTTTCTTTTTGGACTACTCCCTTTTTCACGCTTCTACATGTCCTTAAACAGAACTATATGTCCCAGTACTGGCCAGTAGCTGGACTTCCTTATTAATTATGAATGTTTGGTCTTAGCTTACGTTGTTCCTACCTAGCTCTTAGAACTTAAATTAAACCATTTGTATTAATCTGCATTCTGTCACATGGTTCTTGTTCACTCCTCATTGCTGTATGTCTGACTTGCTCCATGTCTTACTAGCAACTTCTCCATGCCAGATTCTAACCCAGAGTTCTTATCTCTGCCCAGAAGTCCTGCCTTTCTTCTTCTACCTAGTTATTAGACATTCAGCACTTTATTAAACAAATCAGAATAAAAAAGTGACACATAGTCACACAGTGTGATCAAATATCCCTCAACACTGGCTGGTCCAGGATTTGTACTGAGTGTATAGCACCTACTGTTGTGTGGTGTTCTACCTTCTTGCAAATTAACCACCATTTATTAAGGTGTTTTTTTTTTTCTCCTGGTACTGTGCTGTTTTATAGATACCATGTCACCCAAATGTGATTGTCAACTTATTGACTAATTAAGCAAGCATGGTAGTTCATTTGTTTCCTTCATATCCACTGGTATTCTGCTGAGAGCATCTGAACCCATCTTCCATACATTGGCAAAGACAGACACTTCTTAGGTTAGATTGACCAATTTACCTTGAACAGATACTCATGTTTGGGCTCAGATTTGTTCTAAAAAGAAGGAAATACAAGTAGACCACTTCAGTTTAAAAGTTTACTGGAACAGGAAAATAATTCTAAGACTGGACTGTATTTCAGACCATAGCTGGTCTTCAAATGCAGATATTGTCATGTGATAAGATGCTCTTATAAAGGAAAATAATGTGGAGAATAGCACACAATTACCCAATTTCTGTCCTGTGCTCTTGGGGTTAACTAGAAATAATGTGGCAGTCTTTAGCCTGAGAGGTCAGCCTCTGTGACTAGCTGTGGCTTAGTTATAATAACATACTATTCGGCTTGATTACAGTGTATTGTGCATGAAGCCACTATGTGGATGTCCTTCTGTATATGTGTTGCTTTTATTGGATAATGAATAAAATTGTTTTGGAAAATGGCTTGGAAAAGTACAGTCAAGGAGGAAATCTGAACAGAAATATATAGAGAGAGTAGGCGGAGTCAGGGAGATGCCATGTAGCCATCAAAGGATGGAATATCGGAACTTTATGAACTTTACAAACCTTACCAGAGGCCACAGCCTCGTGGCAATATATACATTGAAAGAATTGGGTTAATTTAAGATGTAAGAACTAGCTAGGAATACACTAGAGTCATTGTCCAAGCAGTGTTAGAATTAATATAGTTTTTATGTGATTATTTTGGCTCTGGGTGGCCAGGAAATAAAGAAGCAGCCTCAGCCTACAAAGCTGTTTTTGTTAGTGATCCATAAAAACCCATTTTGACTCAACTCACAGTTCAGTTGCACAGATTATTCTGATTCAGATGGTTCTGCTATAGAAAGTCAGTGAAGAGATAAGTCAGGAGGAATCCTATTTTCTATTTGGATAGTAAATAGTGGTAGAAGGCAGTTGAGAAAAACAAAGAAAATGATATTTGTCAATCACGACATCTGAAAAGGTAAAATGTAGACTTCTGTTTTACAGTTTTATGATTGGACTTCAGACCCTCATGCAATCTGTCCCACAGAGCACATGTTCTGTTTCTTGCTAAGTGACTGAGTTTTGTTGCTTGAAAGTAAATAGTTCTTGATTATGGTGTTGGTTTTAATCGAAATACTGACTGTGAACTTACCAAGCACATGGAGAAGAGGCTCTCAGAGCATAGCACAGCCTGGTACACTGGAGTTTCCAAAGGATGGGTGACTGTGTGACTGTGTGAGTGGTTGAAGTAATCCAGCTTGTGGACTTGACACCTTCAGATACTTAAAACCAGTGTGACTGACTTCTAATCAGTGTTCCTGACATGCTGAACTAGTTGAGCTTTGGGAAAGTCGTATATTATAGTTTGGGATTACACTTTTTGTTTGTAAGAGTGTTTCTAATTCAACAAAATTCTTTATTTTAGAATGTTATTAGGAATTACCATGCTGATTTTTAGAGATGCTTAGTATCTGGAAAGAAATAAAGCTACAGGGCCATGCTCATGCTTTGCATGATAATGCATACGCTTTGCTGTAGTCACCTTGTGTGTAGCACCAGAGATGCTGTTGCTTGTGCTGAGTATACGTGTGTCTGTGTTTGGATGTGTACAGCACAGAAACATACACACAGCTGAGCTGATATCTACAAAAGCGTAAAGGAAATAAAACAGAACAATACAAAGTGGCTACACTTCCGCTTCTGATGTATTTCAGGAAGAATTGGTGTGGGTATCAGCTTCCTTAGATAGACAAAAAGTAGGCCGAGTGTGAACTACACAGATATCTGCTCTGACATGGATTCACGCCAGTCGCTAACATGTGACCACTAGGCATTTTCCATTTTGCCAGATCATGTCCCTAGAAAAGAAATTACATGGACCCTGGATGCAAGGCACATCACAAATTAGCGCTCTCCCTCACGATGGCATGTTATATAGGCCTGAGTTGCTTGTTCTTCTGATTTAAAAACTTTATAAAGATTTGAACTCATACCCCAGTATTTGTTCTAAGCATGCCTAACATGTAACACTTAGAAGTGTCACAATAACTTCTAATGCTTATAACAGCTGTTTAACTTTAGGAGTGATATTTAGTTGTGAATCAAAACATGACTGCGCATAGTGAAACATGCCAGTAGCATCCTAAATGGGAAACAGAGCACTGCTCACAAACATCATGTCACACCTGAGCACGTGGAATGTCACCGATAACATTAGGGTTCTCTTTGGGTATCTTTGCTGTCTTCCACAACATAGAAGCTGGAAATGTAATGAGAGTTTTGAAACTTTGCTCACCTCTATGACCTTCAAGCCATACCCATAAAATGTTAGGTGCAGTAGGTCCCCAGTCTTTAAGAACTGCAGTGACATATTAGCTTAGAAAATTGTGCTGAAATCTTAGTGAAATTTTTATAATTCCTGTTTCATTACCCATTTCATATGATTTTCCAGACTAAAGGTATTAATCAAAACTGGATTATGAAATTGTTAGCTTCCACCTTATTAGATGCTGACAGTCACATCATCTTCCTTCTAATGAGCATATACTTGAATGCTTACCATGGTGGCATGCATTATACTTGTCTCTTAATATATAGTTGTGACGAATGGAGTCACCTTTTTGTATGAAGAGAACTAATGAATGCTATTAAATGATAGGGATGATTTCTAGGAGTTAGAAGTGCTATGGAGAATTAAAACGTTAAATTGTGACCATGACCATAGTAGAGACAGGAATGACAAGTGAGAGAATATAGAAAACCTCAAAGTGATGTATGAAAGGAGGCCTAGGTGAAACTGAGAGGCTGAGTGAACACCAGAAAGGGCACGAAGGGAGCAAATACAAATACCTCAGGGCAGGATCAGCTCTCTGGAGCTAGGAGGGCACTGAATTGAGACATACTTTATGCAGACTGTGCAGTGCCTTATGAATTATATTTGTTTCATCTTTATAACAAACTCTAGAGAGTAGACAATAGTAGGAGAGAAAGTTGTGCATCTCAGGATAGGTAAAGAGTCACTATGCCCCTTCCATAGGTCTCTCATCCTAATGCAGTAGCCTGGAACATCCCCAGGTACACGAAGGTCACCAAGGAGCTTTAAATTACACCAAACCAAACAACACCCAGAGATAGGCAATTGCCAAGTCAGGGTTATTTTGTTATTTCAGCTTAGCCTATCTTATACTGATAAATCAATCAGCACTAGGCAGTCAGATTGCTCATCTATTAGTTCTCAGGATATCATGGAGAGGGAGATTTAGAATTGGGAAGGAAGCAGCTATCTGTGCTCTAAAAGAACTGTGGGAAATGGGCCACAGGGTAAAGGAGAAAGAAACCGATGTATGATAGCATCAATACAGTTTAAAGAAGTGAAATGGGGTCAGAGAGCGGCTCAGACAGAAACGCACAGCTGTCCACAAGCTGTGTCAGGAGACTCACGGCCACCTGTAACTCCTGTTTCAGGGTATCGAACACTCTTCTGGATGCCAGATGCAGCAGCATACTCACATGCACATGACACATAGAGATACACACATGTATACAAATAAGAATAAAATATGGGTGTGATAACACTTCTCTGTAACACTAGTTCAGATACCCCAGAAATGGGTGGGTCTCCAGAACTGGCTGTCTAGCTAGAGTAGCCAGCCGGTGAGCCTTGGATGGAGGGGGAGACCATATCTCAAAAGATAAGGGGCTGGAAAGGGTCGGGATGGAGAGAAAACACTTGGCATTTAAGAGCATCTTTTCTTCTTCCAGAGAAATGAATTTTGATTTCCAGCACCTATGCTGGGTGGCTCACAACTGCCAGCAACTCCAGCTTTGGGATCCAGTGCTCTTTCCTGCCCTTTATGGGCACACACATACATGGCATTCTTTCTCTTTCTCTTAACTCATATAGATGACTCTCTCTCTCTCTCTCTCTCTCTCTCTCTCTCACACACACACACACACACACACAATTTTTAAAATATTAGTTTTTTAAAAGATGGGACAAAAATTATTGAGGAAGTTTTAGTTGACCTCTAACACGTCCATACTTGTGTGCATACACACATACCAATATATACCAAGTGAAAAAATTAAATAAGGAAATACATTTTCTTTATTAGCACATCATGCCTCTCTCCTTGTGAATATTTTATCAGCTTGTTTTACTCGTGTTATATAGTATAACAGCAGATGATAACTGAGACTACAAAACTGCGCAGAGCGAGGAAGACACCACTGTAAATAGGGAACTTCAGAGAAAGGCTTGGGAATTGTGTGCCAAAGAGGCATCCTGGGGTAATGAGCAATGAGCAAAGTGGGCTAGTACACTGTTAGCATCCTGTCAGGGCTTACTGGCCTCCTGAAACACAGTAGTTATTCAAAAATATTTACTCAGGGAAGAAGATTTGTTCCCTCTCGGAGCTGGGCTTCTACCATGCAGACCAGAGACGATATCTGTGAAGGCAGTTGCTCTGTCAACTCCAGCACGTGGCTGTTCTGATTGACTGAGCCAGTAAGAAGAAATGCTTCCTACTATGCTTTTAGACTAAGATGTTGCCCCAGTGTTTCCCTTTAAATATCCTGGATACAATTAAACTATAACAGAATGGGGTGCTTGGTGTTCTGCTCTCAGCTGAGATAATTTCTTAGCTGAAATTCTCATTTGTAGAAGCTTGAGAGAGTGGAAATACCACTGTGGATGTAAGTGTCAAGAAATACAGTGAAAGAGAATCTTGAGATACTCTTGTCTGAGATTCATTCGGCACATGCATGACAACACTATGCTATTTGGGCAGAATTTTTTAAAAAATCCATGGATTTAATTGGCTTTTATTAGAATTTGTTGATCGGTTAAGTGCAGTTTATGAAAGGGGAACACAGAGAATGCTGAGGAAAAATGAACAACGGGCTGACTTAAGAGTGAGTGCCTTGCACTTCATACAGCTGGCTCAAAGGGAGCGCTACCTGAAGCAAACTGTACTGTGGACACTTTCTAATCTTTCGGCATGTTTCCATGCCACCTGATATTTATGTCTCTAGACCCTCTGAGCCTCACGAGGATAGCATTGCTTTTAAGTTGACGTCTCGGCACGGACATCTAATTATCCACTGTGGTACCTCTGACAGCTCTATCTCTGCTCTGCCAAGCTTCTGCAAATGAGAATTTTAGCCTAGGGGTTATCTCATCGCAGAGCAGATCACCAAGCATGTTAGGTTTTCACAGTTCACTGCCGTCTCGGATATTTAAAGGAGAACAACTAGACAATGTCTCTAGGGAGGTGAGATAGCATCCCTCCTTACTGAAGGAGCCACCCTTCAAGGCAGGATTGCTAGACCACAACAGCCACTTGTTGGAAGCTGACAGCAATTTTCTCTTACACTTATCACATCTTCCTTGTAGTCATAGCCTGCTTACTCATAGTTTGTCGACCAAATTAATTACTCTCACCCCCGCCTCTTTCCATCCCTCCCTTTCTTCCTCCTTCCCTCCTGCTCCCTCTCCTTTCCATGCTGGGAAGCAAGTTAAAAACCTTACACATGAAAACCTTACAAACACTACTAAACAGGCACTCTAACACTGATCTGTGTCTTGGCCCCAGCAAGTCACTTTGGAAGTAAATGAACAGGGAGAAGCTGAGCACATGATGCGGTGGAGATCTCTCAGAGTAAAAGGAAACACTGGGGTGAATGGTCCCTGCTCCCTCCATCACCATGTGACACCAAGACATTCTGCAGCCATTTCCATGATCTTTTCTTTCCATTGGTCCTCCTTGTGTAACCTGTATGAAGTTATACCTTACTTTCTAGAGTGGTGTCACTATCCCAATGAGTTTCTTCAAATAATCACCTTACATTTAAATGTGCAGAGAAAACATGCTGTTGCTTATAGTCTGAGCAAATTTATCCACCACCCATCTTCAGCATCTGGATCCCCCCCACACACACTCACTAGTTACATTTTAGGTAGATAATTTTTCTTTCTTTTTTTCAAATAAAATCCTAAGAATAACGTTAGCTCCATGAAGACAAATGTATAAACACTTGGGATATACAGCATGTAACTTGGTTTCAAAATTTTGCTAATAGTTACTCTACCAAGAGTCTATATGCAATGAATTTTAAGGAAGTACCTTGTGGTTTCATTTGAACCTCAGTCTGAATATATAATCACTGATTATCTTAAGAATAAACATGTTCCTGGCCATTTCTCTCTAACCACTGTGGAAATCTGCAAACTTCAGAGAAACCCTCACAAACTCTTTAAGGAATAATTTTTTGAGTGCAAAGTGTTGTCATAAAAACAAATGTCCAGTGCATGAGTGTCTTGTTGCTGTGTGAAGCTTTGTGTTAAACGAGGTCTCTTTGTTTCCTATGTCTTTTGATCTAAAAACAGAACTGGAGGAGGTATATATTTAATCCTATTGTAGGGAAAGATGTGCAGATTTAGAGAGGTTCAGTAGCTTGTTCAAGGTAAAATGCCAGGAAGCTGGAAATGCAGCCTCTGAAGTCTCTGCCCTTTCCCTGTAAGGCTGTGACAAGGTCCTTAACTAAACCAGCCTTAAGGATAATCGCTTACCATATTCCCTTCCTTCTTTCCTCCCTCCCCCCCTTCCTCCCTTTCTCCCTCATTTCCTTCCTTCCTTCTTTCCTTCCCTCTTTCTTTTTTTTCTGAGTTAGAATCTCACACTTTAAATACATAAGCCTTATTATGTAGTCTAACCTGACCTTGAACTCACTGAAATTCTCTTGCCTTATAGTCTCAAATACAAGGATTGCAAGTCTGCTGTGAGGGCCTGTTAGGTGTGGAGGCACACGCCTGGCTATGGTCCACTATTCTTTTTTACCTTATGTAAGACAAAAATCTATGACAGAGAAAACATTTGTTTCTGTGATGGAACTATTCTACTGCAAACAGCAAAAACAAAACTATTCATAGTGGTGGAGAAACAAGAAGAGCAGCCCGCTATTCCTTTGTCTACCTTGTCTTTCCTTTTATCAGCTGAAGTTTTGTCTATTCCTGAAGCTCACCATAAGTGTAAATGTAGAATGTTTTATAGGCAACAATAAGCTCACTGGTAAAGATGTATATTAGTGAAGGGTTTTTTTTTTTTTTTTTTTTTTTTTTTTTTTTGCCTAGAGATTTTAGCAATAAATTTGTCAAGTCTGAAAATTCGTATTTTTTCTTCTTTCAACCTTAAGAAATAATATGTAAATGATCATTTTTATTGCTCTTAACTTAAAATATATGCCATCTTCCTGGCTTGTCTGGACACTTTAAGGTCACTCATATAATTGCTGTAACTACTTATGTGAACACGCTCCTGGTAGCATGCAGCCTTAGCCAGGTCCCGCCTCTGCAAAGCCCTCAGTTCTGAAAATTGTTTATCAAGTTATTACATCTGCCTATTAAAGCTTTGTTATACCATAAACTCCTATAAATTTTTATAGTCACTTTAATAAGTAAAACCAACTTTATGACCTCTGAATGTGGGAAGCATGAACCCAGCTGCTTTTTTTTTTTTTTTTTTTTTGGTTTTTCGAGACAGGGTTTCTCTGTGGTTTTGGAGCCTGTCCTGGAACTAGCTCTTGTAGACCAGGCTGGTCTCGAACTCACAGAGATCCACCTGCCTCTGCCTCCCGAGTGCTGGGATTAAAGGCGTGCGCCACCACCACCCGGCCGAACCCAGCTGCTTTAATTCATGGAATCATTTTTGATGTTTACACTTAGCGAGGAAGAAGCTTTGAAGGATCTGAGGGTGCCCTACTTTCCTTAAATTCACTGTAGTAGATGCTGACACATGGCAGGGCTGTGTTATCTCTTCTACCTTCCACTAGTTGATGCCTCGGTTGCATGAAGGTCTTCTCATGCCTTACAAAAGTATCTACTGCTTGAAACTGTGCACAGGGTGCTCTGGCTTTTATTTTAACAACAGCATATGCAGAAGGAACCTTTCCTCCCTCCTCTCTGACATTCCTAAAATATGCTGGCATTTAGCTTGCTCTTTGCCCTTGATCTTTGTTATATTTGTGCTCAGGGAGACCAGCACAGCAGTTCTTTGCAGCTTTGACCTGGGAGGAAAGCGGGTGGGGAAGGGAAGACCTTGTTTGTCTTGAGTAAGTGAAACAAATACCAAGTAATCCCAACACCTGGGGCTTGGTGTAGTCTGGACGTTTCACAGGTATCATCAAGAGAAGGTAGACAGGGCTGCAAGGTGGCTGCTTTCAGGATTCTACTTAGCTTCTTCTCACTCAGCACACTTTGCAGGGGTGGTCCTAGAACTCAGTTCCTGCAATCCCATCTATATACTGATTCTTTCTTTTGCTAAACTTTAATCATCCACTGCTTTCAGGACAGCTGGACTTCCATAGTTTACAAATATTGTATAAGTTTTTCCATAACATATCAACTCAATATAAAAATAATATTTTCTCCAAGCCAAATAGAATTCTTTATGTGTCCCAAATCCTAATGAATCTAGATAGAATGACTGGGTCTTTCCTGAATAGAAACAATTTATCTTGTCAGTCATGCAGAGAGTACCCAATGGCTACAGTAGATCCAAAACAAAGATAAAAGTTCAATCACAGAAACACAAAATCCCATGAGAAACTCCTTTCAAAGAAGTACAGATATTATCTACGAAAAAAAAGGGTATTTGAAAGATCTTTAAGAGTCAGCATTAAAATTGTATGCCCTACTAGCAAATGATTTATTTTGCATTTGAATTCAGGAATAAAGACAAAAAAATGTCATTTTCAACATATTTAATTAATTGAACTCATGGCTTCAGGAAAATATTGACTCAGAGTTCACTGGGTTTAAAAATTAATAGAATGCTTATTAATAATAGATGCTCTACTCATTATTTACCATTCACTGGGCAGACACAGGTTTAGCCTCCAGAGAGTAATGAAAACTGCGATTTAAGACCATCAATTAGACATTGCAAGAACCTTTCCCTACGGGAGTCTGGATACCCTGGTGCACTATTCTCTTTCCATGCTTAGACAAAGGGGTAGATTGTAAAGTTGTTCCTTTTGTAAAGGGCAATTGTGACAGGTGACTTCCTTACTCAGAGGTCACTTGCCACACTGTTTCAAGGTTCTGTTTTGGATTTACTTTTTAAAACAAATAAATTACTTTACAATAAGATACAAGTTCTAATAAATATTTCCTACTATGAGTATTCCCAGGAACGGACAAAACTTCCTGTGGTAGTCTGAAAGAAAATGGTCCCCAAAGGGAGTGGTGTCAGAGGAAGTGTGTCCCTGTGGGGATGGGCTTTGGAATCTCTCTTTCTCAAGTTTCCCTCAGTATGACAGTCGGTTGACTTCTCGCTGCCTGCAAGATGTAGCAATCTCAGCTCTAGTCCCATGTCTGCCTGCATGCTGCCATGCTTCCCTTCATAATCGAAAGAGACTGAAACTTTGAAGCTGTGAGCAAACCACCCTCAATTAACTGTTTTCTTTGTAAGAGTTGGTCATGGTGTCTCCTCACTGAAGTAGTAAACTAAGGCACTCCCCATACCATCTAATTACCATTGATGTGGATGTGACAGAAAAAAAAAAAAAAAACAAAATGTCAACACAGGTCTGCAGGGTGGGAAGGAGATCCAGGCCATTGAATTTTCTCAGCATTTCCCTTCATATCATATCCAGATTTGAACCAGTATGGATAATCTCTTCTTGTATCTGTATTCTCTCTCTCTCTCTCCCGCATCTGTGTGTGTGTGTTTGTGTGTGTGTGTGTGTGTGTTTGTCTGTCTCTTTATGTTTGTCTGTCTCCACCCTCTCTTTCATTCTATCTTCTCTGTATACAAAATTATCAAAATCAAAGAAAGCTGAACAGCTTCCTAATTTATTTTTCCTTTCAATGTACTTTTGATTAAGTGAAGAAATAATTTTTATACAGCAATTCTGCTATTCTAAGAATTTCATAAGGCCAGAATAAATATTCTTATTCTAAGGTATATTACTGCATTGTCAGGGGTGTGATATTTTATGAGCTTATACTCTTAAACTTAAACTATAACATGGAAACACTATTTACTGAAAAAGGATTCTTTTAAGACTAGCGGAAGCAATGTATTTGAAAAGTCTAGAGCAATGCTTGGTACATAGAGATCAAGATAAATCAGGGAGTTTTAAGTTTCTCTCTGCTTAGAGGTAAAATAAGATGGTATCAGGACTGCTCCTGTGTGTTTTGTGACCGAGTAATGAACCATGAGCTAACCCTTCCATGATGAGTAGAGCAATGGAGAGTGTGAGTGAAATCATTTTAAGCATTTCGCCAGAATAATTTTACATCTGGTGACTTCAGTAAAAAAAAAAAAAAATAGGGCTCTATTTATATAGGATTTTACATTTACATTTTAATCACCTCAATTTATTATAATTCAGTATTACAAAAGTATTGGTCTATAGCAGATTGCAAATAACTGAAGTAAATAAGTAATAAATAAAAGCTTTTCGTGTTCCAAGGATAGTGTATTAGCTATGCTCTATCACTATGAAAATTCCATGACTAAGGAGACTTTGCTTGATCTGAGAGTTCCAGGGGGTTAGAGTCCATGATGGCCGGGGGAAGGCAAAGAAAGAGAAAGCTAGGTGCTCACATCTTGAGCCCCAAGCACAAAACAAAAGGGGGCAAACTAGAAACAGCATGAGTCTTGAAACTCTCAAAGTCTACCTGCAGTAGCACATGTCCTTCATTAAGACCTTTCCTCTTAAGCCTCATCACACAGCATCACTAACTGGCCACCAGGTATTCAAATGCCTTAGACTATGGGCGCATCTTATTGGGGCACCATAGACAGTTAGTAGTAGTGGACCAGAGGATTTCTAAGATATTCCCTCTAGCTTCAAATATTTTTAATTCTGGAGAAACTGAACAGTTTTCTTTTTAGAGCAATATGATATATACTCAAGCAGATACAGTGATTTTTAGTAATATTTCTTTCCTAGATTGAAATTCTGAGTATGTTCTCCTTGATATTTATTCATATGCACCTGGGTTGAAAAGGATGTTACAGGGGCCCGAGGAAAACTGTGTTTCATTGTTGACAATCAAGTCAAATTTCCATTTTGTTCTTGAAAATCTAATATACTGGGATTAAAAATCTATGTTAACAAAAAGCTCCAGGAGAATAAAAATAATGCTGAGATGTGCTGTTGCTTCCTATCTTTAGTCAGTCTGCTTGGAATGAAGGGGATGCGGTTCTCTTCTCTAAGACAGTGCTGTGTTGTTTATATTCAGTTGTTGTGGGTGAGCAAGTCAGCAAGTGCCATTTACCGTGGGCTGGTGAGCACCTGAGCTGTGCAGGCAGAAAGAGAATGCTGGTCCCTTCTTTTAGAAGACTTCTGATCTGTTTGGGAAGTAAGGCATGTGCACTCAGGAAGAATTGTGATGTGACTCCTTGTGAGACAACCGCAGTAAACGTCAAAGAAGATGGACTCAAACATGACATAAACCTTAGCTTTACTTCTTTAATTTATTATGCATGCTTCCAAGTTTTCCTCATCTCTTCTTTCATGGCCATATCATTCAGGTCTAAATAATTACATGTTATCTGGATGCTCTTGGTTTATTTATATATTCACTCAGTGAGAAACATCTTTGTTATTTCTTTGTCTTGGCAATTTTTCGTAAAAGTGCAGCTCTTTGTGGACGTGGGTTTTCAACCCTTTGGAGTAAACCTTAATGAAAAACACTGCTATGTTCTAGATTGCTGTGGGTAAAGCATATGCAGTTGTAGGAAAATTCTGTCTTCCAAAGGGCCTAAATCATTTTGTATTCCTGGCAACATCTGAAGAGCTCTCATTGCTCTGCAGTCTTGCCAACATTTGGTGTTAACTGTCTTCTCAACCTTGGACATTTTAGTAGATCTGCACTTGTCTCTCTGTATCTTAGTAATGTGTATTTCTCTGGTGACATGTAATAATGAGGGCCTTTTTGCATGCTTATTTGTCATCTGTAAATCCTTCTGGTGGGGAGGAGTTGTTATGGTATACATGTGAAATGTCTCCCGTGGATTGTTGGTACTATTTCAGGAAATTGTGGGACCTTTGAGACATGGAGTCTAGAACACAAGGATTGGGTCTTGCGGGGTTTACATACACCTGTGGTTCTGTCCTGTGTCGTTTGAATCCTGATCCTTACCACATGGATAATTTTACAGAGGTGTTAATTCTAGTTCCAGAGTGCCTTAAGCCTGGTGGCGGAGAGTTTTCTGGAGAGGCTATCACAGGCCTCACTCTCTCTGAATAGCAGTGAGCCCCACCTTTTTCATGAAATGCTGATTGATAACAGTTCATACACTGAGTTGCTCTTTCAGTTTATCAAGTTACCACACATTTAACAACTCAACTCAGCACGTGTTATTGTCTCAGTTTGAGAGGCTGCAGAACCCAAGCACACTACAGAGTGCTCCGCCTACACACAGATTCAGTGCTGGGGTTGCAGTCCCACTGAGGTTTGTGTCCTTCTGTTACATCAGTATTAGAATTCAGCACCCTGACAGTGGTAGATTCCTGTGAAATGTCCTCATAGGCAGTGTTTGGGAATGGGCGCCCTGCTGCTGGTGGTGTTTGGAAAGGTTGTAGAACCTCAGTAGGTAAAGCCTCACTGGAGGAAGTGGGTTATCAGAGGTGGGCCCCGAGTCTTTATGGTCCACCCCTACTTCCTTTCAGTCTCTGCTTCATGCCATGTTCTTTTCCACCATGATAGGCTGTGTCTATTCAAACTGTGTTCCAAAATAAGCCCTTTTCTCTTTAACTGCTTTCCAATCACGTATTTTTTGTCTTGTACCTATTGATAGCTAGTAGGCCCCTTTCCCTCCACCTTTCTTTTAATGAAAATAGATTTTTTCATGCAATATGGTTTCTAACCCCCGGTTCCTACAGATATTGCCTCTCTCTTCATCCATCCAGATCCAAACCCATTCTGTCTCTCATTAGAATAATAAGATAAAATAAAAACAAGCTGGAATAGGACAAAAAGAAACAGAAAAAAGAGCCAAAAAACACAAGAAACAGAGACACATATATTCACATACACAAGAATCCCATTAAAAACAGAAAACTGGGAGCTATAATATGTATACAAAGGGTCTATAAAATTAAAAAATACTCTGTCAAAACTATGAGATAAAGTATCTTCAAAGATGCTATTAAATTTGTTTTCTGTTGGCCATCTAACTACTAGTCCTGGGAGCTGCCTTGAAGAGTAGTTAGTACCCTCAGTGAGACTCCATCGCAGGAAAGTATCTTTTCATTGTGTGTGCTCATTAGTTGGAGACAGCTGCAGAATTAAGGATCGGACTTGTGTCTACTTCTCTCAGCCCTGGAATCCCATCTGCTGCAGACCCACGCAGCTCTGTGCACACTGCCACAGTCTCTGTGAGTTCATATGTCTAGTGGTCCTCTTGTGCCTAGAAGGCCCTGTTTTCTTGCTGCCTTCCATCCCCTTTGGATCTTAAAAATAGTTGCACTTCATCTTCTGCAAACTTCCCTAGACCCTGAAGTGAGGGGTTTCCTGGAGGCATACTAATTAGGACTGAGTGTCCCAAGATCTCTCACTCTTTGCACATTGTCTGGCTATGAGTATTTGTTCTCATCTGCTGCAAGAGGAAGCTTTTCCCTAACCCCAACCCTAACCCAGATGAATGAGCAAGGCATTGATCTATTTCATTTTTCCCAGGTCTCTGGCCTATCTAGTCTTAGATTCTTGGTCACGTGAGCAAAATTGGGTAGGGGTTTGATCTCATGGAGTGGCCTTAAATCCAATCAGATATTGGTTGGTTAGTCCCAGGCTTTGTCCCCCACTGCACTGTCACTTTGCGCAGGTGAGATACCATTCTAGCTCAAAGAGTTTGTATCTGCAGTGGTGTTGACCTTTCTCCTTTGGCGTGCAGAGAGCCTTCTAGTAACACAAGCACTAGTACACAGGTGAGAAGGGGCTGGGGAGGCAGCGGCTCAACCTCTCTATATTCAGTGAGTTGTGTAGGTGTCTTCAGCAGTGGGAGAATAGGTCCCAGGTTGTATCAGATTTTCTTTTGGGAGATGGTTCCCCTTGATGAATTTAACTAGCCAACTATCTAGTGTCCTTTGTTTGACTGCATTTTTTTAAAGCTTTGTCCCATTTTGTAACCTAATCATGAGCATAGTCTCCCTTCATCCTACCAGTCCTGCCCAAACACATGGACAGGGATTATATGAAGACATGGCTACCAGAGTTCATGAGAAAGACTTGCTTCCCTCTGCTTTTCAGTTGTCTCAAGCTCACATAAGACTAAAAACTGTTGTCCACCCCTGCCCCACCCCCACCCCACCACGCCCCACAGTACACAGCACCAAGCCTTGACCTTTCACCTAGGTACTCAGTATTTGCTGAATGGTTGAATGACTGTGGCCTTTTATGCCCCATGTGTCAATTTTAGCCTCTCATGCAGAGTTCACATTGGCATATGGTTGATATTAATATGAATTAGTGCCTATTTATAGAAAGAGAAACAGAGATCTGTGGAATCCCCACTAGAACAGGCTGCAGCAGAGCTGGAAATTGTATCTCTGTGGAAGGAGCAATAAAAACCATTTGTTAGAAGTTTGGCTGTACTTTTGATGATTACACACATTCTTCAGAGCTGAAAAATGTAAGCGTGTGCTATCAGTTAATGGGCTCATGAAGAACTTTGCAAATAAATAGTACCGAAGGCTAAAAACTTGGATTATCTCATCTTGTTTACAACTGGCTTGGCTGGAGACTGGAACTTACAAGGTTTATGGAGGCACAAGTCCAAAATACTTCCCACTGCTGCCAATGGTTTAGTCTGAAATGGGGCAGAATTCATATGTATGATTCAAGGTTCTTGTAGTGCTGCCTAATCTTTTAAGTATTTTCATAATGTTTCTGAAATAATTGATCTTGAACATCTCACATATTTTACCTCATTATAATTGTTTTTTAAGGAATAATAATAAAATAAAGCAAAAGCAAACAAATGAGATTTTAAAAATAAAATGCATAACAAAAATTTCTGACAACTGGATAAACCCTTTACACTTGTTTGTAGCTGTGTCTCAAGTTCAAGCTATTTTTTCTAGTTTATAGTACTAACTCCAGTGTAACCAACTTAGAAGCTTAATGTTCTCTGTAGAATTATGACATCTTTGCCAGCAAAACCCAAGATTTTCTAAGAATTTTGACATAGGGTAGTCTTTGTAGTTAATCTTCCTTCACTGTTTATCTCCTGTCTCTTCTAAAGATAGCACTTTCTTACTGTCATTGTGTAAATTATGGGCTTTCATTATGAATTCTGTGAGTTATCACCTTCATACAGAAATTCTCTGAGAAAACATAAAGAAAAAATGGCATGCAAACGCACATCAATGTTAGGAAACATGAATGCATTCACAACCAGACAGTAAGGATGGTTGAAAACAAGAACATTCTATTTCTATTATTCTTCTTTCACAGCTTTATGAAAGCTAGGCAGAGAACTGGCCAAACAGTTCCCTTTACACATGGAAACTTGGTTTATTTTATTTCTTCCCACTTTGTTCCCTGTTATGTCCCTTGGGTCTAATCACGGTTACTTTATCCATCAGGCAGTTTAAAAGGGCCCATGAATTACAGCTAGTTCATGTCATTTGAGATAGCTGCTAACAAACATGATATCAAGGACAGTCGACCACAATAAGCACTTACGTTTAAATACTCTGTTTTAGCTCAGTCCCTCTGTAGCTCTAACAATGGATGGAGAAGTATAGTCTTCCAATCAGAAACTTAGGTTCATATGAACTATAAGAGGCAAATCATCATTAAGAGAAACTTGAGAACTTCAAAATCCAGATGTCACCTACCACCCCAGATAGTACATAAAATTAAAATTTTTGCTTTGATCGTTTATTATATTTTTAAACATTATGTACATTTGGGGATAGATTTAGATATTTGGTTAGGATTGACACCCCTACTCTGGTAGATGGGGCCTTATGGACAAGACTGAATACCTGAGTTTGAGCCCCATAAATCACAGGACTTCCCTGAGACACATGTACTGGTTCTCTCTCTCTTCCTTCCCCCTATTTCTTACACACACACACACACACACACACACACACACGGAGATAGCATGCACACTTTTGGTGCGGGAGAATTGTCTGTATTCTGTCAATCATGTTTCAAATAAACGCTGATTGACCAGGCAGGAAATATAGGCGGGAAAATCAGACAGGAAATAGAAATGATGCAAGGAGAACAGAATTCTGGGAAAGAGGAAGCTGACTCCTCCCACTCCTGCCCAGACCACCAAAGCAGCAGGATGTGATCTGCCCCACTGAAAAAAAGTACTGAGCCACATGACTAACATAGATCAGAAAAATGGGTTAATCAAGATGTGAGAGTAAGCCAGTGAGAGGCTAGAGCTAATGGGCCAATCAGCTTATAATTTATGGAGACTTATGTGTGATTTTCTTTGGGGCTAAAAAGTTGTGGGGTACTGGGTGGGACAAAAACCCCAACAAACAAGCAGCCTGGCCCCCTCCATGTTACACACTTTTAAAAGGATAAAGACTCACAACCCTTTCCATTGCCGAGCCTGCATGTGTTGATTTCTAATTCTGTTTCAATACGTGAGCTCACTGATCTTCTTTTCTGAGCTCAGACATTCCAGCTGATTTCTGATTTGGGGCATTTCATAATTAAGTCACCATGTCTGCACGTTTAAAATGAAGAATGGCATTAATTCCCTCTAGAATGTGGAGATCTATAGAGATGGCTAAGTTCTGAACACAGGTGAAGGTCATATGACTGACTTTCAGATGTGGTCATTATTTATTTACTTACTTTTTTGATGACATTTTAACATAACTCATGCAGTTTTAGCATCCATGAAGTATTTGTGTCCTGGATGTTAATTGTTTTCTAAGTACATTGAAGTTGGAGATGGGATTATTTAAAAATCCATGATTTTCACAGTAAACCTGACTTGCTGATGGTGTTAACTCCTGTCAAAGGTAAGCTGTGAGGATACAGGAATGTCATACTGTTTCTAATTAACATGGAAATCATTTGTACACTGCTGCTTTACAAGAGCAGAGATCCCTGTATATGTGACAGGTATTTTCTTGAAATTGAAGCTACAGTTCTCCATTTGCTCTGATTGCTGCATTGATATATTAACACACCAATGAATGGCACAGTGCATGTGGAAGGTTGCTGAGGGGTAAGCCTTGATGAGTGCCATAAAACCACATAAACTTTTCCACTTAGCACTACACATGGAATCAACTCTGTTGGTGTGTGGCTTCTGTAAGGTCTGGAACAAGTCCATGACCTCGTTGACTATAGGAATGATGGATTGCAGGCTTCTGTAAGGCCTGGCCTGTTGAAAAACAAAAACCATCATCCAAAAAATCTGTGTTGTGATGAAAATACTGATCTCATATAAATCAATGTGTTTTTTCCTATGTGGAGTTTTCCTCTTTCAACCACCAGCTCCCAAATAACTGACACAGAGGCTTAATATTACTTATACACTCTTGGCCAATAGCTCAGACTTATTACTAACTAGCCCTTACACTTTAAGTTAATTCATATTCCTTATTTATGCTCTGCCACATGGTAGTACCTTTATTAGCAAAGCATCTCCTGCTCCCTGCACATCTGGCTGGCAACCCCTTACTTTGCTCTTCTCCTTCCTAGCATTCTTAGTTTGGATTTCCCTCCTAACCTTTTTCTGTTCAGCTATTCACTATTCAGCTTCTTTATTAAACCAATCAAAGTGACAAATCTTCACAGTGTACAAAGGGATTATTTTATAGCATTGTTTAGTCAAGTCTTACCCATGTGTTTCATCTCTGTTCACCAGCCTGTCGCTATTACTGTTCCTTAGCAAACTAGAGCTCTATAACCTTTGCAGAAGGGATCTGAGGCCACTGGATAAAATTGTGCCATTGTTACCTTCTCTCACAACTACCAGTTCCATATACAGTTTTGTGCTTGTTGATACTTTACATTAGTGTTTGATTATTTAATTTTGGTCATTCATGAATGAGGTAACTTCCTTCCCTGGGACGCCAGCTGTGGAATAGAGGGCACAACTTCCCCAGTCTGGTTCCCCAGAGCCTGTCTATCTCTGCAGAGGCTAGCCATGGAAGAGGAAGTACAGTTCCCCCATCTGACTTATAAGGGACGGTCCCATCTTGTAGAGGCCTGGCCTATCAAGAACCTCAAGCAAATATGGTCTTGCCATAGGGACTGCCTATGAATAAATGCATGTAGAGTTGAGTACATGAATGAATACAGGTTTGCTTGAGAAAGAAATGAAGGTTGGGGACTATGGGTAATGATAATTTGCTCATTACTTCTTCTACCCATCCTAAAATGAGACCAAGAAGCTGGACAGACAACTCAAGCTCCTTTAGAAGACCCAAACCCAATTCTCAGCACCTACCCTGCTTGTCTTACAGCCTCTCACAGTTGCAGGGGATTTGGCACCCTTTTAGGTACATGTGTGCACACATAAACATACACAGGTTGGGGAGAGGAAAAGAGAGTAATAAAAGCAATAAAATAACATGAAAAATTGTAATATATACACTCTATCAATTTCTTAGTTTTGTATTGACCTTTGACAATATAAATTACACAAGTAATAAAAAATTATTTGCCATTTTCCACCTGTTTCTGCCATATTGACCCATTTTCCATGATAGTTACAGGCAAGAGAGCTATTGTCTTTTTTCCCAACCCTGTAATAATGTTTTCTTTCAGGAAAAATAAAACGGATATTAGAAATTTAGATTTTTGAGCAATAAATTGCTTAGAGACAAGTCAAATTTGTAACTCATTTAATGAACTTCAATTGGTATATTTAGATGGAAATGACTATTTTTTCAAGCAACATAGCGCAGAAGACTTCACTATAATAACAGCAGAAGATTTAGAACTAAATACCAAGTGCCTAAGTCATCCCCCGGAGGGTGTGCTTAGGCACATCTGAGGATTCTATTAGTTCTTTCAAGCTGTTGGGGGAGTGTGGAATGAGTTACGGTTCCCACGTAGGATCTGTGGCGGGAACTGCACCAGAACTAATAGAACCAATTCACATTTTATCTCCTTGTGTATTATAGCATGGATTTCTTCTCTACTGTGAAATAGAAAGAGATAAAGATTATGCTGGAGTGTGTAGGAGGCACCCAGTAGAGATTGGAGCTGTCAGGCTTTTCCAAACACTAATGGTAATGAAGACTGTATGTGCAAGTGTTCATTACAATGATGACTGTCTTTCCTGGGATGTGTTTTATATAGCAATTTTTAAAGGAAAATGAAGGGGACATTTCTTACATATCAAATATTCTTTGACTGAAGAAATTACATTGTCACTTTCTTGTTTTCCTCTTCCTTCTCATTTTTATTTTTGTTCCCAAAGTATTCAGAGAGCATTTGGACAAAATCAGATGTAATAATGGAAATTTTAAGCATAAATGTTAGAACCTTAATGTGATAAAAAACAGAAACTCATAAATTACCCATGGAGCCCAGAGGACAGTTGGGACAATAACCTATTTTAGTAGTATGAGTGTTTTTCAGTCATCAACACCCATTTTTATTAGTTTACACATAAATTTGGGGGTGTACATTGGGTGCACTATGCCTATGGCTGAATATAAAATATTTAACAAATAAGGATTATTGCTAACATTTTATTATAAAACAGAAGGTCAAGGAGGGAACAAATTTAAAAACTTAACCAGTTTTGAAGAAGACACCAAGAATTCTTTTAAGGTCAAAGAAAGTGTCTGAAGGCATGTCATTCTAACCAGGATTGGAAACATCAGGAGAAGCGAACGAGGCCAAATTAGTGAGGTCTCAGCCCAGAATTGAGTGAGGCTAGCATGGGAGTGAGGATAGCACGGGAGTGAGGCTAGCCCAGAATTGAGTGAGGCTAGCACAGGAGTGAGACTAGCACAGAAGTGAGTGAGGCTAGCCCGGAAGTGAGTGAGGCTAGCACAGAAGTGAGATAGCATGGGGAGAAGCAGATTTCCAAATAGAAAAACCTGAAGTAACAAGAGTGATTTAACAGTGACACAGTCTAATGCACCTGGGCAACTAGGAGACCAGCCTGGTTGGCACAATTGTTGAAAGAAAAATGGAAAACATAACTCCCTCCCTCTCTCTCTCTCTCTCTCTCTCTCTCTCTCTCTCTCTCTCTCTCTCTCTCTCTCTGTGTGTGTGTGTGTGTGTGTGTGTGTGTGTGTGTGTGTGTGTGTGTTTGTGTCTGTGTGGGTGGGTAGGTGGCTTGGACACAGTGTGAATTGGCAAAGGAGTAGAAGAGGTAAGTTATAACAAAAGTCTCTAAGGTTAATCCTTTTGTTTTCAACATTAGTTAGTGTGAATGAGAACTGCCCCTCCCCCCATAGATTCATGCATTTGAGCACTTGGTCTCCAGTGGCTGCTGCTGTTTGGGGATGAGGTGGTTCTATTGCTGGGGTAGGTTTTGAGGGTTATAATCTTAGTCTACTTCCTGCTCATTCTCTCAGATTCTTGTATGTGCAGAAAATGTGCTCAGCAGTTTCCTGCTCCTGCTGCATGTTTCCATTCCTTCCCCACCCTGGAACCACAAGCTAAAGAAGATAAACCTTTGATTCCTAAGTTGCTTTTGATAGTAATATTTCTATCACAACATCAGAAAAGTGACTCATGCACGCAGCTTTGTTGGCAATTCTGGTTGCTGAAGAGAATAAGGTAAGTTTTTCAGGAGAAGATCAAGAGTTTAATTTTGTAAAACCTAAATTTGAAGTGTATGCCTCTCAAGTAGGTATTTTGGTATATACTTTTGTTACTTTCATGGAACATTTGGAATTTGGTGTGTGAATGACATACTGTTTCAACAAAAATAAGCCTAGGGTGATTATTTAGGGGTGAAGAACCAGCCAGAAATTGTCCTCAAAGAATCCTTAGAAATTAAAGAACTGCAAAATGATGCTACTGGAAAAGGGTAGGGGAAGCCAGGGAAACCTGAAGGCGAATCCTCACTCTTGTGCTGATGTATGCCAAGAAAGAGGTCCTAACCCACTAGCAGGGTGGATGATGTGTCGTGTGCTGGTGAGAAATCTGGGAATCAAGCAACCAGATCATATCCAGTGAGATTTACCACAGTGTTTATGATAAGCAGCGTTACTGTGTTCTGAGGAAAGAATGGATGTTCCCAAGTTGAGTAGGTAACAGAAGCTGGAGAGAGTGACATTAAGAGTTGTTTTTAAGATGGTTGACTCGAGACAAAAGGTAGGAGAAAGAAGCAGTCATTGTCTGGAAGAGAGGGCATGAGGACATTAGAGCCTTTGACATATTTGAAAGAAAATGGATCAAGAACACTAGGAAGATTCCGGTTGCTATATCTTGCTATTGATAACTATTGATAACTTCTCACAGGCCAATCTAAGAAGAGGAGTGAGGATGATGATGAAAGAGATGTGAGTTCTTCCCAGTTTTCTGTACATAACTGGGGTAGCTCCAGAAGATCACATTACACAGCAACACCCAGTTTAGAAATGCCTGATTAGGGGCTGTAGAGTTGGCTCTGTGGTCAAGACACTTGTTGATCTTGCAGAGGACCCGGGTTCTATTGCCAGCACCCACATGGTGGCTCACATGTATACTAAACTCCATGCCAGGGTATCCAGTGCCCTCTTCTAACATCCTCAAGCTCCAGGCACACATGTGCTGCATCTATATACATATAAGAAAAACATACATAGACATAAAATTATAAACAAAATTAAAGAAATACCTAAATAAGGAAATTGTGCCTGACTTCCCCACAGGGACTCAGATTTCTGAAGGTGTGACTGTGTCTGAGTATGCATTCATGCCAACTCCTCCAAGATTGACCTTAAACCTCCCCTTGCTCTTCCCCATCAATTCCCTCTAAAATTTTATCAACAGAGTGTATCATTTTTTTCTCTTCTGAGTATCCAGTATTCCCAGTGAAGTCAAATCCTTTTAGAAGGACTGTTTTTAAATTTTATAAGCATGTGAAGCTCACTGGCTGAAAGCAAGAGGAATGTCTGCCCCCGGACCCGGGGGAGCACAGGGCAGAAAAATGCCCATACTTGAAAGCATGTGGGAAAAGGCCCTCAGCAAACCCCATCTATTTTATAATTTTGTAACCTATTGAGTTTGGTATTTACTGAGCTTTTGTTTAATGTCACAGGAAAGTGCTAGACATGCTCCCAGCCCACCTGTAGAGAGATCCATTCTCCATCTCGGTCACTCATAAAAGTATCAGAGAGTAAGAGGACAGAGCAAAAACAATGATGTTCATTTTCCCACTTCTTGTACTAGTATAGTTTTCTCGTAACTCTGCACTAAGACTAAGAAGGTACCAAAGCCAACATTGTAAATGTTGTGAATTGACACCATGACCATGATAACTCTTAGAAAATAAAACATTTAATTTGTACTTGTCTACAGTTTTGCTATTTCCCCAGTCCATCATCATGACAGGACAGATAGTGCCAAGCAGTCAGGCATGGTGCTGGAGAAGTAGCCGAGAATTCTTCATCTGGGTCTGCAAGCAGCAGGAAGAGACATTAGGACTGGCTTGGGCTTCTCAAACCTCAAAGCCCACCTCCAGTGACTCACTTCCTCCAACAAGGCCACATGTCCTAATCTGTCCTGAACAGTGCTACTCACTGCTGACTAGTCACTCAGATATATGAGCCCCTGGGGAATAGTCCTCTTAGGCCAATGCAAGGAGTGAAAGCAATGGCTCTAACTGGGATCTGATTTGCAGTCTAGGCACTTGGGCATCGTGGAGGCTCAGTGAGAGGACTCGTGAAAATAGGGACATTTCCTTCCTCTTCCATAAAGATTCTCTCTGCAGAGGGCACTGATGAATGGAGAGGTATTGTAAAAATATTTGTAAAACACTGTTCATCCTGTCTTACACAAAGCTTGCAGGATGTGAAATGTCTTCTTGGCATGTCCTGGAGGTTGGGATCCTGAACATTCCACAGTAGTGACTTTCTGCACAAGTAAGAGATGAAATTAAGGGGGTCTAGTTGAGAGAAAGAAGGGTTTCAGTATGATGAGGGGGTAAGAGATTGATGGAAAGGGAATATGGTCATGGCACATATGAAACTGACAAAAATAAATGTAAAAAGATGACCCCTTTCATAGGCTGTTGTTTGGTAATCAGTAATTATAGGCAAGGTTAACATGGAGAAGTTATAGTACCAAGTGAGAGCCCACACATAGCCACTAAAGAAGAATTCACAGGTCTAGACTGTGGAAAAATTCTGTGATCTAAGGGTGTCATCTTGCTCTCTGAGCCTTGACTATATTTTTAGGACTGACTAAAGATGCACATCTTTTTTACGTTTCAATTTCTTTTTCATGTTGAGGTAAAAGTATTCATTTTTATTTTATAAGGCTGGTGTTCTTCTTACATAATGATTTCAGATACATAGAAAGCATGGGGAAAAGAATATGTAAGACTTGCTTGTATCGTACCATTATATCAATTTATTTATATTGTTAGAGACAATAATATCATACCAGCTTCTCTTTCGTTGTTACCCAGATTCATCTCCATCCCACAGATGGACTTGCAGTTTCAGCTAGCAGCTTACCTGGTCTCCACAGTCTGTGCACCTATAAGTCCCTGGATATAATGTCATCTTCGCAATATGGTGTTGATTTCAGAGTAAGTCAAGACCAAGATTGTGAAGTTATTGGTTATATAATGGACATCATAATTATTTATTGTCTAAGCAGTAGAGGTTCTGCTCTAAGTACTAGAGATAAGTCATAAGGAGTGAATCTTAGCTGCTGTTCCTGGAAGGGCATCATCAGTGAGCCTTTCAGCAAGCTGTGAAAACTGATTCATTAGAGGCAGCTTGTCAGTTTCCCTCCACAGCACAGTGAGAAGCTCAGTCCTTTGTTGTGCTGATGAAATGTCAGACAATTAAGCCTTCTTCCATGCTGTCAATACAGTTAGCCCAGCCACATTTTCTCAGGCATTTTCTTCAAAACTGGCCCTGTGTGGTCCATACAGAACTTCTCAGATATAAAATATGGACCTTATTGTTCCTAGCTCATAATATATAAAAAGTATTTATTTCATAGTTGAAGTTGCAGTGCAATATTTAATGAACAAAAATACATTCTTAATATCATTTTAATTTTTAAATATGTTCAACTGAAAAGATATTTGTAAAACAACGTCTGTCTTGGTGTTACACACACTGAAGCCTGAGTCCAAAGCTGTCAGGATTGTTGCCTTTCACAGTGCCTCTTTCCTTTCACACCTAAGGAATCGGCTGCCTTGAGGGGTGAATTTCAGTGTTTTCCAGCTTAGAGCCCCGGGGAATGCTTGAGGACCGCAATGCTGGGCCTGCAGCCTGTATGAGGAGTGTTGGAGAGAACAGTTGCCAGCCAAGTTCTCCGTCTGTTGCTCAAGCATAACAGAAAGTGCATCATCATGCATGCACTGCTCACCGCTGTATCCACGCACTCTGAGCATCTATGGCATCATTAATAGCATGGTGCAGGCAGAAAGGGGTGCAGCTCTTCCCGTAGGCCTTCCATAAACAGTTGTTGCTTCCCTTTAACTTCTTCCATGGTAGACAAATATTTGAGAGAGTGTGTTTCTTGTTTGTTTGGTTTTTTTATTCCAGAAATTTTGGGTTTCTTTCATTTTTTCAATCAGTAGCTTTTTTTTTTTTTTAAATGTGCTCTTCAATAGCTTATATTGAAAGAAAGCTCAGAAATGTTAAAGTGTTATTAGAAATTGTCCACAGGTTTCTAAACTTCAAGTTCGGTGTTGCAGGTCAGTTCCTGTGAGATCTATAGGGATTGCAACATGATTCCAGAGGAAAAGGAGCAGAACTTTGCTACTTCTTCCTGTTTCCCATTGTTGTCTTTCAAGGAAGAAACGGTGAAGGGGTCGGTGTTTCCTACACATTTCTTATATCTTTGAACACTGGGGACACATAGCTTTTCATTGCTGTCTTCACGAATTGGTGACATTTTTTAATGAACTCTCTGGATCTGAAATGGCTGAACTGAGAGTTGCCTGTGTCTGGCGAGAAGTGGCCAATTCTGTCAATGTGTTTCTTCGCTCCCTCTTTACATGTATGATACTAATTAGTTGGGTTATGTTTATTATGATAGGTTGGTGGTACTTATGTCTTCTAGGCTTTTATTTTGAATGGACTTTTGGAGGTGGAGAGATGGTGGAGTAGAAAAGAGAGCTTGTTTGCTCTTATAGAGGACAATGAGTTTGGTCCCTAACACCCATGTCAGGCAGCTCACAACCTGCCATGACTCCAGCTCCAGGGAACCAACGCTCACTTCTGGCAACCATGGTGACTACATGCATTAGTCCATACACACACAAACCCACATACACTCACATAAATAAAAATAAATTAAAAATATGTTTTCATCATTTTTCCCCAAACAGTAAGAAGATTGCATTTTCATATTAAAATAAAAATCTGAATAGTCACAAATATAAATACTCTCATGGTTTGGCCAAACTCAGACATGTCTCATAACTTTTCCTGGACCCATTTCTCCATCAGTGAAATGGCAAAGAGAACTGCCACAGTGGCTGTTAAGAGTCTTCCAATAGTCCTTGACATCTCTAAGTGGCTAACATGATTATCACTGACATTCTTTCTGTTAGTATTTCATCTTACAATTGCATTTTCTCTTTGTATACTCTAAGAATTTCTAACATCAAACCCACATTTAAAGAATGTGCTCCCCTGTGTTTAGAAATCTGAGGGCATTGTGGTTAAACTATTGTGTGTTGCTTAATTCAGTTGCTCCTACAGTGTGTCTTTGTCAATGCAACTGCATACGCGAGGGATCAGTCAGTCATCCTCAGTGGGGAGAAGATACACTCATATTCTTCTCTTGCCTCATTCCAAGTCTGGTTTAATTAATTCTCTAACTCCCAAAGAAATCCCAATAACTACCCTTAAACAAATTGCTCTCATATTTCAAAGACTCTTTATATTGAAGGTAGAGAGTTTCAAAACATGTCCTTAGGAAGCCTGAGTCTCTAAACCTTACTGGACATTTCTAGAGGAGAAGACAAGGACCTGTGGAAGGTACAAAATGCTCTGGGTAGATAGCTTGGTTTTTAGGTGCAGTGTGATTGTAATAAGACAATTTAGATATAAGTTTTGTTTTGTTAAGAACTCGTGTCAAATATATTGAAACTGTGAAGGAATAGAGATGCCAAGCGCCAAATAATTAATGGAGTGATGACCACTGCTTTGGACACCAAAAGCCAGCAATACTCCCTTTGTTTTTATACTTTATTCTTGGTTTCTTAGACACAATCTTTCCCATGATGTGAATGTGCTAGCGGATATTATTTGGCATACTTGTGGCACTGTGACTATGTATTGCTGAATCTGCTGAACATCTGATTATCTCTGACTCTAAACATGTGCCTTGGCTTTCACTTCAATTAAACAATCTTGTGTACATTTCATCCTTGAAAAGAACAGAACAAGACAAACAGCTAATGAAAAGTGAGTATTGTCAGTGTTTGCCTGTTCACCTGTTGTTAGTGTCTTTTAGTTGGAAGTGTACTATATTTACAAAATGTTAGATTCTATTCTATTCTAAAATATAAAAAATATAGAGAAAAAGTGGAATTGAGTATTTGCTGTAAATTTTACTACTGCTGTGTACATTTTTTCATACACCAAAACCCAGGTAGAAAACAGATAAATCAGTTGTATATTTTCTTTCTTCATTTACCACATTTATGTCCATCACTGAGAAAACAGACTCTATGTGCCAAAGCCATGCTGTCTTCATTGGGGCTCACTTACCCCCAAAAAACAGAACTTGTTCTGTTCCAAGGACAGCATCCTGAGCATAAACTGCTACCATTGTGCCCTGGCTCTATACCATTCTTCCCAACCCAACCCTAGACATTCACGTACCCATAGAATCCAGAGATGTTATAGTAGAAATATACGAATCAAATCAGGGATACTGACTTAAGACTCTAGATTTTCTTCCCTTTAAAGTAACAACCATTTGTTATCTAAGAACGCAGGGATTCTCTCGGGTCCTTGATAGCTCTGCATGTTGTTCTATAAGGCCACAACACATTGTATAATATTTCTAACACAAGTTTTAATTCTTCTCCCTCCTTTTTTCATCACTGTTCAGGCAAGTCCCTCAAAGGTCAAGTAACATGTGATATCTAAACACACTGAATCCACATGTGAGAATCCTAAAATTGTCTGTTAAGCCTAATATTAAATACATATGTAAACAAGAAAAGGAGCACCATTCTTTTCTCCAACTGCATTTCGTTCTTTTAAATGTGTGTGCACATACATATATTTACTTTAATTAATACATTTATATGTGCAATATAAGTATATATGATATACATTTATAAAAACAGTACCTGTAGACTTGAAGAGAGGGCCATTGGGTAAAATCCTCACTGTGCAAGCATGAGGATCTGAGTTTAGATCCCCAGAAGAGATATAAAAGACAGATGCAGTGGAAACCTCTATGGCCCTACTGTGTAGAACCCCTTAGTATTCTAACATGAACAACATTGACATCTATAACACAAAGATTTTTGAAATCTTTGGTACTATTATGGAGTATAAAGGTAGCAAAACTGCCCCAAAGCAGATGCGTAGGTGAGCAAACTGGTGCGTTCACACTTGCACACTATTTGGCAGTTAAAATGAACTGCTGGAAACCTGCCGCAGATTGTCAGATCTCAAGTGATTGATGGGTTTGAGAGTAGTAATTCATCTATGTGGGTTCTAGTTACTCTTGTGTTGTTATGATAAAATGATGTGACCAAAAGCAACCTATGGAAGAAAAAGTTTATTTCATTCACAGAGGACAGTTCATGATGGCGAGGAAGGCAGAACATAGAAGCTGGAACAGAAAGTTGGCCGATCACATTTGTCACACGTAAAGCCAAGAGACTAAGATAAGACTATCACCTCTTAAAGCCCACATCCAGTAACATATTTCTTCCTGCAAGACTACAGGTCCTAAAATGACTGCCCTCTCCAAACAGTGCCAGCAGCATGGGACAAAGTGTTGAAATGCATGATGGGTCCATAGGAACACTGCTTATTCAAACCATCACACATAGAACTCTCAACATGAGAAAACTGACAAAGGGTGAACAGGGAGCTCCTTTGTGGTGATATATCAGCCTTGTGATGTGTTTACCCATATTTATATGTGAGAGACAACTTCTACATCTACTTACTCAAAACAACAAAAACAAAACAAAAAAACTGACCACCAGAAAACAGTGAAATCTGAATAAGGGCTGTGTGAGAGTTAATAGTACCCTACCATTATCAGAGTCCCTGTTTAAAAATGTGATATAGCTATGTTAATAATTATAATTGTGAGAAGGGTACACTAAGTTATATAATACATATCTGGCTATATATTAAAATGGTATAGATGTCTTATAATTAGCTAATGGTTATATAATAAAATTCAGTTATGTGTAAATTTAAGAGGCCTGTAGAAGGTTCATTGATTAAAGTGCATGAGTTCAGATTCCTAGCACCCACACAAAAGTCAGGTGTGGGAACATAACCTTCCATCTAAGAAGGAGGCCACAGTTGAGTTTTGTGGCTTGCTGACAAGCCTATCTAGTGGAAATGATGAAGTCCAGTGTTAGTGACAGACAGTGTCTCAAAATATATGGTGGACAGAGATTGAGGGAGACACTAAGTGTTGATTTTTGATCTCCACACATGTATGAACAAATACTCTCACCAATACATATATGTGAATAAGCATGCATATACTTTCATACACTACAAATGCACAAACACAAAGAAAGAAAAAAATTGTGTGTGTGTGTGTGTGTGTGTGTGTGTGTGTGTGTGTGTGTAAATCAGGCTTTATAAGCTAATACAAAGAGTGAGCAGAATAGAAAGGATCCCTAAGTAGTAAACCTGACACCTACCTGGATTCCATCCACTGTTGAAATAGGAGCAACGGGCTGCTTCCCGCCACCTGGCTAGCTTTACCGGAAATAATTACACGGAAACTGTATTCTTTTAATCACTGCCTGGCCCATTAGTTTTAACCTCTTATTGGCTAGCTCTTACATATTGATCTAACCCATTTCTAATATTCTGTGTAGCACCATGAGCTGCTTACCAGGAAAGATCTTAACCTGCGTCTGTCTGGAGTGGGAGAATCATGGCGACCGCCTGACTCAGCCTTCTTTCTCCCAGAATTCTGTTCTGTCTACTCCGCCTACCTAATTTCTGCCCTATCAGGCCAAGCAGTTTTCTTCATTAATTAACCAATGAAAGCAACAGATAGAAAGATGACCATCCTCCATCAATCCACTTCTTAGTCTTCATTACATTTTACCATACTCTTTTTGTACCAAACTCCAAACCTTTGTTCCAACCTTTTCTTCCCCTAAAACTTGTGTCCCCATACCTCTTCCAGCTCTGATCTGTCCTATCGTTTAGTCTCAGTTTAAACAGATTTCTTTGGAGTTATCCATACTGTCTGAAGCAGTCACAAAGCCTTGTTCTGTGTTCTTCTGGTTCAGTTTGCACCATGACTCTTCCTTCAACAGCCTACACAGAAAAGATAGAGAATGTGAATTCTCTCTCTCTCTTTTTCTGTGGGACCGGCCTCAACAAAAATACCTATTGCCAGGGTAGGGATGTGGGGTTTTTAAAACACTACTAAAGAATATAAAGATGCATGAAAATAATAAGAACAGAAACCATAGAAAGTACTGGGAGGACATCCCAGTGAATACTAAAATTGCCCACATTTATTTTTTCATACTTTTTATGGCCAAATACAAACGACAGGTGTGGGGCGATGTAACAAGAGACTTTATTAACATGATACAAAGGACAACTCAAACATTTAATCACTTTAACACTTGAGATATCAATTCTGTTGTTTAGGCAGTAACCTTGCTCTAGACCATGTATCCTGAAGATAGTCACTCCCCAGGTGACCTCATAGTTACAAAAGAAGGAGCAGAAGTACATTGGCATATCCTGACCACCTGTCAGGATTGAATGGACCTACTCCTACAGGCTATTTTAATGTCAAAAGAATTAAGTAATCACATCCTGAGTTGGGATGCAACTATGCTAGTCAGCCACATTGAGTAACCTCTAACTCTGACCATCAGACAAGTTGGAAACAGGCTCACATTTTTGGGCCTTCACATTTTTCTGTTCTTTTTTTTTTTTCCAGTTTTTCAAAACAGTGTTTCTTCATACAATTTTGGAGCCTGTCCTGGAACTCTCCCTGTAGACCAGGTTGGCCTCGAACTCACAGAGATCTGCCTCTGCCTCCCAAGTGCTGGGATTAAAGGTGTGTGCCACTACTACCTGGTGAATTTTCTTATCCATACATGTTCTTCTTCAGTGTCAGCTCAAAGTCTGATCAGCCTTCTTCTCAGGAACTCTATGTCTAAAATACATAGTCAATTTGCAGGTGCATGGCTGAATTCATAATCTCATACTTTGTGGAATTCGAGCTGCTAAGCTTCTTCTGAACTCACAATGTACTTTCGTGTTGTTCATTCTCTGAAATTCAAATTGAACTGAATGTTCTGTGTTTTATCAGGAGAGATTTCCCCAAAGAGACGAAATTATCTTATACTATCCACTAATTCTTCTCAAGATAGGTGTGCAGACTCATGTGAGTGGCAGTGTACATGTGGACAGAAACCTGTTTTCTGTGGTTGTTTGCTTGCAAGGGTGCAGTTTCATACTAAGAAATTCCATTCTTAAATCTGTTGTGCTAAAGTTTTGATTTGGGATGTTCCCCCTTGACTCTGTTGATAGGGGAGAACGTTAAGGGAGGTGTAATGGGAGCCCTTACGTAAGTAACATTAGATTGTGCCTAATCGCAGGGACTAAAGGTATCAGTCCTTCTTGTCCCTTCAGCTAATACAACCAGAGCAGTTTGCTCCTAGGAGACACTGCCCTTCTACCGGACAACCAATCATGGACTAAAACCTCCAAAAATGGTTTCCCACTCTTAATATGTTTTGCTTTCTAGGTTTCTTAATCTCTAATATCTTGTTACAATACTATAACTCAATCTGTTTAAAGCTCTTATATGTACATACTAATAAAGTCCGTATTTTCCCTTTGGAATACTACCATATTTTGGTTTGTTGTTATTTGGAAACCTTGGGCTACAGCCATATTTTATTTGTATTAGAATGTGAAAACTCTGACGTGGGCTTTAGGATGTCTAGTGTTACCAGCGTGAGCAGTACAGTGAGTGCTGTCACAGCTTAGGAAAACACTAACAGATAAGGGACTCTGCCTTCTTTGGGCTGTGTCCCTCTTTAGTATGTCCTAGGAATCTCCACATCATGATTTTATACATGATTTTGTCTCTTAGAAGCCATATAGTTTGAGCTTGTTATAATTGTTTTTCTTGTGTAGCCCCTTTTTCCCATCTTTGGTTAGATTAAGTGTTTTGTTTGTAACCAGCCTCTATTTTTGTTTCTAATTCTTCTTGCAGTTGGTTAAAAATGACCAATCTAAGTTATTTTCAAATTTTTAAAATTAATCTGCTAAAATCTCCATAGTTTAAAATAAGATTGTGTTTAGCATGACATAAATATAAGATGACACTTACACAAGATGCAAATGATTTACCACATCCTAAAACATAGTGTAATAAATAACAAAGACCTAAATAAAGCTTTTTGTAATACGCCTGATATTATAAATTTTCCCCTTGGTAGTTAAAACCAAAGAGAAAACAGTCTTTACAAATCATGCCATTTTTATGAGCCATAATGATAAAAATGAAACCTAACATTACCCTTTATTCGTTTGTTTGTATTGGCCTTTAAGACAATGAAAAAAAATCTCACCATATAAATTTGGGGTAAAGGTCACTAGAAATTTTAGTACCTATAAGAAAAATGTCATAACTATAATGTACAGGGTGAAAAATATAAGCAAAGTTAGAAAGAGTTATTGTTAAATAAAATTCTAAGGCCAATCTTAGAATCACTTGTAAGTGAAGTTCATATAAGGGAAAGGACTTTTTGAAACCCAAGGACAGAGCTGAAACTATCCAGGTTTGACCCATCATAGTAGAAGTCCCCTGTAATGGTGAATCGTACTCTTAACTTCATGGGAGTTGGGATCATCTAGGCGACACTCCTTAGCTTGCCTTGTGAATATATTCTCCAATAAGTTTGCCTGAGTAGAAAGGTCCACCCTGAATGGTGGAGGTACCAGTCTATAGAATGGGCTCCTATACTGATATTAAGAAAATAGTGAGCCTAGCACCAGTTAACCCTCTCTGCTTCTTTTTGGTATATGCAATATGACCAGATGTCCCAGGTTCCTGCTACCATGCCCTTCCCCATTAAAGGAAGTGTTCTTAAACTGTGAGTGAAACAAGCCGTCCCTTCTTTAAGTTGGTTTCTGTCAGTCAGATATAACTAATTCGTCTGCCAGATCCAATACCATCAGAAAGGATATCTATCTACTGGCTGAGAGTTGGAGTTCTTGTTCATGTGTCTGTGTTGTGAGGTTAAAGTCAACACGTAATTTTCTGCATGCCCGCAACAGCAAAGATATCATATGAAGATTTCTTTTCCTTGTCTTTATAGCAAAATCACATTTGGAAACAACTCAAGGAAGGAAATTTTTATTTTGTTGTATGATTTCAGAGAGACTTCAATCCACTATGGCAAGGGTGTGATGAAATGCCTCCATATGTGAGCCCTACCAGGAAGCAGAACGCAAGCACAGGCTGCTACAGTCCAGAGGTTTAACCTGCAGGTACCCTCTCCTCACAGCCTGCTTTCACCAGCAAGACCCCACCTCACTAAAGGCACCTTGGGTTTCAGAATAGTGCTACAAGCTAGAAAAAGAATTCCCAACATCAACCTAAGGGGACATTTCAGTTTTGAACCGTAACAGACACTTTGAACCTTAATTTAGTCTGATTGCTAAGCAACAGGGAAAAAGGTCAACAGCCGACAACTATAGGGAAAGCAGAACTTTGAATGCGCAATGGTGGGCGTGCCTATTGTTCTAACACCTGGAAGGTGGGACAGGAAACTACCAGCTTGAGACGAGCCTGGGCTAACTAGGAAATATTGCTCCAAAAATAAACAAGTGGGGCTAGAGAGGTGGCTCAGCTGTCAAAAGTATGATATTCTCCCAGAGATGTGAATTCAGTGCCCAGCATCCATGTCAGGTGGCTTATAAAGACCTGGAACATCAGCTCCTGAGGGAACTGTTGCCCACTTTAGGCCTCTGGATATTTACATTCATGTGCACATTACATACATACACATATACACCTTAAAAATATAAAAACCAAACCTAACAAGTGAAAAAGAAAGAAAGAAAAGTAACCACAGTAATAGTAACAAAATAAATAGAAAAAGTTTGTGCATTAATACATTGCTACCATTAATGTGTATTTGCCTTGAAAAATTTGCTGTGGTACTATTATAATAGTATGTCTAGTTCATTTTTTTAATATGAAAATTTTATAAATTCTGCTATTTCAATTGCCATTAATTAAAAACAATTTTGGTAACTGTAAAATAAACTTAGGAGTAATTTTCTGAATGATAGTCAAATCTGGATATGAATTGTTTTCCTCTAGAAAGTAAAGTGCAGGAGATTGCCATGGAAAGCAAAGACCTGGGTAAACAACTGCTCTCACTGTCCTCATGAGCAGGGCTTAGTCTGCAGAATTTTTATAGCTGAATATTCTTGCCCTCTGCTGCAATTGCAAAATTGAACTGTTCTTCATTGTTTATGCCACCATAACTACAATGAAAGTGAAATTTTATAGTTTGAATGAAGAGGGACTTTATATTCTTTGTGGTTCTTAGTTCATTTGATATTTGATAGGAATTATAGGTTTCCTGATGAAAGAAAAATAACATTTGATGACTTATTTTTCCAAGACATTAAATAACAAGCTGAACATGCATTGCAAGGGGTTTTCAATCTGTCACATAAAATAGGCAACTGCGCCTCTCACCAAGAATATCAGCAATGAATTTTTCTATCAACAGCAGCCTAAAAGTACGGCTCCCTCAACATATTGCTAGGCTTATGCACAATGCTTTTTCAGGGTATTTCCTTGTCAGAGTTCATAAATAAATGAAAACCAATTTCTCTTCTGAATCTGCTAACATATTTACATACCGAACATAATGATCTGTTATTAACGTAACTGATTGAAGCAAAATCACAAGCCCTTTGGCAATTACCAAAAATAAGTAGAATAAAATTCATGTCCATGCAAAACTCTGGCAAGAATGGCTAGCAGATTTTTTCATATTTGACTAAGCATGCAAGCCACTGAGATGCCCTTCAATAGGTAAACAGAGAAATAAGTTGAGGTCCACAGCCACACTGTGCCTTTTAGTTGATGACCAGTATAAAATGAAAGAGATCTGCCAGTCCTGGAACTAAGTCCTCATGCACTTTACCGGGTCAGCTGTCTCCTCAGTGCCTGGGAAGAAATTTTAATCTAACATGTTATTAAAAAGGTAGCACTAATATGTTTTAATCCACTTCCAAAAAAAGTTTTAAAAACATCACTTTGACAACTAGAAAGCAAAGCTTCAGTATTTATTAGAGAAGGAGATTTAGGAAACATTTTCCTTTAGAAAATTTTGCTGACTAACTCTAAATATCTCAAGGTGAATCCATAGTCTTTATTATTTTTCAGTTTTGTTTCTGATTGACCAAGTTGTTTTACTCACCTGAAATGGCTCGTGTAAGCGTGTGTGTGTGTGTGTGTGTGTGTGTTTGTATGTGTGAGAGTGAGAGAGAGAAAGAAAGAGGTGAGTGTGTGAGAGAGAAATGTGTGTGTGTACGAATGCATGTATATATGGTTATTTCCATATTTCAAAAACCGGATTTTGTTGCTTTATTTCCCCAAATCTTTTCCATAGGATGTCCATCATTTCCTCTTCCTGAATCCTGTATGCGGGGGTGGGATCATGGTTGTGGGTGAATGGATAAGCTGTGGAAAGATGAGCCTGCTGATATGTTAGACATAATTGGAGAGTTGCTGAGTCTCTACAGCATCCAACCTTTCATCTTACCGCTTCTCCATCTGACAACATCACACACATAAAAGGGCGCAGTGAGGACTGGCTGAAGGATGCTGCACATGTGTTCTTAGCAAGTAACATACCAAGTTGCCTTGCTGCTGTACTGATGTAAAGTGAAAGGCAGGCTTTTCATGCCGACGTGTTTTCTGTATTCTCTCTGACAGAAGGAACAACTCACAAAATAAATGGCACAGCTCTGCAATTTGTCAGCCATCGAGCTGAGCTTAGAGTGTAATTTGTTTTAATACATTAAATATTTGCTACTTTGCTTCTTGGTTTCATATAATCCTTGGTGTTATTGCTTTTATTGACAGAAATATTAGTCATATTGGTATACTTATTATGAACAAAGAGCACAGTGATCACTCTTCCCATCATTTCTGTAGGGCTTTACAGCCCGCACCACCCATTGAACAATTAAATTGAATCCTGCCTTTGACAGGGCTTGGTTTCTCAATTAAACAATAAAATGATGTAGGACAAGGTTATTCTTTAGACTTCATGTGGTCCCAATCTAATATTATTTTTGCTTAATTTTATTGTGTGTGTTGTAATTGTGAAAGTGGTTTATTTCTCATATTATAAGCTTGTTTTTATTTTTATTTTGTGGCTACCTTCTCTCTCATCCCTCATCTCTTCCTCCTTCCTTTCCTTTCTGAGAATGAACAATTTATATTCATAATGCTCACTTTGTAGCAAAGAACTTTCATTAGTTTTGAAATGCATTAGTTTGTAAAAACAGGACTAATAAGCATTTGTCATATATGGAAAATACTGTGCTGTGCCCGTACTGTATTGCTAACATCCAATATAGTACTGAATAGAGTAGATGTTTGAATGTGATTGATCAAGGAATGAATGAGCAGGAACTTGTGTGGTAAATGGATTATTTATGTAGTATGAAAGTAGTTGTAGTTGTAGCTTCTGGTTCAAAGGAGATGGCGCCTATTAAGTCATTACTTAAGAGCTGCTAGTCACCTTTTGTGTGTGTGTGTGTGTGTGTGTGTGTATCATGTTATCTATACCTGTTATTATATAGTATGACACATACGTGTTTCTGAGTGTCAATCTTTAGGGTTAAGAGGAAAAACAAAACATGGAGCAAGTCAGTCTCTGGAAACTCTGCCTTGAGGACAGGCCAGTTCACTGTAGTTTCTTGAATGTTTTCTCTACAGACGGCACACTGTCACTGTCTTCTTTCCACTGTATTTACCCCATTTGACATAGATTATGAGTAAGACTAAAAACTCATCTGGAGTTTTGTGACTCATTTATATGTATCAGCAATAATAATGTCAACACCACTTATTTTTAATTCACAGATTGTGATATGTACTCAAGATCATGTACAAAACACATGAGCATATCAGAGGTGTATGGTCCTGCTAGAAATGTAAGGGTATAGTACGCATGAGTCCCAGGAAACCATATTTTCACCTTTGCCCTGAATTTATCTATGAATGTAGTAAATCCACATGTTGAAATTTACTTTTGAGAATTCAGGGATACATTTATGAATTACCAGGTATGAATAATAATTTGGGGATGGAAAGATGTCCCAGTAGTTAAGAGTGCCTTTTGCTCTTGCAAAGAGCTGGAGTTTGTTTCCTGGCACCAATGTCATGTGGCTCACAACTACCTATAACTCCAGTTCCAGAGGATCCACAACCCTCTGCTGGCCTTCACAGGTGTCCACATGCAAGTGGCACATACTCATATCCATATCCATAAATAAATAAGTACTATTTAAGAATGGACAGAGCTTCTGTAGAGGGGATCACTAGGAACAAATGTGGTCCTTAAACTAGAATTAGCATCGAAGTTCAGGAGTTCATATTATAATTTCTTAGATCATTTTTAGGATGAGGGTAGGGTGAGGAAGAATCTTGTCCCAATTGCACATGTATAACCTGAGTAAATATGATTTCCTAAACCTGGCTGAGATACCTGAGGTCCAATGGTAGCCTTTGTGCTTACCTGGACAGCGGAACCTGCGTCTCCCCCTTTTGTAAACTTCTTCCAGCTCTTTCAGGCTGCTCACAGCAGTGTCAGGACTGGAGGAGACCAAACTGTACTGTTCATTTGTAAGAAGACAGCAATTCAACAAAATATTTTAAAACAATATTCAGGGACTAGAAAGATGGCTCAGCATTTTTGAGGACTTGCTGCTCTTCTAGATGACTTTGGTTTAAAACCCAGCACCCACATTGAGCCACAACCACCTGTGACTGCAGCTCCAGGGTTTTGCATGCCCAGTGCCGGTCTCTTTGGGCTCCCGCACATGGTCATGTGCACTCTCTCATTCTCTCTCATCATGTTCACAGCAACAATAACAATTAAAAAGAAAACTCATAAATACATGCCCTCTGCTAGGAAAAGGAGGATCCGAAACTTGAGAAGCTGGAGCAGATGATCTCCTTAGGGCATAAGAGCAACAGGTATGCAGACCTTTCGGTGAGACCGGATCTGACTTCTCAGCGAGCAGCATGGCCCTGAAGAGTCTGAAACAACGATAGCAACGGCAAACCTATGTTGGAGGACAGAGAGGACCGGCACCATCACAGCACGTTCCTTGTGGCTAGCACCATGAATGGAGAGGAACTATGTCCACAGAGACCACTGAATGGCAGGATCTTTCCCCAGTCCACTCCCAGGCAGCCAGAGCTGAGCTTCATAGTCACCCAGATGCCATTGTGGAGGAGAGAAGAGATTGCACAAAAATTTAGAGAGTCTAAATTGTGAATTAATTCAGTACTTATCCATAAGACAATGAACAGAATAGATCTAGATGCCCCTGAAAACATGGAAATACATGTATTTACCACGATGCCTTTCCCTGCTGCTGCCTCTTGAATGGGTTCAGGAGGAGGTGCAGTGGGAAGAAGTCACAGTGCTCCATGCAGATACGTGCACTCACAGCACAGTTTCACCCCACCTACTGCTGGTTCTGACTTCTCTGGGTTTCTGCACTTGTGTGCCCCAAAAGCATAGCTCCATATCTGGTTACCTAACCTCTCCCCAACCCAAGTCCATTCCTGCTGTTCTTCTTTTCAGGTATAGTGATGGTGGCCGAGATGTCACATACCTAAGCCTGTATTGTTCTAACTGTATTTCCTTAAGTGCTCAATCTCTCTCTCTCTCTCTTTACAATTTGTCACATTTCTTGACTCTTTGCTAGAGAGCATTAGCACCCTACCTGGATCTCCCTGCCCTGGGAATTTCACCATCAAGGTTTCTGTGACTGCTTTCCAAGCGTAAACCTACCTTCCTCTTTCTCCATGCTTGGAAATCCTTCTCCAGCCACCCACTGCCTTGAGAATGCTTTCTATCTGATTTAAGCTGTGACAGCCAGTCATCCAGAGCAAGGGCATCTGATTATCTGGCTTTACACCCTTGGACTGATACTTTCTCTAAGCTCCCTTGTAGACCCTGTCAAAGCCAAAGTTACTAAAAACTGATATAGAAAATTCATACTGATTTCCAAAAGATGAATCTGAAGCAGACACAGTTCAGCCCCTCTCAAAAACTCTGATGTTCTCTGAGATATCCCGCCATAACAGAGCAGTGTCTCTTTGTGCCTTACAGGAAAACACTCAAACTTTCTTAAGCATGCAGTCAGGTTTTTTACCTGACCCTGAAATGTCCCCTTTCCCATTGTCTCTCTCAGTACACTCCCCTTCTGTCCCTCACAACTTGACCTTTAGAGTTCCCATCCTCAGTCATTCCCAGTCCACCATGAAGGTCCTCTTTATTTGCCCTTCCCAGGGAGATCCTTGTATCCCCCTCTCGGTCTTCTGTGTTACCTTAGCCTCTTTGGGGCTGTGGTTATTGTTTAAAGTTAATATCCACTTATGAGTGAGTATATATACCATGTTTGTCTTTCTTATTCTGGGTTACCTCACTCAGGTTGATTTTTCTCTAGTTCCATTTATTTGCCTTCCAATTTCCTGGTGTCCTTGTTTCCAACAGCTGAGTAATACTTCACTGTGTAAATGTACCACATTTTCTTTATTCATTCCTCGCTCAAGGAAATCCCCATGAGTTTACAAGGATGACCCCAGCTAATTCTCTAAGCAATAGAGGATACATAGCCTGAGCGGGTCATCTCCTGTAACCAGATTGGTACCTAGATCAATTGTCATCAGAGAAGCTTCATCTAGTGACTGATAGAAACAGATGCACACCCACAGCAAAACATTAGGCCTTGCTTGGGGAATGCTTCTGAAGAGGAGGAGAAGGATCGTAGGAGCCAAAGGAGTCAAGGACACCAGAAGAAAACTCACAGAATCAACTAACCTGGGCTCATAGAGGCTCACAGAGACTGAACAGACAACCAAGAAGACTGCATAGGGCTAGGGCTAACCTGGAACCTTTGCATATATATGACAATTGTATAGCTTGATTTTTTTTTTTTTTTTTTTGTGGGACTCCTAACACTGGGGACAGGTGCTGTCTCTGACTCTTACTGGGTTCTGGTACCCTAGTGCCCATACTGGGTCACCTTGTTGAGCCTCAATACATGAAGAGGTATTTATTCTTATTGCAACTTGATATGCCATGTTTTGTTGATACTTATGGGAGACCTGTCTTTCCTAAACACAAATGGAGAAGGAGTGGATTGAGGGCTGGGAACACAAGGAGGTGGGCAGAGTTACTGGGAAGAAAGAAGGAAGGAGAAACTGAGTTTTGGAGGTAAAATGAATAAATAAATTTTAAAAAAGTATAAAAAGTGTGATGCAGCCACCTTAAAAATTAATTATATTAGTGATTCCAGATAGCTCTGGAAAAACTTTTAATGGCAAGTGAGTAGAACACAGAGCTAATAAGAGGAAGTCTAGTCAGGAGGTCTTTACAATAATCCCGGTGTGATGTGTACCAGATTTGTAGTGTTATACACAGCTCAGAGAAAAAGGCCTAGTAATAGATCCTGGAGCCAGTGCGAAGTGTAAGAGGAAAGAGAGGCAGATAAAGGTGACACGGCAAGTGTGACAGCCATGTGTCAGAGAGGGACAAGTGGAGCACAGCTTTACTTCATGATAACCTCCAAACGTTTGAAAGTATGGAAGTCACTGTGCCATATAAACAGGATCTCATATTAGCTAGCTTCTGGGAAGAAAGAGGATAGATATATCCCTTAGAATTACAGATGGTTTCAAAGTTGAAGAATATAACTGTGAGAATTCAAAGAGACATTGTGTATTTTGCAAAAAAAAAAAAAAATCTGCTTATGTAGTTAAATACCACTCACTGTTCCTTAGGGCAAAGATGTTTGTAAACTTGTCAATAACATGTTTCACTTAATTATTTGTATGAGAGAGAAAATGGCTATGCCAATTCTTTGAGAAAGAAAGTCATAGACCTTTCTTGCACCTCATTACTGTCTTTGTAAATTTTTTTAAGTTCTGAGATGATAAAGGTATTTTTAACATTTCTCCCCTCTTTCCTCCCTCCAAATCTTCTCATAAATTCCTCCTTACCTTCTTTCAAAATCTTTCTTCATTGCTCTTGCACCAATACATGCCTATTACTGAACAGAACCTTCTAAGTCTATTTAATGTTTTTTGAATGTATGTTTTCAGGGCTGGCCATTTGTATTGGGCAACCAATAAGTGTTCTCTTCCATTTGGAAAACTGTTTCTTCTTCTCTTAATATTCCTTAGTTGCTTGTAGTTCTTTGTGTAAAGTTAAGGCCTCATGGGCTTTTCCCATCCAATTTGACATCGTGTCATTCAGCTCATGTTTGGGAAGTCATGCTGGTGTGACTGCATGGATATAGCTTATGACATTGCCAGGGTACACCATCTAACAGAAAACTCCCTGACTTTTTGGCTCTTACAATCTCCATGCCTACAGCCACTTCCCAGTTTTCACTGAGCCTGAGGTATGGGAAAATTTTATAGATATATCCACGTAGTGTAGGCTCCATAAGTTTGCATTTTGATTGGTTGTGGTTTTCTGTTATGGTCTCTGTCCATTGCAAAGCGAAATTTCCTTGATGAGGGTTGAAGACTACATATATCTGTGGGTTTATGGACAAATATTTAGGTGGTTGTTATGGGTTATTCTGGTTTCATAAAGTAGTGGTGGTAGATTCTCCCCCAATATTCATGACGTCAATAGTAGTAGCACTTCAATAATTATAGATCGATGCATCAGTTTCCCAGTTCCATTCTCTAATCAAGCCCCGAATATGCCACACTAAAGAAAGAATGAATGAATACAATTAGAATCTAGATTTTGATTTCTAAAGACTTTGTTCTAGAGAGGTCAGCAATGAAGGGGTCCCCACTGGCAAGATCTGGGATACTCAGGACATTAAAAATGTGAGGGCAGAGTATTAGACTTATGAATGTTAGGTTATGAACCCATAGTAGAAAAGTTTCTGCTTCAGGAAATAGTCAACCATTAAGTAAAACTGGGTTGATAGAATTAGAAAACCTCCATTTCTGAACCATAATTATCATAAAAATAATTTGTTCTGGCAAGTGACACCAGAGAATTTTAAAAGAAGTGAGTGTACATTTAAGCAAAAGAATAATTACACTATCTCAAAACGCCCTGTAGGAAGATGTGCATTAATTACAAGTGGTATTATAATAACTTTGTTAGGGGAAAAATGCCAAAAGCTGACTGAACAATAACACTATCAGCTAGTAACGAGTCTGAAATAGACTGTGTCCTCTGTCACTATCAGCTGATTCCGTCACTTCGTTCCAGCTGCACTTCCATGCTTTTCTTGCCCAACGTTATATAAACTGAATCAGATCTTGACCAACCAGAGTGCCAACCAAAATTGTCAGTTTTTCTATGAAATAATTAGCTTGTTCTCCTCAAAGATGTGTGATGAGAGAAAAGCAATGAGAAAGTGTCAGAGATGAGGTGTGTATGCAACACGACAAATGAATGTATGAGCCTAGAATTTTGTAAACCTAATGGGAAAGGAGGAATGTGTAGCATCTACACGTTTCATATTGCATCAATGCTAGTTTTCTGATTCAAATGATAACACCATGTTGTATAAGACTATTTCTTGCTGTTAGAAAATAAACATTTAAATAGCAAGGGGTGGATAGGATGTGATGGGCCTTGAGTATAGGACCCTCCCCTTCATATACTCACAAGAGTGTCATAGTTAGGGTCTCTATTGCTGTGATTAAACATTGTGGCTAAAACAACTCGGGGAGGAAAGGGTTATTTTGGGCTTATGGTTCTAGAGATAAAATTCCACCACCATTGAGACAGGAAAACATGGCAATAGCTACTAGGTACAGTGGCAGGGGTAGCAGAGAGCTCACCATCTCGGTCTAAAACCAGGAAACAGAAAGAGGAAACTTGGAATGGTATGAGTCTTCACGCTCAAAGTCTGCCCCTACTAACACACTTCCTCCAGCAAGGTCATACCACCTAAGACTCCCCAGAAAGCCACACTGGGATCAAGTCTCCAAATGCCTAGACTATGGGAGACATCTCATTCAATCCAGCACAGAAAGAGATAGGTGTAAAACAAACATTTTTTTTTATTACCTCTGAGTAGTACTCCGTTATATAAATGTACCACATTATCTTTTCCTTTATCTATTTTTTTGGTGAGGGCATCTGGGTTGTTTTCACATTCTGGCTATTACAAATAATGCTGCTGTGAACATAGATAAGATCTAAGAAAATTGGGAGCATGGGAGTGGGGGGAGAAGGGAGGGCAGAAGGGGAGGAGGAGAAGAGTAGGAAAGAGGGGAGGAGGACATGAAGGAACTGGATAGTCGAGATGGGGAAAGGAAAGAGAGGTAGAGCAAGGAAAGAGATATCTTGATTCAGGAAACCATTATGGGTCTAGCAAGAAACTGGGCACTAGAGAAATTCCCAGAAATCCACAAGGGTGACCTTAGTAAGACCCCAAGCAAAAGTGGAGAAGGTGCCTGACCTGGCCTTCCTCTATAATCAGATTAATGATTGATTAATTGTCATCATAGAACCTTCATTCAGCAGCTGATAGAAGCAGTTGGAGAGATCCACAGCAGAACACTGGGTAGCTGAAGAGAGAGAGGAGTGATAATTTGAGCAAAGGGGTTAAGACCATGATGGAGACACCCATTGGAACAGCTTAGACGAGCTAATGGAAACACACCCACTCTGGCCTGACAGTGGGGGAATCAGTATAGAACCAAACTAGGCCCTCCGAATGTCGGTGACAGTTGTATGGCTGGAACAGACTGTCGGAACCACTAGCAGTGAGACCAGGATTTATCCGTATTGCTTGAACTGGCTTTTTGGAACCCATTCTTTTTGGAAGGAGACCTTGCTCAGCCTAGATATAGTGGGGAAGGCCTTGGTTCTGCCTCGAAGCAATGTGCTAAGCTTTGGTCACTTCCCGTGGGAAGTCTTACCCTTTCTGAGGAGTGGATGGAGGATGGAGTGAGGGGGAAAGGTAGAGGGAGTAGGAACTGAGTTTGGTATGTAAAATAAGTAAAGATAGTATTTTTCAAAAAAAAATAAGAAGAGATAAGTCACACCCACCTCCATCGCCTAGTGGGGTGATTTCTTTTTGTCATATCTTTATACATTAAGTTCATGCTAGTGTTGAACAAAGTGTCCATACATTTCAGCAAAATTTTGCCCTAGCAAATTTATTAGGCCAACTATCCAGAAAATTTACCATTTTATGCTAGAAACACCCGATGAAGAAGGCAGAACAAAGAATTGCACAGACAGTAAAAATGACCTTTTCAGGTCTTATGAGATGTCTCGGAGAGTAAAGCTGACTGCTGCCAAAACTGATGTCCTGGCTTGGATTCCAGGACCCACATAGTCCTCAAGCCTTCATATAAACGACATGCCATGTGTACCCCAACACATGTATACACACATAATTTTTTTATTTTTTTATTATTTATTTATTTATTTAGGTTTTTCGAGACAGGGTTTCTCTGTGGCTTTGGAGCCTGTCCTGGACCTAGCTCTTGTAGACTAGGCTGGTCTTGAACTCACAGAGATTCACCTGCCTCTGCCTCCCAAGTGCTGGGATTAAAGACGTGCGCCACCACCGCCCGGCTACACATAATTTTTTAAATGTAATTTCAATTACCTCTTTGCAAAAGTTCTATTCTTACATTTATCCATCTATGAAATTTGACTAATGGGTTGGAAGGAGGTATTTCCTACTGTCAGTGAAGTTTTAGATGAATTTTTAAGAGCAATTACAGTCTGTGAAGCTTTATATGCTATTATTTTGTATTTCTTTACCAATTACTCAAATGCCAATTCAAGAAGTAGGTGTTTATTTATATAAATAATTCAAAATTTCACACTTCTAAATAAGAATTTTGAGGGCAATGCTGGATGAAAATGAACGAAAATTTAATATATATGTAAAAAATAAAAATATAAAAATTGTCAGATCAAAACTTTTAATAAGGTATGAGATTGACAATAATTTTTTAATTGGATAAGTCAAAACATACACATTTGGGTTTGGGATAAAAGTAGTTTTCATTAATTTTATCTTTCTGTTACTTTAGGTTTTACTAATTCGAAGCATGAACAATTATACATTACCTCAATTTGGAGTAAAAATCAGAAGCCACCATGTAAAAGGAGGCAGCATTTACAGGGTTAATTGTGAAAGCAGGCTGAGTGGGAACCTGACTGTGGTCCAGAGAAATGACTCCCTATAGAGCAGTTCCCAGGTGTTCTTCTTTCATTCCTCCATTTCATTTCTTTTCTCCCTCTTTTCCTTCAGTATTCTGAGTTCCTGATAGTTCAAAATGGTTCTTTAAAAATTAAATGCCAGTGTACAATGTGACTGTCACATCCAAGTCATAGGCTGACCCTCTGAACATCTTCACAGCATCTGTGTCCCTGCCGCCACGGTTATTAATGGATGTCCATATCTACCTTATAGGAACAATGGCTGTGTAGTTGTCCACATGTGCCCAGGTACATGTGCATCTGTCTGAGGAATTTCTCAGAGTACTGTCCATAGAAGTAGTCATTATCATTGCAGTTGGATCGCATTGGAAACACAGTGAATATGTTCACCAAATGGCAGTTGAAGGTATGACCTCAAACACAGTTGTAGGTGATCTCTTTGAAGTCAGTGGGGAAGGGACAGTGTACAAAGGTGTCACTCACTGTCTATCACATCTGCGAAATCAAGTGTCTACAGAATATTTGAGATGCTGTGAATGTCATTTTGATTATGTCAGTGAGTTCATGTGGAAGATTAAAATCAATGTCTATGTGGGGTAGCTTTAGTAGGTTCAGAGTGAAGATCTGAAATCAGGCCCATAGGGTTGTTTTACTATTGCTGGTCACTGCCATCTGTGAGTCCTCTAACCTCCCTTTTTTCTTTTTGAGCTATAGTGGAATTTGATGTGACTAAATTCAGCGATTTGGAAAATAATGCATTTAATTATAAAAAGGATAGTCTGTGGTCCATTGCTATTTCCAGTACCACTGTGTGTACATAACAGAGAGTTTAGTTCTCTTCCTCCTATTTATAAAAAGAAATTCAGTCTTAGTCTTCCCTTCATCTGTCTGTCTCTATCTTTCACACACACACACACACACACACACACACACACACGTGCACAGTCATGCACCCCTATGTACAACAGTATCATAGAGGGAAGAAGATGAAACGGGGGACTCTCATCAACTTTCTATTTTGTCTTCATGTAGGAGTGATGATGCCATGTTACCAGAATACGGGTGTTCATAGAAAGTCTTCTAAATCTTGTACGTGAGAGAAAATTACCTCCTCTGTGTGTTTTCATTGTGCCACACTGAAGCAGCGTACTTGAGTGCATTTCAGTTAACACTTTTCAAAACTTGGAATAAACGCTTCAGTTAACTGAGTTTCAGAAGAATTACTTAACAGTATGCGAATTACCTCAAAATATGCATGTTCAAAATTAGGAGGTTTTTCCATTAATGCTCAGAAGAAGCAGGTAGCCAGAAAGGTCAGTATGGAGATAAAACCAAAAGCAATGGCAGACTCCATGATTTAATCTCTAGATAAGGCCATAGATTTGGTTGTAAAGAAAGCATTAGCATATCTATTGTGGGCTAAAGTGATTAATCTTCTTAAAGGTGGTTTGTTTTTTACTTTCACAAAAACTTTCCAGCATCTTGTTGTCATCAGGACGTAGTTCTGGAAAACCCGTCTCTCCTTTCTGGAGTGTTTACAGGTGGTGCAGTAATCTGCTGTCTTGGAATGGCTTTGCTCAGATGGTGAGTGCTGCAATAAACGGAGGATACAGATATTAGATTAATATAAATGATCATTTCGGAGATATACTAGGGTAGTGAGCTGCCACTCAGATGTTTTTTCAATCCAACAAAGAAATAATTTAATCCCAAACATAAATGGGCTATTTTGTATGATTGGTTACTTGTTTATGTGGACCATGCTGCCCCTTTGGTCTAAAGGTGGGTGAGGCATAGTCCAGAAATGAGGAAGCAAGGGGTCATAGCATCTAGTCTGTGTATCAGATCTAAGTGGGCCCTCTGGGTTGCTGATATGGGTAAAACCCAAACCCAGCCCTGAGTACTTCACAACACAATGTGATTCATAGCAAAGTAAATCATGAGCTCTGTGAATCTCCTAAACCTTGTGTTTCTGACCCATATTAACTGGGCTTTTGGAATGACATAATATTGTCATGTTTGTTTATCATATGCAAACATCAAATTAAGACATAGTGTATTGTCCTTCATATACCATATCATTTTCATGTTTGTTTTTCTGTAAGCATTAACTTAAGATATAGTGTGTTATCCTTCATATACTATGTCCTCCTGAAATCTCTCCTAGAGCTATTATCCACGTAGGCTAGTCAGTTCCACACAGTCATATGGTAGCTGGTCTTCAAAGGATTTCTTTCCACAGCTAACTTGTATTAAGACCTTTGGAAAGGTGTGACTCTGCTACGGGCTAGGAAAATGTGCTGTGTATGCCAGAATATCTGATCTTACGTTAGGACGAGAGATAGATGGATGCAGTGCACTCTCTTGGAAAGGGGTGGCATTCTGCCAAGGCACAAATATGAGCACCCAGGGAGTCAAAGCTGCAGAGCTTCTGGGAAGGAGGGATGCCAGCTGTCTTGGAGGACTGGTAAAGCTCTTAGACATGTAGAGCTTCAGAGGAGGGGGAGAAGGTGGGCGAGTGAGCAGCGTGTGAGCAATGTGTTTCTAAGTTTTTACAGCCATCTGTGAAAGGACGATACACTGAATAACTGAACTTATAGTGACGGATCTTCTAAGAACTCATCATCAGTCTGGGGCTAGAAGGAGAGGAGGACTCGCACACACACACACAGATCCTTTGCGCTTTTCCTATTAAACAGTAAATGATAACTGTACACATTCAGCTGTTTGAGACTATACTAAAGATACTGTTGATGCATAGAAGGAAATTGTGTTCTCAAGATATATAAATATATAAATTTTGTGTGTTTAGGATTTCTCTAGAAATGCCCCATATCTTGAAGGACATTTATCTGTGCAAATGGATTATGGACAAGGTCCTATGGTTGGATCTCCTCACTTTACACAGGAAAATGGAGCTAAAGAAGGTCAACTACCATTTCATATTTTATAGCTACATGGAAGCTGCGCCAAACCCTCCTTTTTGATCATTTCTCTACAGACATATTAAGGTGTAATTTGTACATTACACAAGCACCATGCGTAGTCACGTCTTGATTAGTAGGAGCTTAGCAGTTGTGTAGCTGCAACCATAGCAAAGATACAGTGTCTTTCCAAGTGAAAACTTTCTAGGTTCCTGTTGAGAACTCTCAACCCCATCCCTGGGCCCTGACTGTATTTCTGTTTTATTTTATGGACAAGGAGTTTTTAATACTGGTTTCTTTTGGAAAGTCTGGGGGGGGGGGACCTATGTCATACCTGTCAAGCTTTCCACAGTCCTTGGCTTGTGGAAACCTTTCATGTTTACATACATTTTCATATGATATTCTTTCCTCTGTGACCCAAGTCATTGTCTCCTTTCTCTTTACAGACACAAAACTCTAAAGAGAATCTGATTTAGGACCCAGTTTAAATTTAGAGTTTATCTGTTTCTAAGACCTTTAACTTAAGTATATCTACAAAGTCCATGCTCACATAAAAACACAAAAGCATCAGCAATGAAGCCTTGGCCGTTTGTGTGTAATGTTTAGAGAATGGGTAATTGGAAATAACGACATTGGCTCCTAGTTAGATTTCCTGTCTGGTTCAGTAAGAAGGAGAAATGACTTGGACATGTGATATATTTGTTTCTGAACACAATCTGACACTCATGCAACTGTGCGCTCTCTCTCTCTCTCTCCTCTCTCCTCTCTCTCTCTCTCTCTCTCTCTCTCTCCTCTCTCTCTCTCTCTCTCTCTCTCTCTCTCTCTCTCTCCATTTAAAGTATCTTTAAAGTTTGGCAGGTTTTTTATAAGTGAAAGTAGTTATAGGTAATTAGAAGATTTCTAGCAATTTTAAGTCATATTATAGATTAATATTTTAACTCAGTTTGGGGTATATATTCTGGCTTTGCTGGTTAACATCTGTTTTTCTCCAGTTGACAAATTATTGTAAAATAGAAGAAATATTTAAATAGTAAATAAGAGAATATAAATTTTGCATATATTTGTGTGTATGTATATACATGGCATATGCATGTGTGTACATGTGCGTGCCTATTTTGTGTGCAGGTGTTTACATGTATTTGTATGTTTATATATTTGTTCATGTACCTACATGTTTGTTTATTTGTATGTATGTATATGTTTGTCTTTTAGTCCTTATTTGAAGAAAGCATATTCCATGAATAGTGAAGGACATCAAAATATCATTGCTATTGCAATGATTTTATTCTGTTTGTTCTTTTGATCATGATTTCCTACAGTGTGATGAATCACTGGAGTGAGCATCTGAAAAAGAAGCAACCTGGAGAACAACACATGGGTGTCTGTTATGTCACATTGTTATAAATCCTAGAAAAATTGTTCTAAGTAAACATATGCTTCAAATAGAGCTCAGATTTGAACAAGGAGGACATTATTACACATGTACATTTCTTACCGCTCTTCTGCCTGTTGTCTGTGTTTGCCTGTCATTACCCGAGCGATACTGTACACTGTGCAGATCCAGCTAAGCGGCAAGTTTAGCTGCATCACCATTCCATCTTTCTCTTTATTTCTTCTACTGCAGCTGAGGCCAGGCTATCATTAGTACCATAAAGAAATCAAAGCACAGGAACTTAAGAACATTTTTGCCTATTTCCCCATCATAAATATGTATTACTCCAGACACTATTCTATCAGGCATACAGCAGGGAACAAGGCTGAGTTAGCAACAAACTGGGCCAGAATTCAAGCTCTGTCTCTGAGACTCTGCACTTCTTGTTCCTTCCAATACACAGTCTGCTGACTCTCACCCTGGCTGTCAGACTCTCGGCTCCTTGTAAATGAGTCATTTGAAGTGAGCTTGTATTTTGCGGAACAGTGGAAAAACATACCCTAGTATCTGCCAGGACATAGGTTTTGTTTGCCTGCTTGCTCGCTCGCTCCTTCCTTCCTTCCTTCCTTCCTTCCTTCCTTCCTTCCTTCCTTCCTTCCTTCCTTCCTTCCTTCCTTCCTTCCTTCCCTCCCTCCCTCCCTCCCTCCCTCCCTCCCTCCTTCCTTCCTTCTTTCCTTTCTTCCCTCTTTCCTTCTTTTTTCTTCGTTCCTTCCCTCTCTTCCTCTCTCCTTCCCTCCCTTTCTCCTTCCATCCCTCCCTTCTTTTCTTTTTTTTCTTCTCCCCTCCCTTCCTCTCCCTTCTTCTTCCCTCCCCTGCTCTCGTATTCTTTTCCTTTTTTTGTTTTCTTTTTTCTTTTCTGTATTTTTCTTTGGTTCTGCAGATTGAACTCAGGGACTCACTCATGCCCAGCATAGCACCCTGTCTTGGGCTGCATTTTCTCACCCTGGGAACTTAGATTTCAACACTGTGACCCTAGTAAAATTCACCTAAGAAAGAGATCCTTCACACGTTGGAAAATGAATAAACATTTATATGCCACAGGCCATTGACTGAATTCTTTTTAAAATGACAAAGGGTGTTGTTCTTTGCTTAAAGTGAACAAATTAGGTTTAGAAACTGTGAAGTAGTGTCTCTGGCCATAGTCTCAGAGACACGGACGCATGTTATGTCTAAGATTGGCCTCGTCTCTTGTTTAAGACAGATTGCCCACTTGTTCTGGCTGCCGCAGCTATCCCGTCCCAGGATCGTTACTTTGTCCGTATCTCAATCCCTTGGTCTCTGCTTGCCCTACTGTATTTAGAAGCCTCTTTCTGACATTTGACATTTTGCACAAAAGTCTGTCATGTAACACATATCACCTTCTACCCCTCTAACCTCCTGCAGTTGATGCCCTGCCTCTCTCTTTCTGAGACAGCATAGGTTGAAAGAGTCCTCTGCATGTGGTCGTACCTCTCTCCCCACCTGTAAATATTGCACCACTTTCGTCTTATCTCTTTCCACTGACTGTTTCCTAAAGACTCTGCCAACCTGATGATGGAACAGACAATACTCGCACCATGTTGGTATTCTTTCTAATCCAGCTGGATGTCTCCACATTTTCACCCATTTCTATCTAATATGTTTGTTTTTATTGCTTGGCCAAATATGTAGCCAATTTATTTGTTGTCATTGCTTCCTTTCTTATAAATAGCCCCATGGCAATAGGTGAAAATAAGACTTTCGTCACTGAGTGTCAATGGGCAGGATGCAGCAATGCTTCCATTGTCTCCTCTAAAGGTCAGTAGTACGGTGTAGCTGAGAACACTGCAGCCAAATGATGGGGGCATGGCGTGATGGTGCAGGTCTCATTTTCCCAGCAATCCAAGCTCGCCTCCTCTGTGCAGCCCTTCCCAGCAGTCCCAATCAGTTATGAAGTGACATGTGCTGTGTTCGCCTCTGCAGCTCTTGGGGACAGAACATCGTGTCACTGCATTTTGCTTGCTGTGAACTGCCGGCAGCAATTTTATATTTTAGAATAAAATGCCATACCTCTTCTTTTGGCTTTTCTATAATTCCTGAAACTTGTACCTTCAAAATGTCCCTGTTTTGCCAAATTATAAATCTCTTTCATATCCATTATGTGGAAAAGTAGTATCATAATCAAGACTGTTCTAAATTTTGGAAATCTTAGGAGCTTGGGAAATTATTTCGTCCATTTTATAGACTCATCAGATTTTACAGCAAGCATGTGCTTTTTTGTGGTTTAGCATTGCATTTGATTGGTTCTCTCTAGATATGCATGTGGTTATGCATTTCTGCTCTGCTGAATTTGTGTGCTTTTTCGCTCTGTGATTTCTGTAACAGATACAATGAACAGTTTTCCCAACTCTTTGAGGGCTGGAGGGATGGCTTAGCACTTAAGAGCACGTGCTGTTCTCATATAGGACTTGTTTCAGTCCCTAGCACCCGTGTAGAGCAGCTTACATGAACCTGTGACTTCAGCTCCAAATGTGACGACCTCATCTGGCTTCTGTCAGCGCTAGCTGTCAGGTGGGGAATGCCCTCCCTCCACAACACACCTATACACATCATTAAAAATAAGTATTTGGGAAACTATTTGCAATAACTGGGTTTTTGCCCCAGAAATTTTCCTCCTATTGCTACAGATCACCCAGAGACCTGCCTGTCTGCCTATTGTATCACTATTCAGTCACCTACCTGGATATGTAGCTCCTGGGACCTGTACATTCACTGCAACTGAAGTGATTACTATGATGTTAGAAACTCTCACTTGGAGCAGTTCCGAGGGTAGAATTATCTTTGGAAATAATTTCATTGCTGATTCTCATCTTACATGTTAATGAAGGTGTCAGCTAGAAAGGTCCCTAGCAGCCATGCCTGCCGCATGCTACTGATCATTTGAATAGAACTTAATACTTTGCCTTGCTCTTGTCAGCTCATTCTCAGTTCATGTTGGAAGCCTATGGGCAATCTGGTTGAAATACATTTTTTCTCATTTTAAGTAGTGAAATGATCTCTGCCATACTGCAGACATATGAGAGCCAACCTCTCTCTGCTCCTGTTGGTGTGATTGCTACCACAACCTGGGTTTAACTATTAGGAACACTCATGACAACAGTTTCTATGATAATTCAGGGGTACTATTTTTTTCTTCTTCTGGATCACCGTCTGCTGGCTCTTTCTTTTCTTGGCTACCATCTATATACAATTTCACTGCTCATTAGTACCTCTAAGACCTGAAGAACCTGAAGGGGGGTAGGAGTCAACTGCTGCTCATTTTGTCTGGATAGCAGCCTGTTTTCAGTGTAGAATGCACTAAGAGAAGATGGAGGAGAGACAGTGGTAAACTAGTGGGTGCAGGGATTTTTCACCACCACAAAGTGTTCTCCTCTGACACAGAACTCATGAGGAGGCATTTGTCCTCATCATCTGGCTCTGTCTCGCTCAACAGGGATGGGTACTGCTGAAGATTCAGGAGGCATAATTATTTATCCCGCAGATTCCCCCATATACTAAAGAACATTGAACACCTCTGAACCCACAAAACTAAACCATAGTGCTGCTGAGAGAACTAGCTTCCTCTGCCTTTCTCTGTATCCCATGGTGTCAATCTGTGGCCATCTTATTTTATTTGATTGGCAAACTGAATTATAGTGAGGTTTGCTGAATTGAATAAAGACATGTGTAGACTGAGGTTTTTGTCCTGTCCTGTTCCCGCAGTCATTAAGTTCCAAAGAAATCACACAGGGTCTACATTAATAATAAACTGTTTGGCCTGGTATCTCAAGCTTCTTATTAACTCTTATAACTTAGACTAGCTCATAATTCTTGTCTGTGTTAGCCATATGGCTTGGTACCTTTTTCAGCAATGCAATCACATCTTGCTTGCTGTGTCTAGATTTCTCTGTGTCTGAGCAATGGTTGCAGACTGTATCTTTCCTCTTCCTACAACAAATGGTGTGCCAACGTGGGGCTGACCAAATCCACGTAAAAGCCTGAGAGAGCTTGGGCAGTTATTCTAGAAAGAAAAGAACAGAGTCAAGCACAGTTTCTTGATAGCAGCACTTTCTGGGGTGGGTTCTGATTGCTAGAGGCAAGCACTCTAATTTAAGAGAGGTTTCTTGACTCAGCTTTAGCTGCAAAACCTTGCAGCTTTCTTAAGAGGTCCTGCCATGAAACACTTAAATGGTGTTGATGAAAAGCTGACTGCATGGTTTTTGGTTGTGGCAGGGACCTTAAAACACCATGGAATTGTGGCAATAAACATGGCTCCAGCCAGTACCTCTGCCATGAGGCTAGACTTTCAGAAAAAAAAAAAACAAAGACAAAAACAAAAAAAAAAAAAAAAACTAAGGAATGGGCTGGATCCAGTCATCAAAGTCACGGCTTTAATTCTAGCCATATTGCTTAGCAAATTAAAGACTCATGTGGTCAGAAAAAGAGAGATATACAGTAAAGATAGACTCAAATACAAAGAAAACCTCTAAATGGTTTACTGTATGTTGAAAAATATATGTGATTTTGGGGAAAAAAAGATAAAGTCCTTAAAAGAAAAAAAGAGAGTAGTTGGATGTAGTGGCACACACCTTTAATCCCAGCACTTGTAAGGCAGAGGCAGGCACATCTCTGTGAGTTCAAGGACAACCTGGTCTACAGAGTGAGTTCCAGGACAGGAAAATATTAACACAGAAACCCTGTCTCAAAAAGCCAAATATTAAAAATAAAAATAAAAGAAATAGAGTTTAAAATAAAACCATGTAAAGATAAAATATACACAGGGTGCCTGGATATTGTATGTTACTCTGTTGTCTTTAAATTGTTTGATGGCTGAGGAAGGAGAAAAAGCTGCTAAAAGATTTATAAACGCTGCTGGATTAATGTGTGTGTGTGTGTGTGTGTGTATATATATATATATATATATATATAGATAGATAGATAGATAGAGAATGCTGTGGCTTTAAAATTTAGGTCAAAAGATATGATACTTTGGAGAAGAGGTTTTGCTTTTGTTTCCACAGGAAATGAGGGACTGGGTATTTATTCTGCATTAAGAAAAATCAGGTTTGATTAAGGAAGACCCCCCTGAGAAATCTCCAATGGGAGGAATGGCCCAGATGTCTGAGTTATACATCCAGAGCAGTTCAAAGACTGCTTCCTAGGATAATCAAACCTCACAGGATACTCCACACTTTATTTGATCGTAATTCTAAATTTTCTTTAGGTCCCCCTAAGATTATCAGTGCCCCCAGTAATCAAGAAGTAGCCTGGAAAACTATACCCACATTCCCTCAAAATGGGTTATGGATGTTTGCCTTTGTTTAGAATGTTGGTTACAAGTCATTATGGATAACGGTCAGTAGAAAAGCTAAATAAAGGGCATTTCAATTCAGAGTGCTTGTTTTAAAAAGGGGGATGCTGTGGGACAATGGTCTGTACTCTGTGACTTTTATTGTAAATAAATGCTGATTCTCTAGTAGCCAGGCAGGAAGTATAGGAGGAGCAACCAGACAGGAAGTAGAGGCAGGGCAATGAGAATTCTGGGAAGACGAAAGATGCAGTCTGCTGTCATTACCCAGACACAGAGCAAGCAAGATGTGACTGCATCTCCAAAAAAGGTACCAAGCCATATGAATAACACAGACAAGGACTATGAGCTAATATAAGTTATAAGAGATAATAAGAAGCCTGAGATACTGGGCCAATCGGTTTATTATTAATGTAGACCCCTGTGTGATTTCTTTGGGACTTTACAACTGCGGGAACCAGACAGGGCAGAACAGGTGAGGACAGAACACTCAGTCAACATACATGTTATCAATAACAAACACAATCCCCATCAGAACCATGTAACATCCCATTACTGTAGTTGGTTTCTATCCTTTGTATATTCAGGTAGAATTGGTCCCCCAATTAGCCTGAAATTCAGTTACTTTTTTCTCTCTGCTTCCTGTCTTGTCTAAATGACATGTCATATCTTCTCTTGAGCCTGTATTCAGCCCTCACTTCTCTCCATCACATATTTCCTTCACTAAGGAGCTGGGGGAGGTAGCAGTATCTTTCATATCAGCTGGCCTACCTTTGAACCCCAGAGTCCCTTTCAATCCCAGTTCCTCCATCAGGAACAAGGGCTGTGCCTCTTGAATTCTCCTCCTTGTCTCCTTCAGGTCCCTGTTCTCAGGTGATTATTGCCATTAAGTTGGAGCCATACTGGACTATCATCGTAGCTAAAGAAAGGTTCTCACCCCTTCCTTTGTTGCAGTATTTCTGCCTCCATTGAGCTTATTCCTGAATAAACTCTCCATGTTCATCCTATATCTCACTAGCTTCTCAATCCCTTCACACTCAGAGCCTCTTCACCCACCACCCCTGAAAACCCGCTTCCCTTTGGCTTCTGTGTGCAGCCCCATACTTATCTTCTCCCCAAGTCTGATACAGTGAGTGCCCACAAAGTCCTCATTTGGTGTCTTGGTAATTTTTAACCTCATCACGTTCCCTTCAGATCTAGTTTGTCTTCTGCACAACCAGAGGCTGTGAACTTTTCAAGACCCAACCTACAGATTTCTTACTTTTGACAAAACAGCCAGTAAAAGTACTTACAAAAAAAAGGAGAGTTGCCCCATTTTCTTAAAACCCATGTAACTTCACAGAACAGTTAAAAAGAAGGTAAGACTACTTTTGTTTTATAACTGTAAACCTTACAGAATCCATCCAGTCCCATCTAAGTTATTCCCTCTACCCACGCTTTTGTCTCCCTTGACACTCCTTATTTGATGGTACTCCAGCTCCTTCCCTCTGCAATGTTCTTGGCCAGACTACTGAATTCCTCCCTCTCATCATCCAGATTTCCCTCAGTTGTCTCTTCCTCAGGGAACCGTTCCCTGACTCTTGTCTAAATTTTATTCTCTGTTCCTTTGTCTTCTATTCGATGGTAGTCCTAACTCTGATCCAGTATATGTAGATTTACCTGGCACCTTCTCTGTTGAACTTAAGGGCTATCACTGAGAGGTGACATAATAAATAGAGTGAGCTCTGGTTGCCTGGTTCTTGAATATCATCTTGTAGTTTGTTGATCTGTGTCCACAGACAAGCCACTTCATTACTCCATTCATCAGTGACCCAATCTTTAAAATAAGGGTGTTACTTATTACTCAGATTGCTCTAGATTTAAGTTTTAAGAAAGGTGCCATGTTTAATAAATGATTTACTTGGTACGAGCTGAGTAACTGACAGTTGTTATTGCTGACTGATCTTTTGTTTTTATTTGAAGCTTTTGTTTGAAAATAAGCTTCAAGAGCAAATTGTAGTAGCTTTCCTGAGCACTATCATTTGGTAATATGCATGGTGTTGCTCTTGATATCTAGCTATGAGGTTATCAGGTGAGTGATGGAGAGGATTTGTGACGTGAGGTTCTCTCACACTGCATATATAACCTACAAACAGTTGATTGAGTCTATTAGTAATGAGAAATGACTTAGATCCCTTGTAAAGTACAGTACATGCTCTATCAGCCTGCTGCTTTCCTAAACTTTCCAATCAATTAATGTTTTCAGAACTTCCCCTGTGTAGGCACCATGGAGAAAATAAGTGGAAAACCACAGAATGTATGTAGTGAACTAGGAAACTGCAGAACAATGAACTCAGAGCACTGGTTTTGCTATTCACGGAAAAAGACAGCTGAAAGATGAATGAATGTCAGGTTTAATATTACGATCTTAATATTTACCTTTACATATTTGCTTTTAGAATCTTTTAAATATTCTTGGGAAATTTAAAATTTAAATTTATTTTAAAATTTAAAATTTAAATTTATATTTAGGGTTGAATTTTAATTGCTGCATACTTAAATTTGCCTGGATCAATGAATTACCCTTAAACTGAACATAGTCAGCTAAAAAAGGAGACCTTCAGAGCACCAGAGAAAACTGCTGTAGTATAACCAGACATTCAGAAAATTATCCTTTAAGAGAATCCTCACGGTTGATTCTCAATGAGATGTTACATATGAAGCTAAGGAATACCCCTGTCCAGATGTATACAGGAGTTCACCAGCATTTTTTTGTTTTGTTTTGTTTTGTTTTTTGTTTTTCGAGACAGGGTTTCACTAGCATTTTGACAGAGAAGTAATGTAGCACAAAGTTTTTGTCCTGCCTGGCCCCACTGCTATTCAGTCCCAAAGAAACACACTGATGTTTATATTAATTATAAACTTTAGGTCTATTAGCTCAGGCATATTTTTAACTAGCTCTTACAAGTTAAATTAACCATAATTCTTATCTATGTTTAACCATGTGTCTTGGTACCTTTTCTCAGTAAGGCATTCTCTTCTTGCTTCCTCTGTGTCTAGACTGCAACTAAATCTCCACCTTTCCCTTTCCCAGAACTCTCCTAGTCTGGTTTCCTGACTACTGGCCAATTAGCACCTTATTAAACTAATATGAGTGAAAAATCTCTATGTTGTATAAGAGCACTATCCCACAGCATTTCCTCTTTCTTCATTTCAAAACAAAAATTCTGAATCTAATCACCTTTTTTTAAGCCTTTTTTTCCCCTGACCATTATTTATAACAACTTATAACCAACACACTAAACAAAGACAAACATCCATAATCCATTTGGGGGGGGGGTAATGTAGGCATAGTTTTCTAAGATACTTTCTGCTGATTAGGACACTGATAATCTTATGGAGACCTAAAGAAAATTTAGGAATATGGTAATGTCCTGGTGAGAGTATTCTGAGAGGTTGAATCATCTCACTAGAAGCTGTTCTGGATGTAGAACTCGGAAGAAACTGCAACAGAGGTGCTCTAAAACACTGGATCATGTGGGTCAGCCGCTCTTATTGAATATTTTTCAGGGGTCTTCCTTGATTAAATATTATTTTTCTTAACCCGGAATGAATCCACATCCTCTAATTTCCTGTGGAAACAAGAACAAAACTTCTTCTTCAAAGCAACATATCTTTTGACTTAAATTTTGAAATCAAGACATTTTCAAAATACATAGGTTGGATTAATCCAGCAGCATTTATAGTCAAATGTCTTTCGGCAGCTGTTGCTCCTTCCTCAGCAGTCAAACAATTCAAAGACAACACAATAACATGCAGTATCTAGATTCTCTGTGTATTTTTCCATATTAATGTGACTTTTTTACTCTATTTTATTTTTATTATTTAATTTTTATTTCTTTTGAGATGGGTTTTCTCTCTGTATCTTTGTTTGCCCTGGAATTCACTCTGTAGACCAGGCTGATCTTGAACTCACAGAGATCCTTTTGTGTCTACCTCTCAACTGCTTGGATTAAAGGTGTACACTACCACATCCAGCTACTCTAATTTTTTAAGGACTTTCTTTACCCTTTTTCTTTTCTTTCCCAAGCTTGCATATATTTTCAAACCCTGCAAACCATTTAAAGGTTTTTGTTGTTGCTGCTGTTGTTGTTTTTGTCTGAATCTTTTTGTTGTATATCTTAACTTTTTCTGAGAACATGAGTATTTAATCTGCTAAGCGTCATGGCTTGAATTACAGCTGCTGCTTTGGTGACTGACTCCATCCCATTCCATAGTTTTCTGAGACTCTAGCTTCATGGCAGAGGTACTGGAGGGAACCATGCTTATTGGCACATCTCTGTGGAGTTTCTAGGTCTGTGCCACCACCAAGAAGCTGCTCATAAACATCATTTAAGTGTTTGATGGCAGAACCTCTTCAAAAAGCTGTGTGGTTTTTACTGCTAACACTGAGTCTGAGACAGGAAGCCTCTCTTAAAGGAGCAACAGCTTTGCTCACGGCCAGCAGAGTCTACCGGAGTAATGACAATTCCCAAGAGACTATGCTTGACTCTGCTCTTATCTGTCTAGAACATTTTTTTTAACCTTCCTCAGGCTTTATGAGAAAAGTCTTGCCAAGTGTTTGGGTGCCATTTGTTCACAGCAGAGTAGCCATGCTGTTTCCTCTCCACCTATCAGAGCTCTAGAAGATCTTCCTTAGACATGCATTTGTCAACCTTACATGGGTACGCTGCAATTATTCTGATCTGTCACATTGATCCAAAATCCAGAGTGTCTCCAGTGTCTTCACCAGTGGACACCAATCCCCCATCAATTATTGGAACTTGCTCTCAGACATCAAGTTGTCCCTTTTGTTGGTAGCCAAATTTTTATTTAGAATTTTAGAAAATAAAGAAAAGCTACACTGCAGTAGATTAAACTTGCCAGTGTGTGCTGATAGTCTTTCTTCATAACTAATATACGCCTGGAAATTTTCCATGGGAGAAAAATTATAAAGGATAGTATCAATATTTTGTTGTGGAACTTTTTTATTATTAATAAAAGCAATTTAAAGTGAATCAGCAAGACCAGATAGATGGTAGGGGAAATATTTGTGTTTTCATCAAATGTAAATTAGAAACTTGGTAGAAAGCTAGCCGTGTTTTTATTTCCTGTGCCAATGACATTTCTGTAGCAGTGCTGTGGGAGTCGTGATGTGGGGGATTCTGACAGCACCAGCCTTGCCATATGGGGACATAAACTCCTATGGCTATGGAATACCAATGGGATCATTCTCTGTCAATTTTTGTCCTGAAGCCCAAGTGATGGCATTTGGCAGTGTGTGAACAGAGACCATTTCATTTCTGTTTCACCCTAACTGCCCATCTGTTCCTTGAACTTTATGTGATTATTTCTGATAGGAATCTATACCACTGCTTCCTCAAATTCTTATAAAAATCCTTTCATGTCATCTAATTTTGAATTTTCAATGAGCTACATGAGAAACAAAGTTCTTAAACAATGACTTTCAAAGTAGATAACAAATGCATTTTCGGTAAATTCATCAATTCCATTGATGATCAATTTATTTGTGCACTCAGCTTCAATTCTGTGGAACTAAGCTCTTTCTGTGCTTCTGATTGAAAAGGAAAGTATTACTCTGCAATTGCACTTTCTCCACATTGCTTAGCACACCAAATGAAATGAGCGGACCTGCTTTTTCTCTGCTACCATGGCAACATGCTAGTCTGTGCACAGTTTTCCTTTACCTGCCAGAAACTGCATTCTGCAGAGCAGACACATGGGCTTTTTACTGCCCTCCATCAGTTATCAACCAGTCTGTATTTTGCATGCCAATTTCTGCCTGTAGGATCACCTCTCCTCCAAATCCTTTCTTTACCTCCCACTGTGCCCATTTATACCTGGTTTTCATATTACCCTCCACAGTCTCATCATGATTTAACATAAGTATGAAGGGGCCATCACTCTTTGTAATGCTTCAGAAATTTCTGCTCTTCTTAAGAAAATACTCTCTTCAAACTCCAAATTTAGAATATTTGAGACCAATTCACTCCATCCATATCAATAGGAAGGAAAAATGACATAATTTGATTGCTGTTTCTCAGAGTTTGTTATTCATTTAAATGTTGTATCTGTTTTTAGTGTCTTGTGCCTCCTTTTTCTCATATCCTTTTATACTCATTCTAGGGAGGTCTGAGCTGTATAAATTTAAGGATTTTGAAGATTCAGCTCTAGTATGATTTTGATTGAAACATTTTAGAGTACTTATAGTAAATTATCTTTATATTTATTTAATAATAATATTTTCAAAGAATTTTGAAATGATTAACTTTCTCCATCCCTGAAATATTTGACCTTTATCACAGACCTCACAAGTTCTTTCTGTTCAGAGGTCTACAGAATGGCTGCAAGCATACTTTTTAATGTCTACTTGTAATGTTTCTTCCAACTGGTCTGCCTTGCCCAGGTCTGAGGAGTTGATGAGGTTGAAGGAATAGAAGGAAAACTTTTAATTGACCACTATAATCACCTATTATAACAGCATATCGGAAGCACTTCACAACTCCACTTGGTTAAAAGTTCTTGAAGGGTGTGCTTTGTGGATTACTTGAACTTAATTTTTTATGCCGATATCAGCAATGTTGTTAACTTAGACAGATGTATTTCAGTTCTGTTAAGATAACCTTACCAATGAGTGAGTAGGTCACATTTGTCAAGTTCTAACCAAGTGGTAGATTTTCCAGTGAACTGGTTAGAGTTCATAGCACCTTCAGCACTAAACATCAGTTGCTTGAGGACACCTAAGTACACCTAAGGTTGTATTTGGCATACAGTAGATTATAACTATAGTTCTGTGGGGCAGATCTGTGCTGTGCTGTGTCTGTTTCATTGGTTAGCCTGCTCACCAATCAACATTAGAGTTTATATGTCCTTAGTATGTTACTTTGCACTTTCTAATTTCTGTCTTGAGGCTTTGATGTTTTCTAAGTGTTGTGATATCTTATATTTTCTTGTCTCTTTTGATGGCATAAGACAAGAACAAAATTCACACATCCTCAAATGTGAAACACTGATTTTTTTTAACTTAAAAAGTTATTGTATCCCTAGTTACAGCAGGAGCTTGAAGAGGAAAACATGTGAATTAATATACTCTTATCTATTCTCTTTGTGTTAAGGGGTTCTTTTTATAAATTTCTAGCATAGTAAAATTTCAAAATGGTGGTTGAGATATAGAGCAAGAATCTGATGGATCTGGGGTTCCATCCTATGGAGTATATTTATGTTGGTAACTGATAACCTTTTATTTGAATTCAACAGGAACATATCAATTGGCAGTAGAAAATATGTGTTCTGCTCACACCTAAAGCAGAGCACGTCACTCCCATTGACTTCAACACAGCAGAAAGTCTCCTCAGAATGCTAATAATGCTGTACATATATAAGCTCCATGATAACAAACTATGAGCTAGAGAGAGGGCTTAGAGGGTACCAATGCCCTACCTATCAGGTCTAGAGTTCAGACACTAGTGCCTACCTCAGGACACTCACAAATGACTGCAGTTTCATGTCCAAAGGATCTCATGCCCCTTCTAGCTTCTATGGCACTTAAACACACATGCACGCATACACACACACACACACACACACATACATGCAAATTAAGTACAAGTTTAAACAAACAAAACTTGTATTGCTAGTCTTCTAAAAGTAGAAAGCTAGAGGGCAGGCAGCCAGGGGAGGAGGAAGGAAGGAAGATGAGAAGGGCATTGATCAGTGTGAGCATACTATTACACAGTAAGTTGCAGCAGACTTACCCTATGAGCACTTATCTCATTAAGTGTGACTTGCGAAGAAAGAAAAGAATGTGCAGCAAGATTGGAGATGTAAAGATTGGATTGTAAACAATTCTTCATCTTAAAGATTATGTGAATTTTTGGAATGACTTTTGTAGACTAGATAGGTCATTTGATGTTGGAATAGATCTCATGTGACATTGTAATGCTAGCATATTTGGTACTGGCCCTGATTGTCTTTCATTTGTAATTACAGTTCATTTTGAGTGCTGATTAGTAGCACAGATCAAAAAGACATTGATCCACAGATCTTTTAACAGCTCTGTGGAGTGTAACACTTTACACGAACATAGGTAATGTTAGAGGAGTGGGTGTGGAAAACTGCAGGTGGACTTGTTTCAGAAAGACATGATCAGCATAACCAAGAATCAAGCCAAAGAAATAAAAATCTGGGTAACAGAGAGGATTATTCTTTCTTACAAGCTTTAGGAACTCTTCAAATGACTTAGTCCTTGCTTGGTAAACAAGATCACACTGTTGTACTGGCCACAGTAAAGCAGCCCTACATTGAAGTAATTCAAGGATGATGGGTAGAGGCCTGAAGTAGATGATTTGTCTATGTGACAGAGAGAAAAACCCAGGACTGGTACTTCTTGGCTTCTAGAGGATTGATATAATATCAGTATTTTTAACCTTTAAAAATATACTGTGTATGTATGTGTGTCTCTATGTGAGGGTATATGTGTTTGTGAGTGATACTCGCAGAGACCAGAAGAGGGCACTGGAACCCTCTGGAACTGGAGTCACAGTTAGTTGTGACATGAACCATCTTACATAGATTCTGGCAACTGACCTGGTCATCTGGAAGAGAAAACAGTGATCTTCACACAGAGCTATCTCTCTAGCCCTATAACATAAGACCTTTTAGTAAGTTATTGCCCCCAATCATTTCCCTGAATCTGATGGTCTCTGGATCTGACTTTTATTCTCAAATGTTTTAGGGAGATGTTAAGGCAAAGGGTTGTACTTTCCATGTTAGTCGTACTGAAAGTTGGCTTTCTTCATGGAGTCACAGAGTAGAAAGGCCTAAGGAGATGTTTTCAAGATAGCCTAACTGAACTGGACATTAGAGTCCTAGACCATGGCTTATGCTCACCTTCCAAGCCCAGCACCATACAGGCCAAGAAGTGCCAGAACTAAGACAAAACGTTCAACACATTTTTTTTCTTACAATTATTGCTTTTTCTTTAAGGACAAGGAGAGGACCATGCCTTGGGGATTTCAAACCTCTCCATTGAAACATATCAAAATTAAGTCTGGAGGTAGACTTCATAAGCTTGACCAGAGTGGAATCTGGAGATAGAGAAACCATAAAGCATCATAAAACTGGTGTGCATGTTTTCCCAAGTGGGCATTTAGAAGTGTTAGCTTAATAAGGGAGTCAAATCTGCACCATTTTTCAGAACTCTCCTAATGGAAACAAATGTAAAAACAGCCATATCTGTGAGTATGAAAATAATTCAGGCTAGGTTTGCTAACTTAGTTGATAAAATGTTGCCAGGCATGCACAAAGGCCTGCATCTGTTCCTCAGCACCACAAAAACTTGGTGTGATGGCACATGCTTGCACTGCCAGCACTCAGTAGGTGGAAGCAGGGGAGTCAGAAATATAAGATCATCTTTAGTCATACCTCAGGTCTGGAACCGGGTTGAGAAGGATAAGATACTGTCCTAAAAAGGTGTGTGGAAAGATGTTCTGGAGGTGCTGAAGATATTGCTCACTCAGTACAATGCCTGGTGCACAGACATGGACCTACGTTCCATTTCTAGCATTCACTAGAAAAAGATGGATAAAGTTGCTAGATAGCTACACTGTAGCAACACTGGGAAGGTTCCAGATTCAGTGAGAGAACTTGTTTCAAAAACTAAGGTGGAAAGCAATTGAGGAAGATATCAACTTTCTCAATCTCTGGCCTGCACTTGTGTGTGCACACCTTCACACACACATGCACGAAGGCATACACATGCACAGACAGCTGGGGTAATACAAAACTATTGTTAATGTTAATGTGAAATCATTTTGTTTACAGGTCTTTGTAATCTGAAAGAATGACTTTTTTCCCTAGGAGCTTATGCAAAATAAGCAGTCTTGGTTTGGACATGTCCTCCCTGTAATCTGACAGGGAGACTCATTTTCCCTCCGCTAGATTGTTGGGAAACCAACTTGAAGTTTCGGCCCCTCTCCTGGATGAGGTTCAGTGATGTGGAGTGGAAGAATGGACCCACACATACACTATGACTAACAGTAATAACTTACATAGTCACCCATCTAAGTACTCAGTCACAAGGCCAAATCTGGTTGCTAAGATGTTTTTAATGATGGCATTGCCAATGAGCTCATATCTTATACTTTCCTGGGACCTACGGCATGTTCCTTCGTGGCAGTGGCTTATATATAACCTGTCTCAATGCTTTTTTCGTGCTGGACCCTTGATTGGATGTTTGATATTGCTTGCTACTTCCTTGTCTGAAGAGTCTTCTTGTACAGTTCCACTCACAAGCCTTGCACACAAGGGCAATTCTCCTTCAGGAAGGAAGTGTGTCTGTGTGCCGGTGGTGCCAATCACCAGCACATTCTTCTTTAGGTCGATGGAACACTGATGTCTCCTGAGCATATCTAGCCCTAGAAGAATATCCATGGGCTGCTCCTCCAGTATGGAGAAAGAACACTGTAAGAAATCACCTTCAATCTGAATCTGAGCCAGATGAACTCGGCCCACAATCCTCTGTGTGCCCACTCCCTTAGCAACCCCAGCCCATCGCCGGTCCACCAGTCTCATAATGTTACATCTCTCAGCACAAGCTTGGCTCATGATAGTCATCTGGGCACCTGAGTCAACAAAAGCCTTTAAAGGATGCCCATTCACTTTGCAGTTAATATAGAGCATAGCCACCTGTCCAAAACTCTCTGGAGCCTCTTCCATAGCTATGTTCATATTTTCTTCTATGTTCTGCTGTCTGATTTCTTCTTCTATTCTAGCCTGAGCTTCCTGGTCAAATGGGTCAGCAGAATAAAGACGAAACATCTCTTGCTCTCTAAAGGCCCTTTCCCTCTGCTGCTCCATCAGGACCTGGGAAAATGTCTCAAGGTTTCCACTAAGCAGAGCTTCAGCCAAAGCAGGATTCCGTTCCTTCAACAGGGACAGATCATGGGGGTTGGAAAGCAGCATGCTGCGAATCAGAGCAGGACTGTTAAGATCCTGAGCATGGGCCATATTCTCTCCAGAGGCCAATCCATGGGTTTGTGTTGATGGTATCCGTTGCTGTTGGTGATGCTGGTGTCGGGAACTTGTTCCCGCCACAGCTGATCCAGTGAAATCTGCCCGAGGCTGATTTGGAGACCTTCCTGGAGCCTGAAGTCCCACATTGTCCTTCTGAAGTAGTACAACCATATCACCATCTTTGAGGCCATAAGTACCCAGCGAGCAGTGGTTATCTGTGAGGAGCTGCTCCATGTAGATGAACTGAATCTCCTCAGCAGGCACACCAGACTCAAGCTCACAGAGGACTCTGAAGTTGCAGAGCTCAAAGTCAGGGCTGACCTGGAGGGAAAAGGTTACCTCTGTGAGGTCCCGACGCACACAGTACACAGTTATCAGCATGGTAAACACTCACGAGAGCCACGTTGGCAGAAAACATCTGATGGATCACTGGCTGACTGGTGTTGGTTTGGGTGAATGACTGACTTGCCTCTCGCACCTTGGTACAAAACTCATCCAACCCTCAGAAAGGCCTAGCCAGTTTCCAGAATGGGGGCTGCCTCCCAGCCCCAGTGTCAGCTGATGGCCCCATGGAGTCTCAAGGTAACAAGTCCATGTGTGTATGCGCTGCTTGGAACTTAGAATGTCTGTTTCCATAGAAATAATTACTCAAAACTAGTGGGTTCCACGGCTGGATCTTCAAAACCTACTTAATACAGCCTATGTAGAACATCTCAATTTTCTTAAACATGCTACTATTCAGTCTGTTAGCTGTTGACCTTTATTCAAACACTTGTTCTTGTCTCTGAAGTGGTGAAAGAGTGAGGATGTGATGTGGACATGACAAGAAAATGCTGTGTTGTTAGCAGGCCACTTAGGTGCCTGCCACTGAGGATAGATGAGAAATCGTGACCCGAGGGAGGGGGCGTATCGTTAGCACTGACAACTGTACAGAGGCTGTATCCACTAAAGAGGTGACAAGCTGAATGCAGAAGGAGGAACAATTTTCTGGGTGAGAAAACCTCATTTCAGACAAATTGAGAGACAAAGAAGAAAGAGGAAGAACAGTTACCTATGATTGGAAGAAAATGGAAAGGAGTAAAAAAGATTTGAGACACATTGTGATTGCTGTTAGGTTTCATTTAATTGACATAGGACAGGGCTTCTTGCAGTGTGTGAAGGATATGGGGCAGCAAAGGATATGGAGCAGGAAGTTGAGAAGGAGATATTAGTAGAGCTTGAAAACTGAAGACTGAGTAATAGGGAAGAAGGAAATGGGGTTAGATGGTCCCATTTGATGTGGGTCCTGTCAAAGACGAAGTTTACATGCAAACAGAAATATAAATTAAAAGGCTGGGTAAAATTGGCCATTGCCTAGACCATAGACCACACGAGGGAAATGGACCTCTGAGGAAACCAGATTGACATTGACTCTATAGTAGAGAGTCAGAAGACAAGGGTGATTGTGTAGAACTCCTGTGTACACATTTTTCTCTATTGTCAACTGTTCTGTGCTGTAAAGAGTTCATGGGTCCATGGAGCCTCCCTCCCAGATGTCTACTTATGAACCCAAAAGCAGTCACGGTCCTGAGTCAGGACCTCATATGTATTTAGGTGTTTTTAGCTATGCCCCATTATTTAGAGGCTCTTCTATCTGCATGAGATTTTTTTTATTTCTGTTTCTCTTGTGTTTGTCTCAGATGAAAGACTATGCATCACTTCTTATTCTAATTGCATCAATGCTACCATACTCTTTTCTATATCTTAGAAATGTTTGCGGAATGCATATCAGGAAGCATTAGCTGGCCTATGAGGATACAGCTGTAAATGATATGAAATGCCTCTAAAAGAGGACACAGGCATACACACAAATTGGGGAGGTTGGATATGAGGAAGAAACCACAGTCCAGTTCTGAACAGTGTGAAGGAAATCATGTATCAGGAGAGCAGATGTGAAAGACGGTGAGATCTGTTGAGGAGTAAAAGATTCCTGAAAGATCCAGGTTCAGCAAGAAGAGGGGTTGGTTATGTGGGTGCCAGATGTTGGAAAAACAAATCAGAAGGAGGAGAAGGATGCCCCAGTTTAACAAACTCTTCAATATTTAGAAATATATAATTTTTTAAGAGAAAACATAACAAAATATTCTGGGAAGAATATTAATTATATAGAGCATTTTTTGCCATAGATGTTTAGATCTATTCAGGCATTCAGTTTTTTTTTCATTGCTGTATGTGTGTTCACATATGCATGGGAGCATAGGAACATGGTGGCCAGAACTTGCCAATTGGGTTTTGACTTGACCACTTTCCCCTTTACATATATGGCAGAGTTTGTCACTAGGACCTAAGCTTGCAGACTCAGGTAGTCTGATTGCCCCAGCAGAATCAATCCCTTGGCTCCATCTCTGGGTGCAGGGATCATAAGGTGTTAACCAAGCCTGTTTGGCATTTCTTTGGTGCTAGGATATGAAATCCTGGCCTCACTGCTGTGCTGCAGGTGATTTGCCCATAGAGTCATCTCCCTGGGTCATTTGATTTCTTCACTGTATCAGTAGTCCTATGCTTTCCCAAAGCCAGTAATGGCTTCTCAAATTTGAGAGCAGCTGTTTATTGGACATCTTGGACAAGCTATTCTGCTCTAGAAGATACTAGGAAAGCTGGTATGACTGGCATTCGGTGATTTCCCAAGTACCATGGGACAGATACTACCAGGGTTGTGTGTGTGTGTGTGTGTGTGTGTGTGTGTTTATAAGCAGCTGAAATTATTTTTGTAGGATAAAAGGTGTTTTTTCTGTTGCTATTTTTTCTTTTCTTTTGGTTTTGGTAAACAAGAGTTGAAGGTTTACATTAAAAGAATGTAACATCTTTTAAGTGTTATCATTGCCTAGATACTAAACAGAATTAGCTTTCAGGAAGCTTGTTACCTTGCTGTAATTATTTAGTTTTTGTGGTGCTTTTGCCTTGATGCAGACTTTCTGTTGTACCTTCAACCCATAAGGAAACAAAGAGCTTCATGATCTGGCCAGTTAATTCTTATCACCCCTGACTCACAAGAAGGCAGACTTGACAAGAATCATCTGATTCAACCACCTATCAGATGTCTAAAACTTTTCACAAAACAGTTGGAATCTCCAAAGCTAAACAGTCTCCTCAGGCTAGTTGGTATTCCTGGTTTGTATATTGCTTAATTCATTGACTTTTCTCAGCAGTATTGGTGATTCAAATACCAGATGTATAATTTTCTTAACTCAAATTCTTAATTAAAAACGTCATCTGATTATGGAGTAAACATGGCAATTATAGACACTCCCAAACACTAAAAGTGTCGTAAATCTGCAGTGAACAGGTGCTGTCGACTGATGGCTGTAAATCCGCACTGCACAGGTGCTGTGCACTGATGACTGTAAATCCGCAATGCACAGGTACTGTGCACTGATGACTGTAAATTCGCACTGCATAGACACTGTGGACTGATGACTGTAAGCCCACATTGCACAGATGCTGTGCACTGATGGCTGCAAATCCACACTGCACAGGCGCTGTGCACTGATGACTGTAAGTCCACACTGCACATGTGCTGTGCACTGATGACTATAAATTCGCACTGCATAGGCACTGTGGACTAATGGTTGTAAATCCACACTGCACATGCACTGTGCACTGATGACTGTAAATTCGCACTGCATAGGCACTGTGGACTAATGGCTGTAAATCCACACTGCACATGCACTGTGCACTGATGACTGTAAATTCGCACTGCATAGGCACTGTGGACTAATGGCTGTAAATCCACAGTGCACAGGCACTGTGCACTGATGACTGTAAATCCACACTGCACAGGCACTGTGCACTCTTGACTGTAAATCCACACTGCACATGCACTGTGCACTGATGACTGTAAATTCGCACTGCATAGGCACTGTGGACTAAAGACTGTAAATCCTCACTGAACAGGCACTGTGCACTGATGACTGTAAATCCACACTGCACAGGCACTGTGCACTCTTGACTGTAAATCCACACTGCACAGGCACTGTGCACTGATGACTGTAAATTAGCACTGCACATGCACTGTGGACTGATGACTGTAAATCTGCACTGCACAGGTGCTGTGCACTGATGACTGTAAATCCACACTGCATAAGCACTGTGCATTGATGACTGTAATCCGCACTGCACATGTGCTGTGCACTGATGACTGTAAATCCACACTGCACAGGCACTGTGCACCGATGACTGTAAATCCATACTGCACAGGTGCTGTGCATCGATGACTGTAAATCCACACTGCACAAGTGCTGTGCACTGAAGACTGTAAATCCACACTGCATAGGTGCTTGTGGGGGACTGATGGGTATTGTGAGCTAACCAGATGTGCACATGGACCTAACTGGAGGTTACTGCAACTTTTTCCCCAGGAGTACTTTAAATATTCCCTGAAATTTATTTCTTGGCAAATGTAGCATAGAACATAATTGAACTTTTCTTTGTTAAGTGAGACTCCTGCACAGTCTTGTGACTATCATTCAGAAAATTAGCTCTCACTGTATAGCCTAAATACTCGGAAAATGGGGAGAGAACACTGATTTCACACATATGTATTTACACATAGACATCACACCCACACACAGTTACGAACAAACACTAAAGAGAGAACAGGGTTCATCTCACCTGTCTTTGAAACAAACACCAAAAGACTGATGAGATCCATAAGCAGATATGTAACTGAAGAAAATCATGAGATATCTCATCAGGCTTCAAGGAACTCAACTTCAATCTGCTCTTTATCCAGTGGAAGTCTAAGACAGAAAGTACATGCTTGTGTACACATAGAAAGCGGTAGGGAAGGAGCCTGACAGGAAACACGAGTGAAAGTACACATTTGTAAATACATAGAAAGGACAACTGAAAGATTTCATTACTGTCCTGCAAGGAATATCTCCATGGTCACCTTGATTGCTGCTGTTTATAAACCATTATCAACCCCCCCAAGTCTGTCTCTTGCTGTCAATGTGTTAAGAACACTTGTGTTTCACATGCCCATGTTTTCTCATAATCTTTAAATTGTAGTAAAAATGTTATCTTGGTCTACGGGGCTCATGTCATGTTGTTAAGACATGGATATTGATTATAAATTCTGAAATAATCATTTACAGTTTCTATAAATTTATTGCAAGTTTAAAACCTTGGATTAAGGACGTTTGATAAATTGATATTTATTTATTTGAACATTTTCAGTATACTTAGGAGAATGTTCATCTGGACCTCTTCACCATATATGGAAAATACATACACAAAACTAATGAAGTCTTAATACATTGAGGTCATCTTTATTTAAGACAAGCATTCAATCTGGTTTTGGTTTACTTTATCTCACTGTCCTTTAATCTCCTCATTTATGAACTATAGTCTCTGACATTTCAGAATTCCCATTCAGCCTGATCAAAAGTTCTAACATGCGTAAAGCCATCGCAACTTGTGTTTCTTACTTTGATGGAAATATCTGAAAGTTTTCAACACTGTATTCACGTGCCCTCTTGTTCTCATGGGAAGAAAAACACTTATAACCTCTTGTGGTCTTAATACTCAGTCAAGAAAATAATGCTTTCCAGGCACATTTTGGGGGCCTCTCTCTTCAAACACAGGAGCAAGAGCTTGCATAAGCTTAGAGAAAGCATCACTCTGAGGAAAATGAGGTCTGAACGTCAGAACATTCATTACTTCTTCATTATAATATTACTTTTGAAATTTTAGCTCTGCTACATTAAAACTCTTGCTGAGTTATTTCCATCATTAAATTTTTCTGTGTCAGATTTCTTGCCTTGCTCAACCTTGAGTTCTGCAAAATTCCTAACATGTCTCTTGTTCATGATATATGACAAAAAATAGGACTAAATAACAAAATGAACATAGATCTACAAAAAAGAGAACAGTACACTTGACAAAACTGTTAGTAAAACCTTTCACCTACCTCCACGTACATTTCCCACTGACGTGAGACCCACAATAAGATATGAAGCTATTTTTATTTGCTGGCTTTCCTAATCCTTTATTATTCGGAGCTTTGTCTTACCCTTGTCCCTCTTCACTCTCCTAGCCAACAAGTGTGAGACAATGCCATTCACCGAAAGCCTTTTGACTTAGTTTCACAAACTGTCCAGAAGTGTGTGGACAAGAATGAGTGATGGATGTTTCAGATTTGAAACTTAGAAATGGTCTGACAAACACATTATTAATTTTTTGCGGTGACTATTTGACGACTAATTTCCTTGAGCGTGAAGTTAGCTGGGGACATGAGGGCAGATGGAAGAATGGGAGCCAATGTCATCCTTCAAACAAGTGTGTACTAATGGAGATAAAATCCATGCATGCTGAGGTGTGTTATAGAATAGAAATTAATGACAGATGTGTAAGAGGTGCCGGTTACATTTGCGGAGTGTCGCATGCTGATGGGAGTTATTGGAACTATCCAGAATCCTCCCCTAGAACTCAAGGACTCAATCACATCTGCATTTGCATTGCACCTACTTGGGTTCTAGTGAAAATGTGTATCTAGATGTATCACACAACTTTTTGAATTTTTGTTTGGTTTTGCTACATGTAAGTTGTTTTGTCCATGTTTTCCCTGTGCTTGATATAACTACCAATATGCACTAAGATGGCAGAATTGACAAGAAGCAGCTCATCACCCCCACAATAGTATTCATCACAGGTACAAGCATAGAAGAAGCCTATATTTCCATCTGATCGCTAAAGTCATCACCTCATAAACAAAGACCCTGAGTCAAAACCCACATGGGTCTCAGCTCATCCAGTGAGTGTCGCTGAAGAATCCTTCAGTCATTGCCTTTGTGCTGCCCATCCCTCTTCACTTCTGGTCTTCTCTAGCCAGCTGGGGTATTCTATTAGCAAAGAGGGAGAGGCTTCATTGGGACTCCCCCCGCCCCCTGCAAAGTCATAACAGATGCTTTACATTGGGATGCATGTGATTGATGAATATCCTTTAATTTTGAAGAGTAGTCTAAAATGGTGTGACATATTTAGCAATAATATTAAAGAGAAGTATCTTAAAGTGGCCAGCTTTGGTGGTACTTACAGGCCTTTACCTCTGAAACATAAGACTCCTAACCTTTCAGACAGAGCAAATAGCATGAAGTCTGCTCAGTCAGCAACTGGTCAGAACACTTCCAAAGTTATTGCTTGGCAAGTCCCTTCGTTTGTGTGACATGCCAGACTTTTGTAGAATAGTTATGTATACTGAAAGATCCCAAGTAAATAAGAAAAGGCTCATTGTCACCCCAGACATGGCTATTTGGGTACTTTACAAATTACATGCATGAGAAGTACTGCTTCTGTAGCTGTCTCGTAGAGGACAGAATCCCCTTAGTGTTGATTATGTGGCTGTCCTGCTCTCAACAGCACCTGGGCTAACAGACTGCTGTGGTAATTAGTATGACTGAAGCCCATCTGCCTGTAAAATTTCCGTGTATTCCAGCCATGAAAATCAGAAACAAAGCCTAATAAATAAATAAATAAATAAGAACTTCATTTTTTTAAAAAAAGAAAAACATGAGCCAACTCACTTCTTATCTGTTCTCCCCCAGTATGTTGAATTTAACAACCTGGACATGGCAGAGTTCTCAGAGCACTGGTATGATGACAGGCCTATGGAATTTCTTATTATTAGGATGGTTGAGTTGAACAATATTCATGCCTCAGTGGTCTATGTCTATTCTGGGAGACGGGGCATAGAGTTTCCTTAACCATCCACTTTTCCACTATTATTTCCATTCAATCACAAATATTCTGTTTGACGTACCTCTTAACATTGCTACCTATTGATATGTTCTTGTGTACTTGGTATAGGAAAATATCCCTATACTCTCAGAGTATCTCTTTGGAGTATTGGAACTAAGCAGAGTGACAATGTACCCTGACTTCAAAACCAGGAACCTTGTTTATGATACTGAGGAAAAAACCGATAAGAGCATTGACTTTCTTCACTAGAAACTATAAATGAAATAAAACAAAATGTCTCAGGCAAAGCTAACAAACTATTCCTGAGGTCTTCATTTTTCTGCATTAAAAGAAAGTATGAAACAATGTTAATTTTTATTTTGCATACCAACTGCAGTGTTTTTGGTCTAGATTAGAGAGCCGCAGTAGGCCTGGGGCTATGAGACACTGGACCCTATGTTCTAAGGCTAACCGCAAATTACTATTTATGAAATAAATGGAATATACTGACATTAGAATGACATCAAAAAGTGAAGTCTTATTACAGTTCAGATATCTGATACAGACATTAGGTTCTGAGGCCTCGCTGTGGAGAAGGTTGTATTTGAGACCATCAGCACTTGGAGCTGCAGCAAGGCAGCCAAACACAAAGATAATGATGGAATTGAAGAACTGTAACTTGAGTTTATAACAATGGATATGGAGCGAATGTCTTCAAAATTAGTGGCCAGGCTCTACCTTCCTTGATAGAATTATAGGGAAGATGAGCTTTTTATGGAAGGACTTTTTAAATCTACAATAAATAACAACACACTAGATGAAATATATCCAATATGGAAGAATAATATTTCATACTTTAATGTAACAGATATAAATATCACACCTTGCCACAAAATCCTTAATATCTGTTCTTTGAAAATATTGATTTAATCTAGTTCTTATATCCAAAATAAGTCTATAAAACACAAACTTTAAAAAATATTACCTCATGCAAAAAGGCATGGTACTATATCCCTTGAAATAATAATGTTCTGTACCGATTATAGTTGTGAAGAAAAGCTCCCAGTACATCTTGGCACAAACCCTGGAATTGGAGCAGGGATACAAACCAAAGACATACAAAGCCCTTACATCAGAAGAGTTGGCACTAAGTTCTTGGGTTCCTCCCGACTTACCTGCAGGCCCATAGACCCATCAATACCTCTTTGAGCTTTGTTATCCTGTCACGTAAAACAGTAATGATGGAAACAATCTCCTTTCCAAATGCTCGGGTCTGGACTCTGTGGTCTATGTAGCAGAGAGCTGTGAGAGTATAGGACAGCAGTCACTGCCCAGAGGAGGGTGTACACGCTGCTATGGCAGGAACCCAGTCAAGGGGGAAAGGCCACGGGGCTGAGCTCTGCAGGCCTTAGCCTCCCCAGAGCTTCTGAGAACCTCTGAACAGACTACGGGGTCCATTGGCAGTCAGAACGTGTAGACAGGTCTCCCAGGAATGAGAGAAATGGGGAGACAGACATAGACAACTCTTCTGCTCCTCGGTGGCTGGATGTTGTCTGTTCCTGAAAAAGGCAGTATCAGGGAGTGGAAATGCTGTGGCTTCATGATGTTTATGCTTTGGGAGCAGCACTGCTTTCTGCCTCGTACATTGCCCCAAATCTACATGAATCCCAGTTTCGGACATATTCCTATGTCTAGAATGTTTGTGTCTCGGTTTCTCTATCCTTTGAAGTTTCCCAAGGTGAAGCTGTTAGCCGTTATTCTGATCTTGGTTCTCCCAAAGAATGTTCTAGCCACATGTCCAAGATGAACAATACTTTTGAGGAGACACGTGCTATGACTGAATTTGGCATGGTAGGTAGAGTCACATATTTTATCCATTGTGTTGATTTTTCCTAAAATACGCTCTTCTAGCACTTCGAATTATTCATGTAAAAAATCAGTGGATTGGGATCTCACATCATCAATCAAAATATCCATGCTTAGACCAGGGTGTCATGGGTGTTTAGCTGTGTCCCTTGGATTCATAGCATGCATTCCATGGCCATGCTCTCCATGTTTCCTCTGGATTGACTGCTTCAGAGTCAAAAGTGCCCTAACAACAGGTCTGAGATTTGTGCATGTTTATTTAGTAATTCTCTTACACAACCAAAGGCATCAGGCAGTCTCTCTTAGTCTTTCCTAACCCACTAAGTCCGATTAGTGCTGCCTGTATCTGTTCAGGCATCCACTAGAACATGGAAAAAGTACCAGACACCACGCATTTATAAAAGAAGGATCCTCCTTCCCCCATTAGCTAACAACCGCCACTGGCTCCTCAATGAGGGAACAGGGGCTGCAAGAGCACGCCCTCAAGTGTGTAACTTTTGTATTTTAAAGAATGATAGTGTTCATATCTTGCTGATGATGGTCAAGAAACCCTGAGGGGCTCATGCCATTTATGATCCTGTGTTAATTTGACAGTGTAACTGAGTAAGAACATGTTTTGTATTCACACAGCATCTTAAAATCAGGTCTTCTGTGGAGACTGAACAGATTTGACATTTATGTGTGCAAATGGGTAATTTGTATGCACATTTTTGACAGAGGTCGCAGTGTTTACCTCATTGTTTTGACAATATTAGCAAACATTAGAGACACTTAGCTCAGCAGAAGTTATTTGCATGCAATTTGAATATCAACCCATTGTGGTTCTTTGTAGAAAATTCCTATTCTCTGACCATTTGTGCCACATTTGCAATGTCAGCAAGATCATGATAACTGGATTAGAATCTTTTAGTTTTCTTCATATCATGTAATGTTGAAATATATTATTGAAGCACACGTTCAAGGATATTAATGACCTATTTGATCCAATACCTCTACTAAAAGAGATAGAAACCTCATTTTTACACTAAATGTCAAACTGCATTTTTTTTGTTTGTTTTGTTTTGTTTTGCAAGACAGGGTTTCTCTGTAGCTTTGGGGCCTATCTTGGAATGAACTCTTGTAGACCAGGCTGGCCTTGAACTCAGAGATCTGCCTGCCTCTGCCTCCCGAGTGCTGGGATTAAAGGTGTGTGCCACCACTGCCCGGCCCAAACTGCATTTTTAAAGAGATAGTAATGCTGTGGATTGCAGAGAGGGCCCTTACCGTGGGAGTTTGAATAATGCTATACCTGCAACACACACGTTATACGTGTGACATGTATGTTAAAGGTTATAGGCGCTTGTCTAAAGCAAGGGTACTTTGAAGAGATGTTTATGGTCAACATTAGTCATTTCAAGTTTTATGCTATTTGCTCAAAATCAACACTTTCTTAATGCCTCCCAGTAGGAGAATTTGAAAATGGCACTGTGACTCTGTCTTTGGTAAATGAATGAACAGGAAAAAGCCCGAATTGCAAAAAAGATGCTGAAACTCTAAAGTCAAGAGACACAAGGAGCTGCAGGAAGCAAGAGCCATGAATCTCAGAGCACACACAAAGAGGCTGGGGTCACTGATGATGGGATTGCAGTGGTCCTGCTCACCTGCAGGTCAGATGGGATTGCAGTGCTGCAGCCCTCCTGCTCACCTGCAGGTCAGATGGGATTGCAGCGCTGCAGTGCTCCTGCTCACCCGCAGGTCAGATGGGATTGCAGTGGTCCTGCTCACCTGCAGGTCAGTGGGATTGCAGCGCTGCAGTGCTCCTGCTCACCCGCAGGTCAGATGGGATTGCAGCGCTCCTTCTCACCTGCAGGTCAGATGGGATTGCAGTGCTCTGCTCCTGCTCACCTGCAGGTCAGATGGGATTGCAGTGGTCGTGCTCACCTGCAGGTCAGGTGGGATTGTAGAGCTCCCTCTCACCTGCAGGTCAGGTGGGATTGCAGCTCTCTTGCTCATCATCTGCAGGTCTTACTTAACAAGAACTCTGGGTTACTTAACTATACCTTTTTTCCAGAAGACACTTGAGGTCATATCTGCATCATAATTTTAATTAAATACAAAGCTTCAAAAAAGTGGGGCATTCCACTCTAGGGAGCCCACACATACCCAAAATGACTATAACTTTTATTACGTTAGTTCCTGCAGAATTTGACTGTGGTTGCCAAGTCAAAGGTTTGTGTAAATATGTTCTATTTCTTTGGGCAAAAGTTGTCCCATATTTTATTATTTCTTGGCTATCTGAAAATATACACCAACAAGCCTTCAAGAAAATAAACTAAAAATCTTTACCCTTTATATAACCATTACCCAATGGAATCCAGGAAATTTTAATAGCACCCAAAGTAGACTACATGATCCAGTGTGTGTTTGTATTTATGCCTAAATATAAATATTTGTTAACATTAGACATATGTGCTAAATTTTGGCTTAACATAGATGTCACAGGAACTAAGGCAAAAAAAAATAACATCACATAATTTTGTAAGTTTCAAGGTCAGCTTGTTCCTTTCTTATCACATAGTTGGAACCACATGTTTTGGAAGCAGACATTAAAAAAAAATAGAGGGATAAAAATCTGTACCTTGTGAGCGGCATAAAAAATATAGGCTTTGGTAATGTGGTACTTCTAAACAATAATCATGAAAGCATTCTTTTAAAAGCCGTTCTGTTTTTCCAATTTATTCAGACGGCGTAAATTAATGTTGTAGTCTTCCAAAAGGAGTTTGGTCAACTACTAATCTTTAGCAATATCCTGAAGAAGCCCATTAAGTTAGATTTTAAAGCACACAAAAGTAGGTGATCAACTGAATCCACACTGCAGAAGGAAACTCTGTACTTGCCTTTGTGCAGCTATTTTAATGAAACAAGATGAATATACTCAATATATTTTAGTCTACATACATTCTGTATTATGTCACATTCCTACTGCGTAGTAAATAATTAAAGTCTTCTGTTATATCCCACTTTGAAACATTCTTCATTCATTAATAAAGCATGTCTTTGTGTGTTACTTTCTGATTTTGTTGCTTGCTAAACCAACCAGGGTAGACAGTCAAGAAGAGTAGTCATTTCTATATATTGGAGCGCTGAAGAGGGTTGTCAGCACCTGGGAAACTAGGAGGCCTTAATACTCGCTTGAATATGCCGTTCACAGGTCTCAGTCATCAGCTCTTCTAATGTGCCTGTGATCACAGTGTATATTTTTCTTCTAATAATATCCATCTCAATAGCCATGTCTGTCCTAAATTTTGAAATATATTGTTATTGTGTATCTTAGTTAGCTGTTAGCATATTGAGCTATATAACAACCATCTGAAAACTCAGCAGCTTTAACTAGAAATAATGTTTTCTTTTTCAAATCTGGTGTTAGTGTGTTTGATCAAGCTAGTATAGCTTGGATGGGGCTTGCTCCTCTCTTCAAGCTAAATATAGGCCTACCCTGTACATGTACTCTGACCCTGCTCAGTAGAATGTCCTGTCCATGACATTCATGAACGCTCAAGACATTTAAATGAGAACACTGGAGAACCCTAAAGCTTGGCTCAGACTTAGAACTTCCCCTGAATATTCTTACCACAATCAAGCCATGTTCTCAACACCAGCGTCAGCAGGACAGGAGACTGAAACAATGACCCTACATGGGACATCACAAAGACATAAAAGGATTTTTAAAATACAGAGAGATGAAATGGAACACAATGTAATTTACCACTGGATGTTCTCAGGAATTCATCCCCAGGCCCTAGTCTCCCAAAATAATACTGTTAAAGATATTTTAGTAACAGCTAGTGAGTCAGACTGAGAAGAATCACTTCATTGCTTGCATTCCTGAAGCAACCGCAGCCCAGATGTGTACATGGGTGGGTGCCATTGTCTGACCCTTTATTTTTAGTCTGAAGATAAGGAAAAAAACTTTACTCATGTCTAGATTAATTACAGCTCAAAATGCTTTCTTGGTGTGTTAAGATGTTTCTGTTGCAAGAAGTTGTTTAGGAAGTTCATCTTGATTTCAACTTGGCCGCATGTTCTTAATACAATGCAGATAAGCCCTCTAGCCCTAGAGTATTTGGGAAAACAGGGCTCAGAACCCAGGATTTCAATGTGTTCCCCACAACTGATAAATCATGCAAGAGCCCAGAATGAATTTAAGATATAATGAACTTGATATCTTTTTATTGACATCCCTGTGTTTTTAAAACTATTTCCTTAGTTTTAGGAGCTTATGGAGGGAATTTCATGGTGGTGGAAGAGGTATGATATGTGGCAGTTCTATAAAATACACAAAAGAAAATGCTGATTGTAACCATTTCCTCAGCCTAGTGTTCTTAGGATAAAGTCATTTTTGTAAATTTAAATTTTAGCATACATACCCCATTGCCTATTTCCACAGGTTCTTGAAACATTTGTGTTTCTTTAAGTGTGTAAGTATCTGTTCAAAGTGCAACAAGTTAAAATAGCTACTGTGATTAATACGATTAATACTTGTGCTTCTCTATGGATTTTCTCATTCTTGTTGGACTAAAACTTTTAAAATATGTCTCCTTTTGTTACATTCTTACCCACTAAGCCATTTTGGAAGCCAAAATATTTTCAATTTTCATTCAGAACCTACCAATAAAAATCATCTATAATACATTAGAAAATACTAAATGAAGAGAATTTGGTGACACTATATGGATTGTATATGTCCTTTAGACTGCCTCAGTCATCTTAAACTAGCCAGAATAAAGTTAATGAACTAGCTCTCCAGCCTACTATGTCTAGAAACAATGTCAGGAGAAGTTCACGCATTAGACTGTGGAGGTACATCTCTGCAGTCCACTGCATCTGCTCTTGTGCCTGCTGCAGCTTCTGCAGCCCACTGCCTCTGTGCTGCTTTGTATTTGGTGGAAAAACATGCAAATTTCCGGGGTGTTTATCACAGCTGTGTACAGAAGTTTATATTGTCACTACTTTGCAAATGAAAAAAAAATGGCACCTAGGTTACAGGATATATTTTATCAATGACAAATGCAGTGGAGCAAACTCCATTCAAACACATTTCTTACTCCAGCACTTCATGGATGAGGAGTGGGAGTGGACTAATTTATAGCTGTGGTTGTGGGCCTGGGTGGTAGCTGGGTTGGTCAGCCTACCAGTTTTCCCTAGTCTTCACCACCAGGGAGAGCTCTCCAGCATTGCCTGGGCTATTTCTCCCAGTTCAGCAGGCAGCGTGCGGGTGGGGAGGTTGCTCTCCTGCTCTAACATGCTTGGGCCTGGGCTCACCTGCACTCCACCACCAGGGCTAACTATACTGTTTTCATAGGCAAGGTACAGCTCCCTCCTCTCCTGATTGCTGCATCTGGTGCAAGACAGGGCCAACTTTTCAGGGCTCATGTCTCCAAGGCCAACTTTCCCACCTCCCACAATGAGCGGGTATACTGTGTGACTCACTGGGCTGCACTAAAGCTTCCACACTGAGATGTTTTGTTTGTTAGATATTTTGGTTATTCTTTTAAATTTGGAGATTTTGACGGTGGGGATTGCAAGGGCAGAGGACTGAGGACAAGGGGGGGGGGCGGGATTATGATGCATGATGTGAAATCATAATCAATACAAAGTTAGAAAAGAACACACACATTTCTTTACATAGATTATGTGCGTCCCTATTTTTTCTTCTCAAACAGTGCTAGCTAATATGACAAGTACCCAGACATTTATTTCTTCTCCATGCTCAGGGCAAACATTTTTACACAATGTTCTTTACCATACTATATCTGGATGAATGCCATAATTTTGGGCACTTTTTTTTAGCTAATAAGTGTAGATGTTTACTCTCAGATAAGTTGACATAGACCCACAACACAGAAGTTGAAACCTGATGTAGCCAATGCTCACTTGATCAAAATGCTCTCTTTTGTTTCTTTTTTAATTTTCTTCTTTATCTTCTTTGATTTCAGCAACATCTCTATTTCTTCAGGATTTAGACTCTTAAGAGATGATCCTACCTCATGACAACAAGTTAAATGTTTTGGCCCCTTGAGTGGTCCCCTTCAAGAAGTGCCTTGATTACTGCTTTGATGATCAGATCATCAGTGTAGTTCTTCTCTAGAAACTCATGCACTGACTTGGTGCCCAGACCAAGTCTTGGTGCCTAAATGATGGCATTGGCACCAAGGTACAGTGTGTGCACAGCGGGTTGGTCTATTAGAGTCTGGAGGTGCCATCCAAGTTAAAACCCACAAGCAGGGCAGAGAAGTCAGATGGCCTCTGTCCATTGCTTTGAGTATAGCACTGCTTTAGACTGGCAATGTGGCTGGCAATGTCTACAGTGACTGGTTCCTCTCCAGTCAGACAGTGACTCTGGCAATCTACCCAGGCCCTGTTGATGACTATCCTTGCATCAGCAGCGAGGCCTGCAGAGGCCATGCAGACATTATAGTCCTAAGCACAGATCTTCCATACCATTCTTTCATTTTGTAGCTTTATCATTGATTTTTTCCACATCAAGAAATAACAATGTCCCTTCACTGAACACTAGCGTGGTGGAGCCCTTTTTGACCAATCCTGTGCATAGTTTACATGGAGGAGCTGGCCTTGGGTGAGAAGACAGTGATGGCGAGGCTGTAACTCATCAATGCAGACCAACTTTTGACCTTTTTATTCAGGATTAAATATGCATGATTTTTTCCAGCTTTATATTTTGTGAGTATTTATGTCTTTCATAGCTCTTTCACTGTAATTATCAAACTTTTCAAAATTTAACTAAATCATTAATCCAGTTAAATTTAATAGTGTGATAAAATTTGATGACTATAAGGAAAAAAATGTAATCAGTATTGAATTGTTTATTGACCAGGTCATGTCATGCTGACCTTACCTGTGCCAGGCACCATGCTATTCACTCGAGACTCAAAGTCGAATCTATTTCAAGTCTGCATCAGATGCTGGGTGTGGAATCAAGTAAACATAATCTGACTACGTACAGATTCTTCTAGAAAAATCAGCTGAAAACTATGCCTTCCCCATACAGAATTCAAGTATAATATGTATTTAAGGAACAGAAAAGGTTACAATGAACATAAAAAATGATGCCCATCAAAGGGAAGGCGGGCAAACTGTTGAGAGTTGGAGAGCGTGCAATTGATGGTCCTGATGCAGGGAAGAGCATGGATGGTGCAGAGCTTTGTGGTAGAAGAACAGGCAAATGGAGGAGTCCTTCCTGGCCTTTGGAGAAAAAAATGCCACCTAGCAGAGAAAAAACACTAACTAGTCAGCATCGTTAACCCTGTGCAGTAAACAAGGAGGAGTAAAAGCCAGGTGGTAGTGGTGCATGCCTTTAATCCCAGCACGGGTGAGGCATATGTAAGGAGAGCTTAGTGAGTTCGAGGTCAGCCTTGTCTACAAAGTGATTTCCAGGACAGCCAGGAATACACAGAGAAACCATGTCATGAAAAACAAACAAGCCAAAAATTATATAGGAGTACTGGGATAATTTGATGAACTGAGACAAAGACACGGTAAGATGCACAAAACCGGAAGAAGTGTTATCACAGCAGACCACACTAGAGTTATCAGGGCAGACCACTCTAGAGTTATCACAGCAGACCACACTAGAGTTATCACAGCAGACCACACTAGAGTTATCATGGCAGACCACACTAGAGTTATCAGGGCAGACCACACTAGAGTTATCATGGCAGACCACACTAGAATTATCATGGCAGACCACACTAGAGTTATCAGAGCAGATCACACTAGAGTTATCACAGTAGACCACACTAGAGTTATCACAACAGACCACGCTAGAGTTATCACAGCAGACCACACTAGAATTATCACAGCAGACCACACTAGAGTTATCACAGCAGACCACACTAGAGTTATCACAGCAGACCACACTCATGGCAGACCACACTAGAGTTATCACGGCAGACCACGCTAGAGTTATCACAGCAGACCACACTAGAGTTATCAGGGCAGACCACACTAGAGTTATCACAGCAGACCACACTAGAGTTATCACAGCAGACCACACTAGAGTTATCACAGCAGACCACACTAGAGTTATCAGGGCAGATCACACTAGAGTTATCAGGGCAGACCACACTAGAGTTATCACGGCAGACCACACTAGAGTTATCATGGCAAATCACACTAGAGTTATCAGGGCAGACCACACTAGAGTTATCACAGCAGACCACACTAGAGTTATCACAGCAGACCACACTAGAATTATCATGGCAGACCACACTAGAGTTATCACAGCAGACCACACTAGAGTTATCATGGCAGACCACACTAGAGTTATCACAGCAGACCACACTAGAGTTATCACAGCAGACCACACTAGAATTATCATGGCAGACCACACTAGAGTTATCAGGGCAGACCACACTAGAGTTATCACAGTAGACCACACTAGAATTATCATGGCAGACCACACTAGAGTTATCACAGCAGACCACACTAGAGTTATCACAGCAGACCACACTAGAGTTATCATGGCAGACCACACTAGAATTATCATGGTAGACCACACTAGAGTTATCACAGCAGACCACACTAGAGTTATCATGGCAGACCACACTAGAGTTATCAGGGCAGACCACACTAGAGTTATCACAGCAGACCACACTAGAGTTATCACAGCAGACCACACTAGAGTTATCACAGCAGACCACACTAGAATTATCACGGTAGACCACACTAGAGTTATCAGGGCAGACCACACTAGAGTTATCATGGCAGACCATACTAGAATTATCATGGCATACCACGCTAGAATTATCATGGCATACCACGCTAGAGTTATCATGGCAGACCACGCTAGAGTTATCAGGGCAGACCACACTAGAGTTATCATGGCAGACCACACTAGAGTTATCAGGGCAGACCACACTAGAGTTATCAGGGCAGACCACACTAGAGTTATTATGGCAGACCACACTAGAGTTATCAGGGCAGACCACACTAGAGTTATCAGGGCAGACCACACTAGAGTTATCATGGCAGACCACACTAGAGTTATCACGGCAGGCCACACTAGAATTATCACAGCAGACCACACTAGAGTTATCACAGCAGACCACACTAGAGTTATCACGGCAGGCCACACTAGAGTTATCACAGCAGACCACACTAGAGTTATCACGGCAGGCCACACTAGAGTTATCACAGCAGACCACACTAGAGGCATGAGAAATAAGTAGAGAAGAACATTTGTCCAATTCTCACTTCTGTGGTTGTCATAAAATATCCTAACAAAAAGCAACATGAGGCAGGAAGAAGTATTTGGGCTCCAAATCAAGCTTGGCAGAGACTGAAACTCAAAAAGACAGCCTTATCACATCCACAGTCAAAAGTGAAGAGAAATGAATGCATACATGCAATCTGCTTGCTTGCTTGCTTAGCCAGGTCTCTTCACTCATTCACTCATGGTCTAGCCTAGTGAATGGTCCAGTCCACAGCAGGCTAGATCAATTAACATTTGAGACAACTCCACAGTTGTGCACAAAGTCCAACATGATTAAGACCCTTCCTCGGTGATTCTCATAATGGAATGTTAACGTTTACAGCTAATCACCACCACATACTATGGCAGATGGAATGAGTAAAGGCTAGGAAAACAGACATGAGTGGTGTGGCCATGGTTGACTGAAACTTAACCTGAATGTCAGGGTGGCAGAACAGCCCGGTACTGTTCACAACAAGCAGGATTGTGCAAGCTGGGCAGTACTCTCAGAAGCATCAGTGTGCAGAGATTTGCCAACAAGATTACCCTACATGAATTTAACTGAGGTATATAAATCAAGCTTCAAAACAGCAATGACCTTGTTCAGCTAAGGGACTCATGACTAGCCTATTTTCTTCAGTACAGTGTGTGTGTGTGTGTGTGTGTGAGAGAGAGAGAGAGAGAGAGAGAGAGAGAGAGAGAGAGAGAGAGAGAGAGCGAGCTTTGGTGTTGTGTATTCACATATCCATGCCTTGCCTCCAGGATATTCTGAGTTTCATTTGTTTATTTTTATTGAAAGGACCTATCATTTCCCATCAAGCATCAAGTCACAAGGAACAAAACAGCCTTTATTTGCCAAAGGTTTCAGTCTGAGAAGTGAGGGAAAAGGGAGAGAATTAGTGTTTCAGAAGGAGTCAATATATGATGGCCCATGATAAATTTTCCATCAGAATACCTAAGAAATTTGTTTATCCTATCTTCATTCAAACCTTACGAAATAAATGTTAATCTTAATTTCTTACATCTAAACATCTGCCTATGAAATAAACAAGAAAAAAACCCACTTCTCATAATTATTCACCAGTAATAACAGCAATAACCATTGTAACACTTTTCTCTCTACACAGCAAAATGTTGCCATTATACCTTACAAAACAGCATCTTCAGCAGTAGCCATGAGCTGGTCTGTAGTATAACAGTGGACACCGACATTCTGTCAGTCTCTAATAGGTATTTTGAGGTCCAGCTCTTATAAAGGTTATCACCTTGGTATATGTATTGAAATTCCTTTTTCTTTTGTTTCACTTTGCTTTCGTTTGGTTTGCAGTGCTAGAGACAGGCTCAGAGTCCTGTGCATGCTTTGCTCATGTCTATTACTGAACCACATCGCAATCCCTTGTAATAATACAAGACATGAGCAACATCCCTGAGTCTTTCCAAGGCATGCCACACACTAACAATTCCCCTAGTAGAGGAAAAGATCAATATTTTTGCATTTTAATTATTGTTTATGGAACATTTCCATATGTGAGTGTGTGGGGTTCATGTAGTTTATTAATTAAAAGGACTTTTGGTGATGTGTTTTGAGGTCATTTGAAAAAATGGTCACTAAAGGCATGGCAGTATTAGGCGGTGTGGCCTTGTTGGAGGAAGTGTGTCACTGTGGATGTGGGTTTTGATGTCTCATATATGCTCAAGCCACACCCAGTGTCTCAGACCACTTCTTGTTGCCTGCAAGTCAAGATGTAGGAAATTGGGTTACTGAATGTCACCATGTCCCACCATGTCTGCCTGCGTGTCACATCACCATGTCCCACCATGATGATTGTGGACTGAAGTTCTGAAAATGTAAGCCAGTTCCAATGAAATTATGTTTTCTTTATAAGAGTTGTTGTGGTCATGGTGTCTTTCATCGCAGTAGAGACCCTAACTAAGATAGAAGTTGGTACCAGGGACAGGGGTATTGCTGTGGTAGGTCTGGCTGTGCTGTTGTCTGAAGGAATGAAGACTTTAGGAGTTTGGGTTACAAAAGCAGCGGAATACTTTCAAGTGCTGCTTACTAGGCTATACTAGTAGGAACATGGAAAGCAGTGGTGCTAAGATTGATTTAAACTGTGAGTGACTTAAAGAGATTTCAAAGGAGAAGAATTTTACTATGTTGCCTAGAGGCCATTCTTATGCTATTTTGGTGAAGAAAGTGGCTACTTTTTGTCCTTGTCAGAAAAGTTTTTCTGGGGCTAAAGTGAAGAGTTTTGGATTAATTCCCTTGGCAGAGGAAATCTCAAAACAGCCTGGTATAGACTCTGTTGTGTGGTTACTCCTGTTAACTCTAATGAAGCAAACCGAGAAAGGAAATTTGAGGAGAAAATGAGCACCAGAAAGTGAAGTGGAGTTAAATCCTGTGTTTAAGAAGATGAACAAAGTAAGAAATGGAACAGAGGGAGTGCTGACCTCAGGGCAAGATCCCACCCAGCTAAGTTTCCAGATTGTGAAAGGAATTAAAGAAAAGCTTAAGGCCAGATATGGTGGTGCACACCTTCCATGCCAGCACTCAGAAGACAGAGGCTGGCAGATCTCTGAGTCTGAGGTCAGCCTGGTCTAGAGATCCAGTTTCAGGACTGCCAAGTGTAGTCAATGAAGAAATCCACCAAAACCATAAAATTGGTGAAGATGTAATTGAACAAGGGGACCATGTTTCAGGTCCAACAAGTAGCAGAAGTTAGCGCTTAGGCCACATAGTTCCGGAGTTAATGATAGAAGAAATGAGTGATAGGATTTGCCTCCATGCCTGAGGAAAGCCACTGAGGCCAGTCATGTGTCAGGGGTGTCCCTGAATGGAGGCCCAGAGAGGTCATTGTGTGAAGCTGTGAAGGTGAAACCTAGTTTGTCGTGGGCACCCCAAAGTGTTGGGAATGCCAAAGTCATGAGATACCTGCCAAGGACAGCTGCTAACTGTGTAACCAGACCCAGAGAAAGAAGTGTTTGTAGTCAGCAAAGCTGAGGGGAGTCAGGGGTTTGAAGAGACTTTTGACATCTGGTATGGAGATGCAGAGTTTGGAGTTTGCCCAGCTTGTTTTTGGTCTTGCTTTGGTCCAGTATTTCCTCACCATGTTCCCTTCCCAAAATTTTGGAATGGTAATGAATATCCTGTGTCACTATATGTTGGGAGTATGATCTTTATTTTCCAGGGGATTACAGCTAAGATACTACATGAATCTCAGAAGGGACTTTGAACTTTAGATTTTTAAATAAGTTTGAGACTGTTATAGACTTGGGGGACTTTTGAAGTTGCACTGAATGCATTTTTGGATTATAATAAAGCTACAAGCTTTTGGAGGTCAGGGAATAGATGTGGTCCATTTGAGAGAAAATGACCCCCAAAGGGAGTGGCATTCTTAGGAGGAATGACTTTTGTTGATGTGGATGTGGCCTTGGAGGAAGTTTGTCATTGTGGAGGCAGGCTTTGAGGTCTCATATGCTCAATCCACACCATGTCTGCCTGTATGCCACCATGTACCACTGTGATGACAATGGACTAAACTTGTGAAAATGTAAACCACTCCAATTAAATGTTTTTTCTTTATAAGAGTTGTTGTGGTCATGGTGTGTCTTCACAGCAATAGAAACCCTAAGACAGGTTGGTTAGAACTAGAGAAGGTAAGAGAAGATTGACATTCCAGTGCGCTAAGACTCCACTTACAAAAATAACTAATTTCTAGTATTTATTTCTATAAACTGAATGATGAAATACACAGGAGAAAGATCCAAGTTATAATTAAGCGGTGTGCACTTTAGTTGTTTGTATGGCTATAACAAAATAACAAGACAGCTTATGAAAAAAACAGACATTTCTTTTATTTCCTCATAGTTTTGGAAACCTAGAAGTCTAAGATCAGGGTACCAGCAGGTCTGATATCTGGTGAGGGCCATTTCCTGAGTTACTGATGGCACCTTGTCATCATGCCCTAAGTTGGTAGAAAATTCTAAGGGTACCTCTAGGTATTCCTTCATAGAGTCACTAATTTGTCCATGAAGATTCCACTCTTTTGACCTAAGTATCTCTCAGATGACTGTGCTCCCTTGTAAGATCAGCACGCAGCTTATGATTTCAAAATACAGCATTAAAGGGAACAAAAATATCTCACTCTTGCACAGAGATTTTGGAGTATTGAAAAAAAAATGAGTAAAGACTTCTTCATAGAACTTCAGTGAACTAAGATTCCTTTGTAGTTGTGACATGCTGTGATGGTTAGCACTGTTGGTTTCAAGGGATCTACACTGTCTAGAAGACAAACCTTTGGCATGGTCTCTGGAGGACTGTATAGGGTAACTTCACTGAGGTGGGAAGATCCACAGTATGTGGCCCATGTCATTCTCTGGACTGGGATCTTGATCTGAACAAAAAGGATAAAGATAACTGAACGTGGGGTTGATCACACCCCTTTCCAGTCTGTAAATGTAATGTGGCCAGCCAGCCATCCTCTTGCTCTGGCTACGGCCATATCATTTTTACCCAGATGGAAAATATTTCCTTGAGCCAGGAGAAAACTTTCTTCTTTCAATTGTTTCTTATCAGGTTGTGTCTTTTGTGACAGCAGAAGAAAACCTGCTAATAATGCTCTCAAAGCGGGTTTTCCTATTAACACCAAATAGACTACCCCAGGAGGGAACAACAGACATGCCAAATGACTCACAGCTGCTTCAGAGAGCTCTGCATTCACCCAAATTAAAGGCACCTCTTACTTCGTATGTGATAAACTCATCACCCTTATACTGTCACTGTCTCTGTCACTATTATCTTTGTCCTCAGTCCTTGCCAGCTTGGATTAAGGAACAAGAGTATTAGGTACTTGAATATATGTTCTGTTTCAATAGAAGAGAAGCTCTCTCCTGTGGTCATGTTTGCTATGGTCTGGAGAGTGAACCACAATAGCCATGCTTTCATTTTCAAATAGGAATTTGAAAGTATATAGCAAACCAAAGTAAAGAGCAGATAGAGACAGAGCAGACAGCAAGACGCCATCAACTCCGGAGGTTGTACAACATCACACAGAGGTGGCTGGGTGCCTTGTCTCAGAAAGTAAACAAGAGTAGCATTATCAAATCTGGAATTCCCAAACATCCAGAAGAAATTGACTGGCAGACTTGAAGCAGTCAGCTTGAGAGCCTGGCTGAGCCTTCCCTTCATGGCTGAACCTCCAGTTTCTCTTTCCCACATTTTGATTTTTTATTGCATTCCCAATAATAAACTCTGTTGCAGCTGTTCCCAAGGACACATTTTAACTCTTGGGTTTTTTTGCTGTTCCTCGTCACAGAGTTAGAGTGTCCATCCCACCCTTGTGCAGAGTCTTAGGACAGACCAGAGAAGGCCTTTTTGCTCACACAGTCCTTTTTCATATACGTCAAAACAGCACTTGACAGTTTGTCAAAATGATAAATATTGTAGTGCCATACAACAAAAGTATATGCTCAACTATGTTCATAGCAGCATTGTTTGTAATAGCCAGAACCTGGAAACAACCTAGAGGCCCTTCAATGGAAGAATGGATGAAGAAAGTATGGAATATATACATATTAGAGTATTACTCAGCAGTAAAAAACAATGACTTCCTGAATTTTGCAGGCAAATGGACGGAAATAGAAAACACTATCCTGAGTGAGGTGAGCCAGACCCAAAAAAAGGAACATGGGATGTACTCACTCATATTTGGTTTCTAGCCATGAATAGGAGACGTTGAGCCTATTATGCATGATCCTAGAGAAGCTAATTAAGAAGGTGAACCCAAAGAAAAACATTTAGGTGATGAAAGGAGACAGAGACAAAGACCCACATTGGAGCACCGGACTGAAATCTCAAGGTCCAAATCAAGAGCAGGAGACAGAGCACAAACAAGGAACTCAGGACCGCGAGGGGTGCACCCACACACTGAGACAATGGAGATGTTCTATCAGGAACTCACCAAGGCCAGCTGGCCTGGGTCTGAAAAAGCATGGGATAAAACCGGACTTGCTGAACATAATAGACAATGAGGTCTACTGAGAACTCAAGAACAATGGCAATGGGTTTTTGATCCTATTGCACGTATTGGCTTTGTGGGAGCCTAGGCAGTTTGGATGCTCACCTTACCAGACCTGGATGGAGGTGGGTGGTCCTTGGACTTCCCACAGGGCAGGGAACCCGGATTACTCTTAGGGATGATGAGGGAGGGGGACTTGATGGGGAAGGGGGAGGGAAATGGGAGGTGGTGGCGGGGAGAAGGCAGAAATCTTTAATAAATAAATAAATAAATAAAAATAAATAAATAAATAAAAAGACATACATGCTAAAAAGCATGCTTTGCAATGTAATGTTTTATTTAAGGAGAACATTAAATCCTTGTATTTCTCATGAGCGCAGGTGTTCTCGGTTGCTTGCCTATCTCCAGTGCATAGGCACTGTGCTGCCTTCCCCTGCTAAGACCTCAGTGGTTACCTGTAGCCCTTCAGTTTTCAGGTTGCTCTTTTTCCTACTTCAATCTCAGCTACGTTCATATGTGAGGCTCTAAGAATGAACAGAGGTTTCCTGCCAATCTAAGAAGAAAAAGAGAACCTTGTTGCATTTTCTGGCTTTTCATAGCCTGGGTTCTGTGGCAATCTCAGAGGATCATTTATTGATAAGTCTAAGCTGTATAATATACTAGTAAAATAATAACTGGATACATTCATTTGTAACAATGTGAGTCCAAATGCAAGTCCTCACATGGAGACTTCAAGGTCTTTGAAGCCATCTACACCCTCCAGTACTGATTCAGAAGTATGGGTCCCCTCATTAATGAGTTGTCTTGATTTCTTTCATGAACATTTTAGGACTTGATGTTATTTTAAAAGCTAACACCTATTGCTTGAGAATTTGTCCACATTTCCTGTTCATTACTTTATCATCCTTGGCTGCTAGATACGACTAAGTATTTATTCTCCTTAAAATCCACCAGCTTTTGACAAGCAGATTCTAAGCATTGTCACATGTGAGATTTACTTTAGTCTCTCGGAAGTTTGAGAATTTTGTGACAAATTTAGGCATTTTCTGATTTCTGCTGGCTTTGGTTTTATTTTCTTCTGTGGGCAGTGAATGTAGGGCATGAGTAACAAATCAAAATAAAGTTACTGTGTGCATCATCCTAGCTTTGTGATCCCATAGGCTACTTGATTCTTTACCAGCAAACATGGACACAATCTTTGGGTATATCTGCATCTTAAGTTTTATTACATTTTTATGATTTTTCTGTATCTCACCATGTTCCATTATTCATAGAGATATTACAAATGGTAGTCAAATATCCAAGTATGTTATATGCATGCATACTTTGCAACATTAAAATGATATTTGAGATTGAAATCAAATTAGCAACTGTCTTCTTACCATGACTAAATTGACACATACCAAGATGTAGCGGATATCATGGGTGTGCTGTTCACGCAGGTTCAGGAAATGAAGACTCAGAGACACCTTGAAAATGAATTTAGTTTTAGCAGCTGCAGGCGTCCCCAGGCTTGGTAGACTGAGGCACTTTCCTTTAGCTGTTCAGCTTTTTTATTTTTCCTGATATTTACACATTAATCTGTAGATTTCCATATCTCAAAATGACCTGAATGAAGCCCCAAAAATACAGTGCCAAAGACAAATACCTGATTCAGGAGGTACTGCATGGTTTTTCAGGTTTTCCCCTAACCAAGTTCTACATAGGCTTTGTATCCATGGGAAACTCTCAGACAAGATTCATATAGGGCAGCAAAAGGTATTGGTAACACAAGGATGGACTAGGGCTGGGTGCTGACTCTGGAGCTAGGTCAGGTATGGTATATACATAAATATTCATTCGAGTAATCATGAACATCTTTTCTGACTGGCCAATCCCACACCAGAGTTTGCTATGTTTCTGTAAACTGTTCTCCCCAGAATCATATATTTAATCCCTGTTCCTAGCTGGTGGCGTTGCATTATAATATTCTGGAACTTAAGTGGTGGACAGTATGTCACTGGGCCGCAGGCCTTCTGAGGATATCTGGTCTCTGGGCCCTTCCTGTCTTCCTCTCTGTGCTTTTTGCCTACTGGGAGATGAACATTTCTCTACTGTCACAATATCATGTCCCCATATTCTTGCTCAGGGTCATGTGGCCAAGAGCTATATCCTCTGAAACTTTAAGCTGTGATCATTCTTTATTTCCTCATACTGTATTGCTCACAGTAATAAGAAATGTTACTAATACATCTTTATTCAACATTTGGTTCCACCTAAAACATACCCTTGTAAAATGAATTCAGAAAAAAAAATCTGTTCTATACTCTGGCTTGCAGAACTATGAGCTTGTATGTGCATATGTGTTTCTGTGTGCATATGTGTGTTCATGTGTGCCTATGTGTGCATGTGCATAGATTTGCATGTGTGTAATGTCTGTGTGCATGTGTATGTATTCAATCCTTCCAAAATCATCATAAACAGAAAATTTTAATTAGTATTACTTAATGGACAGAGACAGGCAGAGATGAAGACTGATTGAAGGAAGTGTTGATCCTGCAGCAATTTTTAATTAATCCATTACAGTGGGGATAGTAATGTGGATTCTCACTGTGCACACATGCAAGGTGCTAACCAACGTTCCTTCATGAACATTACCCCACTTGTAGTCAGTGGCAGTGGCGGGAGGAATTTATTTCATTGATTGCAAGCTTTAGTGAGTAAACAAACATTAAAGAGCAAAAGCATTGAATATGTTCCTTGCTGTTTCTAACTCATATTGTTAAACTTCAATTATCCTCTTTCTCAGAGACTCCAACCGTGTACTTTTTAGGTTAGAAATTAATTGGTAGGTAATTATTTCCTGACGTTTAATTTCACCAACCCTGTGTTTTAGGCTCTGTTCTATAATTTACCTCTTCATCTTTAAATAAAGGACCCCTTACCTTCCTTTATTTTATACTCCCCATTTCCTGTTTCTTTTATACTTTTATGTCTGCATCAATACTCTACACCAGGTCTTAACAGGCACCACCTTTCATGGTAGGACATTTTTTATACTGTGTTTGTATTTGTTGAACAAGACTGTGGACCTCTTTGTAAGTGGTTGAGTAATAACACTGAAGTAATGTTCTTGTAAAGCACAAAGCTGAGGTTTTATTGGCCTGAGCTTAGAGCTCAAATAGTTTCTGGCACAGAGTGAGAGTCTGTGGAGAGTCAGTCCATCACCTTACTTCTGGTATCACATAGTAATAGAAAGAAATCAAGAACCTGACGAGTTACCTCGAGCACACACTTTTTTACTTTACCAGGCTCTTGTCTGCCACTTCTATTCATGCCATGACTTTCCAAGTGTACTGGGCACTAGTTATCATTCAACTAGTTATAAATGAACCTGCAAGTAGTCTTCAACAGGAAGTACCCATTTCAGAATTAATATTAAAGCTGTGAGAGCAAATCCAGTTCTTTCCATGGCACACTCTCAAGACTAATCTGCTAGCATTTATAGTAAATATGTGCACACAAATGCCAGCCCTCCGGGGTTACAATGGAATTGAATTCCTTACAAAGAAAGTATTTAGTCTGCTTTATGTTCTTTTGATTAAATTGTATTTTATTTTTTACTTTATCATCTGTTATCTGCCCCTCATTATCTCCAGCAACCATCCATCCACATACCATTAAACTGATTTGTTCCGAGTGGCTCCATATGCCCTGACTGGCAAGACACAGAAGTTATGTGGTTGAATAAGACAAGAAATTTAAAATCTGCAATATGATTTTCTTAACTCTCCCATGAAGCTTTCAAGAAAAGTATAAAGTGCCTTTGAGTATTTTAGTTTTTATCTTAGGTAGTCAGTTGACTTGGAGGGGAGTCTTTACATAGCTTTAAAATCATCAAAAGATACACTACATTGCTTTTAAATTCAAAGATTAATTTTAATCTCTTTATGACATGTTCAACACAAATAGAAATGCATTATTTTGTGTTACCAGACACTTTTCTAAGCTTCTAAGAAATAATTTTTCTAAATAATGTATTTTACCAGTTTGTTTAAACCATCAGTTTCTGACATTACTGGAAACGACAACAATCAACACTTAATGTCACTTTCAAGGGAGCTGGAGACATGACTCAGTGAGTTAAGTGTTGCTGTGTAAGTGGGAAGGCCTGGGTTCCAATCTGTCCAAGTCATGTAAAGTAGGCATTGTAGTGAGTATCTGTAATCCCAACATGCCTACCTTGAGATGGGAGTGGGCACCAGAGAGCCACATAAGCTCCTGTGTGTACCTATAAATGACAAGGGGGCTTTTATAAGTCAAAATAGAAGACAAGGAACAACACCCAAGGTGGGTCTCACACACATGCTGCAGAGTCACACTCACACATATGAACAAGTACACACGTAGACACACAAAAAGTAAATTAATGAATTTTTGTTTGGCTTTTTAAGACAAGGTTTCTCTGTGTTATAGTCCTGGCTGTCCTGCAACTAGCGCTTGTAGACCAGGCTGCCTCAAACTCACAGAGATCATCCTGCCTCTGCCTCCCAAGTGCTGGGATTAAAGGTGTGTGACACCACCTCCCAGCAATGAATGTTTAAAAGTACTGGTTTTAGGGGTAAAAAGTATCTCATTATTAATATCACATGCTGGATTTATTCCCAGAATTCCACAGTTACTTCAATGTTCTATAAGCTATGCTCAAATTATTAGTAATTTTGATCCCTGAAACAAAACTGTTACCTGAGCAAGACTCTTAAATCCTCTGTCATCCAGCCATGTATATGTTGTTAGCTTAGAAAGCCTTCACATACCATGTGACCAGTGAGTCAGCCAGGTGAGCTGAAGGGAAGTGGACACAGGAGAAAAAGTGAGCTCAAAGGAGGTGGACGCAGGGATGGGGTGAGGTAAAGGGAGATGGAAGCCCATGGACAGCTCTAGCGATTCTCTGTCAAGTGTTCATTCTTTCACCCAATCATTTTAGCTCTCCTTGCTGAGTTTACTCCCTGTTAAAATGCTACAAAAATTAATTGCTTAAAATTTGAATAAATCATGATAATCAAGCATGGTGGTACACACCTGTATTCCCAGAACTTGTAAGATAAAGGCAAGAAAATAGGGAGTTCAAGGTCATCCTGAGTTACATAGTGAGTTTAAGGTCAGTCTGAGCAACAAGAGATCCTGCCCCCTCCTTCAAATCAAAACAAGTGATAATAATGCAAGTAAAATAGTGGAGTCAGTGGCAATGTTTCTCACTTTTGTAAATGTGTGATAGGCTTCCACAATGGATGTGTAGAACCCTCATTTCATCCCTGCGGTTGCTTAGAAACAGAACTGAGACTGTATATTTATAAATCTTTTGGATACTTTCTGGATAGTGTGGCAATGACATGGTATAAGATCATAAAACAGTCTTTGCAAAAATGGAACTTAATATGAAACATGATCAATAAAAACTCAGAGACAGAAATTAGGGTTCATCCTGAAGGTCAGAAAAACAAAACAGCCAACCACTGGCTGCTCTTACCTCTACCTCAGTCTGAAATGGCCACCCTGCCTCCAGGAATCTCAGAATGAGACTATGGCTGAGAGCTGTCTCCTCCCATCTTATATTCCTCCCCAGTGCTGTGATTAAAGGTACTCACCACTGGGATAAAATGCCCAGTTTCTATGACAAACTAATATAGTTTCTGGGATTAAAAGTGTGTGTCACCATTGCCTGGTCTGTAAGGCTGACCAATGGGGTTGTTTCACTCTCTGATATTCAGGCAAGCTTTATTTATTAAAATACAAATGAATTGGGTTGATTAGCCTTTTACGGTCTAGTTTCTTGAGTTCTTTATATATTTTGGAGATCAGACCTTTGTCAGTTGCAGGGTTGGTGAAGATCTTCTCCCAGTCAGTGGGTTCCCTTTTTGTCTTAGTGACAGTGTCCTTTCTTTACAGAAGCTTCTCAGTCTCAGGAGGTCCTATTTATTCAATGATGCCCTTAATGTCTGTGCTGCTGGGGTGAAATCTCAAGGTCCAAATCAGGAGCAGAAGGAGAGAGAGCACGAGCAAGGAACTCAGGACCACGAGGGGGGCACCCACACACTGAGACAATGGGGATGTTCTATCGGGATCTCACCAAGGCCAGCTGGCCTGGGTCAGAAAAAGTATGGGATAAAACCAGACTTGCTGAACATAGCGGACAATGAGGACTACTGAGAACTCAAGAACAATGGCAATGGGTTTTTGATCCTACTGTACGTACTGGCTTTGTGGGAGCCTAGGCAGTTTGGACACTCCTCTTACTAGACCAGGATGGAGGTGGATGGTCTTTGGACTTCCCACAGGGCAGGGAACCCTGATTGCTCTTAGGGCTGATGAGGGAGGGGGACTTGATTGGGGGAGGGAAATGGGAGGTGGTGGTGGGGAGGAGGCAGAATTCTTTAAGAAATAAATAAATAAATAATAAAAAAATAAAATGCAAATGAAATGCCACTACAGTAACAATCCTTTGTGAGCTAAAAATTTCCTGACTGTGTGACTGTGTTTGACTTTGGAAGGGATGCTGAAGAATATAGGTTTGTGACTTCAGCTTCTGACTCTCATCTCTCTTATGGGGATCATGATTCTGACTGCTGCACTGAACATTTATGAGATGGCAGAACTGCAGACTGCATAAGTATTTGTTTCTATAGAATTAATGATCATTGACTATTTTGTTACTTCAATAACTCAATATTCTCTCTTTGCATTTAATGTCAAAAATAATATTATAGTATAGAAGTTGCGATTAAAAATATTACCAATACTCATGGATCCATTTCTTCAGCATTATTGTATATTGTAATGGATTGCCAAATGTACCTCATGGAACCAATGCTGATTTTTTTCAGCTAAGATAAAAAGTAAGATCCTAGAACATAGAGGTAAATATTTTGCCTTAGGTTACTCGGTATCAGTAGTGCTATCTTGGAGGAGATTCCAAGGTCAAAGACAGGAAAATGAGTTCAAGGTAGGTCTCAAGTCAAGAAAATGAAATGAAAAGCCAAATGTGGCATGCAGAAGAAAGCAAGGCGACAGGAAGCCCAGTGCAGGTCACAAGACAGTAGGAAGCTTCTCAGTCTCGGTGTGTGTCAGAATTACGTGGAAACCTGGCTGGGCAGAGGAGGCTGCGGTCGAGAATGCGCTGGTGCTTTGGTCAGCCATATGGCAGTGGCTGTCGCCTAGGCAGTGACAGTGCTCCAGTGACTCTTCAGGACCTTCAGGACTTGGTGGGGGACTGTGCTTTCTTAAAGGGATATGGACATAATAGAGGCAGATGACATTATTTTAACTGGAGTTTTAAAAGTTAAATCCATAGTTTCAATTTTATGAATCTACAAATAAGATCCTCCTTCTGTTTGAAGATACAAAATAAGGCTCTATACTCCTGCTATGTACATACACATAGGAATTACTATTACTATGTATTACTATTATGTGTGTTACTATGGATAGCTTATGTTTTTGCTTTAACAGCTCATGCTTGGCTCTGGTTAAGATTGCTCTGTAACGTCAGCTGCCAGAGTCTGTTATTGTTCTGGAGTGACTTTGTACCTTGAGTCATAGATTTCTTGAACTCCAGAATTTCCTTTATAAAGTGCTAATATTACTTACTGCAGAGGGTTACCATAGGGATTAAATGCAGAAGTGAATTCAAAGTCACTTATCAGAGTGCCTGGCAGATAATAATTGGTCCATAAACGTTAGCCATTATTGGAACACCAAAGTAAATGCTTTTGTTTAGGAATGCGACTGTGCACAGTGTTTGTAGTTATCTGGTGTTTAACTGATATGTAGTTCTCTGTTCCTATAATTCATTGCTACTCTCCTCCAAAGAGTAACCCTGAGATAGCATGAAATGATAAATTATATGTAAACAATATGATTTAAAAGTTAAAGTGTACTGCAAATAGGCAAGAATCAAAACCACCTCTGACAAACTTTACACTTAAAAGAGAACACTTTCTCCTATCCATTGATGTTTATTTATTTATTTTATTGGAAGGAGAGTCATTTCAGGACTACTTTGTCATGGTTCACAAGTTGTGGTCTGAGGACAAACTCTGATGTCCATTATCGGCTTTTGTCTGGTGTGAGATAGTCTCTAGTACTCATTGCTCTATACACAAGGATAGTTGACCTGTGAGTCTCAGGGATTCTCCTGTCTCCAGCTCCCATCTGCCCCTGGAGTATTGGAAATATGGATGTGTCTAGCTGTTTTTGGTTTTACATGGGTGCTGCAAATCTAAACTCAGGTGCTCATGTTTACACAGAAAGCATTTTCCACAGACTCTTCCAAGTCTCCCCACCATTATAAACATCAACTGTGGGACAGATTGCCTGGGGTTGTGTTTTTAATGCACCAGAAACCTCATGTGTCAAATAATGACAGTGCTGTTTTATAATCATGCCTATTACAGATAAAACACACATATGCACATCGACTTGACTCTGGAAATTAAATGAGAAGAGCTGAAAATAATGTCTGGCACAAAATAAACACCAGTATAATCTTCTGTTACTCACACTGAGTTTATATTAATGTAGACTTTGGAAGGCACTTTTTTGTAAGAAAAACGTGTTTAGAAAACTGGTTGTTTCCTTAGTATTTCAATACAATGCCGTTTGTAAATTCACCAGCCTGTAATCGAGTGTTATGTAAAATGATAACCTCCTCCACAGTCTCCCTTCAGATGTGGTTGTTGTTTCTCTTATAACCACAGTTCGTATCTTTAAGATAATCTAGCCTGTAATGATGTACTCAGACAGATGTATTTTAGAAAGCTCTTTTCACACAATCTCTCAGTATGGCCTTTAATGGTGGCTCTTGACCTCACTGTTGCCAAGTGCTATGGTGTTTCCTCAGTTTGGCCCTGGACTTTGACAGTAAGAGTGTCTCTTTGCAGGGAATCTTAGCTCAAATGTGGTTTCCGTCCTATGGACACTTCTGCTTTCCCCAAGCAAGCCTGTTGTCACCTGACACCCAAGCAGATCACTAACACCAAGCTTGACCTCCTCTTGGGCTCTTCAGGATGGATGGCACCACACTTGGGCTCTGGGGGCTCAGTCTATCTCACACTCTTTCCTCTGGAAGCTCTAGGCCTCACATCTACTCTGTTCACTCCCCTCAGGCTCAGCCACCTATCCTGAAACCAACCGACATTTGTAATTGAATTCATCACTACATCACGTTGAACTTGCATGTCGCCAAACTTTCCTTGCATGTCCTTGGGGTCACACACCCTGTGTGATGATTAGGATTAATTTTCAATGTGACACTGAGGATACAGGACTCTAGGCATGCCTACAAGGAGATGTCTAGTTCAAAGTTAATGACAGGGAGTGTCTGTGATGGATTGTTCCTTGCTCTTGGTTGTCGATATTATATGAACACCTGCTTGAAGTTCCTATCATTTTGGGTTTCCAGCAATGATGAACTACAACCTGGAACTGTAAGCAAAATAGCCCTTTTCTCCCCTAGTGACTTTTGTCAGGACATTTTATCACAGCAGCAAGTAAAGAATGCAAAACACCCTGCGAGGCCTGTGACTCACATCTGCTCTTACCAAGCCTCTGGTCCATACTTTTGTTATCTGACTTTTACAATATGTCCCTTTTGATGCTGGGACTTATAGCCACCTGCCCTGCTGTGTGAGAACCTCTGTCATGTCTCCCAGAAGATGGCTCCTCAGCAGTACTCTTTGTGTGATTCGTTTTACCCACCGCCAGTGGATTGATCTTCCCTTTGCCAAGCCACTCATTCATCCCAAAGCTTTCCATTTCCACTCACATCAAGTGCAGATGCTTCAGTGTGTCTCTTCAGTGTTTCCAAACCCATCTTTAAAGACTGTAGGCTGAGAGTCAAGGTGAACGGTGGCGGACAGGCCTCTGCTGTTATCTAAGCACATATCTTATATTCACTTCCCCTAGTTCTCGCGACCTCAGGACAACCAATGTCCTTAGAGTTTACCCCTGCCTCTTAACGTTCTTTTGAGACTTGTTTACATGGTGCGACAAGCATCCACATAATGCTTGCAACCACTGGATGTTACCCCAAAAAGGACCAAAGAAACTTGCCCTAAACTCTTTAATACATGAATGAGAAATCTAGGTATTTTAGAATTTAGTTGCCTTTTGAGATGTATACTTCCTTCTATATATGATATCATTATGTGTGTGCATTTCTTGTTCCAGATGTTATGCTAGATTTGGATATAATTGAGAGGTACTTAAAGAATACATCCTGTCTTCCTACAGGCCAATCAGTGTGGATGCTTGTCACACCATGCCTGTGTTCTCTAAGACTTCCTCAGGACAAAACGAGAGAGCCAGGTTCTTCAGTATAAGGGCAAGGGGGAAAAGAGAGAAGAATATCATCTGACAGAAGTTTCTAGTTCTTTGAAACAACATTTCTCCAGTCTTAGAGGATGTCTGTTACAGAGCCAGTGCTGTCATCCAGGCCCAGGGAGGCAACCTCAGCTTTTTCAAATGCCACACTGCTCATGTCTGGAACAACTCCCTCTTCTTCAGTCTGACTAAGCTAGCTGCAATGCATTAGCCATCCAGGGAGTTCCAAAGAAAGCTTCCATTTGTACCTCCTCATAGGAGTGCCTGTTGATCACCCTCTCTCTTATTTTAGAAGTTGTAACAGCTGGCTTCAGCAGCCTCACCTTTTAGGCCTTCCCCCAGTCAGGCTCACTTGAATTATAGGCCACAAAGACTTTTTTTTTCCTGTGGGAGGATACAAATAGACAGTGGTTAGAAGTCTGCTTATTATGGAATGCAAAAACCCTAAAAATGCCAAGAACTCTAAATACTGAAATGTATCAAATGATATCCACCATGCAGCATTGTAATTCTGATAGCCACCCTAGTCATTTCACAGATTAAATGTACAGCCCCCAAAATTGACCTCATTTTAGACACTTGGAAAAATCTCAAGTCAGCTGCAGTGCTACACAGTTGGCTATTCACTCACGATTCCCTGTGCATTGTCCTTCGGTAACTCAGGAAAACATTATACTTCAGGTTTGATACTAAGACACCAAAATTAGGAGTGTGAAATAGTAAGACTCGGAGGATAAGTCCTGGAAGGTTCCACAAGTTCCTGGGTCAGCTCTTAGTGAAGCATGGGTTACAAGCAGGAAGCCTTCAAGAGTGATCAGAGATTCTACTGTGATCTCATTATACAGGCATGATTTACTGAAGCAGTGGCAAAGTGAAGTGGATATCCAGCTCAACTGCCATCCTTAGATGTTGACAAGTCTAGTCTGATTTCTCATAGCTAAATACCTCTTTAACCACATAGCTTTTCTGGTGTGTCTCGTGGCCATCCTGAAACTGTCTAAGAACCCCACAGAAACTTCTCTATGAGCATAAACTTAGTTGTAGTCCCAGGTGTCCCATCATGAAAACAAAGATACTCCTAGCATCCGAATGGCTCGAGGAGAACAGGTCTGGAGCCTGTTCCCAGGAACCTAAGACAGAAAGCAAATAAATTATCCATTATAAAGCTTTCAGAAAATAAACAAAGATTGGATCTGTTTATGTCCCAGAAAGCCAAATGAGAGATTTCTGGAGTTTATCAGAGAAAAACTCACCTAAACTTTTTATTTGGACAAATTATAAGTTGCCCTGGATATGATTAGAGTCTCTTCATTTATCTTTTCTCACTAATTCATTCAACCTTGTTTATTTAATCCTGCAGCCACTAGAAATACTACCAAACTGAAGTTAATCATTTTATATAATAAAATAAAGACAAGAGATGAACTGTTTGGTGATATGCTCTTTTTTGATTTCAATCTTGTCTGAGATGATTGAATTTGTTTGCTTCTTAAGGGTAATGAAGAGGAAAGCCCCAAGGTTACAAAGCATTGGGCATTAGGAACTGTAAGGCGTTTGGGAAAGCTGGCAAAATAGAAACATGGATGTTTTTTGTTGACCCAAGTTTACCACTTGGTCTTCTATCTTTAAACAAAATCAAGAAGTGCTTTGAAATGCCATGTTATAAATTTTTTTTGTTGTTGTTGTTTTGACTTTTCTGTAAGTGGAGCAGCATACTAATTTTTACAAGTTGTGACTACTAACAGAGGGCAATCACCTCACAGACTTGTACCGAAGAGATGAGAACATCCAGGTGACAGGCCATGGCCACGTGCAGAGTCCTCGCTTCCCTGGCAGCTACCCCCGGAACCTGCTCCTCACATGGCGCCTCCATTCCCAGGAGAAAACACGGATACAACTGGCCTTTGACCATCAGTTTGGATTAGAGGAAGCAGAAAATGACATCTGTAGGTAAGAGAAAATGATGCTTTTCGGTGTTCTAGTCAAAGTGGGAGGAACTGAATGAAAAACATCACATTGAACATTCTTCTTAAGCTGTTTGGAATTACCCAAACATTTCTTATTAGTTCCTTTCCCCTTCCCTATATAAAACGCTCACAATCTGAAGATCTCACTTCAGCTTAGTGGCTGGTCAAAGTTGTATCTACAAAGAAAAGAGGGGCAAATGTTATATTACCAATAAAATGGTCTTTTTTCTAAAAAAAAATAAGTGCTGTGTTGGCAGTGTAGAAGGCCCACAGAAACAGACACTACCATCAATCACAATTACATATTTCCCTGAGGATAGACTGGGGATCTATGACTTTCCAAGGCCTAGAGAAGCCTTTGTGATAAATTAGATGCATCTAATCCAGGTCCCCTGAGCTGCAAACTGTAACCCAGGCCAAAGTCCGCCACAGGCACAAAGTGTCAAGACCCTGCTTGTTCCAGAGGTTAAGCCACTGTAACCATGACAGGCAATGGTGATAGATACTTAGGCCAGGACCTCTCTAGACATGGGAAGGAAGCCGAGCAACCCTAGGGTCCTTGTGTTCTTCTTCCCTGAGCAGGGAAGAAGATGAGAGTCCGCTAATGACCCTCCCTCGTTAACATGCTTATCAGAGAAATTTCAGGCTTCAGCATCTTACCCCTCAATTATCCTCTGTGAGACCTCTGGGGGATTTTCTTTTTCTTCTTTGTACTTTACTGGCTGTATTTATTCTGCATTGCCAACGAACTCCTGAACTACTAAATCTTTTCCACAGTTTAGTTTCCTCTGAATAATAAAAAGAGGTGCATCCAACTTGGTTGTCCTTTGTTTCATTTTTATTATGCTGACAGCTTTTATTATGCTGCTGTTTTCCCCCAGAAAATAACAGTATGGACTATTATTTTTCTAGGAGCACACAGGGTAATGTATACCAGAAAGCAGAGTCAGATACACACATGGAGAACTAATTAACATTTGCTAAGAAAATAAACTAAAGCTGATCTGTCTTTCAGCCTGTGTGTGTGTGTGTTGACAAAAAATGTGAGAGGGACAAAATTTAAATAAAATGCAATTAAAAGGATTGGAGGAGAGAACATGGTAGTAGATCCGTCTCCACCGAGGACGTCAGCACCATCTCAGCTTCCTTTGCAGTTACTGTGCTAAAATAGCCTGACAATAGGAACTAGTGGCTGAAAAGTCCTTTTTTGCTTGCAGCTCAAAGGTGGCAGGGAATTCAAGCAGCTGGTCGCATGGCAATGTCAGTTGTGAAATGGGGAGGAATAGCCTTGATAGTCTACGATCCAGGGCCCAGGCCTGGGAGCGGTTCCTGTACAGTGGATGTGTCTTCTCACCTCACTAACCAATGGAGACAATTCTCCACACATGTGCCCCAAGGTCTGCATCCCTAATGATTCTAAACCTCATCAAATTAACAACTGTGGTCTATGTTCACAGAAAAAATATGTGAGCTTGGGAGATTTGTTTTCTCCACCCTGAACAATTCTCTAACACCTGCCAGGGGTTCTATAGTTAGTTCATTTTATTTCTGGCACGGCCACTCAGGTTTGGCATCCAATGCCACAGAGTTCAATGCCTTAAGTGTCCCTGTTGTTAAATGTCAAATGCAGGTCCCTGACCTTCCGTCTTCTGCTCCATGCAATGAACCAGAGCTTCACAGCCCTGCCTTGGCTTTTCTGAGTTGCTATCAGAGTTAGGAACTCACAGATGACCTTGGTGTCACCAACAGTCCCATCATTAGCATAAACTGCAGTATAACTCCAGAAGCTTTCCTCACTCTCCTGCTTGGAAGCCCCAGAGTCTTAGGTGAGCCAGAACGAGGGCCTGATACCTGCTTCCCTATAACAGAAAGCAAGCCACAGATGAATTGGGACTTTGGCCCAGACAATATCCGAGCGAGTCTTATGCTGGCTCACTTTCCGGGCCTTTCATCCATTGAAGCTGCTTCTCAGATTTTCCAGGATGGAGTAGAATGGTACAGGACGACAGACGTACACAGAATGGGTCTGCGCTATTCTTTATAGACTAACACTGAGAGTGATTCTGTGTTAATGTAGACTCATTCGCCCGCTGTTGTGAGAACCAGCATTACTGATTAGCAGGCATAGCCATTTAGCATCATATGCTTTCCTTTCTAAAAAATGTCAAAGAAATGAGGCCCTTTGATCTATGAAGATGTCAATCATGTGCTTCTCAAGGAAGTGTTGAGTGGGCAAACTGTTTCACAATGAGAAGTGGTTTGCAATCTTCACATGGTGAATATTAGGACATGTAGCTCAACTTACCTCTAAAATATGTTATATATTACAGCTACTTATTTTTTCCAGAAAACATTCTAGGCTTCATGTTCTGAAAGTTGCTCTTAATTACATAGGACATTGAAACTCTCATAGTGGAGGAAATGAGGGTTCTCTCTGTGTAGACCGATTGAATTTCAAGTTTGCCAAACTTTTCCCCACACAAGCTTTCGGATTTGCATTTCATTGCTGCAGGTTATTGTTTTCAGTTAGTTGGTTGTAAGAAATGATGTGTGAGTTTTTTCCTCAAATCAACTTTAGTAAAAACGTTAATGGAATCCCATTGTTTCTAGGTATGATTTTGTGGAAGTGGAGGATATCTCTGAAACCAGCACTGTAGTTAGAGGAAGGTGGTGTGGTCACAAGGAAACCCCTCCAAGGATAACGTCAAGAACAAACCAGATTAAAATTACATTCAAATCCGATGATTACTTTGTGGCAAAACCTGGATTCAGAATTTATTATTCATTTGTGGTGAGTAGCTAAACTGCTCCGTGATTTAAGAAGACACTGAATTCATAGAGCATGAAGATCATTTTCTGAGATTAAATATAGTACTATGAGGGGTAATATAGTCAATTCCCTATTTCATGTTTTATTCCTTCCCTATGGACAAAATCTTAAAGCCTTCATTTGTAGGAAGACCATTTTGGATCTAGTCTGTTAAACTCAGGGCCATGGATCTTGAGGAGAAATAGAAAATAGAAATAGAAAAGGGTCTGTAGAAAGTATGGTCAATTCAACTAAAGCACGGTAAATATATCTTTCTAAATGGGTGGGGAGTGTGTGTATGTATGTATTAAACATGTTTTAAGAGTTAAAATAGAAAACAAAATATTTCCTCCTTTGATTTGGAAAAGTTGTTCATAAATTCTATCACAGAATTAAAATCCTGCTGATTTTAGCTTAAATAATACCCCAGTGTTGAGAAGGGACCATGTTGTTGACTAAGAGTTTGAGAGTTAGCAAGCATCTTCAAGAACATAAAGTCCTACTCTGGGCTGAAGAATCTGAATCCTGTTTGATACACTCATGCTTATTTATAACCTGCCTTCTACCTAGGCCTCTTGCAGTCATTTCCAGCATGAAATGGTTATGAGTGGAAATATTCAACCTCATAGTAAGCTGGAATCCACATTAGAGTTATTCTAGCTGTTAATTCATGTGGTCATGAATCTTCATTCCCCTTCCATTCGTCTAGCATAAAGTACGGGTGCCAAGTAGGGTGTAGTATTCTAAGCTTGTTTGATCCCTTTTGTCTTTTCTGTTTGAATTGAGCTTAGAATAGAAAAACATCTTGTTGTTTTTATCATCCAATGTTTTCTTGCATTGTTCTGAATTATTAAACACTAAGTGATTTCTATACCAGAACAGAGTCAGTGAAAAGCTAACAGGAGTTTACCCTGGTTCCAGTTTTAATTTAGAAGAAAACATCCATTGTGGTTTAGATTATTGCAGACTTAAGCGATACTGCTAACCATGGAAATTAAGTGTGAATGTTTAGTTTCTCCATTTCATTCCTCTTTAAGCTATTGTTCCCAGGCAAAGTGGACTTGGCACATTTGGTGGGTGATGGGAAGGATGGCTCAGCAAAAGAGCTTTTCTCCTTGAAAGGTCAAGGACTGCTGGTCAAGTACATATGCGTTCTGCAGTGCCTTGGATGTGGTTAAGTAACACACTTTATAACCAGAGATAACTTATTTCTCTTTTTATTTTACTTGTTATTCATTGTATGCATGTGTGGACATGTGTGTGGGTCTGTTTGTTCATTTAGTATTTGTGGAGATTTATATTCATTTCTATACCCTACTTTTTAAAACTTTATTTATTCTTTGATAATTTCATGCATAAATACAGTGTAATTAAATCATATAGATCTCTATTTTCCCCTCCAACTACTTGTGAATAACCCCCAAGACATGCTCTCTCTCTCTCTCTCTCTCTCTCTCTCTCTCTCTCTCTCTCTTTCTCTCTCTCCATGCCTTCCTTCTTCCCTCCCTCCAATATTTCACTGAGCTGAATTCCTGCTGCCCATAAGTTCATGGGTGTGAGACACCACCCTGGGTGACCTGCTCTGAACTATACCACTGAAAAAACCAATTGTCTCCCTCCCTAGTAACCACCAACTACTAAGAGCTCCTCATTCAAGGCTGGAGCCTTATGACCTCCTTGCCTCTCCAATCTGGAATTCTGGCTGGTTTTGCTCTTATATGAGTGCAGTGGCTAGCATGTTCAGAAGACATTGATTTGCAGCAGTCATCCACAAACTCTGGCTTTTAAAATCTGTCTACCACTTTTTTCCACGGTGTTCCCCAAGCCTAGGGATTAGGGATGTGGTTATCTGTCCCATTTAGGGATAAGAATCCCACAGCCTCATATTATCTGTGCGTTAACCAATCTTGAGTCTTTGCTTTAAGTCATCCTGACTGAAAAAGTAGCTCCTTCGAGAAGTAGCGTGCTGCACTATGGATATGAAGTATTTAGAAGACAGTTGATACTATGTCTCTCTAGCAAAATAATAGTAATAAGTTCTCTCCAGGGTCTATGACCACCCAGCCACCAGTTCTTGACCAGGCATACAGTACTATGCATGAGTTTCCACAGTTGATGAAAGCCTTAAATACAACTAGAAATCTGCTGCTTACCTTCATAGCATCCAGTCACTATTTTGTCAATAGACAGCTCTTGCCAGACCAGTCATTGCTGTAGTTTGTACAGTTCACAGTTGGGTCAGACTGCTGATGGCTATACTTTTCTCCAGTATAGCCTGCAAAATACCTTGTGGCACCATGAAAGCAGGAGAGACAGCTTCCCGGTGAGTGTCAGTTGGATTTCTCCATGCCTTGTAAGCAAAGTGTGTGATGTCTTCCACAATAAGATCTTGCTACCTAGTTCTAATGGATAACCAGGACCAAAGTGCACATTATTTGGGTCGATCTCTGGGGATACACACCACCCATCCAAAAACTTGACAGGGTATAATGTAAATAAACTTTCTTTGGACTGTTAGCTCTTAAATGATGACACAGATACTTCTTATTAAGTATGAAAGCATGGTCTTAGCTTAGACTTGTTTTCAAATAACTCTTAAAACTTAAATTAACCTATTTATATTAATTGTTAATCTACATTCTGCCACATAGTTCATTAAGCATCCTCCATGCTGTATGTCCAACATCCTCCAAGTCCCTCTGACAAGTCTTTGCCTCTCAGATTCTTCCCCCAGGTTCCTATCTCTCCCTAGAAATCTAGCCTATCCTTTCCTGCTTAGCTGTTGGTGGCTCAGCTCTTTACTAAACTAATCAGAAGGTGTCTTAGGCAGATAAAGTAAAACATAGATGAATCTTCACAGTGTACAAAAAGATTATTCCATATTCCCCCTTTTTGAGTAATAAAAAAAAGGAAAGGTCTTAACTCAAGCACAGTAAGACTACGTACAATAAGAATGATTATCTAGTAAGACTTATGTTCACGATCCAGTTCATTTGTATTTGGCAAATTGGGTGAAAGTACTCTATCTATCCTATCTTGGGGAGTTCAAAGTTTGGTACCTAAATCACTTCCTTTCATAACTTTGTGGAGATCACCCCTTATGTTCTCATGGTTTTTACCCTTGCCCTTAGTCTTATGCCCTCACACCCTCACCTTTTTTAGCCCTTTTTACCCTTATGCCTCATCCCTTATGTCTGATGCTTTGTCCTTATGTCTTATGCCCTTGTGCTCATCTTCCCCTAAGGAATAAAGAAACCTTTATGAAAATGGTGCCTAAATCAGTCAGATCTCATTCCCAAGCTGTGTTCTCTTGTTGTAGAAGTGCTGCCCTGAACCTTGAGAGAGTGCTGAGGCTGGTACTCGGTAGCTCCTGACACCTGGTATCAGACTTCAGAAGTGTCAACCAGCACTAAATCAGGCTGTACTGAGTTTTCCTTTCTTCCTCTCTTCGTTTGTTTCCTCTGATGCTTGAAGGGACCCCCACAGTTGTCTAACATACCATTTAACATTGGTTAGAGAATGATCAAAAAGTCTTTGTAGTAGGGAGCTGCGGGCCTGCTTTTCGTCCTGCCCGGCTCCTGCATGGCTAGCTTTAAACCCAAAATAATGACACACAAACTGTATTCTTTTAAACACTGCTTGGCCCATTTCTGTTCATGTGTGTAGCACTCCAAGGTGCGCTTAGCGGGAAGATTCTAGCCTATGTCTATCCTGGGTCGGAGCTTCATCGCATCTGCTCTGGAGAGGAGAGCATGGCGTCTGTCTCTCAGAGGAGCTGCTCTGCATCTGAGCTCACTTCCTCTTCCTCCCAGCATTCTGTTCTGTTTACTCCACCCACCTATGTTTTAACCTATGAGGGCCAAGCAGTTTCTTTATTATTTAACCAATGAAATCAACAGATTGATATGACACTCCCACATCACTTCCCCTTTTTCTGTTTAAACAAAAAAAGGAAGGCTTTAACTTTAACATAGCACAATTACATATAACAAAACAGTTATATCTATTTTATCTTTTATCATAACAAAGGAAAACTATAACTATCTATCTATTCTTCAACTCCATCAAAGACGCCAGAAAATACAATATTACCTAAGCAAACAAAAAGTAAGCATTTTTCAAAACTCTAGAAATGACAGAGACATCTCGCTGCCTGGACAGTCACCCAAAATTTCTCTGTACCATTGGGGCATCCATCTTCTGCCTACAGGCCCATAGTATCCAGAGACTTTTCCATGAAGCAGGAAATTTCAAAGATAGTTCAGTCACTATCTGCTAGGTCCTGCAGAATGTCTCGTGATGGAGGAAGGTCATTGGCTAATAAAGAAACTGCCTTGGCCCATCTGATAGGGCAGAATTTAGATAGGTGGAGTAAACAGAATAGAATGCTGGGAGGAAGAGGAAGTGAGCTCAGACTCGACAGCTCTGCTCTCTGGAGCAGACGCCATGCTCCCCTCTCCCTGACAGACCCAGGATGGACGTAGGCTAGAATCTTCCCGGTAAGCGCACCTTGGGGTGCTACATACATGAACAGAAATGGGCCAAGCAGTGTTTAAAAGAATACAGTTTGTGTGTCATTATTTTGGGGCATAAGCTAGCCAGGCAGCCATGAGCCGGGCTGTGGGAAGAGGCCCACAGCCCCTACTACAGATGGCGCCCACGTGGATAACTGCATCCACAGAAAGCCTGAGAAAGCTTGGGAAAGAATAGAGTAAAGCGTGTTTTCTTGGTAGCAGCAATTTCTTGGGTCTGCTCTGCTTGCTAGAGGCAAGCAAGTGCTCTCATCTAAGAGAGGCTTCCTGACTCAGCTTCAGCTGTGAAACCTTGCAGCTCATTTAAGAGGTCCTGCCACGAAATACTTAAAACGGTGTTGGTGAAAAGCTGAAGGCATGCTTTTCGGTTTTCAGCCGTAGCAGGAAAAAAGTTGTGCTGTTTTAAAATGCCGGCTTTCTGGGCCATCCTGCCAGGGCAAACTCTTGACTGAGGCAGGAGGGCTGACTACAGAGAGAGGACTTGATTGTTGTCTGTGGATGTAATGCTGCAGTTTGCTTGTTGGCAAAGACCTTGAAACGCCACAGAGTTGTGATAAACATGGCTACAGCTGGTATCTCCGCCATGAGGCTGGAAAGCTAAGGAATGGCACGACTTTCGTCCTACTGATATTGCTTGGTAAATTAAAGACTCATGTGGTCAGAAAAAGAGAGATATACAGTAAAGAGAGATTCAAAGACAAAAGAAAACTTTAAATGATTTACAGTGTGTTTAAAAATATATGCAGGCTGAAAGTTAAAGTTCTTAAAAGTAAAATAAGGAAGAAAGAGAGTAGTTGGGTGTGGTAGTACACACCTTTAATCCCCAACACTTGGAAGGCAGAGGGAGATTGACCTCTGAGACTTCAAGGTGTGGTAGCACACGCCTTTAATCCCACTGCCTGGGAGGCAGAGACAGACAGATCTCTGAATTCAAGGACAGCCTTGTCTAAAGAGTTATTCCAGGACGAAGATATACAGAAAATATAAAGTAAAAGTAAAAGTAAACAAAATAGAGTTAAAATAAAGCTGCACAAAGATGGAAATTACACAGAGAATCTTGATACTGTATGCTATTATGCTCTCTTTGAATTGGTTTAATGCTGAGGAAGGAGCAACAGCTACTAAAAGATATTTGTTTATAAATGCTGCTGAACTAATCCAAGATAGATATTTTCAAAATACCTTGACTTCAGAATTTGGATCTAAGGATATGATACTTTGGAAAAGAGTTTCTTCTTTTGTTTTCACAGAGGATGAGACTCTTTGGATTGCTTCTTCGATCCCAATATGGTATGATAGACCACGTCCTCCTGAAGGGTTGCTGTGAACACCTTCAAAAAATTACTTTGCTCAACTGCCAACTGAGAGGAACCTAGCACACAGGTTATACCATGAAAGACTTGATTAACAGCGCCCCCATTCAGCAGGAAGCAGTTTGGAGAGAAAAAACTGCGCCCATGTTCCCATATATTGTTTATAAATGTTCTTTTACATTTAAAGGGGGAGATGATATAGATGTGAATAATTTGCATTGATATGAATCTTGGTTTGCTGATATTAATTTAAGGTCAATTTTATTATATGTGTATGTATTTCTGATATTGATTAAGGTATTGTGATTGTATAGTTCATTTAAAAATGTAATGTATATAGGTTGCTAATGGATAATCATCAATAATAGTAAAGCTTATAGTTATGTTAGTTAGATTTTCTAGATATATAGAGATATATTTCAATTAGATAGGCATTCTTCATATCTTTCAAAGACTACAGAATATGGCATTTTAAATGTTTTAATAATTTAGGGCTTTTCATGATAATGAGACACGTCTGCTCCTGGCAGCACCAATCTACTTCAAGAGGAAGATGGGCACCGAAGAGGCTCCTTATGGAGTTTGATAGCCATTTGGGCAAGAAACTGCTCTTGCCTGGACTGTTGCATAAACTGGACACAGAGAACCCTCAGAGAGAGGACTACTGAACTTGCCTAAAGGTGAGATGGTCTTTCGGGGTTCCTGACTCATAAAATAGTCTGCAAGACATTCTGCAGGACACAGCAAAAAGTGACTGAACTGTCTTTGGAATTTCCTGCTTGATGAAAATGTCTGCTGGATACTATGGGCCTGAAGGCTGAAGATGGATGCCCCAACAGTACAAAAGAACTTTGGGTGACTGTCCAGGCAGTGAGATGTCTCTGTCATTTCTAGAGTTTTGGATTTCTTGTTTACTTAGGTAATATTATATCCTTCTGGAGTCTTTGATGGAATTGAAGAATGGATAGATAGTTATAGTTTTCCTTAGTTATGATAAAAGATAAAATGGATATAAATATTGTAACTGTAATCCTTGCTTGATAACTGTTTTGCTATATGTAATCTTACTATGTTAAAATGAGAGCCTTTCCTTTTTGTTTAAACAGAAAAAGGGGAAATGATGGAGGAAGGTCATTGGCTAATAAAGAAACTGCCTTGGCCCATCTGATAGGGCAGAATTTAGATAGGTGGAGTAAACAGAATAGAATGCTGGGAGGAAGAGGAAGTGAGCTCAGACTCGACAGCTCTGCTCTCTGGAGCAGACGCCATGCTCCCCTCTCCCTGACAGACCCAGGATGGACGTAGGCTAGAATCTTCCCGGTAAGCGCACCTTGGGGTGCTACATACATGAACAGAAATGGGCCAAGCAGTGTTTAAAAGAATACAGTTTGTGTGTCATTATTTTGGGGCATAAGCTAGCCAGGCAGCCATGAGCCGGGCTGTGGGAAGAGGCCCACAGCCCCTACTACAGTCTCGCAGGCTCTTTCATAAATCAGGAACCCCAAAAGATCATCTCACCTTTAGGCAAGTTCAGTAGTCCTCTCTCTGCGGGTTCTCTGTGTCTAGTTTATACAATAGTCCAGGCAAGAGCAGTTTCTTGCCCAAATAGCTATCAAACTCCATAAGGTGCCTCTTCGATGCCCATCTTCTGCTTGAAATAGATTGGTGCTGCCAGGAGCAGAGTGTCTCATTGTCATGAAAAACCCTAAGTTATTAAAACATTTAAAATGCCATATTCTATAATCTTTGAAAGATATGAAGAATGCCTATCAAAAATATATCTATGTACATCTAGAAAATCTAACATGACTACAAGCTTGACTATTATTAATAATTATCCATTAACAACCTACATACATTACATTTTTAAATGAACTACACAATCACAATACCTTAATCAAGATCAGAAATACATATACATATAACAAAATTGACCTTAAATCTAAATCACTAAAGCAAAATCCATATCAATGCAAATTATTCATACCTATATCATAACCCCCTTTAAATGTAAAAGAACATTTATAAACAATATTTGGGAATATGGGCGCAGTTATTTCTCTCCAAACTGCTTCCTGCTGAATGGGGGCACTGTTAATCAGGTCTTTCATGGTATAACCTGTGTGCTAGGTTCCTCTCAGTCGGCAGTTGAGCAAAGTAATTTTTTGAAGGTGTTCACAGCAACCCTTCAGGAGGACGTGGTCTATCATACCATATTGAAATAGAAGCAATCCAAAGAGTCTCATCCTCTGTGAAAACAAAAGAAGAAACTCTTTTCCAAAGTATCATATCCTTAGATCCAAATTCTGAAGTCAAGGTATTTTGAAAATATCTATCTTGGATTAGTTCAGCAACATTTATAAACAAATATCTTTTAGCATCTGTTGCTCCTTCCTCAGCATTAAACCAATTCAAAGAGAGCATAATAGCATACAGTATCAAGATTCTGTGTGTGTTTTCCATCTTTGTGCAGCTTTATTTTAACTCTATTTTGTTTACTTTTACTTTTATTTTTTCTGTATATCTTTGTCCTGGAATAACTCTTTAGACCAGGCTGTCCTTGAACTCTCAGAGATCCATCTGTCTCTGCCTCCCAGGCATTGGGATTAAAGGCGTGTGCTACCACACCTTAAAGTCACAGAGGTCAATCTCCCTCTGTCTCCTAAGTGTTGGGATTAAAGGTGTGTACTACCACACCCAACTACTTTCTTCCTTTCTGTCTTTTAGCCTGCATATATTTTTTACACACTGTAAATCATTTAGAAATTTTCTTTTGTTTTGTTTTTGAGTCTCTCTTTACTGCATATCTCTCTTTTTTTTTTATCTGACCACATGAGCCTTCAAATTACTGAGCAATATATGGGTAGGATTAAAGCCGTGGCTTTGCCACGTAGATCCAACCCATTCCTTAGCTTTACAGCCTCATGGCAGAGGTACCGGCTATAGCCATGTTTATCACCACAACTCTGTGGCGTTTCAAGGTCTTTGCCAACAAGCAAACTGCAGCAGTACGTCCACAGACAACAATCAAGTCCTCTCTCTGTAGTCGGCCCTCCTGCCTCAAACAGTCAGAGTTTGCCCTGGCAGGACGGCCCAGAAAGCCAGCATTTTAAATAAAACAGTACAACTTTTTTCCTGCTACGGCTGAAAACTGAAAAGCATGCATTCAGCTTTTCATCAACACCGTTTAAGTGTTTCGTAGCAGGACCTCTTAAAAGAGCAGCAAGGTTTGCAGCTAAAGCTGAGTCAGGAAGCGTCTCTTAGACGTCTCTTAGAGCGCTTGCTTGCCTCTAGCAGGCAGAGTAGAACCGAGAAATTGCTGCCCCACGTTGGGCGCCATCTGTAGTAGGGAGCTGCGGGCCTGCTTTTCGTCCTGCACGGCTCCTGCATGGCTAGCTTTATACCCGAAATAATGACACACAAACTGTATTCTTTTAAACACTGCTTGGCCCATTTCTGTTCATGTGTGTAGCACTCCAAGGTGCGCTTAGGGGGAAGATTCTAGCCTATGTCCATCCTATGTCGGAGCTTCATCGCATCTGCTCTGGAGAGGAGAGCATGGTGTCTGTCTCTCAGAGGAGCTGCCCTGCATCTGAGCTCACTTTCTCTTCCTCCCAGCATTCTGTTCTGTTTACTCCACCCACCTATGTTTTAACCTATGAGGGCCAAGCAGTTTCTTTATTATTTAACCAATGAAATCAACAGATTGATATGACACTCCCACATCAAGTCTTCACTGTGACACCTAACTAATTGTAGTCATGATTCTGCAAGATCGCATTTGTGCTGAAATTGTTCTACCTTATCAACACTGATATTAGGAGATATCTTTTGGTCTGGGGAGATGGCTCTGTGACTAAATTGCTTGCTTTGCAATGACGAGGACCTGAATTCAGATCCCCAGCATCTACATACAAGCCAACTACGCTGATGAATACCTATAACCACAGTGATAGCGGACAGAGGCAGGAAGATGTTGAGGGCCTGCTTACCAGCAAAAATAGTCAAAGCAGATAGCTCCAGTTTCAGTGAAAGAAAAAAAAAAACCTAGTGCCAAATGTGAGATATACAGTTGTGGGGTATTTGATCTCACTGTGTAAAGACGTGTATCTGTCCTTCCTTGCCTGTCTAAGACACTGTCTGATTGGCTTAATAAAGAGCTGAATGGCCAATGACTCAGCAGAAGAGGATATCTTCTGGGTGGAGATAGGAACTCTGGGAAGGTGTGTGAAGTGAGAGAATCACTGGCAAGAGGAGAGCTATTGATTCACATTGCAGAATGTAGATTAATTTTAATGGGTTAATTTAAGTTATAAGAGCAAGTTGGGAATAAGCAGAAGCAAAGGTCAAGGCTTTCATAATAATAATAAATCTCTGTGTCATTATTTGGGAGCTGGTGGTCCAAAAGAAGTCTGACTATATTTGTAGTCTAATCCTGAGAAAACCCAAAACGTTATGGACATATTTCCTAGCAACCCCAGTCCCTCAGGTACTCCCAGGGATTGTGTATTAAGACACAGATCCTTTAAGAGATCTTGCTGTTCAGCCTAGCACTTGAACAGCTGGATATAAGTCTGCCTCAGTGCAATGTGGTTGAGCACAACTGTTTTGTGTCCCCTTATTTAAGTAATAATAGGCATTCGGATATTTGAGGCATAGGAATTATTTTGAAGGAGTCATCATGCCCCTGGAAAATGGAAAATAGCTGTTAGAAAAAGCTGTGGTACCTTTCTTAGCCTCCTTATATCAAGTGTGTCTATCTTCCTACCTCAGTGACTGTTCAGGTACATGAGTCAACCTTTAGAAGCTGTATGCAATAGGTTCTTGGGGATATAAAGACTCAATATACTAGAATTAAATCTACATGGCCAATTTTCAAATGTTTTTTTTTCTTTTTTTTAATTAATTTATTTATTTAATTATTAAAGATTTCTGCCTCCTCCCCACCACCGCCTCCCATTTCTCTCCCCCTCCCCCAATCAAGTCCCCCTCCCTCATCAGCCCAAAGAGCAGTCAGGGTTCCCTGCCCTGCGGGAAGTCCAAGGACCTCCCACCTCCTTCCAGATCTAGTAAGGTGAGCATCCAAGCTGCCTAGGCTCCCACAAAGCCAGTAAGTGCAGTAGGATAAAAACCCAGTGCCATTGTTCTTGACTTCTCAGCAGTCCTCATTGTCCGTTATGTTCAGCGAGTCCAGTTTTATTCCATGCTTTTTGAAAAGTCCAATTCATATTTTAATAATATTTTATTATATGATATTGTGGATGGTTAATGATACTGAAGTATTGTGGTTTGGGTTAGGGTTGAATCTTATATTTAAGCATTGTTTAATGTGCTGGGAATTCATTCTTCTGCCTTTCCTCCCAGCAGTGTCATAGTCCCCTCCAGAGCAGACAGGGGAAAGAGAGCTGTACAAAGAGGCATGCTTCGTATTGGAGGCATGTTTCACTGGCTGCTGATAGTGTGATGTTAAACAAGATGTTCACTCTGCTTTTCAGCCAGTAACTCTGAGGTATCAGATTTTAGAAAGACAGGAAGAATGCTTTTCTCAATGCCTGCATAGTGCTCAGTAATGAGTACTATCCTATCCTCCCCATCGCTAACTATGTATTGGTCTCCTGAAGATAAATGGCAGTTAGCTTTTTGAGGATAAGAAGAGTACGAGCATTTACCCTGTATGTATTTTACACAATCCCATGTTCTAAACGGTTTGTAGAAATGACTCTTCTCTGAGAAACTGTGACCCATAAAAGAATTCCATGGTTCTACTTCCTTGGTATGTCTTTCTGCACATTTCATTCCATTCCATTGAGGAGACATAATTAAGTGGAAGAAATAATGCAATCAATCACTTGCTTAATGTAACTATCTAAATAAATGATCACCCATCTCTTACTCAGTTTGTGGGGGAATGAAAAACTGGTGCACGATTAGGAAAAGCATTCTAATGTCCACTAAGCATATCACTGCACACAGTGTTCATGGACAGAGAAGGCTTATACAGTACTGTGAATTTTAGCTCTGCTATTTACGGTTTCAGTTTCTTCAGCTCCACAATGAAGATGATGTTCTTACTTTGGTTGTGATAATTCACTTAGTTAATTTTCAAAAGCCATTCTGCATGGACTATATTAATCACTCAGATATTCTTTATTCTAGTCACCATCAATGGTATTACTACCTTATCAGGAGGCATGTTGTCGTAATTGGAATGTAATTGGCCCCTATGAGCTCATAGAGAGTGGCACTATTAGGAGGTGTGGCTTTGTTAGGGTAGGTATGTTTTCTTGGAGGAAGTATGTCACTGTGAAGGCAGACTTAGGGTCTCATATATTCTCAAAATACTGCCCAGTGTCTCAGTTTACTTTCTGTTGCCTATACAAGATGTAGAATTCTCTGCCAGCTCTCCAGCACCATATCTGCCTGCACACTGCAATTTCCCACCATCATGATAATGTAAGCTACCCAATTAAATATTTTCCTTTATAAGAGTTGCTGTGGTCATGGTGTCTCTTCACAGCACTAGAAACCCTAATTAAGACATAGGGGATCACAGTTAAGAGATTACATGGATCACAATAGAGACTTTGAACTTTGGACTTTTAAACATTGTTGAGACTGTGATAGACTATGGGGCCTTTTGAAGTTGTACTAAATGCATTTTGCATTATGATATTGTTACAAGCTTCTGGGTGCCAGGGAGTAGAATGTGGTAGTTTGAATGTAGACCCCCCATAAGCTCATAGGGAGTGGCAATATCAGAAGAAGTGGCTTTGTTGGAGGTATGGCCTTCTTGGAGGAAGTATGTCACTGCAGGATGGGATTTGAGGTATCATATATGCCCAAGACACACCTGGAGTTTCAGACTACTTCCTGATGCCTATAGGGTCAAGATATAGCTCCTTCTCCTCTCTCAGATCCTTCTCCAGCACCATGTCCATGTCCTCCTGGATGCTGCCATATCCCACCACGATGATAATGGACTAAACCTCTGAAACTGTAAGCCACCCCACTGAATGTTTTCCTTTATAAGAGTTGCCATGGTCATGGTGTCTCTTCACAGCAATGGAAACTATAACTATGACCCCTGTGAACTCTTAAGTCCTTGCTAGTGCATACACATATGAGCATGTATGTGTACAGTGGAGACTGTTTGTGCATGTGTGAATTTGTGCAAATGTGGAATATGTGTGCACATGTAAGTGTATATTGCACACCTGTGTACTGTGAACATATTTCACTTTCTTCATTCAAGGAAGTATTTTTATTGTCTGTGACTATAAACATGAGAAATATAATTTTTTATTTTTAAAACAATCTTATTTTACACACCAATCCCTGTCCCCTCTCCCTTCCATTCTCCTACTCCACCCACCTAAGAACTTTAAATCCTATCACTATAGTATTTTTCATGTTTTTGTTTAATAGTAAGAAATTATTTTAATTAAAAATGAATGTTCATTGGAAAGTGACTCAAAACCTTTTGTTCTTCTAATAAAGTTTAGTATATGTCACATATTAAAAGTACTAAAGATCACCGTTAATACTTTTGAAAATTGTTTAAGATAGCAATTTTATCAGAATAGTCACTCAACAGCTTTGTCCTCTACTGAATTAACTTTAAGTGGCCCCATTAAGTTTCCCATTGAGATGAAAGTTCAAATGAACCAAAGAATTGCATGCAAGTAATGGCTGAATATACAAGGGGAAAGGAGGAGATGAGAAAGAGGAAGCACTCTGGAAGGAAGAGGGAAATCTCGGTTAAACAATACATGTAATATGTTATAACTTGTAAATGCTAATATTACTTTTTGATAATTTCCAGATTATAAAAAAAAAACAGTAAAATGTTAACAATAGAAAGATAGATACACAATTCTCATTATAAACTGAATTATTTTAATGTAATATTTTTATTTATTCTTGTATTTTGTGCATTGTATTTGGATCCTTTTTAACACTCCACTGAGCTGAATTTTTTTTTTGCCTGTGCTGACTTATCATTTATTCAAAGTCTCATTGGAAGCAATTACAGACATTTTAGAATAGGCAGTCAAAATAACAAGTCATTTAGAACAGTAATTATGCATTATATGCAGTTGTCCTTTCTATTAGAAGATGACACTACCTCCCCATCTTGGAAAAAAATGTGGCTGAAAGATTGAAGTGTGACTGTCAGATTCTTCCCCTTGGATCACACATGCTACTTGTCATTTTGCTGTGAACTCAAGTGGCAGTTTGCAGGCGTCCTGGCTTTTCTTTTTCACCTCTTAGTCTCATGGTCAGGGCCTAATTAGGCAACACGAGCAGGCAAAGAATGTATTTACAAAGTCAGCTCTCTGTGGGTCCTACATGTCCAGTTCATACAGCATAACATCAAGCAGTTACTTGCCCAGATGGCTAACAAGCTCCATTAGGAGCCTTTTCCATGCCCATCATCCTCTTGAAGTAGATTGGTGGTGCCAGGAGCAGTTGTGTCTCAGTGTTATAAAAAGTCCTAAATTCTTAAAATATTTTAAGTGCCATATTCTGAAAGTCTTTGAAAGATTTGAAGAATTCCTATACATCTGAAATATATCTCTTTATATCTAGAAAGCCTAACTAACATGACTATAACCTTGACTATTACAAATGATTACCTACTAACCTGCATTTTTAACTATACGTTACATTTTTAGATGAGCTGCACAAACACAATACCTTAATAAGAGCACAAGTATATGTATAACAAAATTGACCTCAAATTTGTATCAGTAAACCAAGATCCATACCAATGCAAATCTCTATAGCATATCCCCCTTTAAATATGAACAAACATTTATAAACAATCATTTAGGGTATTTGGGCATAGTTCTCTCCAAACTGCTTTTTGCTTTTTGTTGGGTGAAGTAATTTTGGGGGATATTTATGGCAACCTTTTGGAAACAAAAACATTTAAAATAGAAATAAGAAAGCATATTCATCAAATTGTATTGGTATAACTGGATATCAGCATATAGAAGAATGAAAATAGATTTATATCTATCGCCATGCACAAAACTCAAGTCCAAATGAATCAAAGACCTTAACATAGAATCAACCACATTGAACTTCATACGACAGAAAGTGGGAAGTGCACTTGAATTCATTGACACAGGAGACCACTTCCTAAATATAACCTCAGTAGCACAGACATTGAGAGAAACAATTAATAAACGGGACCTCCTGAAACTGAGAAACTTCTGTGAAGCAAATTACATGATCAACAAGACAAAACGACAGCCTACAGAATGGATAAAGATCTTCATCAATCCCACATTGAACAGAGGGTTGATCTCCAAAATATACAAAGAACTCAAGAAACTGGTCATCAAAAGAACAAATAATTCAATTTTAAAAAATTGGTACAGCCCTAAACAGATAACTCTGTATAAACTACATTTCTCATCATATGAGCAGATGACTCTCTTGTGTGCTGAACAAAGTCATCTCCAGCTTGGAAGGAGATGCTGTTTGATGACATTGGAAAGGCCAGCATCCTGTTTACCTCACATTTAATTATACTGATGTGCAACCACTGGGCTCACACCCCTTAAAAGCCAGAAAGCTGTAGTGTTTTTTAGATGGCGGTGCTTTTTTGTGTATATTACCTTCTCTCTACAACTGTGATTTCTGATGTATTCACACTTTAGTACATAAAGGCAAGGAGGAAAATAAAGATAATAAGAGATAGTCAGCCAAAATAGAAAATGGCTTGCATTTTTTTTAAATATTTATTTATTTATTATGTATACAATATTCTGTCTGTGTGTACGCCTGCAGGCCAGAAGAGGACACCAGACTCCATTACAGATGGTTGTGAGCCACTATGTGGTTGTTGGGAACCAAACTCAGGACCTTTGGAAGAGCAGGCAATGCTCTTAACCTCTGAGCCATCTCTCCAGCCCAATGGCTTGCATTTTTAAGATGTGCCTAAAACAGATCACCATATCAGATTTAGAGTGATGAAAGGGGTCAGACATATGATCCAGTGAGTAAAGGCTCTTGCTACCAAGACTGAGTTCAACTACTTTTACCCACTTGACTGCAGGCGCAAAGTTGCCCTCTGACCTCCACATATACACTGTGGTATGTGTGTGAACACGCACATCACACATACACACAAATAAACACACACACTAAATAAATGTAATAAAAAAAATTTTATGAAGCCAGGCATGAGGGAGTGTGATGTATGTAATCTCAGCTCTGAGAAGCTTAAAGCAGAACTCGTCTTAATTTAAATCCCACCCGGGCTATGTAGTGATTTCTTGGTCAGCTAAGGCTACATAGTGAGGTCTGGTCTCAAGCAAGGGTGATGAAGTGAACCCCCTTCTAATGTTGCACACTTCTCAATTGTTTCTGAAGATTTACTCTGAATAAGAAGAAATCTGAAGACCTGTGGGAGAGAAACACAAATCATCTTGAAAGCTGTGATAAAGGCTCTCAGAGTTCAGGAAGATGAGTCTCTTTATCCTAAGGGGGTGTTTGGGTCCATCAGGTGAAGGAGAGCATTCCAGAAAGACAGTGGTGGTTAAGGGTGGCAGAATGGTCAGAAAACTCAAAGTGTTTCAGAATGATGAGGACACTCAGCCTTGCAACTTGAGAATCTATTGCACTCACCATTTCATTATTCACCTCAGTAGAAGTGATACAAGAAGCTAAAAGGATAGCAGGATATTGTCATCACAAGGTGCCATGACTCACGACTTCCTAGTACAGCTAGAACTGAGCACTTTTTTGGGGACAAAATTCCAAAGTGGGGAGGTTCTAATTGATTTACAGTCAGACACAAAGATTCTTAGGAAAACTCTGAGGTCACTAAAACCTGTGGGTCTATTTATCCCTTCATCTCCGGAGCATAGGTTTGGTTAAAAATGGTCACAAATAGGAAGGAAAACAGGCAAGGTGGGAAGACATTGAGTCCTGAGGTGCTGAGCAGATGAGCTCTGGGGGTAGAAGAGAGCCAAGAGATACTCAGTGCTGGTTTGGACCTAACAATACAGAGAATAATGGGGCAGAGGTTGTGGACAGGGAAGAAAAGCAAACTATGATGGAAAAATGAAGGATTTAAAGAAAGATCAAAAATATTTGCTCATACCTCTACATCAGTTCTATGGAAGCAAGTGCTTCCCCTAGCTTGAATGGCTGACGGTGTACCCTGAACTGATTCATAAGTAGGTGTTAAGAGTCTTATCTGGGAATTGATTCTACTTACTCTGGTTCTAAGCAATCTGGTGCTGTAGGAACCGTTTTCTCATTCTGACCACAACCCCTCTTTTCCTTGAACATAGGAGAGGAGAGCTGAGGGACGCAGAAAATAAGAAGCGTGATCATTAATGCTCACCACTTAGAAAAACTAAACCAAACTTTTGTGCCATGGATCCCTCAGTGTAAAGATTATGGGAGAGTCTTAACTGCTCAGGCTCCCTTTCTTGTTGCGAACATCCTCTCTTTTAATGCTGCTATGCTGTTTTAAAAACCAAAACACTCTCCTCTAAACAAAGGTACACAATTGGACATTGTTTTCGTTTTTTATTTGCAAAGACCACTGCTTGAATGAGTTTTTAAATATTTTTTAAAAGTATTTAATTGATCATATAATTCAGTAAAATTATACACCACACACATGCACACACACACACTGGCATGACAGCTTACTGTGAATGCCTCAAGACCTGACTTTGGATCCCCAGAACTCACATAAATTCAGATGTGTTGGAACAAATCTATAATCCCAATAAGATGAGAGTAGAGACTGTAGAAACCCAGAAGCTGATAGACCATCCAGTGTGACATGTACAGTGGCAAATAACATGAGACTCTTTCTCAGACAATGTGGGATGATGGAGACAGAACCTGAGGTTGTGCTCTGACTGCCACATATGTTTTGTGGCACGTTCACTCCTGTACTTAAACTACTCTCACATGTGACCATGGCCCCCAACATTACATATATATACACACACACTACTCAAACACAACTGTCACATGTGTGATGGCACATTTATTTCTAGCACTCTTAAGCCATAAAAACCCATAAGCATATCTTACTGTGACAGTTGGAGGCCTCTCATGGTGGGGACTGGCTAGAACTTTTCCACAGGACATTGCTCTAAGAAGGCCTGTGATGTTTAATTAGCTAGGCTAATGAGAATTCTTCCATTACCTAAGATACAACTGGGAATTAGGAAAAAAATGTGACACAAAGCAATTTTCAATGATGTAGGAAGTAAAAACACTTGTGTAAACCATGGCCTGAGAGTCTTTAAGTCTGCAATCCTACGGCTTTGCCAAGGGCTCTTAGCTGCCTTGCTTAGGGCCTCTTTGGACACTGAAGAAGCTGGAAATGAGAGTTGACTTGGGGATAATGATGGAGGGCAGGCAGCCACGGGGCACCAGATGTTAGCATAAGTGCAGGCTACAGAGCGGCCAGATCTTTCATTAGTTTGTGTAATTAGTGTCCAAGCAGGCAGAATTCAGTCCTGGGTTCTTCCTCATGCACAGCACAGAAGCCTTGAAATGTTCAGGAGTCTTAAATACTCATGTCTCTGACAGTTCAAAAGTTTCATCGCAGAGGGGGCTTTGAGAGGATCTCAAGAGCTTTGCAAAACTTTAAGAAACTCCGTGACCACCTATTTGAGTGTGTGTGTGTGTGTGTGTGTTAGTGTGGTTTGTTTATTGGCTTTTATAGAAAAAGAATTCATATAGTATATATTGATTGTGTTCTTGCTCCTCTCTCAGAGTAGAGAATAAACAAGTCAAAGACCCTCAGAATTGTGTGGTATCCATGAGGTCAAGGACCTTTCATTTCAATAACTCAAATCACTGCTTCTTCATCTGTAATCCAGGAAAGATCCACTTGGATCATGAGACATGAGGACTGGTTTGTAAATAACAGAAACCAGGGTCTAATTGTTCTGGCGGCTGGCAACATTAGAAATGTTAAATCTGGGCCTGAACATGGTTCTGATGAAGATCTTCTGTAAAGCGTTATTATCACATAAGGAGAACAATAGAGACAGCTCTCTGAGATGACTTTAAGAAGGGTATAAATTCCCCTTAGTGAAAGCTGCACCCTATGACCACAATGAGGATTGGGATTTACATCTATGGATTTTGAGGATGCGCGCTAACCAAGGCTCCTCAGTGAAACAGACCCAAACAAACCCTCACAACACTGTATTAAGAAGCAGTTATACAGTGTGAAGACTGTATTAAGAAGTAGTTATACAGTGTGAATCCAGCTACCAATTGGGAGCTTCCATCTCTTAAACAGTGAAGGAAGGACCAGAGTCCCAGAGCTCTGATGTTACTCAGCTCTGCGTGTCTATTGTTTCTCCTCGAGTCACTTTTGAACTGGTAATGATAATTCTGAAATATAACTTTAATAAAAAAATTCTAATATTCATAATAAGTTTAGAATAGAAAAGGTTCTTGATGTCACAGCTGTGGAAAAGTGTGCATTGCTAATATAAATCTTTAAAATACTGAACAAACTTATATAAACAACTTAATATACTTTTGGCTCAAAAGTAAGCCAGCTCTCTGAAGGAAAAAGACCCAAAGCCACAGTGCTCCTGTGATCCTCTGGCTTTTCCCCAGGTCTCCGGAGGAAACAGACACAGAGCCGCAGTGCTGCTCTGACCCTCCAGCAGTCTATCTTCCCTGAAAGACTAAACTAGGTATTATTGTCAGGGGGAGAACTACCTAGACAGCCCAGTATTTAAGTCTCTGCACTAAACAGCTCTATATCAAATAAAAATAGCAATCATTAATACACAACTGTTCCATTCAGCCCTAGTTGGGGAAAAGTCTTTTTTAACTGTAAAAAATTAAAACTATGAATACAAAATGAATACAAAAAATCATTGCTGAAGGGAACTCAAAATAGAAAGACAGAGCTTTAACTTAAATTTTCCATCAAATACCTATTTCTGATATAATGCTGTAATTAGCATGAACAACTGTCTTCATTCAGCTTTCTTCTGAGTCTTTCGTAAGAGTGTATGTTATAAGACAGATGCGGTAGCATATACTGTGTAATGCCAGCACTTGGGAGATGGAGACAGGATGACCAAAGTTCAAGACCAGCCTGGGCTGCATTAGACCTTGTCTCAGAGAGCAAGGAAGGGGTTACAGAGATGGTTCAGTAACACTGGCTGCTCCTCAGAAGAGTGGGACTCATTTCCCAGCACCCACATCAGGCACCACAAGGTGGTTTGAAAATAGTTCCAGGAGATCCAACATCCTCCTCTGACCACTACTAGTGCCTACACAGAGGTAGCACACACACACACACACACTCGTATGAATGTACACACAAACACACAAAATAAAAATAAATTTTAAGTAAAAAGAAAACAAAAAGGTGTTTGTTATGCAAAACTTATACAAACACACATATTTATGTATCTTTGTGGGTATTGTGGGATGCATCACTATGAAAATAAAATGGTTATTTGGAGGTGTTAAATTTTTAGTTTCTGGCAGAGTGACTGAACAGATCTTATTGGTGTGCAGTTTCCTCCTTGAATCACTGCAGACCTGCCATTCACACACATGTCTTCTGCTCAGCAAAATACTCACTATTTCTGTCCTTAGAAATCAAAATTACTAATTGATCTTGAACATGCAGTGGAATGTAAATTAATTCTTGAATAATTCATTATCTTATTCTACAAGCCTTTTTCTGGAGTCTAATTCTCCAATGCCAGGATTCAACATAGGCTTTGGGGATGCAGATAAGACCTGGAGCCTGCCTTGTACTCAGTGAGGTGGGAGCCATCAAACAAACCTCAGTCAAATATCAATGGAGAATATGGGAGAAGGGAAGAACCCAGGGAAAATGAACCTGCCAATGAAAGAGAAAAGGAATAACTGCAAATTATTCCATCCCAGCAGAAATAAGGAAATTTGTATGGCTGCTCACAGTTGATAGCCTTACCAATCCAGAGGATTTACATATAAAAGCAAAAAAGTCTGAGGCTAAAGAGGAGAAAGTGATCCAGGGCAGTGCAGCCTCCAGCTGCAGAGGACCAGTGAGACTGCGGAAAGTGTCCCAAGTCCAGGAAGGAGATTCATAAACAAGTGTTCCTATTAAAAGCATCTGAGAAAAAAAATAAAAAAAAATAAAAGCATCTGAGGACCTTTTATAACACAGATACCCAGACCATAAACCTGTATGAGATTCTCTTAGGACACAGAACCTGCCAACTGTATTTTTAAGGTGGTTTTGATGTACCAACAACAGAGCAGCAGAGTTAATCTTGTGCTCTCATATACCATCCCCAAGATCATGCTGCTGCTCATTGCATACCATTGAGCTCACAGGCCCCATGATGGCTCCTACATGCTGTCACTAGACTAGGAGCTTCAGAGAAAATGGCATCACTTAGGACAGAGATGGCAGGTACTCAGTGGACCTTATTACTAATTCATGTGTTGGTTAAAAAAACTTTGGAAAATCACTGAACATTTCTAAAATTACTATGTACCAAGCACAGAGTAGGATCTCATGAATGAGATATGGCATGTGTCTGTAACATATAAATGCCCCATATAGTTTTGAAGGAATTTATAATACAAATTATGGGTCATGTTTAATTCTATTGAAATGCTCAGTAGACTGGCACATTCATTAGATTTTCATACCTCTATGAACATATGTAAGTGCTATGAGGAGAAATTTTTAAAGTTGTCCTCTTAATTTCATATCTTAAAGTCAAAAAACATTCTAGTTTGTGTGTTCCATTGCCTGTGTAGAGTCAGGAGAGTCTGTGTAGAGTCAGAGAGTCTCATCGCCTGTGAGAGAGAATATCTGTGTTATGTTCATCCCAAAGAAAGAGAAAGAAAGAGGTAAAAGAAGGGAGACAGTGAGACAAAGACAGAGTAAAGGAAAAAGAAAGAGGAGGAGAAGAGGAAAGGAGTAAAGGAGAGAGCAAGAGATGGGGGAGAGAGGGATGGGGAAGGACAGAGAGAAAGGAGGATGCAAAGGAAGGAATATGAAAGAAGGAAAGGAGGGAGGGGAGAGAGGGAGGGAGAGAGGGAGAAAGAAAGGAAGGAAAGACAGAAGGGGAATGGAGGAAAGGAAGGAAGGAAGAACACAGGAAAGGAGGAAGGGAAGAAAAACACAATAAAAGAAAGAAAACGAAGTAACACTTTCCTTTATACTATTCTCATAAGTTTTCCACCCCACCCCATCTTAGCATCTAAGGCAACTGAATGTTGTTATTTATGACAACACTGTTTATACTGGTTGGTTTTCACAACTTAACACAAATTAGAGATGTTTCAGAATAATGGACTTAATTGAGAGTGTGCCTCTATTAGACTAATGGGTAGCCAGTCTAGGAAGCATTTTTTTTTTAAACCACTCTGGAAGAGGGAGGAGCTGGCCCACTGTGGACAGCGTTGTTCTTGGACAGGAGGTCCTGGGTTAGCCAATAAGCAGCATTCTTCCATAGCCTCTACTTCAGATCCTACCTACATGTTCCCGTTCTACTTAATACCTTAGAAACACCTTATTAGAATTAAATCAGTCATGTCTGTCTGTCTGGTATGTGTATGCACTGGCATGTTGTAAGTGTGGAGTTTAAGAAGATAAGCTTGGGTGTTGATCCTAACTCTGCACCTTGCTTGGGATCAAGTCTCTTTTGTTGGCCACTGCTGCTTGAGCCAAACTCCCTTTTCTGAGAGCTTCTAGAGAGTCTTCTGCCTCAGCACCCATCTCACAACAGGAGCACTGGTATCACACATTCATTCTGTGTGGGTTTTATCTAGATTCTGGAGACTCGAGCATTTTATCTACTGGGCCACTGCCTTAGCCCTTAAATCAGTCTTACAAATGAAAAGGGATATTTTCATTTATATAAAGATAATGCCTTAGGATTCTGTTTTTTAGGCATTGATTGAAATTTACAATGCATTCCTACTTAGCTGAATATTTTAGTTCATGAAATATATCTGTATACACTAATCATTTCCAGCATAAGCCTATAATAGCTTAAGTGGCTATTTTCAAAGTGTAGCCTCAAATATGTCTTTGCTGTATGATCATTACTTTTAATCCATTTCTCATAAATTGCCATTGAAGAGAAAGTTCAGCTAATAAATGCCCATAAGCAACAGAATTGTTTTCAATAAAATACAAAGACATTATGTGTTTATGAGTGGTTAAAAAAGATTTTTTTAAGACAGAAGTTATAGTACTAAATGAAACATGAAAATTTCTCTAATTACTCTCTTATCTACATTCAAGGCTACTTAACTGAAGGTTTGGCATATACATTTCAAGATAAATGGTAAAATAAATACCAATTGTTTGTCATGTCTCCTCCCCAAAGCAGTCATTATAAGAGATCTCAGGATACTAACTAGAAATATGATTTTTGTATTTTAGACAAAAATAACAATTTATAATCTAAGGGATTTTTGGAAAAAATGAAAAAAAGGAATAGAGATTATGAACACAAAATCAAAGCTGTGACCTGAATATACTCACAGTAGAAGAAAGGTATTTGATTACAGCATGTAAGGCTCCTAGAGGCAGAAATACGAGCTCTAGTGGGCTGTCCCTTCTGCTCTTTACCATAGAAGCCATGTAGATTTCTTTCCACAAGTATGTCTTTGAACATTTTGTCCACTCTTGTGTGCAATGACTTACAGAATGGCTTCCACTACTTTCACTGTGAGACCATTCCACAGTGTAATGAATATCACTGTTGAAAAAACTCTGTAGATATCCTCATATTCAATTTCATGCCCTATCTTCTAGCTAGGTCCTCAAGGAGCACCGTGAACATGCATTTTTTAATTTTCTGAAATTTGTATTGTACCTCAGAAGTCTCGATCTGAAAAATTGTACTTAAACCCATGCATCAAGGACTTAATTTTTAGTCAGTTAACAATATATTTGGGTTTATACTCTTGTCTCATAAGTCATGTTCACAATCTGCTAATCACTAAGCTCTTTGCTGATTTTGTGACCATATAGCTTGAGCATGCTTGTGAATTCTCCTTCCTGTCTTACCAAGGCAGCACACAGTTTGGCAGTAGGTGCCCAGCTTTGACCACAGTGCTTTGTTGCTGCTCTCTGCACCTTTGAGAATTTCAGTGCTTTCCTCATAGCTTTCTGTCCAAGCTATCTCTTTTCAGCTAAAGCACTTTGCAGCTGTAGGTTTAATGATGACCAACAAATCAAAACAACTTTGCCTTAAATCACATATACTCCTTACTGCAGTATACCTCTTATACTGTATTAGATGTTATCATACAATATATTTAGATATTTGGAGTCCATTTCATTAATATTTGTGCCCTATCAAGTTATCTGTACCTACTGAAATCTCAACCCTCCCTTTAAATCTACCCTCCCAAGAATGTACACACTACCTGTGACTGAGCTTACTGCACAGCCTCTGTCAGAGGAGGATCTTGCCCTGTTAAAACTCACCAGACCCCTAGCTGGTCTGCGTCTTTCATGCTGATTATTCATGACCACCTTGTCTTTCAGATCCCTGCTCATTTAGCTGGAAGATGATTGTTTTCTGTCTTCTAACATGTTCTTTCATCGTCACAACACCCAAGCATGTTTTCCATGCTCACAATTAGTGATCGTAACAGCATCATAATTTTTTTCTGCCTGTTTCTCCTAGAAGATGTATTTATTTTCATCTTCAACTAAATGTAAGTTTTGAATAAATCTTAAAAGTATTGACCTTGTTAGCAGTGTTGAGCCTTCAGAATCATTACCTTAAATTTCAACACCAAAGTCTCTGAAGGAATAGTTTTGGTGTATGGAAGGACAAAAATTTATAAGAAATTTTTTTTTCACACAGGCTTAAACTAGTTGAATTCATCACCTTCTAAGTGACCTTTTTAGCATTAATGTCAGGGTGATACCGTAACAGTTCCCCAAGAATAAAAATACTTTCAAGTTAAAACTAAGTGTTCACTGTGGTTCCCCAGACAAAAAAGTGGCTCTGCAGGACTTCGGTTGCTCAGTTGCTCCACATGTCTAAGTTGTAAAACCTAGAAAGAAGATTAACTCTTGAGCCAAACTTTAACAAACTGGGAATGTGATTTTTAAAGTTGATAATTAAATTTCCAGCTGATAAATAGTGGGTTTCTTTTGAGAATCAGACAGCATCAACTGAGAGTTTGATAACATCAGTGCCACAATCTTAGAGCCCATTCATTCTTTTAGTTCTTATTGAGATCCTATTGCCTCTTAGGAATTATATTGGTTGCTATAGAGCCTGGAAGAAATTGAAATTGAAGAAAAGTCTCTCAACTATAAACACAGAGGTGGCAGCAGCTACCCAGACCAGCCATGCTGCCCCTCCCTATGAACAGTTTCTGGGAACTTTCCTACCATGTTTTGATCACAGACACTTTTCCTGCCCCAACTCTTCCCATATCCCATTAAGGCCACTTGCTCTGTCTAAATACTCTTGGATATTTTGCTTTCCACTTGAGCATGGTCAACCCATTTTAAAGAAAACTGACCGTTCTTCTCCAAGCAGCCAATAATTCCTGAGAAAGGGGTTTCACCGTGTGCTCAGCTCCCCTCTCCATGCTGAGACTTTTGTCTGGTTTAAGCTTGCACAGGCCTTGTGCATGCTGTCCCATGGTGGGGTCATATGTCCAGCAGCCCTGCTCTATGCAGAAGATACTCTTCCTGTAGTTATCAACTATCTCTTGCTCTTTTACCATGTTCACCCCCTCTCCTGAAATGATCCGTGAATCTTCAGAAAAGGAGGTGTGGTATAAATGACCCATTCAGGGCTGGGTGTTCTGAAGTCTCTTATTCTTTGTGCCTTGACTGGTGGTACATGGTTGATCTGTATTGATTAGTGTATACTTCAAAGAGATGCTTCTCCAATGAGAGATGGCTAATCTATGCAGTTGATGATAGCTTATTAGGAGTTAGATTAATATTAAATCTACCTAGTAAAACACTAGTGGTAATTTTTCCCCTGAGTTCTCTCATCTGTCTGATCATTTGTTTTTGGCCCAATAATGATGACAAGTGTGGGTTTCATATTGTGCAGTGGCCCTTAAAGTCAATCAGAAAGTTGTTGGTAACTCCTACAGTGTTCATGAGACTATTTCACTCAGGTAGCTCCCAAGGTTTACACTCTGGTAAAACTGATGATAAATTGTCTTCTCTGTTATCTGGCACCATGTTTCACTATGAAAGCTAGCCAGCAGAGCAAGGCTGCCAGTTCAGCACCAGCTTGATTTCTCCATTTTCTATGAGTTAAGTATGTCTTGTCTTCAGCAATAGGATCTTGTGGTCAAGTTCTGGATGACAACCAAGAGAATGGAAATAGTTTTTAATGTTTGTGAAGTCTCTGAGACTTCATTGGCCAACAACTTCAAACGGAACAACTTATTTCTGGGACTAAGACTTTTATTTCCTAGACTCTGCTGTTTAGTAGGGGTCTGATCATACTTCTTAAAGGAATGAGATAGACTTCCCTGAATGGGAAAAAGTTAGAAGAACTTTCAATACAAAACAATAACTTATGCAAATTTAAGGGCTGATAAAGAGTGAAATACTCCTGAAAGCCTGGGCCTGTGTAAATAGTCAGAGATGATGCTGGAGAAGAAGATAGGGGCCAGTTCAGAAAGGTTAATGTGCTTATCAGTGGATGAAAGCTCCACAGACCTCTGAGAGATCTGAACACGGAGGCTGAATGCACAGCTTATCACTCTCTGTTTGGATTTTGGTTTTGAAGACCAATTTGGCAAACTGCGGAAAAGGAATTTCAAGTGGTTAAGAACAGAGAAAGACTGTTTAGAAGAGAAGCAATAAACTCAAGGAATGGCTTTGAAAATACAATTCTGAAGGAGTAAGAAAATATGGGAAGGTTTATGTGATGAGTTTGGGAACATTTGTGCATAACTTTTGGCTGTACGAGACATAATCAGATGTAAGTCATGGTATTTTTTTTTCTGGAAAGGGAATGCAAGGCAGTGAACAAGTTTTGTAGATAAATCGTTACGTGACATTTTGATCATGTGGACTTTGAAGTACTTATGCAACATACAATAAGAAGAGGCCAGAGGGACAGTTCTCAGGACAAAGTTCCTGATCTGAAATCTGGAGGCAAATGTCACTGCTGCTGCGTAAACAGATAAACAAGCTAGGGACTCAGCACACTGCTCAGGTGCTAAATATTGAGTTTCAAAATCCCAGGAAGTATTGCCATTTGATAAGACAAGAAAAGTGACTACAGAGAAGGAATGGCTTAAAAGGTGCATCAAAATAATATCATAAAAACTAAAGGAGAAATGCATCAAGGAGAGAACCATCAAGAAATCAAGTGTGAGAAAGAGGTCGTGTACTTCTATAGCTAAAAAGGGTAACTGGATTTGACAAATCTTGGAGGATTTTAATGATGTGTGTAACTGCAGAAATGACTGTACTTTCTGAAAGACATCTGAATCCTTTTACATTTATGTATGTGTCGAGGGTTAGGTAGGGAGTTGACCCACATCAAAGCACATCTTTCCAGGTCAGAGGACAACTTGGAGAAGTCAATTATCTTCTTCCACATAAATCCCAAGTATCATACTCAGGTCTTCAGACTTAACACACTGATCCATTTTCCCAGCTCCAATACATATGATTTTAAAGATTGAGCATATATGTGTGTGTGTGTGTGTGTATTGAAATGCTCACTTTTGCATATTCATAGTTAGACATATGAATAAAAGAAAAACAGAGAAATAGAGAGAGAGAGCAATGGAAAGATGAAAATGTAAAGAAGAAAGAAAGGAAGGGAGGGGAGAAGAATGAATGGAGAAACAGAAAGAGTGGAGAGAAGGGGAGGCTTTGCCAATTCAAAATTATTACAAATATTAATGAACTGTCTTGTTAAACTACAAACCACACTACTGTGGGATAAATAAAGAATTCAGATTGAAGCCAACTAGATTAAAGAGTTTTGAGAAGTTTGCATTTAAAAGGAAATCAATATAGAATAGTGATAAAATACTTAGAAAGAATTAAGGAAATATTTTTCAAGATGCTAGGGACATTCATCTTTCCCTAAATCATAGACAATGAACAGGCAAAATTAAAAAGTAAAAACTTGAGAGAAAGGAAAGCCACACATTGTGCTGCAGTTTCAACTTCTCTGCATCAGAAATCCAGATGACTGAGTCCAGATGTTGTTGGTGAGGCAGCTACGGGACTTCTGCAGAGTGAACATCGTGATCTACTCAATGTCAAGGGATTTTGATAAGAGAGGGTCAAGTTTTTAGTAGAAAACACAGAGAGAACAGGTGTCTGAAAGGCTCAGTAGAAATGAAAAGAAGAAATTGATAGAGGAGAATCAAGGATCATGAAAAACCATGGAGGTGAACCTGTAGGATGCAATGCACCTGACATCTGAGCACTACTGTAGAAAGATGCAGTGGAAGAGTAAGGAAGTGCCAAGGAATCCACCCTCTGGGGTACTTTATAGGTGCTGGCATCATCCAGAACATTCTTAACAGTGAAGGCCCTTCATGAAAAGCAGAACATCACCAGGACTTCAGTAGATGCAAGGACACAGTGGTCAAACCCTCACCAAACAAGATGAGTAGCTTGAGTTTGGGGGAAGAAATGATAATATGTGGGTTTATCTGTGTATTTATTACTTTTCCATTTCTATAATAAAATGCCATGGTCAAAAAAAATAATAATAGAAGGGTTTGTTTGGGGTTTATGATTCTAGAGGGGTAGAGTCCGTGATGACAGGGAAAGCATGGCATGGCAGGAACAAAAGAAGAGTTATGGACAAGGCTATAAACCCTCATAACCCATCTCCAGTAATGTATTTTCTCCAACAAGGCTCCAACTCCTGAATCTGCCCTAACAATGCCACCAACTGGGGACCAAATGTTAAATATTTTCACCTACAATGGACATTTCACATTCAAGCCACCATAATCTGCAACAACCATAGTGGTTGAATATAGAAGCAATCGATGGTGTTGGTTACTTCTGAGTCACAGTCTCTTTCTAACTTTTATATTCCTTCCTACAACTGTTGGTTGCTAGAAATCTCAAAAGTTTCTAAGGACTTGAGCAAGGACACTCAACCTGCACATTGCATTTGAAGCAGAATGAAGTCTTATTTTCCAATGAGAGTAAAACTTTTTACAGCAGAGAAGGTGAGCAGCCACTGAAGGCTGAGAGATCCCGAGTTATATCCACAATGATTTGGGAGTTCACAAGGCATTAAGGAGCAAAATGTATCCTCTCTGAAATAACACTGGGATCATGGTAGCTGTTTAAATGTTAGTATTCTTAATAGATTTAAGACTGCAATCACTCCAGCACAGAAATCCAATATCATGCTTGCTGTTCATTTTAAGAGAATATGGAGTGTAGGATAAAACATCTCCCAAAAGCAATATTCTTTACGATTTATAGTAAATCCTCAGCTTCTGATTCTATCACTAAACTAAGATAACGGCAGAAGATAATGTGGTGTTCTCTTGTGGCAGAGCCGCCAGTTGCCTTTTCTTCTTATCTCCTGAAAAGTTTAAGTCCTTCTGGTATTGGCGTTGCTCTTAAAAATATCCTGTCTCCCATGCTCCACACCACACATGGTTATAGGGATGTCTTTATTTTGTTTATCCTGACATGTGTGTGTGTGTGTGTGTGTGTGTGCAACTATTACACAGCCATATAGATATATGTGGTGAATATAACTGTAGGGCTTAGCTAGAGATATTTGAGGGAGAGGTAGCAGAGGTGGATGGGGCTACAGCAAATCCCATCCATCTCCAGCATCCCTGATTTAGTATCTGTTAACACTGTGTTACAGTAGTTTGTTCTGAGCTGTCTTCTCCCTTACTATTCTGTCTGCCCTTCTGATTTCCGTAATACGGAGGAGTGTCTTAAGAGACCTCACGATAAAATGATTCTAATTAGATAGATTTATCCTGAGCTGAACAGATTGAGGCTTTCCTATATTAAATGTGGTTTTCACTGTTTTCTCTCAGCTTCATGAAGAGATGTGAAAAAGATCACCTATTTTTTCTGGTGGCTCTGGAAACAAGTACATGCTAAAACAGGGGCAGTTGGTACTGTCAACCTAACAAGTCAAGGTCTAGGAAGACCAGCTCCCTGTGATACTGCAGATCCCTCTGCAGCTGGTTCTCTTGCCTGGACCTTGCTGGTGAGACCTTGTTGGCATGCAGGGCTTTTCTCTTCACACAGTGCAGGTGTTCCTGTTACTGAGGAAGCCTCTTCTGTGCCTTCTGGTCACACTGTCAGGAGTTCACCAAAGACCTCTCAGGGGCATGGATTTCACATTTAAGAGTCGATACCATGCAATAGACTAGTGTGATCTGGACCATTATCACTTTCTAACCTGTTGCCTCCAGCTAGGTCTCTTGGTGAGAGTCTCTCCGTATGTTTGTGTATATAAGCTTTGTATTAAGGTAGAGTTCCTTAGAATATTGGAAAACTTGGCATCCAGTTAGACTCCAAATAGAATCAAACACAGATTTTATGTGCTTCTTACACAGAGCCTCCATAACTGGAAATGAGGGTGCATACCTCATCTACCACTTCTGATGGTAATGAAGAATTGCTTCACCTTGTAGGGTTTTGAATCAGATGAGTCTTAACATCCTCTTTGAATTACTGTGTTGTGGAAGGGAATATATCAAATGGTGATACCTTTCACACTTATTGTAATCTGACTACAGCTACACTTGCATGGGCATGAAAATTCCTGGGACTCCTCTGATAGTAGATGCGCAGAGAGAATGGGAGTGTACTTCCACTATCAGTATGTCAAGATGACTTAGTTTTGCTGTTGCTATGACAAAATACCCTGAGAAAGGTAACTGAAGGCACGAAGAAAGGAAAGGGAAGGAGGAAAGGAGGAAGGTGGGCTTATTTTTGCTCACAATTCAGGATGCACTGTCTGTCATGCAAGGCAAACGTGAGGCAGTAGCTGGGCACATTACCTCTTCAGTCAGGAAGAAAGAGAGGAAAATGGTTGTACTCAGCTCTCTTTCTCCTTTTTATATAGTCTAGTATCATACTGCAGCCCAGGGGATGGTGCCTCCCACAGTGGAATCTCTTCCCACCTCAGTTAACCTAGTCAGAATTACCCCCTACAAGTCTGCCCTGAAGCCTCTAATTCTGTGTCTCATCAGGTTGACAATCAAGATTAGGCATCAAGTAAGGCCTATGCTACCATTTTAAAGTAAACCAGAAGTTCCATTTCTGGGGATTTATTTTAAATGCCAGCTGTGATTCCATGAGGGAATTTACAGAAACAGAGGAAGAATTTGGGTTTTTCAGAATCTCTAGTATGTGATTATTCTCTGAATACTCCACCATCTTGTTAACTCTTTCTACCTTTTAAAGAGGGAATGAGGATGGCTCCATGGTTAAGTGTTGACACTCAAGTATGAGTTTCAGTGCCCAGATCCCAAGTAAGTCAGTCATCAGTAGGCACAATGAGAAGAAAAAGATAGTAACTAAATGAAGGACACTGTTTTCTTAAAATATGTGCTAGAGTGGAAAATATGTGGACTGCAGCAGTGGGGTAGATTTGAATTTGGGTGCTCATGAATTAGCTACATCCTTGCTGGAGAAGCATGGCTGATCATGGCTGATCATGTGTTCATGTTACAATCAGTCCCCAGTTACCCACAGCTGTGCTCCGTCTGTCTTCTTCATTTAGGAATGCAGCATGAAGGATCACCCCTCTCTAGGAAAGGCTATTGCTGTAGCAGAGAAAAGAACAATGGAAAGAACATGCAATGTTTTCAAAGCTTTGGTCAGTGATGGCATTGATGAGCACTTACAGTGCAATCAGAGCAAGTTGCAAGATGCCTGCAAACCTGGAACACTCTTCACAGGGAGGTCACAAGTGGAAGTGTGAGAAAGGTGGAGCCATGACAGAGAGCAATGGAATACCTGTGCATTGAAAGTTCTCTAAATGATTTGTAGACTTTTTCCCCAACTCTAAAATTACATTTTATCTCTGTGTTAAAAATAGTAATACCATATTCCAATAAGGAATATTTTATCCAGAACCATGAGGTGAGATAAAGGGTTATCCACTCCAAGAAGAGGTTGAACTCTCATGTAAATTAGTATATTGCCATGGAGGGGCTCTTCTTATTTTTACATTCCTTCACCAAATTGTAAAATGATTATTTCTCCTCATTCTTAAAAGTTTTTGTTTTGAAGGTTGCATAAAAATATCATTTTTATGCATATGGTTATTTACAGCTAATAACTCTAGTCAGCCAACTGTACACATCTAGTCTATTTGCCAGACATTCTTCTTGTCTGGAGAAGAACCTAGCAGGAAGGGGATGGAGATTACATGTACAGATCACACTGGAGGAAATAGTTACTACTTCCTTTTCACCTGTGAAAAAGCCCATGGAGAGATCGTAACCACTCCTGTCTAGTGCTGCAGAAATGAGCTGTGAGAAAATCTGAACATCTCTGAAAAGAGCTGAGCTAATGTGTCTAACATATCTGTGGTGATACATCCAAATTTTACATGAGGGAGACAAATGGAACAGCTGAGAGTCTTGGAAGCTTCCAAAAAATCTCAATTCTTATATTATGTGACAATAAGGCTATTATAGAGCTGGATAAAGTAACCAATGGGCTTTTTTTTTTAAACAAGAAAAGAAATGTAAAAATGCATTCAGGTTACACCTACACCAGGAGCTTTTCTACCACTTCACACGTAGGAACCTACTTAGCAATCCCCAAAATTCTTCTCAGTAGAACGGTCTTCATTTCTAAGCAAGACTATGGAAGAACTGAGAAACTCTGTTATTGGAGTAGTAGTCTGTCTCCTCAGTGGTCAGTCATTTATAGCAGGTGATTCCAGGTGATTCAGAGGAGGGCATAGAAACACAAACACTGCACTTGTTTTTGGAAAGATTGCAATGAGCTTAAACCACTTTAATCCTCACATTAACTCTGTAGTGACAGAAAGTCTTGCAGTGTTCCAGGTTTGAAACAGTTTGAAAATGTCTGTACCCAGTTGACATTTTCCAAACACTGCTTTAGCAGGCTGATTATTCAATCACTTCTTCCAGCTGAAACCATTCCCATAGTCCTTAGTCAGCAAGATGAATCACACAGAAGTTTCTGGACTAGTCTGCTCTTCTGAAGGCAAGGGTTCTGCTTTTATTTTGTGTGTCCTCAAACATCCGCTGAAGTAAACAACCAATGGCCATTTATATTCAAGCATCATTATGATCTCTGCTGGCTCTGTGATAGCGTATGGTAGCTGCATCAATTCCTGCCGTCTGACTTGAGTAGCTGCTGCGAGGCACTTAGGGAACCTTCCTCTCCAGCATCCTCTGATCAGGCAAGCATGTTAACTTGTCTTTGGGAGAAGAAGGTACTTCTGTGCCCTGCTGAGAGGTGAGATAGAACTAAATTGTATTTCAGTGAGAAAACATATCTTAAGGGTTTGATTAGCAAAATAAAGAGTGACTCCTAATTTTGTGATTGCCTGGGGAGATTGTGGACATGTCAGAAAGTTTCCCAAACTCACAGCATGGAATTTCTGGCTTTGATATTTTTTTCTTCTATAATCATTCAAAGTAACTGTGGTTTATTATTTCTTTTCTAGAAAGTTCAATATTTTGTTTAAGTTTACTAAATACAAGAAGATAGATAAAATGTGCCTCTCCAGTACAGACACACCAGACGGAAAGGGGCCCATAGGAACAAGGCAACAGACTTGGCTTTATTAAATCTCATCTCCTTACGTGGTAGTACAGTGCTGTGTAGTATATCAAATAACCAAAGCTTCAGATATTATATCTCCCTGCAGTGATGTTGCTGAGCCCTTTAGTGGTTTCATTCCATGCATGTAGGTAAATGATGGTTATGAGGAAATCTCCATGACAACCCTGACCTGGGTGCCTTTATCAAGACACATATTTTGGTCTTTCTCATCACAGTTAATGGGGTTTGTGAAGTGGTTCCGTGATAAGAGTGCCTACTATGCAAGGATGAGGACTTGATTTCAAATTCTCAGCACCTGCATAGAGTTCTGAGTATGGCTGGATATGAATGCAGTATAGTCCCAGAGTGCTATGGGTTACAGAAGCAATCAGTGGGGCCTGCTGGATGCTAGCCTAGCTTCTGGTTCAGTGAGAGACTCTGTCTCAAAGGAATAAGGAGTTGACTGTTATGGCAGGGACATTTACATCCTCCTCTGACTGTGCATGGTCATAAGAACTACATGTAAATGCATATGTGCATATAGCATACACATGTGCATGCAATATGTTTGTGCTCTCTCTCTCTCTCTCTCTCACACACACACACACACACACACAAAGTTGTAGTCAAATAACGGGTGTGGAATTTATGAGATCTGTGGGCTCCCTTCCACCTGGTATGCTGTGCTGATAAATATAAAGGAATTGTTCTGAGGTTTGAGTATGAGATATGAGGCCTGCAAAAACAAAATATCTGTATGATACCCAAGGAGCAACAATATTATATATACAGCTCTGAATTTTCCATATCTAGGAGGGAGAAGAAACAGGTTACCCTATCCTTGATGTGTTGGTGACTATGTTTCTCAATGCCTTTGGAATCTTTTTTTGTTTTTAACCACAAAATTACATTTGTAAGTGTATTTGACTTAGGTGATGGTGTGACTGGGAATAATATGGACCCCAAAGAAAGTGGGTTATTAGGAGGTGTAGTCTTGCTGGAGTAGGTATGACCTCTTTGGAGGAAGTATGCCACTATGGAGGTGGGCTTTAAATCAAGCCATGCCCAGTGAGACAGTCTACTTCCTGTTGCCTGTGAGTCAGGATGTAAGAACTCTCTGCTTCTTCCCCGACTATCGCAGCATTTCTCAGGATGACCAGCCAACAACCTGGTGGCAGGTTAACTACATTAGACCACTTCCTCCATGGAAAGGACAGTGCTTTGTCCTTTAGTGGAGTAGATACTTATTCTAGTTTTAGATTTGCCTTTCTTACACATAATTTTTCTGCCAAAATTACTAGCTGTGAGCTTACAGAATGCCATATCCACGAACATGGTTTCCACACAGCATTGCTTCTGACCAGGGAATTCACCTCACACCCAGAAAACTGTGACAGTGGGCCTGTAATCATGGAAACCACTAGTCTTTCCATATTCCCCATCGTACCGAAGCAGCCAACTTGATAGATAGATGGAATGGCCTTTGAATAAACACAGTTACAGAGCTAATTAAGTGGTAGCAGCCTGGAGTCTGGGGCAAGGTTCTCCAGTAGGCGATACGTGCTTTGAATCTGTGTCCAGTATATGGTGCTGTTTCTTCCATAGCCAGGATCCATGGGTCCAGGAATAAAGGGGTGGAAAGGGGAATGGTTCCACTTGCTGTGAGCACTAGTGACCCACCAGGGAAGTTCTGCTTCCTGTTTCTGCAACCCTAAGTTCTGCTGGCCTGGAAGTTTTGATTCTAAAGAGTGCCCTTTTCAGGAGGAACAACAAACATTTCATTGAACTGGAAGTTCAGACTTCCCCTTGGTCACTTTGGGCTCCTAATGCTTTTAAACCAACAAGTTGAGAAAGAAATAACAGAGTTAGAGGGGTGATTGATCCAGATTACCATGAATAATGGAAGTCCCAACGACATCAGACAATAATGGGTGCATTCAGGTCAGTTTTGCTGTAACAGGCATGACCATGGTTTTGCTCAGAGAAATTTGGGCTTTAGGAATTTGAGTTAGGATAGCAGTGGAATATTTTAAATGCTGTTTAATGGGCCGTACCAGGAGGATCATGGAAGACAGCAATGTTAAGAGTGATTTAACTATGGCAGGATAGCTCAGGAGGTTTCAGAAAAGAATTTTAGTATGTTCCTTAGAAATCATTCTTATAATATTTTGGTGAAAAAAGTATGGCTGTTTTTTTCCCTTCTCTGAAAAAGTTTGCCTGAGGCCAAAGTTTTGAATTCCTTCCCTCAGCAGAAGAAATCTCAAAACAGTCTGGTAATGGACTCTGTTGTGTTGTTACTCCTGTTAACTCTAATAAAAATACATAATGAAAAGAAGCAAGCTGAGCATAGAAAAATATTTGAGGAGAAAGGGAGCACCAGAAAGTGGAATGGAGCTAAGTCCTGTATTCATGTAAGTAAACAGATTAAGAAATGGAATAAAGGGAGTAGAATGTGGTGGTTTGAAGGAAAATGGCCCCCAAAGAGATTGCCGTTATTAGGATATGTGGTCTTGTTGGAGGAGGTGTGGCCTTTTTTGAATGAAATATTTACACTGTGGAGATGGGCTTTGGGGTCACATATATGCTCAAGCCACACCCAGTGTCTCAGACCACTTCCTGTTGCCTGTGGGTCAAGTATAAGAACTCTCAGCTGCTTCTCTAGCACCATGTCTGCCTTCATGCTGACTTGCTTCCCACCATCATAATAATGGACTAAACCTCTGAACAGTAAGCAAGCCACAACATTTAAATGTTTTCCTCTCTAAGAGTTGCGGTGGTCATGGTGTCTCTTCACAACAACCTAACTTTAGTTAGAAACCCTAACTAAGCCGGGCGGTGGTGGCACACGCCTTTAATCCCAGCACTCGGGAGGCAGAGGCAGGCGGATCTCTGTGAGTTCGAGGCCAGCCTGGTCTACAAGAGCTAGTTCCAGGACAGGAACCAAAAGCTACGGAGAAACCCTGTCTCGAAAAGAAACCCTAACTAAGACATAAATATATAACAGTGTATTTATATTCTCTAAGTTCACAGCACATGGTGATGTACAAATAGTATAGCACAAAGCAAATGATAACTGATCTGGGGTAAAAACTTTGTCATGTACAACCTAATGTTCTACCTAACAAACTGTCACTATGTGGTTCTGCTAATAACAATACACTACTGGAAACTCACATCGACTCAAGACAAAATGAATTCTAGGACCCTTTGCATGTGGGTTCACTCACCAAAGCACCATCTGTCCTGTGCAGTGAGGAGACTCTCAACCAGAAAAAAACTGCACTGCACTGTCCAGTTATGAAATTATATGAATTACATAGTTCTCAGAAGCTCTCTTACAGCTTGGTAGCAGCACTGGATTTCCTCTGTGCAAAGATCAGAATGAGACACATGACTGTGTGCTTGGCCTTTGCCTCCAACAGGCTTAATTTGGGACCCAACCTGGGAGACTATTTCTGAAATCAGAAACTGAAAAAAAAAAATCTACTTTGATGAGTCCTTAGCTGAATGGAAAGTGGAAAAAGGAACTAAGAGTCAAGAATGTGCAAGTCTGACCTCTTGGGGGGTGTTGATTTGCAAGGGTGTAAAGCCACACTTTTGTTTCAAACTTTATATTAACAACTGTTCTAGTATATCACAAAAATGAGATGGAGAACCTATTTTAAAAAAGGCCTATGTCGGGGCTGGAGAGATGGCTCAGCGGTTAAGAGCACTGCCTGCTCTTCCAAAGGTCCTGAGTTCAATTCCCAGCAACCACATGGTGGCTCACAGCCATCTGTAATGAGGACTGGCGCCCTCTTCTGGCCTTCAGGCATACACACAACAGAATATTGTATACATAATAAATAAATAAATATTTATGACAAAATATTGAGAAGAAAAAAAAAAGGCCTATGTCCAAAAAAAAAAGATATAGTTTTAATTAACTATTAATTTACCTACATAGTTCTGTAATATCATGCAGCTATCAAATATTTTATATTTGGTATGACTTTTGTTGACTAAAACCTACTAGGACTAGCAGCTTCATTGATGGATGCAAGATGATTTAATATAAGGATTGAGATAGCGTCTAGAAAGAAGACGCCACACAGCAGAGACTCAGTCACTTCTGTCCTGGGTTAGTTCTGGTCAACTTGGCACAAGGTAGAGTTTTCTTGGAAGAATGGCCTCACTTGAGAGCATGCCTCCATCAGATTGGCTCATCACCATTTTTCTGAACTGAAGTGGGAAGTCAGTGCTGTCCCTGGGAAGGTGGTCCTGGGCTGGATGGAGAAGCAGGCTGAGCAAGCTAGAGAGAACAAGGCAGCAAGCAGAGCTCCTCTGTGGTCAATGCTTCAGTTCCTGCCTCCAGTTCCTGCCTTGACTTCCAGGCATGATGGACTTCAACCTTAAACTGAAATAAGCACCCTTTTCCCCAAGTTGTTTTTGGTTTAGGGTTTTATCTCAACAAAGGAGAGCAAACTAAAATACATCCCTAAGCAATATACCGACTTTAAAAATATCACCCATGTCTTGAATGCTGCATGGTTTTGTTTCTCTGACTCTTACAAGATTTTCCCTTTGATTTCTTCACCATAAATCTTGCCAAATAACATGTAGAGAGAGCTTCACTCCCTGGCTTCGTGTGTGTATATGCCATTTTCATTATGTGCAATGCTTAATTATATTGCCAGCTTGATAAGGTTTTGCCATAGAAGCAAGTCTCTGGGTATGTTCATGAGGGCGTTTCTAGGTTTCATTATTGAAGTGGAAAGACCCACCATAAAGGTTTCCACGGTCAAGTTACTAGATTTAATAAAAAGGAGAACACTAGCTGAGCCCATGTGTTTGTTCCTCTCTTTAGTTGTTGAGTTCTTGAATGTAGACAAAACATGAAAAGGAGTTCCTATTTCTGTGGCTGCCCTCTGGACTGTGAAACAAAACCAGCTCTTCCTTGAACTGCTTTTGTCTGACATTCTGTCCCAGCTATGAGACAAGTAACTAATAAACATACTGCGGGTTTCTCTCTTCAACTTCAGACACAGTCTTCTCTCTGAAGTCAGACCCTGCATGCTTTAATTACCAATGAAATGATTTGAGTTTGCAGAGCTAGTTATTTTAATCGTTGGATTTTGGTGACATGGCCTTAATCTTCATACCGATTATAATTCTCATCTTCTCTAATAATAGCTTTAACAATGCTGCTAGCTTTGGGTTAGGACAAAGGTCATCTGTTTATAGAATGGCAGTCAAATACAAATAAATTAAGTAATTCTTGCTAAATTTAGCAAAGTCATCAAAAGGGTTTTTTTTTTTAATTTTGATCATAAAATGAGACTTTCTGAGGTTGGAAGTATCTATCAGGGGTAGACATCTTGCTTAGCATACAGAAAACCTAATGCTGCTTTTCCCTATCAAAGAAACAGGATTTCTTTACTTGGACACGGTTACAAAAGTCAAGCAAGCCAATGAACAGAATACTTCCTTTGTTGCTGCCTTCTCAGGCTTTGAGTAATGTACAAGAAATTAAAATATAAGTATCCCAGGCCTGTGTTACTCCTCTCAGTTTTAAAATGAATTATTTCCTAAGGCCATAGAATAATTCCCTCAGCCTTCCCCTTTAACTTGGCCATATAAACAGTATTTGAGATTAGCGGCGTGATATCAAACATACAATCTCTAATCATTTTCAGGCTCCTGTAACTACACTACATCTTCTCTTCTGTTGAAACACATTTAGGAATTTATGGAAGCTGGTACTTTGCACAAACCAAGACGGTTTATTTGTCTTATATAAGAAGAGCCCTTGCAAATGAAAAGGTCAGCAGAGATCAGAGCTGGGAGTTGGCCTCAGGTTCAGATATCTCAAGATCTTCTCAGTAACCAGGCATCATCCTCAACTGTGACAGCATCCTGTCTCCCTGGTTCCCTGTCTCCTAAAGATACTGGGACATGATGAAGAAACATTGTAGGGATAGTTTTCTGTTACAGAACGATTATCCAGACTCCTTTGGCTCATTTTAAAGGAAAAGAGACTCCTTTCTCATACATATATCCTGATTACAGTCTCCCCTCCCTCTACTTCTCCCAGTTCCTCCTCGCCTCCTCTATCATCTGTATACGCTCCATTTCTGTCTCTCATTGGAAAAGAACAGGCTTCTAAGAGATAACAACAAAACATACAAAACATAATATAAGATAAAACAAAAACCATTACATTGAAGTTCTACAAGCTAAAACAACAGAAAGATCAAGAAGCCCCGAGAGAAGGCACAAGAATCAGAGACCTACTTATTTACACATTCAAGAGTGTAGTTAGTTTTTTCTTTGGGCTGCCAACCAGCTTCCAAATAAAACCCAGAGACTTATTATTATGAAAGTTCTGTCTTAGCTTAGGCTTATTCTACTAGCTCTTTTAATTTAGTTTAACCTGTTTCTGTTCATCTACATTTTGCCTCGAGGACTTTTACCTGTCTTTTATTCTGTATGCCCTACTTTCCTGCTTCCTCTGTGTCTGTCTCACTGGCCCCAGGTGTCTCTTTTTCTTTCTTCCCTTGAGCTTAAATTCTTCTTCCTATTTACTCTCTCTACCTGGAAGTTCTGCCTATACCTCCTCCCTCACTATTGGCCATTCAGCTTTTTATTAGACCATTGGGTGAATTAAGCAGGGAGGTAAAACAGCAACAAATCTTTATGTAATTAAACAAATATTCTGCAACATAGACAAATGCAACACATCTTTCCATAGTTAAGTGAATGCAACTAATCTTTACATAGTTAAAAAACAGACTGCAACAAAGGAGTCCCATGAAAGTACTAAACCGATAGCTATGATTTAAACGCAGAGGACCTCATGCAGATTTGTGCAGGCCCTGTTCATGCTGCTTCCATCTCTGTGAGTTTTGCTCAGCTTATTTAGAAGGCTTTGTTTTCCTGGTGTACTCCATCCCCTCTGGCTTTTATACTCTTTCTTTTTCCTATTCCATGGGCTTCCTTAAGCTTTGACAGGAGAAATTTGATGGAGCTTTGTGTTCCAAGGTCACACACTCTCTCTCTATGAATGAGTGGCTGTGGGTCTCTATTTTTCCCATATGCTGCAGGAGGAACCTTCTCTGATAATGGCTAAATAAGACATGGATCTATGAGATAGCAGAATATCGTTAGGAGTCATTATCACAACTTTTTGTTAAGAGCAGTAACATTTAGTTTTCCCTGGGTCTCTGGGGCTATACAGTCTCTAGTTCTTGGTAATGTCTGGCATTGTCTGGCATATACCAAGCAATATCTGGCATGGTATCTATTTACTGTAGTGGATCTTAAATCAAATCAGATGCCATTTGGTTGCTTCTATAAGCTTTGCACCAACATTTCCCTAGCTATTTTGCAGGCAAGACAGCATTGTAGATTGAAGGGTTTGTGGCTGGGTTGGTGTTTATGTTTTACTTTTTTTAGCCTGCAGAGAGCACTTTCTGTACCAAAAGCACAAGAACAAGTGGGTGAAGGTTCCCTGTAGGCACCAGCCTGACCTTTCCTGTTCAATGAGTTGTGTGGGTGTTGTCTTCAAAAATGGGGCCTTGTTGTCAGTATGGAGAACAACCTATATTCTTGGCAAGAGCATGGGTTGTTTTCCATGGGACCCCTTTGGCCAACAGCTCAAAAGGATGTAATCCAGTCATGGCACTGTAAGCTGTTTGATGACAAAAGATGGCCAGATGGGACTCTTTCTCCCCCATTTATTTGAAAACTTCCTTATAATTGCCTTCATATATTTTAGGAAGTTTCCACTGTACTAGGTTTCCATACCACCCATCAAATGTCCCTCAATTCTAGCTGTCTTTTCTTGCATTCCCTTCCTCAATACCTCCCATCACCTCCCCTCCTGATACTCCCTTTCCTGTCCCCATTCCACCCTAAGTCGACCCATAAGATCTATTCTATTTCTTTATCCCAGTGAGATCCAAATGTACCCCTACTCCCTTCTTCTATAGCTAACCTCTCTGGATCTGCAGAATGTAACGTGGTTATCATTTACTTAACAGCTATATCCATTTATGAGTGAATACATACCATATGTGTCTTTCTGGGTCTGGCTATTTCACTCAAGATGATTTTTTTTCTAGTTCCACCCATTTGCCTACACATTTCTTTTAATTTTTAACACTTTAGTAATACCTCACTGTGTAAACATACCACATTTTTCTTTATCCACTCTTCTGTTGAATGACACTGAAGTTAATCCTAATTCCTGACTTTTGTGAATATAGCAACAATGAACACATTTGAACAAATGTCCTTGTGGTAGAGTGAAGGGTCTTTTGGATATGTGCCCAAGAGTGGTATAGATGTATCTTGAGGTAGATCAATTCCCATCTTTCCGAAGAACTGCCACACTGAATTACACAGTGGCTGTACAAGTTTGTACTCCCACCAGCAATGAATGAGCATTCCCCTTATTCCACTTCCTTGCCAGAATGAGTTGTCAGTTATGTTATTGATCTTAGCCATACAGACGGGAGGAAGATGGAATCTCAAAGTAGTTTTGATTTGTATTTCCCTAATGGCTAAGGACTTTGAACATTTCATTAAGAGTTTCTCAACCATTTGAGATTTCGCTATTGAGAATTCTCTGTTTAGATTTGCACTCCCGTTTCTGATTGGATTTTTTGTTTGTATAGCTCGTTTCTTGAGATCGTTATATATTTTGGATATTAGTCCTCTGTCAGATGTGGAATTGGTAGAAATCTTTTCTCATTATATAGGTAGCCATTTTGTACCATTGGACTTATGGAAGCTTTTCAGTTTCATGAGGTCCCATTTATCAATTGTTGATCTTAGTGCCTGCACTATCTGTATTCTGTTCAAAAAGTCTTCTGTGTCAGGCTATTCCCCACTTTCTCTTCCATTAGGTTCAGTATATCTGTATTTCTGTTGAGGTCTTTGATTCATTGGAAGTTGAGTTTAGTGAGGGAGATAAATATGGATCTATTTGCATTTTTCTACATTCAGACATCCATTTTGACCAACAACATTTGTTGGAGATTCTGTCTTTTTTCCACTGTGTATTTCTGACTTTTTCAAAAATCAGGTATCCATAGGTTTGTGGATTTATGTCTTGGCCTTTATTTCAATTCTATTGATAAACATCTCTGTGTATATATCAATATCATGTTGTTTTTATTACTACAACTCCATAATACAACTTAAAATTGGTGATGGTGACTCCTCCAGCAGTTCCTTTATTAGTCATAATTATTTTAGCTTTCTGTTCTTGTTTTTGCTGCATGTGTGCATGCATGTATGTGTGCGTGTATGTATGTGTGCATGTATGTGTGCATGCATGTATGTATGTGTGTGTATATGTATGTGTGCATGTATGTATGTGTTTCCATATGAAGCTGAGAATTGTCCTCTCAAGATCTCTGAAGAATTGTGTTGGAATTTTTATGAGGATTGCATTGAATCTGTAGATTTCTTTGGTAGGACTGTTATTTTTCATATGTTAATCATACTGATCCATGAACATGGGAGATCTTTCTATCTTTTAATATTTTCTTTAATTTTTTTCCTCAACAACTTGAAAATTTTAACATACAATTCTTTCAGTTGCCTGATTACAATTACCCAAAGTTATTTTTTTTATTTTTATTTCATGTGTATAAGTTTTTTTTCCTGCATGTATGTCTGTGTAACACTTGCATACCTGGTGCCCATAGAAGCCAGTCAAGAGTGTCAGATCCCTGCAAAATGAGTTACAGACAGTTGTGAACTGCCATGATGGTACTAGGAATCCAACCTAGATCCTCTAGAAGAACAACCAGTGTTCTTAAGAACTGCACCATTTTTGTGGCTTTCCAGTGGTTTATCTTAATAGAAAAGAATTGTTCACAAATTTTCATCTTCACTAGCTTCTCAGCAACACATCATAGAGACATCTCTAATAGAATTTGCTTGGTGTGAACTAAATTTTCTCTGGTCATCTGTTTGAGGGAGAAAAGAAAAAAGACATGCCAGAAACAATTACCAAAGTCGTATTTTTATGTTTTGCACTTTTCTGCATAACCCCTTTAAATTTCTGTCATTTCAAAAGTTCATGCATTAGTGAACTTTTCTGACAGTCTACTGGAGCATGATTAATAAGAGCCTACAGACAGAAATTGGGGGTCAACCTGAAGGTCAGAAAAGCAAAGCAGCCAGCCACTGGCTCTTATCTCTACCTCAATCTGAAATGGTGATCCTGCCTCCAGGAATCTCAGAATGAGACTGTCTGTCAGCTTTCTCTTCCCAGTTTATATTCCTCTCTAGAACTAGAGTTAAAGGCATGCACTGCCTGATTTCTATGGTATATTAGTGTGCTATTGGGATTAAAGGTGTATGTTGTCACTGCCTGGCTTGAAGACTGACCAGTGTGGCTGTTTTACTCTCTGATCTTCAGACAAGCTATATTTGTTACAGTACAAATAAAATATCCCTATAGTCTACCTCTTCTATTCCAGTATCATTATGTTTTCAGCTCATGGTGCAAAATGAGTAACTGCACATTTGTTTGTTTGTTTGTTTGTTTTTGATTTGGGTAAATAATTTACCTTGTCTCTGCAAGCTCACCTGGATATCTCAGATCTCATGTATTGTCTCATAGCTTGCTCCAACTTACTGACTACACATTTCTTAGAACTCTTAAGTATCATGTTTTATTAAATTCCAGAGGTAAAATAAGATTTTCTTCCTTTAAACGACAGTCTTTAATTTTTATTAATATTTATTGTCAACTTTTGGTATGCTCTATACTAAATGTCTTTGACTCAGGGATGGAAAGATGAGTCAACAGTTTAGAGTGGTTGGTACTCTTGCAGAGGACCTGAGTTTAGTTCCCACACCCCCGTCAGGTGACTTACAACCATCTGTAACTTCAGCTCCAGGTCATCAGAGAGCCTCTTCTGGTCTCTGAGGGTACTTGTCCACATGGTCACAAACACACTAAGACACAGATACATAAATGAAAATAAACAGATCTTTAAAAAAAATATTTGCCAGTAACAACTGCCCTTCCTTCTCATATTATTTTTAGAAGTGATTCATTGATGATTAGTCAAAGTATGCTCCAACAAAGGATGCTTGTTGAATGAAAGCTTGTTGTTTCTGTGAGCTTAGCATTTGTTTTATCCACGCCGCAGACGCTGCTGTATTATCAGTTCTGCATGTAGAATTCTGGCTTCCTGACAGAAACTCGAGTGCTGTAGAATCAAAAGGCTTTGTTATAAAAAAATCTCCCCTGTGGAGTGATCTTTTTCCTCTGCCTTCCAGGTTTAAAAATATTTGACATTCCTGCAGTAGGTCATGAGAAGAGCACACAGTGCTGTGAGTGGGCAGGGAATTCATTGGAGGGATAATGTTGATAGTCTATTTGTTAGTTGTTATCTCATGGATTCCAACAATCATTTAGTGTATCTTTCTAATTGCAGAGGAAATACTTCAAAGCAATAACTCAATCAAGAAGCAAAACTTTGATGAGCAAAGATATTTATTTTCTTCCTCTGCAGGGTGAGCATAAAAGAGCAAACGAAAGAAAAGTATTCAAGATGATGAAAAATATTCTATGAAATGTCCTCTGAAACTTTCCTAGTGGATGTTTTCCTTGCTAAGTTAAAGGTTGTTTTAGTTACAAGTTTTGAGAAAATATAAGTAACTGCATATGTTGTGTGGCGGTAGTGAATGTATTTGTCTAGCAATGTGTAGTCAATGGATCATGTGCTCAGACCCAACTTAGGATGAAAATGGCCAGCTATTCTGAGTGAGATGGGACCAGCTGAACACTCCAGATTTGGAATATAGGCATGGCAAAAGCTGTCTTCAAAACACAAGTCCCCAGCTCTGCTCTAAAGGGGTAGGAGAAGAATCCATTTTGGACATTCCTTGAAGGTGCTCAGTAGCATGAGTTCTAATGAGTCAGGTACTGGGGAAAACGCTCGGAGATCAGAGTGATGAAGGAGCAAAACCACAGCCAACTTCCCTGCCTTAGCACGTCTTCTCTCTGCCCAGCCATATCACTTCCTGTCTGTCTGCACAGACCTCCAGACTTCTATGGTTAGCTAGTGGCTAGCTCCACCCCTTGATCTTCAGGTGAGCTTTATTTGTACAAAGAAGATATCAACACAGTACTCTGTAATTGAATGTGTGACAAGCTCATTCTGCTGAGTGAGTGGAGCATTTATTCACTTAAAAGCCTTCTGCTCTCTTTCCCAGATGAACGCAAAGGAACAAATATCAAAGGCTAAGTTATCTCAAGAACCCCCTTCCATAAATGGAAAACCCCATTGTGCCTTTTTCTTTAGTAGCAAAGATAGCTCTTGAAAACTTGTGTTATCACTTGCTTGATTTGCTTTAAATCTGCAGGTAAATTGTTTTCAGAGCCTAACTAGTCAATAGCTGTCTAGCCCTAATTTAATGGCTAATTCCATGTTTTATGACTGTTCTTTACTTTTTTTTTCAATTCATAATTTTCCCTATTGAAGTTATTTATGTTTTATGACAATTTTAATATTTTATGGAGTTGAATGTGTCAGTCTTTTTATTATTTTGGTTTTAGATTGTGCTTACAAAGGCTTTTTTTAATTATTTATTTCTTTATTTATTTATTAAAGATTTCTGCCTTCTCCCTGCCACCACCTCCCATTTCCCTCCCCCTCCCCATCAAGTTCCCCTCCCTCATCATCCCTAAGAGTAATCCGGGTTCCCTGCCCTGTGGGAAGTCCAAGGACCACCCACCTCCATCCAGGTCTAGTAAGGTGAGCATCCAAACTGCCTAGGCTCCCACAAAGCCAGTACGTGCAGTAGGATCAAAAACCCTTTGCCATTGTTCTTCAGTTCTCAGTAGTCCTCATTGTCAATTATGTTCAGCAAGTCCGGTTTTATCCCATGCTTTTTCAGACCCAGGCCAGCTGGCCTTGGTGAGTTCCTGATAGAACATCCCCATTGTCTCAGTGTGTGGGTGCACCCCTCGCGGTCCTGACTTCCTTGCTCGTGCTCTGTCTCCTGCTCTTGATTTGGACCTTGAGATTTCAGTCCGGTGCTCCAATGTGGGTCTTTGTCTCTGTCTCCTTTCATCGCCTAAATGTTTTTCTTAGGGTTCACCTTCTTAATTAGCTTCTCTAGGATCACGCATAATAGGCTCAACGTCCCCTATTCATGGCTAGAAACCAAATATGAGTGAGTACATCCCATGTTTCTCTTTTTGGGTCTGGCTCACCTCACTCAGTATAGTGTTTTCTATTTCCGTCCATTTGCCTGCAAAATTCAGGAAGTCATCGTTTTTTACTGCTGAGTAATACTCTAATATGTATATATTCCACACTTTCTTCATCCATTCTTCCATTGAAGGGCATCTAGGTTGTTTCCAGGTTCTGGCTATTACAAACAATGCTGCTATGAACATAGTTGAGCATATACTTTTGTTGTATGATAGGTGTTCTTTACTTTTTTCCTCTGTGTAAAGGGGAGGGGTGCTCACGAGTGTGTGTGCATACACCTGGAGAGGCACTAAATTGAGGATAAAGTATAGCTGATTCTCAAGGCATCGTTTGTCTTGCATTAGAGGTCATTGTGGTGCATCCTAGAACTCTTCCTTGCATAATATCCTGTACCAGGCTTTCTCTTTCCTGCCACCTCCCAAATCATAACATGGAGATTTATTAGTTTTGAATGTTCAACCTAGCTTAGGCTCGTTTCTGACTATCTCTCTTAGTTTGAATTAACTTTTTTCTTTTTACCTAATTTTTAACCTCGGACCTTTTTCTCTCTTTCTTTCTTTCTTTATTTATTTATTTATTTATTTATTTATTTATTTATTGTTAATTTTCTTTTCTTCTATATATTCTTGTATCTCCTGGCTGACAGCTGGCTGACTGACCGAGGGTGTCTCCCTCATTCTCTTCTCTCTTCTTCTTCTCTCATTCTTCCTAGCCTAGATTTCTCCTCCTATTTATTCTCCCTCCCTCACTGCTCCACCTATCCTTTTCCTGCCTAGCTATTGGCTGTTCCACTCTTTGTTGTAATAAGAGCGGCAGGGCTGCGTCTCCGGCACCCGGCCGCCCACATGGCTAGCTTATGCCCCGAAATAATTACATGGAAACTGTATTCTTTTGAACACTGCCTGGCCCATTAGTTCCAGCCTCTTATTGGCTAGCTCTTACATATTGATCTAACCCATTTCTAATATTCTGTGTAGCACCATGAGCTGGCTTACCAGGGAAGATCTTAACCTGCGTCTGTTTGGAATGGGAGAATCATGGCGACTCACTGACTCTGTTCCTTTCTCCCAGCATTCTATCTGTTTACTCCACCCACCTAAGGGCTGGCCTATAAATGGGCCAAGGCAGTTTCTTTATTAAATGAAAGTAACTCCTCCATCATTTCACCTTTTTTTGTTTAAACAAAAAAGAAAGGCTTTAACTTTAACATAGTAAAATTACATATAACAAAATGGTTATCAAGCAAGAATTACAGTTATAATATTTATATCTATTTTATCTCTTATCATAACTAAGGAAAACTATAACTATCTATCCATTCTTCAACTCCATCAAAGACTCCAGAAGGATATAATATTACCTAAGTAAACAAGAAATCCAAAACTCTAGAAATGACAGAGACATCTTGCTGCCTGGACAGTCACCCAAAGTTCTTTTGTACTGTTGGGGCATCCATCTTCAGCCTTCAGGCCCATAGTATCCAGCAGACATTTTCATCAAGCAGGAAATTCCAAAGACAGTTCAGTCACTTTTTGCTGTGTCCTGCAGAATGTCTCGCAGACTCTCTTATGAGTCAGGAACCCCGAAAGACCATCTCACCTTTAGGCAAGTTCAGCAGTCCTCTTTCTGCGGGTTCTCTGTGTCCAGTTTATGCAACAGTCCAGGCAAGAGCAGTTTCTTGCCCAAATGGCTATCAAACTCCTTAAGGAGCCTCTTCGGTGCCCATCTTCCTCTTGAAGTAGATTGGTGCTGCCAGGAGCAGACGTGTCTCATTATCATGAAAAGCCCTAAATTATTAAAACAGTTATATTAGATCAATCAGACTCCTTAGGCAGGTAAGGTGAAACAAATGCAACACATCTTTATAATTAACCACACAGTCTTACATCGTTAAACAAATACAACATAAAAAACATAACATACCTCTACACAGTTAAAGTAATATTCCACAGCATAAACAAATGTAACACATCTTTGCCTAATTAAAACAATACTCCACAACAATACTCTATTTAGTAATTTACTAAAAGGTTATTATCTTCCAACAGGGAATCCGGGAATGAAAACGTGAAGGATATAATTTAATAGCAGATAAGACTTAAAGGATGAATGATCAGAGGCATCTTCTAATCAATATTTTTCTCTTATATTGCTATATTAAAGTTTTATCATTTTGACAAGACCACTCTGACCTACAAAACTAGTTCCAGGACAGCCAGTGCTACACACACACACACACACACACAAACTTTGTCTGAAAAAAATATCATTTTGTTATTAAAATCAGATGTTTGTGATGAAATGTTATGAAATTTTGTGACATAAGAACAAAAAGAAGAAAGCAGACCATCTACCATTCATGGTTAACTAATATCAGTGCCATTGTAAATATGTATTTTAGGTCTGCTCAGTCAGACACCTGTACATTTTCTATCAAAAGTACATGGTATCAAAACTGACCATCTATTGTCTTTGCATCTATGATTTCATTTTAATTTTATAGATATTAATCATTTGTACTTATCCATTTACCCTTATGCTTGTAATTTTGTTTTGATATCTTTTGGATTTACAGATCTTCTACAGATACAGTGTATATGTTTTATGTTTTTCAAGTTTGACTTTTGTGGTTGGAAATTTTGCTTCTAGGACTGGTTGAGAAGATGCCTTTTACTAAGTCTGATAACCTGACTTCCCTCCCTGGGGTCTATGGTGAAAGGAGGGCACTGGCTCTGACCTCCACACATAGATGAGGGCATATGCACCTACACACACATGTATAGACACACAAACACACACACACATGCATGCACAAATATGCACACACATGCACAAATATACATACACACAAAGAAAGCAATAAATATAAGTAAAATTTCAAATGAAATATTGCTTCTTTAGTGCACTGATATAAAATACTTATCTGTATTTAAGATTTCAGTTCTATGTATCTCCACAATTCTTTCCTCATATAAATCAAACTGTATTTACTGTGCTATTTAAAACTGAGTATTAGAGTATCATGTTTGCTTTTTAAATTAACCCAAGGAGTGAAAGGCAGGGGATGAGGGAATATGCCAACAATGTGCTTTATTAACAAAATATAACAATAAACTTTTAAATATGAGGGAATGTGCTAAGAAAAATACTATATTAAATGAAATGAATTATTCTTATTATATGAAAGCAATGTAGATTGCAAGGCCTGTGATTGTAGAATGATTTATAGAATAGTTTGAGCTGAAAAGAGCAGATGACTACAGATACACTGTAGTTCCTTGGGGTCTAACTCTAACACTTGATGGGGAGGTATGATGTGTGTCACATTCAGCTCTCTGAGCTCAAGTTTTTCATCTCGAGAAAAGTCATTTTCTCCCTACACTAAGGTTCCCATCACACCCGTGTGGCAATCCCCTGAACAGATTGGGGGAACAAAGCGACCAAGCCATGGGCTTCCCCCATTCTGTGATGACTACTGCAGCTCAGAACAGAAGATAAGGAAACAGATCTCAATACACACCAGATCCCAGGAGTTAGGAAGTGGTTATCTCTGCCCGGGATACGACATGGCTGTTAAAGTGTTTAGATGAGTGTGTTTTAACAAAGAGCAGAAATGTATTTTTTTTTAGACACTAGGGTGTTTTGATACATTTCAAATGCTTGCTCAGGGTTTGTTCTATTTCAGTATCACTTCAGGTGACACCGAGGGCACTGCTCTGGTAAGAACACTCATAAAAAGCAGTGTGTTTTATCTAAATTATCATGATGTTGTTTGAATCATAGAATCCGTGCTCTTACCTGTCAGAGAGCAAGCTGCCTGTTTTCTGCTGCTCATCTAGAAGCCAGGAAAATAGGAGTTCAATCTGAAAACATACCAAAGCCCTTGAGGTTGAGTATAAAAGAAAAGACTATGGTCTCTCCATTCTAGTTAATAAAGTCATCAGCAAAGGAATAAGAGATTAATCATTCCAGACATTCCTTACAACCTCAACAAAATTAAATGGGTTGACAGGGCAGAGCACGAGTGACCTGGATTGAAGATGTGTTTAAGGAGACCAAGGGTATTCTCTAAAGTCTGATATTTCGGCAGACAGCTAACTGCTGAGGAGCCAGCACCAGCAACATTTGAGGGAGGTGCTGCCAGGCAGAGAAAACAGCATCCAATTACGGAGAAAAAAGCTCAACCTCAAGGCTCTCTAAAGGACCTTAAAAAGCCATTGTTGACATAATGGAGTCTTTGAGAAAAGCCAAACACCAAGTCAGAGAGGACAAAGCAATGACATCATACAGGCAGAAGGCACAGGTACTTCCTGCAAAAGCAGGCAAGCCGCACTGAATATCTTGAGTGGAAGACTGCAAGGATTTGATGCAATTACAGCATCCTGCTGGCTGACACCGGAACATGAATATTCAAGTAGGAGTGTCAGGCAGTCCAGAGGCTTGCCTAGTATTTTGACTTGATAGGGTGGTTTAGTGGAGGAGATGAGCAATGATCACACAGGATGTATTGAGAAGTTATGTCTCCCCCTTAGGCCAAGATTCATCTTTCAGGTCTAAAACTTCAGAGGCTTGGTATCTTGATCTCATAAAGGATGCTGTTCCCTTTTATAAACTCATTTTCAACATCTCACTTATAAATGATGGCAACTTAACACAGAAACTAGCTTTTCTTAAATGTATCTTATTTGTGTGACTAACAAAAGATGCAGCTTATCTGTAATGAATTCTTTTATCAATTGTTCCTTCTCCAGTCTCTGACTGGAATTCTGTAGCTCACACAGTGAACAACCTGGGAATTCTTCACATCACGTCACGTTTGTCTGGGAGCTTATGCATGAAAGCCCTTTTATACTTTGAAAAGACCTCATACATATTCTCTCTCCCGTGTGTGTGTGTGTGTGTGTGTGTGTGTGTGTGTGTGTGTGTGTGCCCATGGTTCCCATGTGTGAGTTTGTGGAAATCTGAGGACAGCCTCAGTTGCCAGTTTTCACACTCTGTGGTGGAGACAGTTTCTTAGTGATGAATGCCAGGGATTCTCCAGCCTCCTCCTCCCTTCTCTCCATAGGAGCTCTGGGATTAGAAATGCACATCTCTAGGCTTGATAAGGAGAGGGCCAGGGGAGCCAGACAAGGGCCAAGACAGTCTCTGCTAGTAGCCCTCACCAGCCAGAGCTGAACAAAAGGTCTCAGGGGAAACCACAACTCAGAGGCAGCCAATCAACAGGTGCCCCCTTAGCCTTCTGCTAGCCCAGCAGTTGACCACTGTCTCCTGAAAGTCAAAGATAACTTTCCCTACCCTGACAATGGAAAGTCCCTAACCAAGAGAGCCACCCACCAGTCAGCACCAGACTAATCTCTCCTCCCTGGAATTCCCCTAACCTGTCTTAAAAGGGGGTCTGCAAGCCTCTTGGGGTCACCATTTAGCACCCCAACTTGTTGGCAGCTGTTTATTGATAAAACACTCATACTGACTGCATAAGTGACTGGGGTTTTTTATGGGATTTCTCGCGAACCCTAACAGTCTTATGTCAATTCTAACAATTCAAACCCAGATCCCCGTGTATGTATGACAGGTAGACAATTTATCCCTAACCAACAAAATGCATAAGTATCCATATAAGAAAACAAATTGGAATCATGGAATTCATTAAGTCCTGCCATCCTCTGGAAGAAGACTTCAGAGATGCACACTCCTCACTCCTCTTTCTGTTCTTGTGTCCATCTTTCTACCCTACCCTGTTCTCTGGCTTCACTCAAAGGCAGCTACATCCCAGAGCCTGTCACATGTCTCCCCAAGTTATATATGACCCACTTATTTTTTTTGTAAATTTTTAACAATGAGGAAATTGGGCTAATAAATCCTGAAACTATTTCTAGTTCTGAAATTTTAAAAAGCCATTCTGGATTTCACACTGTTCCTCTAACTCATCACTTAATTATTATCTTCTTTGAGGAGAAAGTTCCCAAATCCATCTCAAGTTTCAGTCTCTGGTGAGATGGATCACCTAAAGGAAGCTTCCTCTGACTGCTCTCACCTGTACGTTGTGTACAGATCTCAGATACCAAGTTCAACTTCTTGGCCTTCTCTGGGAACTAACCTACTTACCATGCAAGATTCCAGGTCTTTTGACAAGGAAATTTTTTCATCCTACCTTCTTCTCTTTATGTTATGTACAGAAACATTTTTTTTTAATTTTTATTGAGCCCTGCTTCCCTTTCTTCCTTTTCCCTCCCTTTCAAACCCCTCCCAAGGTCCCCATGCTCCCATGCTCCCAATTTACTCATGAGATCTTGTCTTTTTCTATTTCCCATGTAGATTAGATCTATATATGTCAAGGGGCATTTAGGTTGTTTTCAGGTTCTGGCTATGACAAACAATGTTGCTATGAACATAGTTGAGCACATGTCCTTGTGGGACAATTGAGCATCCTTTGGATATATACCCTTACTGGGCCTTAAGGAAGGTTGTTTCCTAATTTTCTGAGAAATCACCACACTGACATCCAAAGGGGCTGTACCAGCTTTCATTCCCATCAGCAATGCAGGAGTGTTCCCTTTACCCCACAACCTCTCCAGCATAAGTTGTCATCAGTGTTTTTGATCTTGGTCATTCTTACAGGTGTAAGATGAAGTCTCAGAGTTGTTTTGATTTGCATTTCTCTGATGACTATGAAAGAATCATATGTTACAACAACAAGAAACCGAGGTTCTGTAACTGCTTTGAGTAAAAGATTTAACTCAATGATAAAAAGAAAACGGGGGGAATGAAAGACCCTACAGACCTCCTTCTCAGAACCCGCAGCTAGCAGGCTCCTGGGAGAACATCCTGTTTGCTTGAAAAGATTCTCAGGATCAGCAGCTAGCCTGCTCTAGTGAGAGGAAAACAGGATATCTATAAGATAGGACATCTACAAAGCAGGATGACTGTAAAGTAGGATATCTATAAGATAAGAACAGGATGTCTGCTGCCAGACATCCATGCTGGGAGAGGAAAAACCATTCATGCCCCCCGCCTCATTCCGATAACCACGCTTCTGCTTCTGTAAAACTTGCTTTTGCTGCCCTCTTTCCTATAAAAAGACCTCCTCCCAGTCTGCAGGTGCGCAAGTCCTCCCTCTGAAAGACTTTGCCGCCCGCAGGTACCTGTGTCTACCTAATAAACCTCTTGCAATTTGCATCCGTGGGATCTCAGCCTGTTCCTTGGCTTCGGGGAGATCTCCTCCCGAGGGAAGGTCTTCTTCGAGGGTCTTTCAACTAAGGATGTTGAACATTTCCTTAAGTGTCTTTCAGCCATTTTAGATTCATCTGTTGAAAGTTCTCTGTTTAGGTTTGTACTCCATTTTTTAGATCGGATTATGTGTTCTTTTGATGACCAATTTCTTGAGTTCTTTGTATATTTAGAGATCAGACCTCTGTCTGATGTGGGGTTAGTGAAGATCTTTTCCCACTCTGTAGGCTGCTGTTTTGTCTTGTTGATTGTGTCCTTTGCTTTACAGAAGCTTTTTAGTTTTAGGAGGTCCCATTTATTAATTGTTACTCTCAGTGTCTGTACTTCTGGTGTTATATTTAGGAAGTGGTCTCCTGTGACAATGCGTTCTAGTGTACTTCCCACTTTCTCTTCTATAAGGTTCAGTGTGGCTAGCTTTATGTAGAGGTCTTTGATCCCTTTGGACTTGAGTTTTGTGTATGGTGATAGATACGGATCTATTTTTATTCTTCTACATGTTGATATCCAGTTATGCCAGCACAATTTGTTAAATATGCTTTCTTTTTACCATTAGATATGTTTTGCTTCTTTGTCAAAAATCAAGTGCTTGAAGATGTATGGATTAATATTCGGGTCTTCAGTTTGGTTCCATTGGTCCTCCTGTCTGTTTTTATGCCAATATCAGGCTGTTTTCAGTACTGTAGCTGTAATGGCTTAATTAAAAATGCTGCAGATTCCCAGATCCCCCGTGGCTGCAGTGGCAGAAACTCTGTAGGTCCCCGAGTGGAGCAGGCAGCTGGCCACAGAGCAGCCTGTCCCAAGCAGGGACAGTGCAGGAGACCATGCCGCCATGCCTTAGGTCTCTGAAGGTGGCTGGTCCCAGGCAGCAGGTGAGAGACAGACAGATAGGCACGCAGTGCAGAGTGAGGCTGGATATTTATTTACTGGATTATGGAAGGGAAAAGGAGAAGTAGAAGAACAGAAAGAGGGACAGAGAGAGAGAGAGAGAGAGAGAGAGAGAGAGAGAGGAAGAGACAGAAGGGGGAAAGGGAGAAGTAGAGAGAGGCAGAAGCTGCCTCTCAGAGAGGAAAAGGAAGAGACTCATGCTGCAAGCTGCAAGCAGGAAGGAATATCAGCCTGCCTCAGCAGATGGGGAGGGAGTTGGCATGGCTTGTCTCTTAAAGAGACAGAACTGATAATTACAGTAGCTCTGTAGTAGAGTTTGAAGTCAGGGATGGTGATGCTTCCAGAAGTTCTTTTATTGTACAGGATTGTTTTGGCTATCCTGGGATTTTTGCTTTTCCATATGAAGTTGCGTGTTGTTCTTTTGAGGTTTGTGAAGAATTTTGATATCACCCCAACTTCTTTCCAGGTACAATTGTCTGCCACCTTCAATGTTATATGAGCAGAGATTTATCAGAGAACTCAAATGAGTTTAGTGATTTCAAAGTCCTTAAGGGAAGAAATGGTGTTTTCTTTTGAGTCAGCCTCACTTTAGAGGCTACACTCCAATGAAACAGGGAATTCGTAGATGTTACTCACACAAGTGAAGGAAAACTGCTCATGAGGTCACGTGTTGGGCAGTTTGTTTTCTGGGTGACAGTGTGTAGTCTGACCTTTGACAGTTGGGGCCTAATGTGAGTTTCTCATGCCACCTAGGGTTAACTGATATAGTTCTCCAGCCTCTGCACTTCCTGTGTCAAGGTGTGATTTCTCCTTCTCACACAGGCTGTCACTGTCTTGTCACCTGCCCTTAGGCCCTTGCCAGAAGCCTAATAAACAGGGCTGCCCAGTTTGAGACTTTTAGGACTTCCAAAACTTTGAACTAAATAACTCTTGTTTTACTGTTAAGGACTCAGATTAGAATATGTGGTTATAATAACAAAAACCATGCTTACAGACCTGGCAGTGTATTCTTCCACAACACCCCTCGCCTTTCACCCAGTGCTCTCTGCTTATCTGCTTCTAAGAGGTTCCTGTAAGCCCCACTCTGCCTTTGTTTGGATACATCATTCCACTATAGGTCTTTCTAATCCCTATATTCACATCTCACACTTTTTGCTGTTTCTTTTTTTTTATTCACTGAGGTTGGATTAAAGGATAATCAAGAGCCCACCTCATATGTGATCCAGTTCTCTCTAGGTGAGCAGCAGACGTTTCCTTCAATGCCAACTTTTTTTATTTATTTATTATGTATACAATATTCTGTCTATGTGTATGCCTGCAGGCCAGAAGAGGGCACCAGACCCCATTACAGGTGGTTGTGAGCCACCATGTGGTTGTTGGGAATTAAACTCAAGACCTTTGGAAGAGCAGGCAATGCTCTTAACCTCTGAGCCATCACTCCAGCCCCAAATGCCAACTTTTATAACAAAAATTAATTTCATTATGACCCATCAAAAGATACACTTTCATGTCTCCAAGATGCAAATGAAATTTAGACCTGATTCTCAGCTCTCATTCAATAAGCACACTTAAGCAAATAAGGTTTCAGCTTAAGTCACTGAATATGTCTTAGGATCATCACAAAATGCCTCAGACTCAACTCAGTCCTCAGTCTGGAAAATTACCAGGATGACTTATTTTCGCTGAAACAAGAAGCTTCCTGTGACATGTAGAAATGGTAGGCTCTACTCTCCTTCCCAGTGTGTGTGTGTGTGTGTGTGTGTGTGTGTGTGGTGTGTGTGCTAGTGCTGGAGGAATTAATGTGAAAACAGCATGCAAATGGAAGCTAAGTTTGTCTCTGTGGAGAATTCTTTCTGTGGATGCAGTAGCTATCACAAATCCTCTTAGGCTTGTCGGAGATAACTTCCTTAGGCTGGCTCTGTTTTCTGCCTGTTGTCAGAACCCCAGCAGCCATCTGCCCCCTGCCATTCTTCCTGACATTTGTTAATGGAGTCCCAGACAGCCTCTAAGGTTAATCTTTGAAAAGATCATTGCTGCTGAGGACTGGCTTAGCAGGCAGAACTGAACTTGATTTAGAGCCTAGTTTAAACCAAACGCACATCCAGAATGACAATAATTATTCTTTCTCTGTATTAAGCTCTTATTAAATGCCAATTATAATTGCATAATTACTACAGTCAATTCCTGAAACAGTTCTGCAATTTAAACACCCCAGCAAATTACAGATGAAGAAGAGAAGAATTAGAGGCTGAGAAGGTCACTCGAGGTCACACACCTACCGATGGCCACGTTGAATTGGAACTTCTGTCTGTGCATTTCCTGTTTCTCCCATATTTTCATGACAGTGTTGGCACAGTGTTTGGAATGGAAGGGGCTCTTGGGGGCAGACGCTTCATAGAAATGGTGATCCGCTTGTTAATAATGTAGCCCTGGTCTTGTTTCCACTTCATTGGAACAAGATTCAGAAGCTGAGATGTTGCAGCCTTGGGTAGGGAATTGAGCGGAGGGATGACGGATGTGTCTTTACCTTCCAGGAAGATTTCCAACCTGAAGCAGCCTCAGAGACCAACTGGGAATCAGTCACAGGCCCTATCTCTGTGAGTAATTTATGATTCTGTTGCCAGTGAAAGAACTGTTAGATGAGCTCAGATAAGCCTCAGAGGAACCACAGCTGCATTAAGAACTCTGGCTTGACTGCAGTCCAAATCCCAGGCAGTTTGAGCACCTCTGTTTCTTTCAGGCACAGCCCCATTGGCTCCTTTTTAACATTTGCATTTTCAAGAGTCTTTTCGGGCTGGGAAGCTCTCAGTGTTTATAGTAAGATGACTTAAGTGAAAATCAGCCATGCACAATTCTCTGACTGGGACATAACACATCTTACCCTGCAGCTGTAAAACAGTTCATGGCTCATTCTATTGCTGCAAATTTAGTCATCTCTCAGGATGCTGGCCCCCTTAGATAATTTGCTTTGCATGGGAAGAACAGATCTTACCTTCACCAATCCTGCCTGTAGAACTTATGCCATATTAAAATATGAGATAATAAAGCCAAGCCCCTCTCAGCCAGGTCTAAGCATGGTAGGCGAGTGCCTGTAGTTCTAACACAGTACCATCTGGCTGAGTCAGTGATCCTTGAAGAAGAGGAAGTAAAAAGATTGTAAGAGCCAGAGGTAGAAAAACAGTATTTTTCAGATATGATAAGAAGGTTACAAACAGTTGTAACTGAATCAACAGTAGCTGGGATTGCATGCACAAGGCCTGCACACGGTCAATCCACACAAAATCTCTCCTCAGCTGAGGAGCAGTTGGTGGCTTCTGGAGATCAGGGAATCAGTTTTCTTAAGGCACCTGCATGGCTTCTCATAGAGTGGGTTGTGCTACACCTGAGAATATACAGGCAGCACTAAGTGGACTTGGTAGGTATTTCGTTTTTGTTTGTTTTGGTAAGAGCCCATGAAATTGGGAGGGAAAGTGCTGAAGAAATAGTGAAGGAATTTGAAAAGAAGGGATGGGGAAGGAATAAAAATTAAAGTAAATTTAATTCAATTAACATTGTAATTTATCCTCATAAATAAAGAAGAGAATCTCAGTGAGACCACATCCTATACATGTATGATATTATCAAAAAGTTAAAACCAATAGTGCATTAGGGGACTAGATAGGAAAAGAGTACTGAGGATCTGATGTTGGTGTTCTGCATCTCACATGCTCTGTGCTTAGCTCAGTTGAGGCAACTCTGTCAGGTGGAGAACATCAGAACTAGGAGGGCATCATGGAGACATCCCTCAGGCTAAGTAGAAAAGCAAGGCACCTATCAGCCTGTGCCTAATGACAGGGACTCCACACAAGAGGGGCCTTGGAAGCCAGATCCGAGGCTGCAGGACACACAGGCTTCTTTTCCATCTCACTCATAGCTACTCAGGGTGGTCTGATTCTTCCTGCTCTCAGTGCAGAGCCAAACCGTTTACATGGCCTTTACCTAATTAAGCATAATCCAGGCTTTAAACAGAGGGGAGACTGGCTTATCCCTTCGGAAGATTTGGCAAAGTTCATTCCTGGTCAATATTTACTGGAAACTTCTGGTTTGAGTTCTGGGACTTTAATCCTATTGGAAGAGCATGAGAACCGAAAGTGTTCTGTTTGTTGTTTCAATTAATTTTCCTTAGTATACAGCGAGAATGAGTTTCCGGGCTACGTATTATACACACATTGTGTATTTTGCTCTCATCCTCTCCCACCACTCTCTTTTATCCTTCCCCTTTGTTGTCCCCTGCCTCTGTGAAAATGTTGTTTTTTACATCTATTTAGAACAGTATGATGGATTACTAGAACAACTATCAATTTTTATGTCAACTATATTTTGTTTTGTTAAAACTAGTTCAGAGGTTATTTTTTATGCAACAGGCATGCTTTTGTGGTAATTTTAATTTAATTAACATTTTAATTTAACATTCTTATTTATCTTTATAAATTTATAACAGAAGCTCAATGAAACCAAATGCATGGTGCCGTTGAAGGAGATACATGTAAGTGGCTCTCTCAAAATTTTTAAAAATGTTCACTTCAGAAACAAACAAAATCTTGTAGATTCATTAGCTCACTTAATGTGTTCTTAATTATTATTCTGTGTTTCCCAAGTCCCTACATAGAATGTGGAAAACAGCCAAGAATCTCATTCAGAGGACCAAGTGTCAATTTTACCTGTGGTTTGAATTTTTCCTCCAGCTCAGTGTTAGAGGAGATATTGTTGTCTCCATTTACCCCAATTCCATTCCAGGACTGAGAGTCCCTTGAGAGCTCATTCTCTGAGAAAGGTCTGGGTACACAGCATCACTCCAGGCATTGTTGGAGTCGTCTGAGAATGTTTATTGCATCCACTTTTCCCAGAACTAGAAAAAGAAGCTTTTACTTATATGTAAATGGTTTGATTGACATTCCTACTTTTATTTCAAAGCTTTAAGTGCTACAAATCTCATAACTTTGGCCAACTCATTTTGATTTGTAGGATATTAGACCCACATTGTGATATAAGGCTAATTTTGTGGTGAGTATGAGCCACTGGGGATGGAGCAAATGAGTATCCATACAGTGGAAATGGAGATTTGAAATTATAGTCTGATTTGTAAGTGTCATATACCCATAGCATGTGAATAGCAAGAGAGTTGTAGAAGACAAAATCAAGTGTCTCTATCAGAGTTAAGCTCATGTCACACACACACACACACACACACACACACACACACTTAATTTAAAGAACTACATTGTCAACAACTGAAGGAACAGGAGTTAGGTTGTTGCTTCCACCTTTAAGAGCAACTGTTGTTCTTGCAGAGGACCCAGGTTCAGTTCTCTGTAACCTCTGTGGTGGTTTATGACCGATTATAGCTCCAGGTCCAAGGACTCTACACCATTTTCTGACCTTTGTGGTCACCAGGCATGTATGTGGGACATATTAATACACTCATGCTTTGTAAAAACTCATCTCATATTCTTAAAATAAATAAATATAAAGTATTAAAAAAGAACTGAAGAAATCAATATGTCTGCAACTGGATGAAGGTGTATTATCATCAGCAAGATGAATATAGAGTGTGTCTTTATCAAACTGTTAACATATCCCTCTTATGTTGTACATGACAAATACCAAGTGACCAGATAACCAATTGCTTGTATATACCTGTGTGGCCCTGTAAGCAGGTGACGAAAGCACAGTGGTGGGGAAAGGACGAGAGTATCTCCTTATTTTGATGGGGCTTACTAAAAGTGGACATATTCATCAACCTATCTCCTGCCCCGCTGCACTTCCCAATTCCCACATTCTCCCTAATCCTCCTACAAAGCACAAAAGGAAACTGCTCCTAAGTCACACCAGTGATAGATGATTTCATTGGACTTCCTAATTTCACCAACGAGAGTGCAGTACTCTGAAAGTGGGGGATCATGGAGTCTTATGAAAAGACATATGAAGTGTAGGTGGCTGAATAGGGATGAATCAAAGGAACATGGGAGCATCCATGTGTAGCTGGAGGCTATTTCTATTTCTTACAGCTCCATTCTAAGAAGGCAAGTTTTCACTAATTTCGCTTTCCTTTAATGATAGGAAATATTTATATTTACCCATTGGGAGATCTGAGTTCCTTGGTAGTTTCTTTAAAGATGTTTAGATGATCATTTGAAGCTGTGTTATTTCTATTTCTCTATTAATGGGTCATGAATTTTCACAGAGATGTTCAACTCATGGCTCATTTACCTCAAGATTGTACAAGAGTTAGTGGTGTTTACAAACAAAGTAAGAATGTTTTATTTCTGGCAAAATACATAATCCTTTTCTCTTCTTTCTAAGATATTGTATTCACCATTTAAATAATATTCTGAGGCTCTTTAAATGACAACTGGGGTCATCGTTAAGCTATAGCAGGCCTTTCACATTTTTTTCTTTCGATATGCTTCCCATGTGAACCTTGCTCTCTTCAGAGAGTCAGTTTCAGGGCTAATTATGTTGTTGATGGTAAATAAGTTGGCTAAAGTGCCAGATTTTATTAGGATATCTCCAGAGTGTGATCAAATTCATCTCAGACCACATCTGCAATGGGAAATATTGTGGAAGTGGGGCACAGAAGCTCAGCATGAAAGAACAGATCATACCATCGAAAATTGCTTTAAAGGAACTTAGAGTTTATTATTATTATTAGCTAATTATTATGAATGATCTGGACTAGGAACCAAGAAATCAGATGTCAAATTTTATATTCTACTTATCCTGTATCTTTTGAAATGATCACAGCTCAGACGAGTAGAAAGTTTTATGACAATTACGTGTCATATTGCCATGTTATGATATTTTAATGATATATTGCGCTGCAGAAAGCAACTCTGTTCCTTAAGTATAGTTGTATGTCTTGGAACCCACAAGACTATACAGTAAATGTACAGCTGATAGACCAATAGGCAGATTCACAGGAAGTGTAGGCATTCTATTCTGAGCCCTGAGGGGGTACTGAGGCTGGCACTCTAGGCCCCCGATGTGTGTGATTGTTGTATTTCTTGCAATGGTCCCTTTCAAAGTACACTAAGCTGTGTGTCACTCTTAGGGGGTGTCCTATCACTCTTCATCAGTAACGGACCCAACGCTCACTGCTGATGCTCTGGACAAAACCATTGCAGAATTTGATACCGTAGAAGATCTGCTTAAGCATTTCAATCCAGAGTCTTGGCAAGATGATCTAGAAAATTTGTATCTGGACACCCCTCATTATAGAGGCAGATCATACCATGACCGGAAGTCCAAAGGTAAGACTCAGAGTCTTGGATGCTCTTCACTGGTAAGAGTGTTCCGAATAATAAGAAGAATCTGTGGTGTTGTCTGTTTAATTCTTTCCACTCTGCGAGTACTGTCAGTCCACTGTCACAGCTATCTGTCACAGCACTTTCAAATTAAGTGTGTGTTTTTCCAAACTATTGTTTGTATATGACTAAAAAAAAATCAACCACAACTTGAAGACCTTATCAAAAGTATCTGTGGCCTAGACAAATGGTTCAGGAGGTGAAAAGCTTGCTTCACAAACATCAGGACCCAAGTTTGGATCATCTGCACCCTGATAAAAAGTACATACCTGCAATCCCAGTCCTGGGGAAGCAGAGACAGCAGATCTCTGGGTTCACCAGTCAGCAGATATAGCCCCCAAATAGTGAGAAACTCTGCCTCAAAAAGTTAAAATCATACTTTAAAAAACGAGTCAGAAAGTGATTGAGAAAGACCCCTGGCATCAAACTCTGACCTCCACATGCACGTTCATATATGTCGACATACAAGATGCACACACACAAAAGTACACATGCATATAAATGACACACAACAGACATGAGATATCTCGGCTAGCTTCCTATATCTTAGCAGGTAAAACCTGATTTTACAGTGGAAGAGGCCAAAGTCAGAAAATGTGTGGGGGATCACGTGCTGGAAGCTGCGCGGTTAGATGACAATGGAGAAGAAATGAGCTTCCTGGCCTCTGGCTTATACCAGAATTGTCCATGTGATCAACTGCTGCGCTCTCTTGACAGCTGTCATTGTTGGCCTGGTGTGGGATTGCCAATGTTGGGGCCAGAGGACTTCTGTGAACAGCTAGGTCTCACTCTGTGGACCAGTTATCCATTCAACATTGGTTTGCTTAAACATACATTGCGTGCATGTTGGCCATACCCTCCTACCTCATCCTCCCCTTCCCATACCTCCCCCGCCTATTGACCCTCTAGTCCTCTGGCAGTTGCTTCTACAGTCAAGTTTTCTGTTTATAGAAGCTTGCATAACTATATGACGTCTAGAAACCAACAATGAAAAGAAAATGTGCATCTCTTTCTGAGATTTAACAATTAAGTTAACGCAATTATCTGTAGTCACATGCATTTTTCTGTGGCTGATAATGTTCACTTTTATCCATATCTACTAAGTACTAGGCACCTGTGTGACTTGTAGGCTGATAAGAAAAGGGTCCCAAAAGAGAATAAGAATTTACGGGATTATTTGAAAGCATATCTGAGCACATTTTATTGTAAGTTTGATGGGAAAAATAATGAGAAAGAAAGAGAAAGGAATGTTTATACAGAAAATTTGAGGACAAATAATAATTCTAACACTTTCAAAATCAGTTATATTTATCACACAGAAGACTGACATAATTAGAAAGAATGTGTGTTTAGGTGTGTAACTCTAGGAATCAGAGAACAACATGGCTACCTCTAGTCAAATTCCTGCAATGTACTTGCTTTATTTGTAAGATTTGTTTAAGTTTTGCTAACAAGTATCATAGGGTTTATGTCACATATATCTGAAGGTGTTCAGCCAAGACATGGCCTGTTTCCCATACTGTGTAATGTCAAGGATGTTTCCAGACTCTGAGTCCCGGCTGCTCCCACACAACCTATGAGAATGCTGAGCCCCAATGACTAAACTTCCGTCATGGTTTTCTGCTCCTGGCTTAGATCATAAATCTTACATACAAAGCATACACAGTTGAGGAAGGAAGAAAGAGGAGCAGGCACCCTGCTGTTATAGACACAAACATCCTCAGGGCTCAGACTGGACTCATTTCACAGATGACATTGGTTTATTTAAGGTGTTACTGTATTTGGTGGGTCTCCACTAGTCAACACTTAAGGAAGTACAATAGACCTAGGACTTGAAAAGCCCAGCAGAAAACATTTTGAAAACATGGTCTCAGACACAGAATCAGTAGTGTTGGACCCTGCCTTCAGGCTTCTCGGGGCCTCTTCCCTGCAAACAGTAAAATCCTTTCATCCCAGCCAGTCAGATGTCTGTGATGAGGCCAGTCTGGCCCTCAGAGTGAGTTCCAGGACAGCGGGGCTACACAAAGAAACACTATCTCTGGGCTGGGGGAAGGGTAGGGGCTGAAGGGGGAGAAGGGGTGTTAGATATCACTAATCCTGAGCTTTTTTTCCCCTGAAGATTATGTTGTATGGGAGACAGGAGACCTGGATTCAAATCCTAAATTTATATGGTTTTTCTTTTTCTTCTTTTTTTCTTAAATCACTGATCTTCTGTCTCTGGTTCCTATTGGTACCTATCAGCTGCTTGTGAGGAGGGCTATTCAGGGAACCCTAAAGAGCCCCAACAATTTGACACTTAGCTAGCTGTACTAACTTTCCGTTCTGAAATATGTGTGCATCACTTCCTTGGTGAACCTATGTTGTCCCTTACCCCGTCCCTGCTGTATCCAAAGTTGTGAGTACTTGAGAAACATAACAACAAACACAAAGAAAGCTTGTGGTTTCTTTTTTGGAATAAGCAATCCCAGGACCTTGTAGAATCTTTACTTTGCACAAATCAATAATTTTATGGGGTGTATTATAAAATACAGCTGTCTAGCCCCAATTCAGACGTGTTGCCTCAGAATCTTTGAGGGCAGAGATGGGACACTGATGACTTTGAGGTGTCCTGAAAGCCACCATGAAGAGAGTGTCCAGTCCGCGTCTCTAATGTGCATTTCATATATGATTGGATAACTGATGAATTTTTAAAGTCCTGAGGATTGTACTCGAGGCCTTGTACACATCTAACAAGTGTTCTGCCCCTAGCTCTCCCCTGCCATTCAGCCCAGTGTGTTTCTAAAATCTGTAGAAATCCACCCATAGACAGACTGTCACTTTGCTAAGAATGCCTTTGCTTACAGAAATAGCTGACCTTCCCAGAGCAGTCAAGGCAGTGTTCTACTTGACGTTTGTGGCAAAGTAAACAGCATTTGTCTCCCCTGTTGGTTTAGGTTCCATTCCCTAGCCTCCCGTATAAAACAGCCCAATGGCGGACTCACTCATAACTTTCATGTAACCTTACCAAGTCAGCACTGGCCTGCACTGAATGAACATGCTGATCTAATTGTGTGTCTGCAGACCACAGAGGAAGGGGAAGGCGGGTTTAGTATTTCAGCATGTGTTTTCTGCCTCTAGAACCTAAAATACAATCCCAGGGCTCATGTCGTGATGGCCAAGGGCGGATCAGTGACTAAGACATGAACACAGAAAAGCAGCCATGGGGTGCTGAGCCCCTCCTTTGAGATAAAACCAATAAATCCCCCACTGTCACAGGAAATGTGTTTATGATATTGTACAGGAAAAGAACTAGAATTTCTTTTTGTCTCAAGGGGTGGGTGCTCTATCTGGGCCTTGTGAATGCTAGGCAAGCACACTTCCTGAGTTATGTTGTTCAACCCCCCTTTTATTTCTTATGTTGAGATAGGAGCTCACAGAATTCCTCAGGCTAGCCTTAACGTCATTCTGTAACCCAGGAACACCTCAAAATTAAAACCTCCTGACTCAGCACCTCCCATAGCTGGGACTATAGGATGGTGCAATCGGTCTCAGTACTTTTCATGGTTGACTCATCAAGAACCTTTTCTTTTCGTCCTGTTGTCACAGGAATCAAGAGTGGCATTTCCCATGGTTCTAAGGAGCAAGAGTCATTCAAACTAGAATGTAAACAGGGAAAGAACACAATGTAAAAGAATATGACAGGGAAGCATCTGAAGCTAAGAACTCACATAGTAGTGAATCAGAACTCTGTGTGTGTGTCTGTGTATGAAAATACGGTGTCACTCTGTTGCCCAGGCCACCCTAAAACTGACAATATTCTTCCTGCTTCAGCTTCCCCAATTTTGGGATCATAGTTGAGGGCCACCACACCTGGCAAAAAAACAGTTAATATTTTGAAATCCAATGTTACAATATACTTCTACTTTCCCTGGTGGTGGGGGCAGTAGGTGAACATGAAGGAGAGGAAATCTAGGGTCGGTAGTAACTCTGTTCAAGCCAGGAGTGCCATAGAGATTCACCCTCCAATTCCCGGGGGGATAAGCTCAAACTCTGGCTAGACAAGGTTGCAGCGAATATAAGAAGTTAATATTCTCAACCTTCAGTTTTCCAGGGTAGTAATGGAGGGATAGTACGTCTAATTGAAATCTATAGATGACGAAGGCTCCAAAGCCCAACTTTTGGTCTATAATATCTGTCTTATACTTCCAACATCACAGATGCCCAGAGATTAAAGAGAAAAAAAAAAGTCTTCTCTAATTCAAGTTTCATTTACTTTTTCTAATAGTTATGCAAATGAGTGTAGCAAAATTAGGTAAATTATGTGGATGTTCTTGCAAGCAGCTGCTTAATACTATCTAGCTCACTGTGTGACCACTGTAGTCTAACTGAAGCTCAACTATGATTCATTTAAATGGTGTAGCTGTGAAGTTATGTGCAGTGTGTATTCCTTTAAGCTCATAGAATGAAGAGAGACGTTTCTAAATTAGAAGTAATCAGTCCTAGGTTATACTGAATTTAGATGCTGAGTACAAGGATACTTGTAGAGGTTAGCAATACGAATGAGAGCTAGCTCCTTGCTTCTTTCAGAATGATAACACAATGTCATTGCAATGTCCAAAACACAGTGGCAAAAGGAAAGCCTGCCCACAAATTTAAATGCTGTAATAAAATAATAAACAACAGCTGTGGTAAACACACTTGCCTAGAATGTGCAAGGACCTGATCAGTCTCTAGCAACACAAACGCGCTTGCACGCACACGCACACTGAATGGGGGAGTATAAAATATTAGCAAATGTGTTGGACTGCTCCAGACTAGCAGCTATGAATTGCTAAAAAAAAGTCTGTTCCTCTCCAGAGGATTGGCCAGCTGTGCATGTGCACACCACCAAGGCTCCTCCCTTTCAGTACTTTAACGTTGAGTGCAGCAGACGCTTGGCATTCAGTTCATTACAAACAACACAGTGTGAAATATATGACTTCTAAAGACCCTAACTGGCTAGTTATGGTAACCTTGGAGTGGTTCCTCACAGTTTCTGAGGATCTAATATCAATTCTGTTCATTTTTCATAACATTGTGCTCAAATCTCAGAAACACCTGACTCTAATTTTTAAAGTAAGGTAAATAATAGACACAAGAAGCTGAAAATCAGATGTAATGAATGTGTCACATCATGAAGTTTCCAAATGTACTGAGGTTGTGAATGTTTGAGAAACCAAGTGCTTACAGCTTTCTCTAGATGCTTAGATCCCTGGGTGAAACACTGGGCCAGCCAGGCTTGAGATGGTCGTTTCTGCAGCCTTCTGTGTAAATTGGGCATTCAAAGTCACTGGAGACCAAAGACCTCAATATATTTTCTGTTCTAACAAGTCACTTCCTGAAACACGGTAAACACCAACCAGATAAAAGTTGTCACAGTATAAAAAGGGTTTGCCCTCAAATCTCAAATATAGGGGGGAAAAAGAAGAATGCTGTGGATGAAAATAAAAAGAGACTTTGGAGCCACGTGAATCTGTGATACAATTCAAATTCAAATCTTAAAACAGTACCTTTGGAGAAATCCTACTGATTCTCTGTTTCCTCCACTGTAAAAAAGCTATGACGGTATCTACACTTTACAAAGTTGTGTAAGGACGCAATAGTGGCAGGATACCCACCTAGCCACAGGTCCTCAAATGGTAATCACTGGCAAAGGTCTGTGCAGATCTAATTTTTTCTCTGAGCTCTGTACAATCCCCTGGAAGGATCTGAGGTCATGCAGTAATCTGGAGAGTGTCACGCACAGTCTCTAAACACTGTCAGGTTTTAATGGCTGTATAATCGACACGCGCATTAAAAGTTTACAGAAGAATTTCCAAGTACTAAACTTGCTAGGATACTCCCTACCCATAAACTTTTTAGAACTGTTTTGATCATTTCATTTCCTCTCTTAAACTTTGCTTCTTTTTCTTAAGCTCTCAAACATAGCATCCTTTTGCTCTCTAGATCACCAAGATTTAGGAGACATGACCCTGCATACATGCATATATGTTACAGGAATTGCTGGTGCAGGGAGACTGTGGACTCATTGGTTGTCTTTACTTGAGAGAAGAGTGTAAGTCACATAAAATCAAACTAAACACACCTGGCCAGCAGCCCTCTGATATTTAGGTGGAAGTGGCCATGACCCTTCTTTCCTCAGCTACTTCTGCCAGAAGGTGATTTTGTTTTCAGTCTGACCTCATTTGTCTGCCTTACTAATGTGGGTCATACCTACCGAGAGCAGGGATTTGGACCTGGACTTCTAACATTGGAAATTCATTCAAGATAAATAAATGCATGGCATGAGAGTATCATTATTCCTGTTTTTGTGGAAAGAGAAACAAATTCAAAAAGGTTCACTGACATTGTCTAAATAAAGAGCCATGTCATGAACCTGCCTTTGCTGGCTACAAAGCTGTGGAAATTCATTGGTGTTTAAAGCTTAGAATCATGGGCTTAAGGTAGAGAGGGTGTAGAGGAAATGTGAATAGAGTAACCCCACACTAGTTCAGAATCGAGTCTACTAAAGGGTCCTTTATTTAGGGGGGCAGACTCACAGATCACAGTCCTCCGCACAAGCGGGGAAGAAGAACCAAATTCACCAGCCAGAAAGAGCGAGAGAGCAAGCACACACGTTTTTTGGCACCCAAGGCCATGTCCAACCTGGTCCAGCATCTCAAAGGCCATTGGCTAAGGAGTTTTACCAGCACCTCCCCCTTTAGTCTAAATAAGAGTTCCAAACCCAATATAAAACTATATACAATAAGAACAGATATCAAGTATAAAAATTAGAATTACAACCAGCATAAACAATATTAAGGAAGAAACATATACTAAATGTTTCAATAATTATTCTACCCTTTATAAATAGCTTGGCTAAGTCATGAGAGGAAGGTAACTACGACTATCTAGTCTTTAACCCCATTGAAGACCTGAGAAGGGATTCATATTACTTGAATAGATAGGAAGGGCAACAAATGACCGAGGCAACTGGCTACTTGGCCAGTCATTCAAAGTCTCATTTGCAACTTTGGAGCAACCAACTTTGGCTAAGGCCTAGTGTAACTGACAGACCATCTTCAGAGGCAGGAAAATTTTCAAAACCATCTTACCCTGTCTTGGCAAGGCTCGTCAGTCTTTTTTCTTGTATGCTGCTTGCCCTGTCTGACACCATGCATTTTGTCAGTGGTCAAGGCATGAGCAGTTCTTTCCTCAAAGGCCACTTTTGCCAAGAAGAGAACAAGCTCGAAGTAGAGTGTCTTCAGAACCCAACATTCTCTCAGGAATAGATTGCTGCTGCCAGAGCAATCGCGTCTCACTTCAACAGAACCCTAAGTTATTTACATGCCATATTCTACAGCTCTTTGAAGTGGTTGAAAATTACCTATCTATGCACAATACAATCTCTCTGTATCTAAAGAACCTAAAGAACCTGATTAGTCTAACTATAACTATGACAAACATGAATGACTATTGATCTGTAATATTTAATACTTTTCCAGCATAAAGAGTAGGATTTCATTTTAGAATATTGAACAATCTTAAAACAACTTGCAGCAAATGAGGACAATGACCTTAAAATGTAACAATGTATAAATATCTTAATCAGAGGTAGAAATGTATACTGCAATATAATAAATATATCCTAAAATTGTATCAATATACAAAATATCTTAAGCAGACAGAAATGTGCATGCATACAATATGACAAAATAACTTTGCATAAGTGTACAAATATTATAAACAGAGATAGGAGAATATTCAATATAAGAAATATAATTTGAATTTGTATCAATATACAAGCATCTATATCAATGTATAAATTGTTTATAAATAATGGCTATTATTATTAGTGTAAGCTCATACTAATCTACCTATTATCCCATCCAATTTCCCTTTTTATTTTTAAAGAAGATCCCTGAGCCTACATAATTTTTACCCCAACTCCCAACCCTATGCCAGTTACAAACAACCCCTAATTGATGTCCTAAACCCTGAGGACAAACTTTGTTGAGAGAGGGGACATCATCTTCTAAAATTACTTCCAGCTGCCATGGGAGTATTATTCTTTCTATGGGATCCTATGAAAGTAAAATGATGGTTAAGTTTCAAGACTACTATCTGATCTCATTGTAAATAGTCTCTGAATAGTCGATAGGATTTTTCTGAAGTTCTCATTTGACGTTCTGGCCAGAATGTTGTAAGAAGGAGCACCACTTCAACTAACCAAATTGAAACCATGTTGAGCAGCAAGTGCCCAAAACCAATCTTAAAGTAAAGTTCCTTTAGCAGTATCAGCATCATGACATCATATGAACCAGGTGGAGTCGTTGTTGTGGGGCCCCATCTTCTTCCTGGAAACTTCAAAGATTACTTCAGAAACATTTATTGTTCAATGTGGAAAACTTAAATATTATTAATATAGGCATATATTCAATGAAAAGTATGATAGAGAAAACAATTTTCTAAATTCTTTCTTCTTTCTGTCTCATACCAAATGGCTTCTGACATAAGACAGAAACTCTGACTTTTTCTCTTAACAACATGGTTGGATTCAGAGAAGGACAGAGCTGTTGTCCAACTCCAAAGCCAGCTTTGATTTTTAAGTGAGTCACGACTGTTAATATACTAGAGATATGTGTTCAGGTAATGAAATTTGACCCTGTAGATGACCTGTTCTCATAAGTCAGATTACTCTTTATTTGGTGATTCTTTCTGGGTAGTTATCTTTTTTCTTTAGGTATTTAATTGCCCAAGGTCTCTTGACATTTTAAAGATGAGTATTTTCCTGCAAAGACAAGAACAGAAAACCCTGCCCCAGCCATTGTGAGGTTTTCTTATGAATGTCACCTCTGTGGATGAGCTGACATTTCTCTGTCTCAAGATGTTTCTCCTTTTCAAACCAAATCTTTATTTATTTTGATGGTATCCATAGCTTTTCTTCTCCTGTGGAAACAAGAGTGAAACCCCTTCCCCAGCATAGCAAATCTCCTGGTTTCCATTCTGAAGTCAACACATCTTTGAAATACACCAGCTGATTTAATTCAGAAGTTTTTTCTATTATCCAATGTCTCTCTGCTACCATCACTCTTTTCTCATTAGCATTAAGAAAATTCAAGGTTAATAAATAGTTATGCAATCTATTTCTGGAGGTATTTTCCATCCTTTCCTGCTTAACATATAATTTATAGGCAAGGGATTGCAGTGCCTGGGCTGGCAAGAAATGCATGCCCCCTGGTGCCTAAGCATCCCTTCACCTATTTTCTTAGTTTTCATAGATGTGCTGCATACATATGCCCATGTAGCGTTCCCAGGGGTCAGAGACCTGTCTGATAATGGTTTCAATATTCTTCAAGTCTAATTCAATGTCTTTCAGACATTCTGATATCTAGAGTTATTTCCTACAACATCTTGGATGAGTATTTACTAGTTCTTGACATCTGAAAGATGGAGATAGTAATATCCAAAGTAAAGGCTTGTCTTGAAACCAATGCAAGTATATGCAAGAAACCAATGTAAGTGTGGGCTCAATAACTTCCCATATCACACTGCTTCATGATATTTTTGAACCTTAGCAATCAGAGAGAATTATTGTGTTGTAGGTTAATTTTTATAGCCACAATGGTAAATGTTTCTGTTCTTTAGGATATTCAGTAGACAAAGGGAATTATGAAATTTAGAACATTTCATGGTTTTAAATTTAAATTATCCTAATTTCTTCTAAAAATTATGAAATAATTGTGAGGTTCTTTCCCAATTTTGATTGATTTACAGAAATAGTTTGTACAATTAGGGCATTATTTATAGAAGAGAGCACCTGAAAAATCCCAGTGAGATTGTAAATCCCACAAAGTAGATAGAATTCTCCTGGGGAAGTTATGGACCTTAAAACAGTTGAGAGCATCTGGTGGCTTGTTACAATAGTACAATTACTCACTTATTCTCTCACCTCAGGGCTAGAAATCTACGTTGAAGCATCAGTGTCCCCTCAACAGCTCTTCCTACCAGGTTGATGTTGTGGTGCACATTAAGCAAGGTTCAGGTAGACATCTGAGAGGCAGCCTCCTTGAAGCCAGGCTCTAGATGCCATGGGTCTTCTTGCAGTTGTCTCCAGGGAACAGCTGGTTCTACAGCTCTGATTTCCCAGCTCTTATTGATCACCTTTCAGACCACTTTCTTGGTTAGGTTAGGAAGAAGAACATCCCAGCATCTGAGACAATAATCTGGTTCAAATTACTTCTCCTTCTTTGTGTGATTGGAAAGATTATGCCTAAAAGAATATGAATAATTTCTTCAATTCATTCATGGAGTTGTTAGTTATTGAATGTCAATTCTTAGGAAACGAGAAATCACTAAAAATCATTAAAAGAGGAACCAGAGATGCTTGAGTTTTGTTTTTTTCTCTCTTGATTTTTCAAAGATTCTCTTTTCTCTGCCATGGAAATAAACTCAAGCTTGTTCATATGGATGCTTTGTGTGGTCATACATGAGAACATGGTACAGTTTCTCACACTACTAGTCTAATAGACAGGGACAAGACAGGCTGGCTTTGCCCCAGCCTGAGCCCTCATCTATTAGACATGAGAAAGAGGTTTCCATTCATATCCTCATTCTAGAATACAGAGGGAATGCATACCACAGCACACTTGGGCTGCACTACAGGGTTGAGGTTGTAGCAAGGAGGTACTTCCTAACTCTGACCCACAGGACAGCATTCTACCCCAGATCACTATGTTCAGAAGGAGGTTTGCATCTTGGAACCTTTTTACCATTTCTAGATAGAACGTGATCAGTGCAGAGTACCCGGTCATTAATTGATGCCAAAGAGATACTAAAAAATATCTGGTGAAATAAAGAAAACTAGATGAAAGTGATGAACATTTAAATTAAGTTTGGAATATCCTCGCTGCTCTTTTGCTGTTCAGCCACAGAGACGGAAATAGCAAAGGAAGGGCAGCCCCTTCTCCTCAGTCCCCAGGGAAACTCACACTGCAGTTCTCCTTCCAGCTGGAAAACCCGAAGCCTTGAGTTCTCACTCATCTCTGTACTGACCGGAAACTCAATACATGGTGCAGAATGTCTGCGACTGGGCTGTCACTTTATCTGCAGCCAGTCAGAAGAACCTGTGTGCTGTTGTTCTAAGCTAAGCGCCTCTGCAGCCTCCATTCCCTGGGGCTACAGCTGTCACAGTGACTTGATGCGTTAACTGGCAGCCGTGTAAGTCTCTTCCAGAGAGAAGTGGCTATAAGAAACATCTCTGCAGCACGGGGGAAGGGGGCGTCTTTCCAAGGGGGCCTAGACTTGTGTATTTTACCTGGATTGCTGAAGGAACCTCATGGAGAAGGCATGCAACAAGTTGGCTCAGCTACCCTGCATGCGAGGGTGTGTGGCCACTCACTATCGCACCTTCAGCTCTGCGTCCGTTAGAAAAGCCTGATACAGGTCCAGTGGTGTTGGTCTTCTTTCTTCCACCAGTGGCCTCTGCTTGTTAGGCTATGGACTAAAAAAAAAAAGCAAGGGCATTAACTGCAGCTTTACCATTTTCCCTTCACTTTCATTTTTCTCCCAAAAAAGATGGGGGGGGGGGGCAAAGCAATGTAGTCATGTGTTCCTAGCACAAGGCTGCAGTGAGGAAACAGCTCACTGTGGGTATGCCCTGGTTTTGCCTTTGTGGTCGTCATGAACCCACCCACCCCCATGTTAATTTCATCTCTTTTCTCTCCTGTTGGACAAACGCATTGTCATTATCGCTGGCAGCAGATTTGGCCCTCTATCTCAGCCTGGTCTAGCAGCCCAATAATGCACAGGCCAGCATGAGTATTTATCTCAAGGTGACACTTGTAATGGCTGACTGCTGCACTTCTTAATCCGTTTATGCAATCCTTCCTCTTTTGCTTGCAGTTGTTGGCAGGGATTTAGCAGCAATAAAAATGGTTCCTTTCCCAAGACAGAGTTCATTCAATTTAAAGCTGGATTGATTATAGCTAAACTTATGACATGTCTTTACAAAGGAAGAAAAAACAGCAGTAAATTATGCGCAGTGATTATTTAGCATTTATGGAGTTCCCACAGTGTCCTGGGCTCAGCACATAACAGCTAGAAATAAACTGCTGCCCTTGAGAATCAAAGCACAGCTGTCTATCTGAGAGGGCATCTAGGGCAGCCCATCAATCCAGGTGCCATTTAACTTCTGTTCAAGGGTCACCTGGCCATATGGCCACTCAGTCTTACTCTCAGTGACGTTTTCTGACGGTATGGAGTTAATAAACTCTTGGCCCATATCTGTGCATTCTCTTGTCTTTCTCTCAGAACCATTTTGCTATCATCCTTGGCTTTTGGTCTATACTCCAGAGATCACTCCTTCCTGCTCTTCAACAGTTTTATGTAAAGACTAAGGCATTTGCAGAGGCTAGCATGCTGAGGGTGGCATTGTCTGCCCAGTACCTGACATTTATCCTGTGGTAGTCTGGCCAGTGCACAGGTTAAGGTGCTAAGAGCAGGTGGCAAAATTTTCTTCTAACTGTAGTTGTGCAATATGTTACTTGTATGTTCATCAATCAGAGAATTCAGATGCAGATTTTGAGAACATCTTATAAAATGCAACTCATGCAACAATTACACAGGTGCATATTTATGGTCGTGGTTGCTGTTCTGTTGCTGTAATAAATACCCCACCACCAAGCAACTTGGGAAAGTTGACTTTGCTTTGGCTCACAGTGTGACATTATGCTCCATCACTGTGGGGAGTCACAGCAGCAGGAGCTTGAGGAGGCTGCTCTTCACACTGCATCCATAGACAAGAGTCAGCAGCAACAAATGCTAAGACTCACATCATCTTTCATTTAGGCATTGCAGGATCCCTGATCAAGCAATGTTTCCTCCCATGTTTAAGATGGATCTTACCTTATCAATTAACCCTGTCAGCTGACAGCACTAAATATCACAATAACTTAGATTTGGAAGTTTAGTGTAAGATTCTGAATTCATTGTAATCCCCATTCAACATACTACTTAATAATTACTTAGAAAGAGAGAAAGAGAGAAGAAAACCTAGCATTTTCTTTCCTTATTTTAACCATTAATTTTTTATTGATTTTTATTGAACTCTACATTTTTCTCTGCTCCCCTCCCTGTCTCTCCCCTCCCCCCTTCAGCCCTCCCCCCTTCAGCCCTCCCCCAAGGTCCCCATGCTCCCAATTTACTCAGGAGATCTTGTCTTAACCATTGACTTTTAAAGGGATAAAAATAAAAGTGGAGAGAATCAAGTGAATTAAGATAAAGAATATTAACCAGTGTTCATCATATAACAGATCCACTCCACTCAACCTTTTAAATATTTAAATGTTTTAGAGGAGGAAACAGAGGCTACAAGCTGTTAAACAACTTTCCACTGAAAGAAGACATATGGTAAATTCACATCCTCACTGAAGAGCAAGACATTACTGCCACCTATGATTCGATGCACACACATGCACATTGTTGGCCCCACTTAAGAGGATTCGGTGCATGCATGCACATTGTTTGCTCCACCTAGGATTCCATGCACACACACATATCTTGTTTACCCCATCTAGGATTCCATGCACACACATGCATGTTGTCTACCCCACCAAAATTCCATGTACACACATGCATCTTGCTTCCCCCACCTAGGAGTCCATGCACACACATGCATGTTGTCTACCCCACCTAGGACTCCATGCACACACATGCATGTTGTCTACCCCACCAAAAATTCCATGTACACACATGAATCATGTTTGTCCTACAGTACCATTCTCACTAATACTTTGATCGGCTTTGGAATTAAAAATAAAACTTTTTTGTATTGTTTATTGGTAAATACTTCGATATCAGAAATTATTAGACAACATTAGAGCAAATATCCTAATGTTGCCCCTATAAATTCAGATTATATTTAAATAATGGCAGGGATTTGGGGTGTGTTTATTTGGTTTTTAAGATAAAGATAAAATTAATTTGAATTGCCAAATGTTTCATTTTCTTACATCTGAGCCCTTTTTTGTTTCTTTCTTTTTTTTTCTTTTTGCATCATTTTTTAAGTACCAAGGCAAGGCCTTGGGGAACATGCCTGTAATCCCAGTACTCTGGAAGTGAGTGAATCAGGACTTCAGTCATTTTCAGCTACATCGCAATTCAGGGCAAGCCTGGGTACATGAAACCTGTCTCAAAAATGTTAGCCATGCACAGATTATAGGAAATTTGAGCCAGGATTCAAATTTCAGCTAATGATTTTTTTGTTATTTGGAATGTCACGTAGGATCAAAAGAGAAATTGGCTTTTTCCAACCATAGTAAGATCTCAAGGACAAATTTAACACCTGCATTAGTGATCTCGGATTAGATTAATTGATCTAATATCAGAATCTTTGCTTATGCTCAAGTCTGCTCATACACTTGCTGCCTGTGTATCTTTCCCCACAGTGGACCTGGACAGGCTCAACGATGAGGTCAAGCGTTACAGTTGCACTCCCAGGAATCACTCGGTCAATCTCAGGGAGGAGCTAAAGTTGACCAATGTAGTCTTCTTCCCGAGATGCCTCCTCGTGCAGCGCTGTGGGGGCAACTGTGGCTGCGGAACTGTCAACTGGAAGTCCTGCACCTGCAGCTCAGGAAAGACGGTGAAAAAGTATCATGAGGTCTGTCATCTCCAGTGTCATGCATTGTTGTATGCAGCTATTCTGTCTGCATCGTCTTGAGTTTGTGGTGTCCTGGGAGATGGTGCCATTTAACATGGTTGGTCAAGGGGCTGAACAGAAGGCTCAATAGTTAAAAACATTTGCTGGCCTTACAAAGGATCCTGGCTAGTCTGCATTTTATACTAGTTCCAGAGGATCCAATGTCTTCTTTTGGCCTCCACAGGTACCTACATACATAATGCACGTACACACATGCAAACAAAATGCTCATATACATAAAATGAAAATAATGAAATCTGTACAAACAAATCCTGTTTGTCAATTGTTCACCCAGTCAAGGGTGTGGTTGGGAGCTAAAATTCTACACAACTTAAGTACCTGGCTCAAGGGTTAATTCTATCCTGAAGAAGGGAGTCTTGATTACAGCCTTCACAATAAGCTATGTGGGTAGACAACAGTGTGAGAGAGACTTTACAGAGCCTCTTCATTCAACTTGTAAACAAATCTGGTATTTACTTACAAGCTGTAGCTGTTAAATCTAGGTGACTGCAAGAAAATACTAAGGGCCAAATTTTCATTCAGTGGAATCATACTTGTAAAAAAAAAAAAAAAAACCAAAGAATAAAAATAAATGTAAAATTTTGAAGTAGTTTGCATTTGCTTTCCTGGAAATGCTTATCTTTCCTAAATAGTATCCACTGCTACCTGGAGATTTAACTCTTGGATCACTAAAGAAATAAGCAAAAGTAAACACAAAGATCAAGATCAGGGGACACAAATTAAAAGAGCAATATGTGTAACAGAAGACAGCTGCCCAAGCCCTGGGGCAGCCAGCGCTGAAAGAATACATTAGCTCACTGAGCAGCTTGCCAGTCATGCTGGGCAGGGAAGCTCTCTTTCTGTGGTGCTCATGGAGAGTGATCTGAGGACAAAAGCTCAGGCAGAGGTGAGGCATCCATAGAAATGCATCCTAAAATACTAACATGAGAAGCTGATGTTGCCATTGGACAGTTTCAGATGCAAAGGAGGTGTTTTATGGGCAGCAGTGCTTGGTGGCTGTGGTACTTTAAATGTAATTGGCCCCCACAGCTCATACGGAGTGACACTATTAGGAGGTGTGGCTTTGTAGAAGTAGGAACGGACCTGTTGGAGGAAATGTGTCACTTTGGAGGCAGGCTTTAAAGTCTCATATATGCACAAGTATTTTAGACCACTTCCTATTGCCTGTACGTCAAGATGTAACCAGTACCACATCTGCCTGCACACTGCCATGCTCCCAGTCACCACGCTCCTCGCCGTAATGATAATGAACTAACCCTGTGAAAATGTAAGTCGTCCCAATTAAATGGTTTTTTTCTTCTTTATGAGAGTTGCCATGGTCGTGGTGCCTCTTTACAGCAATAGAAACCCTAACTAAGTGGCTAACCATGTGGACCTGAGTCAAAAGCCCAGCAGAGCAAAGGAATACATAGAGAGCCTCTCAAAATAAGACTTGCAGATTTGGAATTGCAGGTTGGGAGCTGGACATAGGAGGTGAAGATTTTAACCTTAGCATTTGGGAGGCAGAGGCAGGAGAATTTCTGCAAGTTGGAGGTCAGTTTAGTCTGTATAATAAGTTCCAGACCATGATCAAAACAAACAAATAAAAGATACAACGCTAGCTGTAGGCAGGTACTTTTGGAGTTGCTTTTAAGGGTGTTTGTTTCTTTTTACTTAGTTCAAGGTGATGAAAGCAAATTTTTTTTAGTCATATGGAAATACAGTTATAACTTCATGAACATTAATCAATAATATGCAAACAATTTGACAAATAACACGTGATACTAAGTATAAATTGGGGTTGGTGGTGGTTTTCTGTCCTGAAAACAATGAAACACTAAATTTTAGGTAACTTCTGGAAAAAAACAGCTGAGCACATAAACACTGATGTCTTCATCCTAGGAAAGACAGGTCCCAGAGAAGTGGTTAGGCTCGACTTAGAGCAGCAGAACTTACCATTTTACACCCACCCAGAAAGTGTTTTCTTAGCTTTAAGAGTAGCTGGGTCTGCCTCACTGCTTTCTCATACCAACAGAGAGCTGTCACCCCACTCTTTATGTTCTATGTATGAGCTGATGAACCCTAACGGGAGGTTGCCCTTCAGGCTCAGAATGTCAGTTTTGTGGTGTTTAAAAAAAAAAAGAATAAATGTGGGGTCCAATAATTGGTGGGAGCTAAAATAATCTAGGAGTGGCAAGATCTCCTATGCAGTGACTGAGCACCAGCCTGCAAGCCCGGCTCTGATATATTTGTGGACTGCTTTCCTTTTGGCTTGACTCTGCGTGAAGAGGTTTCAGCTCAACTCTTTTTCTTTTCTTCACATTCTGTATTTGAGAAACTCCCAAACTGAGCACTGCGTGGCAGACAGGTGGGTCTGTGCAATCTGAAGCGCCCAGTACCGTTCTTCCACTCGGTTCTCTATTGTCTCTGTATACTGTAACAGCCTTGAGCTGCTATTTACAATTAATAGAGTCTGAGGAAACTCTATTAATGGAAACTCTATTAAGCCCTTGTTTGATTGTGAGGTATAAAACATTGATGTTCATTTGAAAGTTCAGTCAGTGGATAATATCTCATTGAAACACATGGTATAATATTTTTACCGCTAGGGCTCTGCAGAGTCCTATATGAAATGACCCCGCCAAGCACAGGACAAAAGCCCCCAGCAGCATCAATCACTCCGTCACTGACTGCACACCTGAAACAAACACTCCTGTCAGCTTCCCCTCCAACTGCTGAAATACCCTGAAATGCGTCCTGATGGTCACTGTCATGTGCTCTGTGGAGAACGGCAGAGAGCTGCTTCCATTTCCAGAAATAGGAATGGTTTGAACTTCATCTCATTAGGAGAACCTGTAAGCCCTTTATTCTGTTAGTTCTGTGCCTGTGCTCCCACGTCTGCTGCGTTAAAGGCAGTTTCCCAGTCTGTGCTTGCAGCTGCTGAGATGTGAAATGAGTTTCTATGAGAGATGATGGCCTTAAGGGATTAAGAACTTGTGTAGTGAGCCTGTATGCTTCCCCACAAGTATTTCAGTGCTTAACAGTCAGAGATAGGATATGAGCAATTAGAAAGCTCTGGGTGAAGCTAGCATTGTCACTGTTTGCACAGCCATGGTACTCCCCTTGTAGCAGGGTGAGCAGTCTTCAGTGTAAGACAAAGTTATTTCTGCTTTCAAACCTCAGGATAAATGAACTATGTGTATTATTTGCTGTGTAAAACTGAGGACCTGAGTTCAAATCCTTGGCACCCACATAAAACCTGGGTGTGCCCATCACTGTGACAGATAGAGATGGGGCTTGCTGGCTGCCGGTCTAGCTCCATGCCCACTGAGAGACCACTGCTCCACATAATAGAGCAGAGATCAATAGAACAGAACATCAGAAGTCCTCCTCTACCTACATGCAGATGTCCACAGCTATACATAGGAAACACGTAGACACATACACACACATATATAAACACACACATACATAATCACATACACACACAATAAGTAATTTGTCAAGTTTTGTAGGTTTCCTGATTCATAACATTCTTTCATAGCATTCTTCTTATTCATTTTGAATGCATAGTATAAAATTAAAACAATATAATTTTCTCTACTCTTTCTATGTTGATTGAGGTTTTCCTGTCCTGCTTGGTTCCCGCAATCGTTAAGTCCCAAAGAAATCACACAGAGGTCCACATTAGTTATAAACTGATTGGTCCATTAGCTCAGGCTTCTTATTAACTCTTAAAACTTATATTAGCCCATTGTTCTTATCTGTGATAGCCATGTGACTAGGTACCTTTTTCAGCAAGGCAGTCACATCTTGTTTCTTCTGTGTCTGGGCTAGGACTGCAGAGAGATGGGCTTCCTCCTTTCCAAAATTCTCCTGTTCTCCTTGACCCACCTCTACTTCCTGTCTGGTTTTCCCACCTATACTTCCTGCCTGGCTACTGACCTATCAGCATTTATTTAAAATATAATTGACAGAAAACAGATAATTGTCCCACACCATTTCCGAGTTTGTGACTGAGGCCACCCTAATAAGAGAGATAATAACAGAGACACATATAGATCTAAAACATTTCACATGACCCAGGAGCCATCATAAGGAAACAAAGACCCTAGGAGCAGACTGGCCAGAGTGGGTTCTATGGAGCAGGTCTGATAAAGTGCGCCAGGCGGTGAGTCTAAGCTGATGACACAGCCTCTGGCCACTACCGTCACTCTTCTCTTCTGTCCCTTTGTACAAAAGATGACAAAGGGCTCACGGCTCACAGAAGGCTCTCTTCCTCAGTCAGGACACAGGGCTCACATAGGTTTGCGCATCCTGCTTCATGGGGTTGATGACCTATTTCACAGCTGAGAGAGTCTGTAAAATGACTTCTGCCCTTCAAAAAAAAAATACTTTGGGTTTAAAAAAGCAATGCTCAGCTCATTCAGCAACTGATGGAAACAGATGCAGACCCACAACCAAATATTAGGTGGAGCTCAGGGATTTCTGTAGAAGGGAGGGAGGAAGGATTGTGAGACCAAGAGGGGTCAAGAACATCACAAGCAAACCCACAGAATCAACTAATGTGCGCTCATAGGAGCTCACAGAGACTGAGCCGACAATCAGGGAGCCTGCATGGGACTTACCAAGGGCCTCTCTCTATATGTTATAGTTATGTAGCTTGAGATTCTTGTAGGACTACAGGAGGAACAGGGGCTGTCTCTGACACTTTTTCTAGCTTTGGGGAGCCTACTCCTCAAACTGGGTCACCTTTCCCAGTCTTAGCACATGGGGAGGTGTTTGTTCTTACTACAGCTTGACATGCCATGTTTTGTTGATACTCGTGCTAGGTCTGCTCTTTCCTGAACAGAAATGGAGGAGAAGTGGACTGAGGGATGGGAACAGACATAGGGTGGGGAGCAAGACTATGAGGAGAGAAATTGCAGCCAGGATGGAAAATGAAGAAAGAGCTAAAGAAATAAATGCAAGGTTCAGGGCTGGGTCTATAACTCAGTGCCAGAGTTCTTGTCTGGCATAGTCAGGTGCTAGGTTCAATTCCACTACTGCCAATAAATAGCAATAATAATTCAAAGATATTATTTCATTTCCTTCCTACTGATTTGTGACTGTTTGTCATAATTTGTCCTCAATGGCTCTTGAAAGGAAGAGACCACTTTTTGGTTCCTGGCCGCTTAGCAGGCAATAATCACACAAAAAGTGTATTAATTAAATCACCGCTTGGCCCATTAGCTCTAGCTTCTTATTGGCTAACTCTTACATCTTAATTTAACCCATCTCCATTAATCCGTGCATCACCACGAGGTCGTGGCCTACCAGCAAAGATTCAGCATATCTGTCACCAGTGGCTTCTGTCACCATGGCTTCTCTCTGACTCTGCCTTCCTTCTCCCATGCTATAGGCCAAGCCAGTTTTTTCTTCATTAACCAATAAAAGCAACATATAGACAGAAGAGCCTCCCACACCAAATGGCCACAGCCATTGAGTCAACAGTCAAAATCATAGAAGACAGCAATTTTATGTCTTTTATTTGTTTATTTTCTCTGTCTTTCCGCTATTGATACTATCATGATGTCGTGCATTAATCAGAGTTCTTTAGCAGAACAAGAGTGATGGAAGTGATGTGTGTGAGAGATGGAGAGAGAGAGAGAGAAATAGAATGTGAGAATTTATTAAATTGGTGTATGTTTGGATGCCTCAGCCATCCCAGTCTGGCACCAAACACCTGGACGGTTCCTGCAGGGCAGCTGTTCCTTAGTCAAACCAGGAGGTGGAAATGTTGCTCTGATCTCCACAGAGAATCACAACAGTGTAGGGACACCTAGGGAGATGCCCTGCCGTATTTAGGGTACATCACCACAAGTCGGCTAAGGCACTCAAGTCAGCTCCTCGGTTTAGAGTCCCAATGCACTGATTTTAAGGTATGTTAAGCTGAGATTAAAGCCTAACATTGCACGTTAGCTTTGCTGCCTGAACTGTCCAGCAGAACCTGCTGCGATTATAGCGTGAACTCTGCATGTCAGCGCAGCCCGAAGCAGAGGGAGAAGAGAGTTCCTAGCCAGCTGTGACTGCCAAATATCTGACATGTGCATAATTCAGACAGGAAGTGAATTTTTTAATTTAATTCCATCTTAAGTAATTGCCTCACAGGTCAGTGGATTCCGTGTTGTATAGAGCTGAGATCTCTCTGTTGCCAGTGTTGTGACCCTTTAATACAATTCCTCATGTTGTGGTGACCCACCACAAAATTATTTCTATTGCTACTTCATAGCTATAATTTGGCTACTGTTATGAATCTTTATGTAAATATGTACTCCAATGGTTTTGGGTGACCCTTGTGAAAGAGTTGTTTGCCCACAAAAATATGACCCACAGGTTGAGAATTACTTATTTATGGCATCTAGAATCATCCTTTCCTCTTTGTTTATTAATATAGAATTTTAATTTAATTCTATATTAAAATAAGATTACAGTGTGAAGGCTAGAAGATGTAAGCAGTCATTTATCCCTGAAATACAAGCTTCATAAGAATAAAGTAATGTCCCTAGTCTATTCTGGAAAATTGAACAGCTAGTTTTAGGACATAATGACAAAGAAGAAAGGCTCCAAGGAAGAGTGAGTCCATGGTACAATGATAAGATGTTAAATACCTACTGAATATTTTAAATTAATTCTGTTGTGTTTCCCATATTGGAAACTTGTTACTAAAATAGACACTTAACAAAACAAAATGAGAACTAAAAGACCAAGAGCTCAGTTGTTCTACCCTCTGCAAAAGGAGTGGTGAAGTTGAGGTCATGATGTCACTAACCACAATGAAAGTCAGAGAATCTTTGGTATTAGTTTCTTGGAAGTAGCATTCATGGAGCAGACAGAGAACTTTTCTCAACCTTTGGATGGACCATGAGTCACACCCATTTTCTTGCTGTGTGAGAGAGAACCAGGACAGGAAGCAGAAACACATTAAGTTCAAGCTCTGCTAACCAGGCAGCAGATAAATGCTAGCCAAGGAAATCCCTCAGTCCAAAAGAAGCCTACAACTCGAAGGCTTTAAGAAGCCTTCCAATAGCCTGATACCCATCAACTGTTCTACTTTTCACTATCTCTTACTGAAATTGTATAAGCAATATAAAGGAATTGGTGCTTAAAGGACCATGTGATTGCAAAAGAAGAAAGCTATGGTATGGGATGTTGCATGTATAAACAGCTTGTATAAAAAGGGAGTTTAGTCATTTTCAGAATGACAATCATAACACTTATGCTTCTTACCGTGTGGGAATGAGAGGTGACTGACAGCATCCAGAGACTGAAAACCACAAGGCAAATGTGAACAGACCTCCGAGAGCCAATGGCCCGACAGTCTCTATACTGATGCTTCCCAGCCCTGCTCACTCACTTGCCACACCAGGCCCTCTTGACCAACCTTAGCAAACATGCAAGGGATACAACACTCTCAGGACCAACAAGTCCCTCCTGTGTTATGACAGCCACATGAGTTGTTCTAGAACTCCATGCAAGACAGCTCCTATGTTTTTCTGCAGCAGAGAGGCTAAATATGTATAAAGGGTTCCTCTAAATTGCTATTAAAATTGTTTTACCATTTAATTCTACAAAGATCCTCATGGTAATTCTGGCATATTCATGTACAGTTTTTATTTGAAACAAATATCCACAGATGTCAAGATTGCCTTTTCAGAAGTCACAAGCATTTCCTAAACCCTCACTGTAACCCAGGTCTCTGTCACCTTCAATCTTTTTCTGTGTATCATTTAAGCTGTTCTTCGACACTGTCTTTCTTTGGAAGTACTGTCCCTTAGACACAGTTCAGTGGTTCACACGCACTGCCCAGGCTCTGCTGAGTCATTACCCAGAGAAAAAAAACATAATTCCTCTTCCAAATAGCTTTCTTTAGACACTTTAGTTTCAGAGTAATTCACTTCCATCCCTAAGACTGTGTGAATCTCTATATTCATATGAAATTTTTACACATGAGAAAAGGCAATAGAGAAGCAAAATTAGGAGTTTATTTGTTTCTTAAGGAACTAAATCTCTATGTTGAATACTGCTTGTTTTCAAAGTTAGGTAAAATATTAAATAAACTCTTAATGATTCAGGTTTATATAAAACATTTGCCCTGAAATATGTACTTGTATTTCTATGCCAGCCATTAATTTGGGAACTGTTACAAGGTTTTAACAACTTTTTTTATATTCCCAATAAACAAGAGCTCAAGTCAGCAAATAGCTTTTTCTGCCTGGTATTATTTTATTAGTGTAATAGCCTTATAGCAATGACTCATTCACTGGTTTATTGGCAACAAGGCACAGGATAGTAGTCAAACATCTTGTGGGATTATGACACTGGTAATTAATAAAACTGGGCGTAAAAGTCATTGACTGGGTCTGTCACTTTCCATTTGGTGGATGCCAATTTTCTTGGTTTCACGTGGTTTTTTCAGACAATGAAAAGGAGTAAAGATTTCCAATTTTGCCTGTAGGTGCTTGAACTATGGCTGGCTGCACCTCGGTGGATTTTCATTTCTGCTGTATGTGCGCAGCTGTGAAAGATAGCTTGGAAAATAGGAAAGCATTTTATGATTGTACCATTACCAAGTTTCTTCGGCTGCTGTCATTAATTCAACGGTCACTTCTCTTTAAAGGTGGCCAGGTAACCCATAACCTACCAGTTTGCTCTTGCTGATAAGAGTTTTTCATTTTTCTTTTAACTTTCCATGCTTCCTCCAATCAGCCTTGCTTTCTTCATTTTTTTAATACTGCGTACCTGACTTAAAACTATTACATGGTCTGAAAGCTTTGAACATCAGTGCTGGGATCAGCCGTTAAAGCAGTTCAATTTCCACTTTGTTCAAATAGTGCTTTTCTGTCTTATCTGGAGAAAGTGTCTGTCAATTCATTTTTTTTTCTTAGCAGCAAAACACATATATATTGTGCTCTTGTAGCTTATTATAAAACACAAGGGGGAAATCCCTGAAGAATCAGAAGTCCAACTAGAAAACCTGTCCAAACTCTTATAACAAATATTCACTTTGTTTGCCATCAAATGGGAAGCAATCAACAGAAGACTGCTGTTCCAGGTGCCTGTCACTGGAAATTATCAGAGCTTAATAATGGTCTACTGTAAACAAATACTTAGGAAGCTCCTCTTCTTAGGAATCATGTCACTCCCCAGTAACCCCTCATCCTGGTTACATGCATATGGTCTGGGACAAGACTTAAAAAAATATACTGGAGAAATTTTTGGTGATGCTACAGGGGTCCTACCCAGTCCTGTCCAGAGCCTTCTTACCGAAAATGGCAGAGTTTTCCTATTTGTTGTCAGTCGGACTAGTTGATACCCCAAAGTACATGTATTACATGGATTTTCATGGAAGAATAAGAGCTTTTTCTTTTTGTATTGAATTGACCTTATTGCTTCCATGTTGCCTCCTGTGTTTGTTGGAGGCTAGATCACAGGGAAGACGTGAAAGAAAGAAAATTATCCATATATTTCCACACATCACCTTCACCAAGATACATGTTTCAGGATCTACTTTGTGGCCAACATGCATGCTGCTTAGAAGTACAAACCAAATCTTCTGTGATTAAGGACCTTCCTCAGGCTGCCTGGAACTGATTACGTTCTGGTTCTCTCACTGACAAGCTCCGTGATTTCAAGCAAGTAACTTAATCCCTCTTAATACATGACTTATTATTCATCTAGTGGAGCCCTAATAATTTCATACCTGCAAAGCCAGTTACAATAGGGTTTGGTATCTGGGATAACTCAATGTTGGAGATAATATTTACCATCTTTATTTTTATAATCCATTTATTAGAGAGGACATAAAAATGTGTGACACAGATTATGCATGTGTAGTTGTAGCAGAGTCATGGGAGAAAATTATACAATCTATGATATTGACATTTGAACTTACGGGAGCATGGTCCTTTATTTTTGTTGTTGTTGTTGTTGTTGTTGTTTTTGAAACCATTTTTTTGAATCAAACTCCAGGTCCCTTGCCAGAATGAACATAAAAAGAATGGTTGTACTCTGCCTTGCTGGAGAGCCAAACAAACAGCTTTGCTAAAGGCTAAAGAAACAAAGACTGTGGACTGGGAGGATCGGTCCTGAGGAATCTTGACAGAGTTGTTCTTAATACATGCTTTGGGTTTGGTTAGGACTTTCAGCACTCACTGTAAGAGTAAAAACACAATTCATAGTGTAGAACTGTAGAGATGCCATAGAAAGTTATGCAGGCATTAAAGTAAATCCTCCACCCCGCCCCATGTAATCTTCAGTGAGATCCAAAGTATACCAAACAAAGCATAAGGAGCTCCCACTGAACTTCACCCTCGGCTTCAGGCAAAGCTTCAGATACAGAAGGAAGTGGTAGGTATAACAGAGAGAGACATGTTGTCAGCATTCAGAAAACTAGGAGGTAATATTCTGGTCCACAGCGTACATCCCCAGAAGACTGTAGAAGAAGGACTTCCATAACTTATAACCTTTCCTGTCTGATCAATAAATCATGCATGGCCATACATCTCCACCATGTAACAAACAATGACCAGAAATGGGGAAAACCTGCGCAGACTTTTGGAAAACTGCAAGATGCTGCACAGTTGTTTGCCAGTATCATGGTGAGGAAAGAGACAACTAAAACACACAGGCTGGTAGAAACCTGTCTACATACAGAAGATAAGGGATGAGCTGGCTAAGATGAGTTTGCGATGTTACCAAGTGTATGTCCCTGGGACAATGTTTGACTCAGTGAAGCATGCAGCACACAAGAAGGCATAGAGTCTCTTTAAACTAAAGATATGCAAAATTATTTTAGGAGCCAGAGAGATGGCTTGGCAGATATAAATACTTTCTGTGCAACCCTGCCAACAGGATTCAATCCCCGCAACACCCACAGTAGGAGAGAATTAACTTGTCCTCTGACCTCTGCTGACTCTCTCTCTCTCTCTCACACACACACACACACACACACACACACACACGCCAAATACACTCTTTCACACACACATACACACACCATGCAAACAGCAGTAGTAATAAATAATTTTGAAGGAAGAAAAATTATTTTATACTTACTTATTTTAAAAAGTTATTATATATACTTATTGAGTATAGTAACACAATGATTATATACAAATATTAGTGTGCAAGTATTGTGTTGTAGCTCAGTCTTTTGAATTGCAGAAAGCATTATATAGTCACATTAAATAGTCACTAATGGCCCTCAGGGGGAGTGAAGGAGGGATTTGCTTTAATCTAGCATTTATTCATATTGGCATTCTGTTCAAACCTTATCATTCTGTCCTTGGTGTTAATATATTTAGTATTATATTTGTTTACAACACATACTTTGCTAAGAGCAATGATATATTTCTACAGTACTTAACTCAGCTTAGGTCTTTAGGAGGCTATCAATAATACTGTCCACTAAGACACCTGAAGACATCTTCCTACTGGCAGAAAGGCAGGGATATTATTCTGGGAGGAGTTATGGGGTCAATGATTATTTGTAGAAATATCTAATGTGTTTATTTCTACATCAAGTTTATCTCATTCACTGGACTTTTCAAAGGCTTGTGTACTGTCTTCGTTAGGATTTCTATTGCTTTGAAGAGACACCATAACCAAGTAACCAAGGCAACTCTTTTTTTTAACTGATTTTTATTGAGCTCTACATTTTTGTCTGCTCCCCTTCCTGCCTCTCCCCTCCCCTCTTCAACCCTATCCAAAGGTCCCCATGCTCCCAATTTACTCAAGAGATCTTGTATTTTTCTACTTCTCATGTAGATTAGATCTATGTAAGTCTCTCTTAGTGTCTTCGTTGTTGTGGAAAATATTTAATTTGGGGTTGGCTTGCAGTTTCAGAGGTTTAGTTCATTGATACCATGGAATGACATCGTGACATGCAGGCAGACACAGTGATGGAGAAGGAGCTAAAAGTTTTACATCTTGGTCTGCAGGCAACAGGAAGTGAACTGTGTGCCACACTGGGCATAGCTTGACCATATAAGACGTCAAAGCCTGTCTTCACAGTGACACACTTCCCTCAATAAGGCCACACCTACTCCAATAATCCACACTTCTTAATAGTGCCACTCCCAATTTTCCTTCAAACCACCACACATACTAATCATCAGAAGGGGAATGGGTGGGTGGCATCTGGTTGAATTAAACCCCATGGGTTTTCTAATAGGAAATATGCTTCTTATTCTAGGTATTAAAGTTTGAGCCTGGCCATTTCAAGAGAAGGGGCAAAGCTAAGAACATGGCTCTCATAGATATCCAGTTGGATCACCATGAGCGGTGTGACTGTGTCTGCAGCTCAAGACCACCACGATAAGACACCGTGCACATCTATACATGAAGCATAAAAAGCCCTTTAGGTCCAGACATGGTAAGGGACTCGTCCCACCCTAAGCAATCAAAATTGTTTCTCAGCTGCAGTGCAGTGAACACAGGTGGAAACCTCGCTTTGTTGGTGCCATGGCAAGGAACAGATACCATTAACTTCTATATCCATAAATATAGGGATTCATTTATTAGTAGTATGTGAAGATATGTATGTATCCTGAGATACATGTCTATCTCCATGTGTGTATATAGATGAAATATTTTATTCAGTATATTTACTGAGGTCCTCCAGAGACAAATGATTAGATAGTTACTCAATAATTTTGCTGTATTAAGGAATGTGTCAAACATGTAAAACATCTCTTTTAAAAATTCAAAATATAAATTTTTTGAAATGTTTCACAAAACATCAGATCTTACTCTCTTAAAGAAGGCTTTTGTCCATTAAACAAAAGATGAGAGATTCTTATGTATATCTTAATTCCATGGCAAAAATAAAGTTTCCAGGGGCAAAAGCAAATATTTAAATATTTTCTGCATGAGATGCACTGCACACGTACAAATGAGGACAGTAATTATCTTTCTTTCCCCGAAAGAACACCAAATAATACATGGTTGTTAAGGATCAAATAAAGTCCTTTTTATGTATTTTGTCAAGGCAAGTTCGCTCACTGAGCATGCTTCTCAATGAATTGCTCAGGAAGTGTTGTGATAGTCCTTCATGAGGCAATCAATAGGTTTCAGCAGAATTTTTTATTCTTTTCTGCAGAAAAGCAAGTATTTTCAGAAATAGCATGCCATTATGCCTAAGCCTTTCAACATGGCGTTCACAGGAAGATGTGAGTGATAGAAAGTCGGAAATAAGCAAATATTGACATAACTTGGAATTGAATGGGCTATTAGATACAGTCTGCATTTAAAAATTGATCTACATTCTCCAAACTGTGCCAGTCTTTCTCTGTTTTGTTTTTGCTTCTGTGTTTTCAATACATATGCATGGGTTTATCATGTTATATCAGACAGGCCATCATGAAATATAGCCTAAAAGCTTTTATGTGTTAACAAAATGACTTTTATTTATATAAATTCCTAATTCTATAGTTAAGATTCTGAATACATATTCTGAATCAGTGGAAATTACATGTGAGGTTTCCTGTCCTTTGCAATCTTCAGACTCTGTTCTGTAGAACCTGCTAGAGGCTGTGGAGGTTCACGCTTACCCTGCTTTCCCCGGGAAAGCTTTCTGCGTTGGTTATTAGGAATGAGAGTCAGTTTCCCTCAGTAGCTCCCTTGTGTCTACACCAACGTGACTGGGTCCAGAAACGGGAAGTCATTCATCTCTCTCTCTCCAAAGCAAGAAATTTAGGAGGGAACACTGAAGTCAGGTTCACCTGGGCTGGTCTCTGGGAACTACATTCTTCTTCCTGCCTTGAAAGTAGAAAAGAGAAGTAATTTCTTCTGTGAACCCAGTGCTGCCCTGAGCACAGACACATCTGGTCTATGATCTGTGTCCAGTAGACCTGTGCTAATTGTCACATGTCTTCCGAAGGTTTGTGCGTTTCTACTCAATGAACATTAGGATTAAATACTGTGTTGTTTGGCTGTCCAGCATGAGAAGTGCCCCAGGTCACTTTTCCTCCATGGCCACTTACAGGTTTTCTGTGAATCAACGATTTCCTGTACCAAAACTAAACTGTAGTTTACCTCACTCACTGTCTACACCATAGATGTAAACACAACATTAGAGTGCTCTACACAATTCTCAATAAACCTTCCAGGCCGCGATAACCAGGAAAAGCCTTACTGTCCTTTATTTACTAGCTGCAGGATGAGCAGGCATATTCACCGAGGCCTCCTTCCCTTTCTTGAATGTCTTACTGAACACTCTCTCTTGGTTTTCTGTTATCTATTCCACATCCAACATGTAGCAAATAAATTTGCTTTGTTGCCATCAAAGGACTGAGAATGAAAAACAAACCATTGTACAAATTGCATTTCAAAATAAACTAATTAATATACAGTATGCATAACTCACTCACCTGGAATAATGCCATTCACTCGATGTGTTCTTATAGGGCAGAAAACTCTCATAAGAGTGGGGGGAGTTATGGTTTTTGGTTTGGTTTGGTTTTGGGTTGGTTTCTTCTCTCTTTTTTTTTTTTTGTCATATCAGTAACATGCAGCTTTTCCTCTTACAGTGTTTTCTTTTTTATTTTATTTTTAAAACTGAAAACAAACTATTTTTCATTTTACATATCAATCCCAGTTCCCACTCCCTCCCCTATTTTATTTTTAAAACTGAAAACAAACTATTTTTCATTTTACATATCAATCCCAGTTCCCACTCCCTCCCCTTTTCACGGCGTTCTCTATAGAAACGTATTATGTTTCTTATCTTCATAAAAAATAAATACAGCTTTTGAACAAAATGGCTCAATTATTTAGAACTGGATTGAAACTTTAAAAGGTGTACAACCTTACCAAGGTATGTTTACAAATGTTTCTAACAGGAATGGCAAGATGCGCAGTTGTTAAGAGGACCAGCTCCTACCCACAGGCCTCCATGCTCACTGCCTCACAGTTGAGGCAGTGCTTTTTCCTTCCCCTCTCTTTGCTGGTGATCTTGGCTTCTTCTGTGTTTCTTTCTCCAGGCAGCGTTCCATGAATTCTCCTCTAATATTGCCCACCTAAGAGAGCTCCCGTCCTTTCGCTTCCTTGGGGCCTTAAATTAAGACCATCACATCCTTAGCTTCCTTTGTCCTGCCCTTCCATCTGTCTCGTCACTGCTGCCCACTCGGGGAACCAGTTGAGGTCTCCCCCTGTAAAGAAGCATAGACTATGACCACAAAGAGGGGTCTCTTATAGTCAAGAACACTTGCTTCCAGATTGATCTTTATGGAATTTTGTCAGAAACAGAATAGAAACTGCAAAGAGCTAAGGGAACCCTTGTTTCTAGCTTGATGGCTGTAGACGCATAGAGAATAAATAAGTACAGAAATGTGTGTTATATGAAAAAAATTAATGTTTTCAGCAGAAATATGAACCACTGTGTTAACCAAAGGGTAGGAATGGAAAAAAGAATAAACAATATTGTGTGTGATAGTAAATTCAGATAGCTTAAAGAAAGCATCATGAAAACTATATGCAAAGCATTTAATGTAAGTGCATTAAAAAATTCACTTCATCTCCTAAAGTTTACATGTATACAGTTTTCCTCCACTGCTAACTCAAAATATATCCAAATGACTCATATTCTCACAGGCTCTTCTGGTTCAGCACAAAGTTAAAATTCTCAGATCCGTATTCATTCCTGAATTCCTAGAATATACATTTTTGTTTATTGGCGGCCCTATCATATGTTTTGGAAAATAGAATATTTATAGTGCATTGGTTTTATCAACATTAACTCAAATTCCATTGTTTTAAAAGATCAACTTGAACACTGATATCTACAAACATAAAAGAACCCGCTGAGATGTGTCAAATAAAATAGACATTGGGTAAGCTATGAGAAGTTAGATTATTGCTGTTGAAGTTATATTTTCTTTTTATCCTTCTATTGAAAATAAATTTTTTATACAATATGTTCTGGGTACAGTTTCCCTTCCTCAACTGTTCCCTGTCCCTCGCCACCCTCCAGCTCCACACTTTTTCTGTCTCTCCATAGAGAAAAAACAGGCATCTAAGGGAAAATAATAAAATTAAGTAAAATACAGTAAGATAAAACAAAATAAATCAGACTATAACAAAACAAATAAAAAGAAAGAAAAGAGTCAAAGAAAAAACACAAGAAACACGTGTGGACACAGAGACACACAGACTTACCCACGCAGGTATTCCATAGAAACACAAAACTGGAAGCAATAATGTGTACACAAAGGATCTACGCCTTTTTTTTAAAAAAAGGCCTTGACTCAACATTATGAGACAAAGAATCTTCAGAGATACCTTTGAGTTTATTTTGTATTGACTGTCTACTGCTAGGCATGGCCTACACTTAAGAGTAGTTCATTTCCCCTATGAGACTCCCTTGGGGGAAACTACCTTTTCATTTGCAAGTGGTTATCAACTAGAGATAGCCTCTGGATTAGGGATGGGATGGGGACATGTGTCCATTTTTCCTCTCAACACAGGGACTCCATCTGGTACAGGCCCTGTGCATGCTGCCTCACAGTCTCCGTGAGTTTTTATGTGTATCAGTCATGTTTAGAAGGCCTTGTTTCCTTGGTGTCTACATCCCCTCTATCTCTCGAACTCTGACCACCACATTTTCTGCAGAGTTCCCCATACTGAGAAATAAAATATTTGATGGGGACATCCCATTTAGAGCTAAGTGTGACAAGGTCTCTGTATTTGTTCCCATTTGCTGCTAGAGAAAGCATCTATGATTCTGGCTGAGCAAGACACTGACCTTGAGTAAAGCAGACTATTACTAGGAGCCATTTCATTGATATGTTCCTTTAGCAGACAGTAGTATCTGGATTTATCCTAGGTCTCTGGGCTAGCTTCTCTCGGATTCTTGGCCATCCAAGTAGTATAGGGTGTGCGTTCCATCTCACAGACCATAAATCCAATCAGATATTGATTGATTAATCCCACAAGTCTTGTGCCACTATTGCACTAATGCATCTTGCATTTGAATCACCATTGTAGATTCAAATCATCAATGGTTGTGGCTGGATGGATGCTTACTTTTCTCCTTTGATGACATGCACAGTACCTTCTGATACCATGAACACTAGAACACTAGGCGATATGGGTGAAGGAACCAGACGTCTTGGTAAAGACACTTGACCTCTCTCTCTACATTCGATGTGTAACTGTATTCTTCAGCAGTAGGACCTTACAATAAGCACTAGCAGTCATTTAGATAGTTTGTGGTTTCCCATGGGAACTCTTTGTCTAACAACTTGATCCTGTGTAACCCATTCCTTGTACAAGAATCTTCATTTGTTAAAGAGAGATGTCCAATTATGGCACTGTCTCCCCCACTACTTAGAGATTTTCTTTAGAACACCTTCATAAATGTATGGTTTAGGAAGATTCTAGTATAGTAGGTTTTCATTACAACTCCTCTAAATGGCCCTTAGTTTTAGCTGCCCCATTCCCATCACTCTCTTTCCTCCTCATCACTGTTTTATCCTTCTATTCCAGATGCTCCCCCTCCCACAAGTCAATCCATCCATAGTTATCTATTCTATTTCCCTTCCTAAGAACATCCATTATTCCTGCCAGTCCCTTACTCTCTACCTAACCTTTGTGGTGATACAGATTATAACTTATTATCAATGACTTAACAGCTAGCATCCACATATAATTGAATACATGGTATGTTTGTCTTTCTGTGGTCTTGGTTACCTTCCTCTGGATATTATTTCTAGTTCTATTAATTTACCTGTGAGTTTCAAGAGTTTATTTTTAATTAGTTGCTGAGTAATACTCCAATATGTAAAGGTACCACATTTGCTTTATCTATTCATCTGTTGATGGACTTCTAGGTTGTGGCCAGTTTTTGGTTATTATGAATAGAGCATCAATAAACATGGTTGAGCAAGAATTTCTGAAGTAGGGTGAACAGTTTTTTGGGTACAAACCCAAGAGCAGTATAGCAGGATCTTGAGGCAGATCAATTACCAGAATCCCGAGGAACCAAAACTTAATGGCTATACTGGTTTGCTCTCTGACCATCAGCAGATAAGTGTTCCCTTTTTCCGCATCCGCACCAGCATGGATTTTTTTTTTTTATCCAGTCTTGCCATTCTGACAGGTGTAAGATAAAATCTCTCAAAGTAATTTGAATATACATTTCCCTGATAGCTAACGATAATGAACATCTATTTAAGTGTTTTTCAGTCATCTAAGTTTTCATTTTTAAGAATTATCTGTTTATATCTGTACCCCATTTTTATTGAATTATTTGTTTTCCTGAAACCCAGTTATTTGAGTTCTTTATAGATTTTATAAATCAGCCTTTTACTGTATATGTAGTTAGTGGTCAAAATCTTTTCCCATTCTTCAATTTATTTCCAAATGATGGTGTCCTTTGCTATGCAAAAAAACTTTTAGTTTCAAGAGATCCCATTTATTAAGTATTGTTTTCAATGCCTGTACAAATGATGTTTGTTCAGAATGTCTTTTCCTGTGCCAATGAGTTCCAGTCTATTCTCTATTTTGTTTTTTAGCAGCTTCATTGTTTCTGGTTTTATATTGGGGTAATAGATCCATTTAAAATTGAATTTTGTTCAGGGTGATAGGTATGAGTATATTGCATTCCTCTAAATGTAGCCATTCAGTTTGATCAGCAGCATTTGTTGAAGATGCTAACTTTTTTTTTCAGATTGTATTTCTGGCTTCATCAAAAATCCGATGTACTCAGTTGTGTGGATTTATGTCTGTGTCTTTAATTCAACTCCATTGATCAAAGTGTCTGAGTTTATGCCAATACCTGCTATTTTTATTGTTATATTAAGATAGGTTATGCTGATACATGTAGGAGTTCTTTTATTATACAGGAATGTTTTAGCAATCCTGGGTTTTGTATGTTCCAATATTAAGCTGAAAATAGGATTTGTCCTTCCACACTGGGGAAGAAGTAGTGAATTTCTAAGTTTTCAGGGCTCCTAATAGTCATTGAGAGCCAGTCAGACGTTAGAATGATTGCCAGTGTCTAGGATTGCATTTCTTCTTTTAAAACTTGGATACATAAAATGTGTCAGTCCTAGAAAAACAGTTCGGTGTCCTTGCTTTTTGGAAAATAACAGTCTATGGGAAGAATCAGATAGAAATGTAAGGTACAGTGTCTGGGAGCTCTAGGAGAGAGACTTCTGAGCCAGGAAGGAATGTGTGTGTTCATGCTCCTCAAATCTACAGGGAATTCTGCTCCTAGTAATTTGAGGACCAGGAAGGCTAACAAGAAAATCCAGAGGTTTTGGGAACAAGCTGGAAAAGGCAGAAGAAGAGGCTTTGAGATGCCCTGGATGGAGTCATGTGAATTAGACACCAAGAGCATTCTCCTAGGAGAGCCAGGAAGCAAATGAGATGCCAATTTTGAAGGCACATTATTTAGGAGAGGAGCCAAGACATGCTGCCGTCCTTATAGAGGCCACAGGAAGAATGCAATGATACTTGAAGAACAATGACAACCAATGAGCTCATAAACCCATAACTCTGTGTTCCAAGATCACAGTAAATACTCAGTGAGGGTTAGTTAAATGCCTAGCCCTGTGCTAGACACAACAGATATACAAAACATGTGTCCCTTGCTTTATTGATCCAGAGCAGGGACAACGGATTAAACAAATTATTACATAATTGATCAGAGGACAGGGAATGATTACTTGAGAAAATTATGTTAGAATATGAGCAGAAAAATTAATAGGTAGCAGAGAAATGTGAAAGAAAGGATTATGTTAGAAATTAAAAGAAAAATGGCTAAAGAAATTCTTGGACTAATTAATTTAAGCAGAGTTGGTAATGGATTTGAGTGAGGCCAAGGAAGATCATGGATTGTTTGAAGATCACTGACTGAGCATATAGAAGCACCATATGACAAGATGAGGCCAGGGAAGAGGTGCAACAGGCTAGATAAGGCACACACTCTGAGATATTAAGGTAAGTAACCTTTGATATGTCCAGGTGGGGATATTAGGTGGGTATTTCCGTGGTGAATCTAAAACTTAGGAGTCCAGGAATGAGAGGTTAAGTTTAGAAGTGGTCAAAATAAGACCAGGCTGAAGAATGGGGGTGGAAAGCACAGAACAACTGGAAGAAAAGAAATCATTTCAAGGGGACCCAGTCAATTTAACCAATGAATATAGAGATGACAGGATGTCTGACTCTTGCCTGTAAAGACTTCTCTAGGCCCCACTTCACTCGGACCTTGAAAAGCACTTCTCCTATAATAGCATGGTAAACAGAGCTACTAATGATGATATCTGTTAAAGACATTTTAAAATGTGACTAGTGTGGCTGACAAAGGTTTCATTTCCTTTTTTATGGCATTGCAGTTAGATGCTAATAGTTGCATGGTGCAGGTAGTGGCTACTATATCAGCTAAAGCAGCTATAGGCCCTAGTTGTCACCCACAGGGTTATATTCACAGCAGTAAAGAGAAAGGGAGCATTACAGCCAGATCTCCAGCAAAGGAGCACCCAAACCAAGCTTTCTCCAGATGACAGACCCAAGAAAAATTTAGTCTGTCCTTTGGAGAGGTGGAATCTGAAAACCAATGATTACCGGGACCCATATGGCAGTATTGGGAACCAAACAACCATAGAAAGGCAAACAACAAAAAGAAATAAAAGGGAGGGGTGACAGTAGCACCTTGCAGTGGCGACTGGTCTGAGGGATCTCGTTGTTCCCACTGGTCACACTGTCTGGGCATGTCCCTTCGTTGGCCTCTAAGAATCTCAAATGATAGATCACGAATCCAGTGAGATCCCATGGAGGGGGGCGGATTGTGATAGACTTTCAGAACTGCGACTGAAACCACTTTCTGCAGCAGGTGACTCATACCTGGAAGGAAAGAAGTTAGTCAGTTCTCATTGTTTGGGACAATGATGCTGCATAAAGTCACCCTGATCACTGAATTAGCAACTACTCTGCTGTAACTCCTAGAAGTACAGAGCCACGGAAACATCTTCATGTACACTAAAGATTTGCCACTCAAATTGGTAACCAGGCAGGAAGAAAAGGAAGGGTGACCAAACTAAGGATAATAGGAAGAAGGAGGAGGCGTCAGAGGAGATGCCAGCAAGATTCTGGGAAAAGAAGACATAGAAGTGAGACAAGAAACCACTTATATTTTATAAGCTAACTCTTATATCTAAAGATAAGAGTTAGCTTATAAACCTGAGATATCGGCCAAACATTTATAAGTAATATTAAGCCTCTGAGTGATTATTTGAGAGCGGCTGCAGGACACAGGAAAACTTCCATTCACAGTTCAGTCACTGGTCATGACATACTCACTGACTGATCAGTGGGTAATGTGATTTTATGTGAATTTCTGGCTAAGGACACATTATTGACTAAATATTGATGATGGATTAATATTGAATTCATAGCTAATTGCACTGTACTCTTGCCTCAGCAAAGCTTCCTAGCATGTGTATTTTTACTGTAAAACATGTCACAGTCACAGTACTCTCAAGAAAAGAAACTACCTAGTGTTTTCCGATTTAAACCCTGTAAGAACACTAAATACAGTTTGGTTATCACATAAACAGAGCTGAAGGTTTGTGTGATAATTTACTTTCCCCGTATACACAAATGGCTCGATGAAGATGCTTAAGTTTAACATAAGGCTCTGACGAGAAGTGTTAAACCAATTAGTTTTGCTGAGACACACAACTTTCACTCTGCCGTCCTAAACAAATCAGTGAAACAGTAAATAAGTATTTTGGTCAACTATTTACCCAGAAATAGAGTTTAAAAAAAACAGACTAAAAATAAGTTCCTGAATTCCAATACCTCAAACTCACCACATTTGGCTCTTCAGGAAGTAAAGTCATTTTCTTTTTCACCCACAAGAAGAAACATTTCTCCGAGAGACACTTCAGCCAACTGTATAAGCCTTCACATAAGTCTCAGGCTCATGCCTTCTTTCTCATCATAGAAATTGAAAACAGAATAAAAACCACAGAACTGTGAATATTACAGGCCTAAATTGAATCTTAAAACAGAAAAGGAAATGAGACAAAGCTAAATCATCAGCACAGAGCTGTGTCTAGAATAGGTTTAGTTTTTTAATAGGACATTTTTTCAAAAATGCACTCAGCAATTATTTTTGAGAATTGACCATGTTTCAGGCCCTGCACTGTACTGGGTGCTCAGAATACAATAATGACTATCACCGTCTTGACTTTCTCTGGTTACAGGAGGATACCAACATATATGTTCTGCCCTCTCTTAGAATACAGTTCCTCCAGCTGGGGTAAGGAGTCTGTGGAGAATAGCATTTACTATGCAAAAAAGAGGACCCAAGTTCAAATCCCCAGTACCCACATAAATAGCCAGGCATGACTCTGCAGTGTGGAAAGTCTTTCTATCTATGTGTTGTTTTTATTGGTTAATGGATAAATCTGTTTTGACCAGTGGCTTAGCAGAATAGGGCAAGGTGGAAGTTCCAAACAGATAGAGGAGGAGAGAGAGTAGGCTGACTGAGGGAGAAGCCATGTGGTCTCTGCTAGAGACAGATGTGCTAGAACTTTACCCAGTAAGTCACAGCCGTGTAGCAATTCACAGGTTAATAGAAATGGGCTAGTTTAGGATATAAGAGCTAGCTATCAATATTCTTAAGCTATTGAACAAACTGTTTTAATCAATACAGTTTTGTGTAATTATTTGGGGTCTGGGCAGCTGGAAATGAACAAGCAGCCTCCCACTACAACCCTAGGCACACAAAATCCCAACTTTGGGAGTCAGAGATAGGTGGATCCTAGAAGTTTGTCTAACTGGAGAGCCATAGAACCAATGAGAGGCCCTGTCTCAAAAGATTAATATGCAAGAAGGTATCTGACATCTTTTTCTGGCCTCCATAATGAATAATTTATGCACACTCCTCATATTCATGGGCACACACATCATACATTCATTTGCATGCCACACAACACACATGCACACAGCATCACCGCTCACATATACCACAAAGAACACAGGTTCTAAAGCACAGAGCTACTGGCATTTTGGAGCATTCTTTGATGGAGGTGGCTGCCCTCTCTTTAACAGTACCCCTGCACCTCCACACACCCATTCCTCCATTAGTGACAATATATATGTCCATCAGCAAAAAAATGAATTTTAAAAATGTGGACATATGCATATTCAAGTTGTATATTCATAAAGAAGAATGAGAGTATGTAATTTTCAGAAAAATAGATGCAACTGGAGATCACTGTGACAATTGAGATAAGTCAATGTTTTCTGATGTGGAGCCTCTATTTTGTAGATAACTAAATAATAACATATATAACATGAATGTAGAAACAAACCTAGGAAAAGGAAGGGAACTCCTGTGGGGGGAAGGGAAGATTGAGCATAATGTCAGAGTACATGATACATTTGAGTGAAAGTGTCTATAAAACCCATCAGTATGTACAATGACTATATGATACTTTTAAAAGAGAGACCTAGATTTGATTATTTACTACTTGGGAATGGTAAGTATTTGAGAATGTACATGTTTCGCTTAATTTACACATTATAGAGTATATCCATATAATGAAACATTTCACAATACCTCATAAATATGTATGATTTTTGCAAGTGTTAAATTTAAATTAAGGAAGTGGAAAATGTTAAAGAAAAATTAAATCTAAAATAATCATCATATAAACACTACAGCATTTTAAGGAAAACTAAGAGCTACTGTTTAATGACCACTCTTTGAAGAACATCCTGTCAAATGTCAAAGAGTTAATATTTAATTCATAGAGATACTAGTGGTGGTGAAAAATTTCTCTTTGAGGATCCAGTGTTCAGAGACCCACAGTAGGGAACATCAATAAGTATTGAGCTATCACGTGTTCAGATGTACTATCTGAAAAGGGTACTTATTTCTCATTTTTTTAAAAGCATGCATTTAAACACCTTTTTTTAAAGGTGGCTTTATAAAAGCCTTAAAAGATATTTAAGGAAGAGCTAGCAAGATGGCTTAACAAGTAAAGCTGCTGGCCACCAAGCCTGACACTCTTCATTCTATCCCTAAGACCCACATGGTAGAAGGGGACAACCAGCATTTACAATTGTCTTCTGACCTCCACAATCATGCCATGATATGAACATCAGCAGATATGCAAAAATTTAAGAAAAATGTAGTTCCTTTTATTGCAAATAATAACATGAAATAAACATTGTTAGAATTGCATAATTTGGGTCAAGTAAAATCTGAGCCACTGTTGGATAAAATAATGAAAAGAATATCGAAACCAAAGTAGAAAGCTTTCCAACTAGAGCAAAGGAAATGAGGAACTCAGTTATAATCTCTGTGTCCAGACAGAAGGTAATCAAAATGTTCACTTTGCTTTATATTGAATATGTTCACATGGTAAAGCTCTAGTTCCCTGTGTGATAGTGTTGAACCTTAGGGAAGCAATTAGGTTGTGAAGATGGGGCCCTTGTCAATAGAATCTATGGCCTTCTATGTTACTAGGTTACTGGAATAACACTATGAACAATGTGGCTTAAACCACAGTTACTCATTTTCCACAATGTTGGCGTCTAAGAAGTAGAAAATCAATGTGTCAGTTCAGCTCCTGGTAAAGAATTTGTCCTGGCTTAGGGATGGACATCTCTCTCTGTAGATGGAGCTGTGGGCAAGCCTGCTTTTCATCCCGCCCGGCTCCTGGCTGCCTGGCTAGCTTGTGCCCTAAAATAATTACACAGAAACTGTATTCTTTTTTTTTTTTTTTTTTTTTTTTTTTTACTTGTTTATTTATTTTTATTCTTTTTTAATTAAAATTTCCACCTGCTCCCCATTTCCCATTTCCCTCCCCTCCTCCCAAATATTGCCCTCCCCCCACTTCCCTCCCCCTATCCCCACTCCTCTTCTCCTCCCCCCACTCCATTCCCCCTCCCTCTCGTTACTGAAGAGCAGTCCAAATTCCCTGCCCTGCGGGAAGACCAAGGTCCTTCTATCTACATCCAGAAAGGTGAGCGTCCAAACAGGCTAAGCTCCCACAAAGCCAGTTCATGTATTAGGATCGAAACCTAGTGCCATTGTCCTTGGCTTCTCATCAGTCTTCATTGACCGCCATGCTCAGAGAGTCCGGAATCAACCCATGCTTATTCAGTCCCAGACCAGCTGGCCTTGGTGGGCTCCCAATAAATCAGTTCCACTGTCACAGTGGGTGGGTGCATCCTTCGTGGTCCTGATTTTTTGCTCATGTTCTCCCTCCTTCTGCTCCTCATTTGGACCTTAAGAGCTCAGACCGTTGCTCCAAATTGAGACTCTGTCTCTACCTCGATCCATCGCCAGATGAAGGTTCTAAGGTGATATGCAAGATATTCATCAGTATAGGATAGGGTCATTTCAGGTTCCCTCTCCTTAGTTGCCCAAGGTACCAGCTGGGGACATATTCCTGGACACCTGCGAACCCCTCAAGAGTCAAGTCTCTTGTCAACCCTAAGATGGCTCCCTTAGATAGGATATATACTTCGCTGCTCCCGTATCCATCCTTCCTATATCCCAACCATCCCAATCCTCCGAGCTCCTCCCATCCTCCCCTTCTCATATTTCTCATCCCATTTCCCCTTTGCCCCATGCCACCTCACCCGCAAGTTCCCAGTTTTTGCCCTGGAATCTTGTCTACTTCCCCCTCTCCATGCGGATGACTATATGATTTTCTTTGGGTTCACTTTCTTATTTAGCTTCTATAGGATCACACATTATATGCTTAATGTCTTTTATTTTATGGCTAGAAACCGATTATGAGTGAGTACATCCCATGTTCCTCTTTTTGAGTCTGGGATACCTCACTCAGGATAGTGTTTTCTATTTCCATCCATTTGCACGCAAAATTCGAGAAGTCATTGTTTTTTACTGCTGAGTAGTACTCTAATATGTATATATTCCACACTTTCTTCATCCATTCCTCCATTGAAGGGCATCTAGGTTGTTTCCAGGTTTTGGCTATTACAAACAATGCTGCTATGAACATAGTTGAACAGATACTTTTGTCATTTGATGTGGCATCTCTTGGGTATATTCCCAATAGTGGTATTACTGGATCTTGGGGTAGGTTGATCCCAAATTTCCTGAGAAATCGCCACACTGATTTCCAAAGTGGTTGCACAAGTTTGCATTCCCACCAGCAATGAATGAGTGTGCCTCTTTCTCCACAACCTCTCCAGCAAAGGCTATCATTGGTGTTCTTGATTTTAGCCATTCTGACAGGTGTAAGATGGTATCTCAAAGTTGTTTTAATTTGCATTTCCCTTATCGCTAAGGAGGTTGAGCATGACCTTAGGTGTCTTTTGGCCATTTGAATTTCTTCTGTTGAGAATTCTCTGTTCAGATCAGTGCCCCATTTTTTTATTGGGTTCATTAGCATTTTAAAGTTTAGTTTCTTGAGTTCTTTATATATTTTGGTGATCAGACCTTTGTCTGTTGCAGGGTTGGTGAAGATCTTCTCCCAGTCAGTGGGTTGCCTTTTTGTCTTAGTGACAGTGTCCTTTGCTTTACAAAAGCTACTCAGTTTCAGGAGGTCCCATTTATTCAATGTTGCCCTTAATGTCTGTGCTGCTGGGGATAAACGTAGGAAGTGATCTCCTGTACCCATATGTTGTAGAGTACTTCCAACTTTTTCTTCTATCAGGTTCAGTGTGTTCAGACTAATATTGAGGTCTTTAATCCATTTGGACTTGAGTTTTGTGCATGGTGATAGATATGGATCTATTTTCATTCTTCTACACGTTGACAACCAGTTCTGCCAGCACCATTTGTTGAAGATGCTCTCTTTTTTCCATTGAATACTTTTAGCTCCTTTATCAAAAATTAGGTGTTCATAAGTTTGTGGGTTAAAATCAGGGTCTTCTACTCGGTTCCATTGGTCGACTTCTCTGTTTTTATGCCAATACCAAACTGTTTTCAATACTGAGGCTCTGTAATAGAGTTTGAGGTCAGGGATGGTAATGCCTCCAGACGATCCTTTATTATATAAGATTGTTTTGGCTATCCTGGGTTTTTTGTTTCTCCATATAAAGTTGATTATTGTCCTCTCAAGATCTGTGAAGAATTTTGATGGGATTTTAATGGGGATTGCATTGAATCTATAAATTGCCCTTGGTAGAATTGCCATTTTTACTATGTTGATCCTCCCTATCCAAGAGCAAGGGAGATCCTTCCATTTTCTGGTATCCTCCTCAATTTCTTTCTTCATTGACTTAAAGTTCTTGTCAAATAGATCCTTTACTTCCTTGGTTAGGGTTACCCCAAGATATTTTATGCTATTTGTGGCTATCGTGAAGGGTGATGCTTCTCTGATTTCCATCTCTGCTTCCTTATCCTTTGTGTATAGGAGGGCAACTGATTTTTTGGAATTGATCTTGTATCCTGCAACGCTACTAAAGGTGTTTATCAGCTGAAGGAGTTCTTTGCTGGAGTTTTTGGGGTCGCTTATGTACACTATCATATCGTCTGCAAATAATGAAAGTTTAACTTCTTCCTTTCCGATTTGAATCCCTTTGATCCCCTTATGTTGTCTTATTGCTATTGCTAGAATTTCAAGCACTATATTAAAGAGGAATGGAGAGAGTGGACAACCTTGTCGTGTTCCTGATTTTAGTGGAATAGCTTTGAGTTTCTCTCCATTTAATTTGATGTTAGCTGACGGCTTGCTATAAATAGCTTTTATTATAGTTAGGAACGACCCTTGTATTCCTAATCTCTCTAAGACCTTTATCATAAAGGGATGTTGAATTTTGTCAAATGCTTTTTCAGCATCTAATGAAATGATCATATGGTTTTTTTCTTTCAGTTTATTTATATGATGGATTACATTGATAGATTTTCGTATGTTGAACCAGCCCTGCATCTCTGGGGTGAAGCCTACTTGATCATAATGGATAATTTTTCTGATGTGTTCTTGGATTCGGTTTGCCAGTATTTTATTGAGTATTTTTGCGTCGATGTTCATGAGTGAGATTGGCCTGTAGTTCTCTTTCTTGGTTGTGTCTTTGTGTGGTTTTGGTATCAGAGTAACTTCAGCTTCATAAAAGGAATTTGGCAATGACTTCTCTGTTTCAATATTGTGAAATACATTAAGGAGTATAGGTATTAGGTCTTCTTGGAAGTTCTGGTAGAATTCTGCATTGAAGCCATCTGGACCTGGGCTTTTTTTGGTGGGGAGGTTTTTTATAACAACTTCTAATTCTTCGCGACTAACAGGTCTATTTAGATTGTTCACCTGGTCCTGGTTTAACTTTGGTATATGGTACTTATCTAAAAAAGTGTCCATTTCTTTAACATTTTCCAATTTTGTGGCATACAGATTTTTGTAGTAAGATCTAATGATTCTCTGAATTTCCTCTGAGTCTGTGGTTATGTCTCCCTTTTCGTTTCTGATTTTGTTAATTTGCGTATTCTCTCTCCGCCGTTTGATTAGTTTGGATAGGGGTTTATCAATCTTATTGATTTTCTCCATGAACCAGCTTTTTGTTTCATTGATTCTTTGGATTGTTTTCTGTGTTTCTATTTTGTTGATTTCAGCCCTCAATTTGATTATTTCCAGTCTTCTACTTCTCCTAGGTGAGTCTGCTTCTTTTTTTTCTAAAGCTTTCAGGTGGGCTATTAAGTCTCCAATGTGTGCTTTCTCCGTTTTCTTTAAGTGGGCACTTAATGCTATGAATTTTCCTCTTAGCACTGCTTTCATAGTGTCCCATAGGTTTGAGTATGTTGAGTCTTCGTTTTCATTGAATTCAAGAAAGACTTTAATTTCTTTCTTTATTTCTTCCTTGATCCAGGTGAGGTTCAGTAGTTGACTGTCCAGTTTCCATGAGTTCATAGGCTTTCTGGGGATAGCATTGTTGTTGAATTCTAACTTTAATCCATGGTGATCTGATAAGACACAGGTGGTTACCGATATTTTTTTGTAACTGTGTAAGTTTGCTTTGTTACCGAGTATGTGGTCTATTTTCGAGAAGGTTCCATGAGCTGCAGAGAAGAAGGTATATTCTTTCCTATTTGGGTGGAATGTTCTATAGATGTCTGTTAAGTCCATTTGATTCATTACCTCCCTTAATCCTCTTATTTCTCTGTTAGGTTTCTGTTTGATTGACCTGTCCATTGGTGAGAGAGGAGTGTTGAAATCTCCTACTATTAGTGTGTGTGGTTTGATGACTGCCTTGAGTTTTAGTAACGTTTCTTTTACATAAGTGGGTGCTTTTATATTAGGGGCATATATATTCAGGATTGAGATTTCATCCTGGTGAATTGTTCCTGTTATGAGTAAAAAATGTCCATCTCCATCTCTTTTGATTGATTTTATTTTGAAGTCAACTTTCTTAGAAATTAGTATGGCCACACCTGCTTGTTTCTTAGGTCCGTTTGCTTGATAAACCTTTTCCCAGCCCTTTACTCTGAGTAGATGTCTGTCTTTGTGGTTGAGGTGTGTTTCTTGTAAGCAGCAGAATGTTGGATCCTGTTTTCGTATCCAATCTCTTAGCCTGTGCCTCTTTATAGGTGAGTTGAGTCCATTGATATTAAGTGATATTAATGACCAGTGGTTGTTAACTCCGGTCATTTTTCCTTTCTTTCTTTCTTTCCTTTGGTAGTAGAGTTTGTGTGTTTCCCTTCTTCAAGTTGTGCTGGTGAAGGGTCTTTAGATGTCTGAGTTATTGTGGGCATTGTTGGACTCCTTGGTTTGTGATTTTCCTTCTATTACTTTCTGAAGGGCTGGATTTGTGGCTACGTATTGTTTAAATTTGTTTTTATCCTGGAAAACTTTGTTTTCTCCATTTATAGTGAACGAAAGCTTGGCTGGGTATAGTAGTCTGGGCTTGCATCCATGGTCTCGTAGTTTCTGCAGTATATCTATCCAGGACCTTCTGGCTTTCATGGTTTCCATAGAGAAATCAGGTGTAAGTCTGATAGGTTTACCTTTATAGGTAACTTGACCTTTTTCCTTTGCAGCTCTTAATATTCTTTCTTTATTCTGTATGTTTTGTGTTTTGATTATTATATGACGAGGAGATGTTTTTTTTTGATCCAGTCGATTTGGTGTTCTGTATGCTTCTTGGACCTTCAAAGGAATATCTTTCTTAAGGTTGGGAAAGTTTTCTTCTATAATTTTATTAAATATATTTTCTGGACCATTGAGCTGTACTTCTTCTCCTTCTTCTATCCCTATTATTCTTAGGTTTGGTCTTTTTATTGTGTCCCAGATTTCCTGAATGTTTTGTGATGAGAATTTGTTGGTTATGCTGTTTTCTTTGATGAGAGTGTTTATTTTCTCTATGGTATCTTCAGTGTCTGAGATTCTTTCTTCTATCTCTTGTAATCTGTTGGTGGTACTTGTCTCTGTAGTTCCTGTTCGTTTATTCAAATTTTCCATCTCCATCCTTCCCTCGGTTTGTGTTTTCTTTATTACTTCCACTTCGTTCTTCAAGTCTTGAACCGTTTCCCTTACCTGTTTGATTACTTTTTCTTGTTTCTCTTGTTTTTCTTGGGTATCTTTGAGATATTTATTCATTTCCTCTACCTTTTTGTTTGTAATCTCTAATTGGTTGTGGCAGTTTTTCACCTCCTGTTTAAGGTCCTCTATTATTTTCATAAAATTCACTTTTGAGTCGAATTCTTCTAATTCTTCTGTATTAGGGTTTAGACTTCTCATTTCGGGATTCCTGGATCCTGGTGATGTCACGTTGCCTTTCAAGTTGTTGGGGGAATTCTTGCATTGGCGCCTGCCCATCTTTTCCTTCAAATGGAGCCAGGAGAGGCCTGATGTCTTGGACCAGTCTTTGCTGTGACTAACTCTCTAGGTGTATCTCCTCAGTGTAGGGGCAGGAACCGTTCCCTTCCAGGTGAACTCCCGTCCCGATGAAACTTCTTGGCACCTACACAGGAACTCCTGGATGCCCCAATGAGCCAGGGACTAATGGAAGTAGGGCGCAGGCAGAGCAGGTCCAGCAGATCACAGCAGAGACTGCAGCCCCAGCAGCAGGGGCCCGCTTTCCCTGGCGGGGACCCTGAGGCCTGCCCTCTAGTCAAGAACTCACTGCTCTGGGTTGGTAGCCTTAGTGAAATGGCAGGAAACTGTTCCACAGCTAAGGACCTTGCAGACAAGGCAGGTTTGGGGGTGGGTGTGGGGGCGGGTGTGTAGGAGAACAAGCCCTGCAGCAGGAGCTGGGGGAGGGGTTTTTGTGCTCTCTACCGGGACAGTCTGCCCCAGGATAGCACACACTCACCCGTCCTGATGAAACTTCTCGGCACCTACACAGGAACTCCTGGATGCCCCAATGAGCCAGGGACTAAGGGAAGTAGGGCGCAGGCAGAGCAGGTCCAGCAGATCACAGCAGAGACTGCAGCCCCAGCAGCAGGGGCCCGCTTTCCCTGGCGGGGACCTTGAGGCCTGCCCTCTAGTCAAGAACTCACTGCTCTGGGTTGGTAGCCTTAGTGAAATGGCAGGAAACTGTTCCACAGCTAAGGACCTTGCAGACAAGGCAGGTTTTGGGGTGGGGGTGGGGGCGGGTGTGTAGGAGAGCAAGCCCTGCAGCAGGAGCTGGGGGAGGGGTGTTTGTGCTCTCTACCGGGACAGTCTGCCCCAGGATAGCACACACTCACCGGTCCCGATGAAACTTCTTGGCACCTACACAGGAACTCCTGGATGCCCCAATGAACCAGGGACTAAGGGAAGTAGGGCACAGGCAGAGCAGGTCCAGCAGATCACAGCAGAGACTGCAGCCCCAGCAGCAGGGGCCCGCTTTCCCTGGCGGGCACCTTGAGGCCTGCCCTCTGGTCAGGGACTCACTGCTCTGGGTTGGTAGCCTTAGTGAAATGGCAGGAAACTGTTCCACAGCTAAGGACCTTGCAGACATGGCAGGTTTGGGGGTGGGGGTGGGGGCGGGTGTGTAGGAGAGCAAGCCCTGCAGCAGGAGCTGGGGGAGGGGTGTTTGTGCTCTCTACCGGGACAGTCTGCCCCAGGATAGCACACACTCACCCGTCCTGATGAAACTTCTCGGCACCTACACAGGAACTCCTGGATGCCCCAATGAGCCAGGGACTAAGGGAAGTAGGGCGCAGGCAGAGCAGGTCCAGCAGATCACAGCAGAGACTGCAGCCCCAGCAGCAGGGGCCCGCTTTCCCTGGCGGGGACCTTGAGGCCTGCCCTCTAGTCAAGAACTCACTGCTCTGGGTTGGTAGCCTTAGTGAAATGGCAGGAAACTGTTCCACAGCTAAGGACCTTGCAGACAAGGCAGGTTTGGGGGTGGGTGTGGGGGCGGGTGTGTAGGAGAACAAGCCCTGCAGCAGGAGCTGGGGGAGGGGTGTTTGTGCTCTCTACCGGGACAGTCTGCCCCAGGATAGCACACACTCACCCGTCCTGATGAAACTTCTTGGTACCTACACAGGAACTCCTGGATGCCCCAATGAGCCAGGGACTAAGGGAAGTAGGGCGCAGGCAGAGCAGGTCCAGCAGATCACAGCAGAGACTGCAGCCCCAGCAGCAGGGGCCCGCTTTCCCTGGCGGGGACCTTGAGGCCTGCCCTCTAGTCAAGAACTCACTGCTCTGGGTTGGTAGCCTTAGTGAAATGGCAGGAAACTGTTCCACAGCTAAGGACCTTGCAGACAAGGCAGGTTTTGGGGTGGGGGTGGGGGCGGGTGTGTAGGAGAGCAAGCCCTGCAGCAGGAGCTGGGGGAGGGGTGTTTGTGCTCTCTACCGGGACAGTCTGCCCCAGGATAGCACACACTCACCGGTCCCGATGAAACTTCTTGGCACCTACACAGGAACTCCTGGATGCCCCAATGAGCCAGGGACTAAGGGAAGTAGGGCGCAGGCAGAGCAGGTCCAGCAGATCACAGCAGAGACTGCAGCCCCAGCAGCAGGGGCCCGCTTTCCCTGGCGGGCACCTTGAGGCCTGCCCTCTGGTCAGGGACTCACTGCTCTGGGTTGGTAGCCTTAGTGAAATGGCAGGAAACTGTTCCACAGCTAAGGACCTTGCAGACAAGGCAGGTTTTCCAGAAACTGTATTCTTTTAAACACTGCCTGGCCTGTTAGTTCTAGCCTCTTCTTGGCTATTTCTCATATCTTGCTTTAACCCATATCTAGTAATTGTGTAGCACCACGAGGTGGTGGCTTACCGGGAAGATTCTAGCCTATGTCCATCTTGGGTCAGAACTTCTTTGCAACTTGTCCTAAAGAGGAGAGGCATAGCGTCTGCCTTGCTTCCCTTCTTCCCAGCATTCTGATCTGTCTACTCCACTCACTTAAGGGCTGGCCTATCAAATGGGCTAAGGCAGTTTCTTTATTAACCAATGAGAGTAACACATAGACAGATCATCATTTCCTCTATCATCTCTCCTGTGATCTTACACAGTGGAGTTATTTCTCTTCTATCTGTCCTCATAGGGACATTACATATGTTCACCAGGTACTACTATCATGACCTAATCACCTCCCAGATATCTAACTTCCAAACTCCATTGTAATGAGTATAAGGCTTCTGTCTAAGAATGATGGGGGAAACAAATGTGAATTCATAATACTTTGTACGGAGCTCCAAGAAACAGATGTTTCTGTCTTTGGCATGTAAAAATACAAAAAGAAGGCAACCATTACAAGCAAAATAAGTCAACTGCCTCCTGAACTTGGACTTCATAGTGTCCAGTTATTATACTGTGTGGCAGAATCTACATCTGTGCTGAGATGTGACACAAACTGGGCTTTGGATAGTGGCCAAGAGTCAGCGAGTTTTTGTCTTAAAGACTAAGGAGGAACCCAGGTTCTGCCAACTTAAGAGAAAGCATATTATATTCTGCAGACCAGGAATATAAAAGATGTGATAAGGATAGCATAGATCAACCACTAAAACCAAGCAAACACTTATTCCGGAAAATTTGGGAAAGGGATAAAGAAGCAGGGAACCACAGAATCTACATAACTCTAGAGAACATAAGACCAGCATTGGGAGTTGTTGGCAGGAGCCCCTTCCTGCCTACAAATCTCAGTGGTGTTGGAAAAACATCACTTAGGCAAACTTGAAATGTGAAAAAAAAAAAAAAACCCACAACCACCAACAGCAATTCCCTCTCCACATGGCAGCACAGTCTTCAAGCCAAAATTGAATTGCTCTTGTTTCTTCCACAGAGGAAAATGGCCCACGATCTTCATGAGAAAGTCTTAAGGCTTCTGGGAGATGTCCTATGGCACATGCCCACTGTGAACAGAAGTTCAAAGCATTTAACACTAACATGTCTCACCAAGATCCAGTCATTAGGAGCTAGCATGGATTAAGAGTGTACTAAGAGCTTTTCTAAGTACTTAATATAGTTAATATGTCTAATGACAAAACCCTACTTTTTAAAAAATTCATTAGTATAAATTTATTGTACAAAGTGATACATTTCATAATGACATTTTATTCAAGTTTATTGTGTACTCTGATTATTTCGATTTCCCATCATCCTCATTCTTATACAAAGCCTACTTTAAAAAGTAAAAGATGGGGGCTGGTGAGATGGCTCAGCAGGTAAAAAGGGACCCAGATTCAGTTCCGAGCACCCACTTGGTAGCTCACAGCCATCTGTAACTCTAGATCCAGAGGATCAACATTTAAAAAAAGAAAAGAAAAACAAAAGAATAGAAAATGGGGGATGGTACTGTGCTACACTAGGTCAAATACCTTTGGGGAAAAGTCGTTGTTACGTGTCAGATCTGCAAATTTCTCCCAAAACTTATGCTTTGACATAAGGTTCAGAATTTTCAGAAGTCAAGCTTTGGAAAAGTGATTGTATCACGACGGTTCTGACCTAATCAATCAGATGATGCTTTAATTGTTTTATAACTGAGTGAACTGAGAAATTGAGAGGCGGAATCTGGGGATAAGTCAGTAACTGGGGCATGCCCTGTGTCTTAATTAGGTTTTAATGGCTATGAAGAGACACCATGACCACAGCATCTCTTATAAGAGAAAACATTTAACTGAAGTGCTCACTTACAGTTTCAGAGGTTCTGTCCATTATCATTGTCGGGGGGAGCATAGAGGCATGCAGGAGGACCATGGTACTGGAGAAGTAGCTGAGAGTTATAAGTCTTGCAGGCAACATGAAGTTGACCATCCCTGGGTGGTATAGGACACCTCAAAGTCTACAACCAGTGACAGACTTCCTCCAACAAGACCACAATAGTGCCACTGCTAATGGTACATATGAGATTACAGGTGCCAATTACTTTCTAACCAACACACCCTGGAAAGTCATATTTTGTTCCTCTGACCTTGTTTCCCAGAAATTATAAAATGAACACCTTCCTCTGCAACAACCTTATTCTATCTACAAAGTACTGCTTTACTAAAATTCTAAACACAACTGAACTACTTGACTGTGGATGATGCATCTGTCATCATGAGTCAAAACACATATTTCCGCCCTTTGAGTTGTTTTTCTCCAGTGCTTTATCCCAATGGCAGACAGCTAACAGACAATGGCCTTCCTTGGGCCTCTAGTTCTCCCCTGGAAAATGTGCACATCTTCATGTGAGAGAGCAAAATGCACACACAAAGGGAGCACTAGAGAGACACTACAAGAACGTGAAATTTGTTCCTGGTTTTCTTCTCTGAAATGCAGTTCACATGCCCTACGCCACTGCACACTAGTCAAAGCCCAGTCAAGGGACACTGCCTTGCAAGGTCTTTGTCTCCCTTCCCACCTGCTAGATTGTCTTTCACGCTTGCTGTCACAGTATTTTCTGTTTTCTTCCTGTGGCATTCATAGTATTTTATCCCACATACACTTCTGCCCATGCAGTTCTCTGTCCTGGGCCTTCTAGAGTAAAGAACCCATCTTTCTTGTATTTAATTTCTAATGCCTAACACTGTATGTAGCAAATGATAGGCATCAAATCAACATTAAGGGAGTCAATTATCCTCTCAGCACTTGAGTAACTAAAGTTGCATTTCATTAACTGAAGACTCTTTTATAATAATAATAATAAGAGTAAACACAGATTTAGAGAAAAAAACACTCACCTCATTTTATTTTTATTTTTTATTTTATTTATTTATTATTATTTTTGGATTTTTTGAGACAGGGTTTCTCCGTAGCTTTTGGTTCCTGTCCTGGAACTAGCTCTTGTAGACCAGGCTGGCCAATTTTATACAAGAAAAATGTCTTCATGGTTTATTCTTTTTACAATGTTAGTTACTATACAAAGAAACGTGTATCATGTTTCCATACATATGCATGAGTATACTTTGTTCTTATTCAACCCTGATTGATTTCAATTACAAGTAGCAATAAAGTGCATTTGCTATCAAGGCGTGAGCTCTATGAAGGCAAAACACAGTTTTTGACCCCTACTTGCCTATTGCTGTAGCTTCAGGCCTGGTTCAATGACTCCAATGTGTTAGCTCATGGCTACTGCCTCTGATGTGTAGGATGGACACTGCACCAGGAGTAAATCTAGATTGAGGCTTGGCTCTATGCAGTGCCAGATTTTCAGAAAGGTTTTGAAAGCTTTACCCATTCTGGTCTCATATCTCTTACCTTTAAGACAATAATCAAAATTATTTTTTAGAGTATATATTTTATTTTTATAAGTAATGTTGATGCTACATGTTCTTAAAGTTTTGTAGTCATGAGTGAAACAGGTGGCAGGGGCAAAATTTCTATCCAACCTGGTCCTAATGACTGTAGTTTCACTCCAACTCTATTTAGAGTTTAATACCAACAAGATCACTTGATGGAAGCCAGAGCAGGAAGCAGCAGTGTGTTAGTGGTAAGAGATAATAGTAATCAGTTTATGTAAATATTGTAAGTCAGAAGGTCTTCAATGCCTTTTCCAGTTATTAATGTCCTTAAATTTATAACATATGCATCTAAAATGATAAATAAACACACATTGGAGGCATTGGGAAATAGCTCAGTTGATAAGTGCTTGCCTGTGCCTTGTATTCATGAATACCTGAGTCCAATTCTCAGAGCTCATGAGAAAATGCCAGATGTAATGTGCCTACGTTTGGTTTTATGTTACCCAAAGACAACTTTGAAAGCTTATTTGGCTTACAATTCCTGATCATAGTTCATCACTGATAAAGTCAGAGCAGGAACTTAAAACAAGAATCTGGAAGCAAGAACTTAAGTCAAGACCATGGAGGAGTACTGCTTACTGGTTTACGCTCCATGGCTTGTCCACCTGTCCCTTTTATACAACCTAGGACCACCTGATTATCATATAGTTAAGATGGCACTGCCTACAGTGTACTTGGTTCTCCCATTGGTACAGTCAATCAAGAAAATATCCATAGGTTCACCTAAAAGCCAGTCTGATGGAGATACTTTTTTTCATTTGAGGCAGGTCTCTGTGAGTTCAAGGACAGCTTGGTCTATAGAGTGAGTTCCAGGACAGTCAAAGGTACACAGAGAAATCCTGTCTCAAGAAGCCAAAAATTAAAAATAAAAATAAAAGAAAGATATTAAAATAAAGCCATGTAAAGATGAAAAATACACAGAGAGTCTGGATACTGTATGATATTGTGTTGTCTTTAAATTGGTTGATGGCTGAGGAAGGAGCAAAAGCTGCTAAAAGATATTTGCTTATAAATGCTGCTGGATTAATCCAAATATATATTTTGAAAATGCCTTGACTTCAAAATTTAAGTCAAAAGGTATGTTACTTTGGAGAGGAGGTTTTGATTTTGTTTCCACAGGAAATGAAAGGCTGTGGATTCATTCTACGCTAAGAAAAATCAGGTTTGATCAAGGAAGACCCCCTGAGAAATCTCCAATAGGAGCAGATGGTCCAGATGATTCAACATTTCAGAGGACCTCTGTTGGACTTTCCTCTGAGTCCTGAATCCAGAACAGTTTCAAGACTACTGGCTGAGATAATCAAGCCTCACAGAATTTTCCAGTCAGGATTTGACCATAATCTTAAATTTTCTTTAAGTCCCCATAAGATTATCAGTAAAAGGTAGCCTGGAACTATGCCCGCATTCCCAAAAAATGGATTATGGGTGTTTGCCTTTCTTTAGAACATTGGATACAAGTTTTTATGGCTAATGGTCAGGAGAAAAGCTAACCAAAGGAGATTCGTTTCAGAGTTGTTGGTGTTTTTTTTGGGGGGGGAGGGGAGTGTAGTGGGGACAATAGTTTTGTTTTGTTTTGTTTTTCCAAACAGAACTCTCCATGTCATACATTTATCACTCAAATATATTCCATACATCTGCATTATGGGAACAATACGTCTTTATATTTAAAATATCCGAATAGCTCTATAATACAATATGCTTTGAATAACAGTACAAACCAAAGGAAATAAATCAACCAAGGCTGCATAGGTGAAATCATTTCACAAAGCAATCATGTACAATAATATACCAGGTACTCTAGAAAGTGAGCATTCGTACAGAAAAGGACTCCCAGAGGCCACACAATGTTTGCTTTTAAGAGACACAAATTCTTTCCTGGACTTCACTGTACACCAGAAAACTACACATGATTCACTCACGTTATGATCTTAACATTAAAAAAGCTGGGGGCTGAGATTTATGCAGCTTCAGGAGGAAGACACACCTCCAAGTCACTCAGCAGCGTCCGCAAGTCTACCACTGATTATTACGGTTGTAGTCGCCTCTGTGTTGAATGATTAAATGCAGAGGCTCTTTCTGCAATGAAGAAATGGCACAGGAAAGAGAAAAAATGAGACCTAAGTTCTTTGACACCATTGAGTCCTACTCTGACTGGAGGAACTAAGGCTTCTAAATGAGCCCTGTTTTAGAGTGCTGAACCAAGATGATGATCAGAGGTGCAGTAGTAATACTGTGATGGTCTGATGTCTTGATAAACTTTGCTTTGTACTACCTGTGTTCTGCGAAAGTGATGAATCACAAACTAAGATCTCCACTCTGCACCTCTGTTGAATGACTTATCATCTTACCACAGGATTCGTGGAGAAACAAGTAGCCTGTGATCAATCTGCTGAATAAGTGGACTTGTGAAACCTTGGGGCAGAATAAGATTAAGTGCCAGCTTTGTACAGGTCTTTTCTATTATTTTTGTTGTTGTTTATTTTGTTATTTGCAAATTTGTACAAACACCTTAAAATGGTTCTAATTTCCAGATAAATGACTTTTGATGTTATTGTTAGGACTTGATCATTTTTGGAATAGATATTGAACTGTAATGTTTTCTTAAAACTAGAGTCTACTTTGTTACATTGTCTGCTTATAAATTTGTGAAATCAAAGGTATTTGGGGGCAGCATTCATAATTTTCACTTTGTATTTCTAACTGGATTAGTACTAATTTTATACATGCTTCACTGGTTTGTACACTTTGGGATGCTACTTGATGATGTTTCTGACTAATCCTAAATCATTGTAATTAGTACTTGCATACGCAATGTTTCTGGCCCTGTTTGAGCAGGAAAGTGATGTATATTTACAGATACTTTGTGTTTTGTATGTAGAAGAATTTAATATGTTTTTAATGTGTGTATTTTAAAGAACTTTTACCTGCTCCTATTACCCAGGGACAATGGTCTTTTATCCTGTCACTTGTATTACTTTTAATAAAATGCTGTTTGGCCGGTAGCCAGGCAGGAAGCAGAGGCAGAGCTACAAGAGCAGGAGTATTCTGGGAAGAGGAAAGATTCAGTCTGCAGTCGTCACCCAGACACAGAGGATGCAAGATATGAATATCTCACTGATAAAGGTACCAAGCCACACGGCTAACACAGACAAAAATAATGGGTTAATGTAAAATGTAAGAATTAATAAGAAGCCTGAGCTACTAGGGCAACCAGTTTATGATTAATGTTGATTTCTGTGTGTTTATTTGGGATTAAACAGCTGTGGGACCTGGTGAGACAGAAACCTCTGTCAACACACACACAGACACACACATACACCCCAAGAGGGTAGATAGCATCTGAGGATGACATCCAAGATTGCCCTCTGACTTTTATGTAGACACACACACACACAAACAATGTGGGTTTTCCCTCTGAATGCTGTGAATATGTGTAATTATGATTAGGTAGTAAAGAAGCTGTTTGGGGCCTATAACAGGGAAGAATAAAGCCAGGCTGGAATAATCTAGAAAGAAAGTAGGTAAAATCAGGGAGATACCATGTAGCTGCCACAGAAGACAGATGCCTTGGAACCTTACCAGTAAACTATGAGCCTAATGGTAAAATACAAAATAATAGAAATGCGTTGATTTAATATGTAAGAGCAAGCTAGAAATACACTTAAGTTATTGGCCAAACAATATTGTAATTAATATAGTTTCTGTATGATTATTTTAGGTCTGGGCAGTGGGAATGAACAAGCAGCCTCCATCTAATACACACACACACACTCCCCTCAAGAGGGCATTCTGAGCCGGGTGATGGTGGCGCACGCCTTTAATCCCAGCACTCGGGAGGCAGAGGCAGGCGGATCTCTGTGAGTTCGAGACCAGCCTGGTCTACAGAGCTAGTTCCAGGACAGGCTCCAAAGCCACAGAGAAACCCTGTCTCGAAAAACCAAAAAAAAAAAAAAAAAAAAAAAAAAAAAAAAAAAAAAAAAAAAAAAGAGGGCATTCTGGGGGATGATACCCAAGATTATCCTCTGCTTTTCCCATGGACACACACACACAAGCACACATTTAGAAAATTTCGGAAACTAGAATCATATACATGAGAATAACTTTGAAAGGTAACAAAGAAGCATACTGTCACTTCATCCAGACCTGCACTCTCTCATTTAAAGACAAATTAAATTAAGACAGAGAGACAAGGTCCTGCTTTTCTTCTTTGCACATCATAGATTCAATTTATATAAAACTGGAGAGACATATGGTTTCCTCTGTCTTTTCTTTACTTAAAATGGCAAGCTCAGAAGAGCCGAAGCTGGAAAAGCATCTGGGCTGCCATGCAAATGAGAATAGCAAGCTTCATATTTGGTGGCATTATGTCCCTGTGAAGTGGAATCTTTTCCTTTAAAAGCAGCATTGAAGATTGCAAGAGATATAAGAGTTTAGTCAGCAATTTGTGTTCCATACATGTTTTCTCAAAGACAGGGACTTAAAACCTCATAACATTGAATCACCACAGTCAAAATTTTCACAGCTTCCCTTGCAGCTGCTCTGAACTGCAGCTGATATGAAATCTCAGAGCATGGCAGCAGCCATTGACTTCCCTCTGCAGGGCTTTGGAGATGTAACAGCTGCAACGTTCTCCCTCCTCTCATGCTCTCTAAAGGGCAAACAAGCCAGAGAAAAGTGGCAAAGCAGAACGCACTATTGAACACTAACACACAGCTGCAGATTCTGCAGCCTACAGAACAGCTCAGCATCCTTCATAAACATATTGTTGTTTGTGTTAAGTGAGCAGGATTATCTAGGCATTGTTGACAGAAATTCAGGTAAAACACTAGGGACCATCCTGCTTTAAGTAAAGCAGGATGTATGCATGGCATAAAGTGTAGACTAAAATACTGTCTTGCAAAAAAAGAGGCTGATGTGGTGATAGAGAAGCATAGTTTTAACTTTGGGTACAACTGAATTTAATTTGCATATTTATTCTGAAAGGCCTTGAGATGCCTGCCAGTGTTCTGGGACTGGCACTGGAACGCACATGTTTTCTGCAACCCATAGGAGGGCAGGTAGAAAGAAGCAAGGAGCTTGTCTGTATTTGACTGCAACAGTTGAAGAGGAAAGAACTCTCTACTGCCTCACTGGGGTGCAACATGCTAAGGGGACATACAAAGTAGATGAGATCGTATGACACAATGCATGGCGGTTTCCAAAGAGATCAGAGTGAATTAGAAGATTTTCATGGGTATTAGAATTCTCCCAGATAACTGTTGACTGTGCCTTTCAAGAGTTAGATAGCAGACTGACAATAAATGGGTCTCACTGCTAAAGGAGCAGATGTTAAAATTGTGAGTATTGAAGATTATTCCAAGCTGTTGTATGGTTAAATGTTGCTGACAGAATGTAGAATCATCAAGAAACGCCCCTCTCAGGCATATCAGGATGTTTTCAAGAAGGCTTAACTGAGGAGCAGATGGCCACCGCAAGCGTGGACAGCGCTACTGCATGGGTTTTAACTGAGGAGCAGATAGCCACAGCAAACATGGGCAGCACCACTGCATGGTTGGGACCCTGAGCTCAATGAGAAGTGCAACAAAGTATTCTGGGCACCAGCACTCAGCCTTTTCTGCCTGACTGGAGATGCGATGTGACCAGTCAGCTCTCACTCCTGATACCATGCCCACCTGGCTACAGTGGACCAAAATCCAATCCAGAAGAACCTTGCTTCCTTAAGTTGCCTCTGCCTTTATTAGGCATTCCACCACACCAGTGAGAAATGTAACGAATACAGGGTGTCAACGAGAGTGACCTGGAGATACCCAAAAGGGAAAATTCAAAATGTTAAGGAGTGTCCTGGAGAAAACGTGTATTTCAAAGATACCCAGACCCCATCTGCTGGAGGAATTTCCAGAAAGAGTCCAAGGCTTAACAGAGCTCACACTTAAGTGTAAGTGCTCCTCAGTTCTTGATCATGAACACTCTTGGAAAGAACAGCAATTGCACTCTCAGAAAACAAGATGGGGCAGAAGATAATTATGACTGTGAGAACTTGAGATAGAATAAACAACTTGAGTAATAATGATAACGAAACGTTCTTGGAGGAAAGGATGTGGAGATTAAAAGTCATAGTACTGTGGATGGAGATAAGAATCCCTTTTAATATGCTACTGATAAAGATAGTTCAACAGGCATCAGAAGGCAGTTGAATACTGTTGTGTGAAGACGCTGGGAACAATGTCTAAAAATGTTACTTGCTTCTCTTGACTTGTGAAAACTGATAACTAGGGGCACTGATCCTTTTCAAGGGATTCCTAGCCAAGATTTCATGCCAGCTTGAACCACAAAGCAACCCATTTGGACCAGAAGGATATAACAACCAAATATACCAAGTGGTTAAGATATAATGTCCTCTTTACTTGACAAAAACAAAACATCTATTTTAATGCCTAATTAGGGTAGAGGTGTGACTCGGCTGGAAGAGTCCTTACCTAGCACGGACAAAGAGCTGAGTTCAATATCTAGTACTGAATGAAGTGCAAGGCAGTGATACTTGTGGTGCTAGTACGGGCTCATATTTGAAAGTTTGGTCCATAATTTATACACTGTTTTGAGATGTATTAGGAAGTGTGGATTTATTGAAGAAGGTGTGTTATTGGGGATAGTTTTTGAGGTTTTAAAAATCCACACCAGGTCCAGTCTTTCTTTATCTGCCTGCAACTTACAAATAAGATGTACTCCCTCAGCTACTGCCTTGGCATCGTACCTGCCTGCCTCTGCCATGATCCCTATCATTATGACCAAAGACTCAAGATCTGAACTGTAAGCAAGCTCACATTTAAAAGCTTTCTTCTGTAAGTTGCCTTGGTAATGGTGTCTCTTCAGAGCAGCAGAACATGATTAAGACCCATGCATCTCAGAACTTGGGAGATGGAAGTAGAAGGACTTGAAGTATCAGGGCTACATGGTGAGTTTGAGACCCCCTTGGGGCAGAGATCTCCTGTTTATCAACAACAGCAGCACCTAATTAATGGGGCTGTTCTTGATGGTGATCCTTATCATTTTATTGACATGAATCAATGCCCAGCATGCAGTTCTCTTTTAAGTGCATTTCTTGTGAAGTCACCCACTAGAGTCTCCTCTGTTCTCTGCCACCAGAGGAATTTCTCTCCATGTCAAAGCTTCTCATTAAAAACCTTTAATAGCTTCCCACGGTGTAATAAAGTGAATTTGCATGCTAATGGCATGGAAGAACCTTATAAATTTACCCCATGTATCTTTATAGTTCTGTACTTTACCAAATTTCGTGGAACTATGGAATTCAACTTTGCATATCTACTTTTCTCCCCTAAAGCTTAGCTCAACAATCACCTAACATTGTTACTCAATTTTGTTTGACTCTGTCTATCCATGCCCTCACCATCTGAGGCTCTATTTTAATATCACTTGCCCCCCAAATGAGCAAGTTTAAAGGCTGCCTCCTCTCTGGTCTCTCAGAGATGCTCACTTATAATCCTTAGTATATTTTATTCAAATATCATACAGCAGAAGGCACATGAAATGGCCAGCACATCGCTGTCATTTTTGTGAGACACTGTGGAAAAACAGACTTTCCATATCCATCTGTTTCTGTATGAGGCTATGTTCTGCACTCCAGTGAGTGAAGTGGAAGCAGAACTCAGTAACTGATCCTGAGAATACTCTTTATGAAACTCCTGGTTTTTGTCTTCCCTTACAGAGCACCCTGAGAGCAACTGTAGACTTCTTAAGTTTAGAAACTGGGCTTTAGTAATCTTTGCATCCCCAAAACTGTCTAATGTCTAATCCATGCAGCTTATGCTTGTGAGCATTTATTAGTTGGTGCCAATGTATGGTCAAACACAAAGAGCAACTCTAAACAACGCTGAAAGCAGATTATGATTGGAGAGGCAGACACAGGCCAATGCATAGGGAATGCAGTGGACCAAAAAATAGAAAGCTCTATCTGAAAGGCCAGTGCCTCCTTTGGGAGCATAGCAAACTTGCTGTGGACATCAACATGGCATTCGAGCATGGAATTTGAAAGGCTACAGAGTGGTTTTGCAATACGGTGTTTATAAACATTGCCATTTTTTATGCTTGCTATTTTTAAGAATACATTCTTACAGCTGGGAGGTAGAGGCACACACCTTTAATCCCAACACCCAGGAGGCAGAGACAGGCAGATATCTGTGTGAGTTTGAGGCCAGCTCTACAAGAGCTAGTTCCAGGACAGTTAGGGCTGTTACACAGAGAAACCTTGTCTCGGAACCAAATAAACAAACAAAAACAAAACAAAAAAGAAAAGGAAAAAGAAAGAAAGAATTCATTCTTACCTACTATCTAACTGAACCAGAAGACAACAGAGAAACAGCTGGAAGAGATACAGCAGATTCTATTAATAAAGTTCATATTAGAAGGAATAAACATTCAGTCCACGTCACACTCTGAGCACTTGTAGAATTAAAGTCTAGTTTTCCTAATGAGAAGCTCAAGGCCCTTCATTGGGACAGGAGTCTGCCTTGTTAAAAGCCCACTTCTATCATCTGTGTACCACAGGACTTCTCAGACATCAAGATGAAAGCTGAGGAAGAGGGTGGCTTACCAGAACCAACTCCAGGTATACCAATCAGACATCCTTCCAGGCTCTTGCTATTATTGAAAGAATCCCTGAAGATATCCACACTTAACATGCTAAACATACAATATAGCATAGAAGACAGAGAACAGGATAGTTTCAAAATGCCCTGTCAGGGAGCAATCGGCAATACAGTATTTGTTTATAGAAGAGATCATTGAGCCTGTCAGACAAAAAAAGAAAGCAGAAAATACCATGAAGTTAGGTTGACCCTGTAGAAGACAGACCTGGACAGTGTTTACTGCAGACAGATGTAAGAGATGAGATTATGTAAAAAGAAACAAGATTATAGGCTCAGGATCTTCATCTCACAGATGGTATTAGTAATGGGCTTCTTGAGGAAGAAGAAGTACTCTCATTATACTCTTGACCTTTGACCAGTTGCTTTTACTTGATGAAGCTACACCTTGTTATATGGGTGTAGTAGGAACTTAGTTGGTGATTTCCGGTTTCCCTGGCATCCAGTTGGAATACTAGTTCAACTATCTCTTACCAAAACAGCTCTATCACTCTAGACAGGTCTGTGGTACTACACTCTTCTGTCTGAAGAACTGGAGATTGTTGCAGGCAATGTTTTTCCCAGGATTCTGAGAAATTAAAAATGTTTGTATCCGGTACCAGAAGATCCATTGGAGGGAACCTTCATCTGGCGATGGATGGAGATAGAGACAGAGACCCACATTAGAGCACTGGACTCTAAGGAGCTCCCAAGGTCCAAATGAGAAGCAGAAGGAGGGAGAACATGAGCAAGGAAGTCAGGACCACGAGGGGTGCGCCCACCTACTGGGACGGTGGGGCTGATCTAATGGGAGCTCACCAAGGCCAGCTGAACTGGGACTGATGGAGCATGTGATCAAACTGGACTCTCTGAACATGGCTGACAAGGAGGGCTGACTGAGAAGCCAAGGACAATGGCACTGGGTTTTGATCCTACTGTATGTACTGGCTTTGTGGGAACCTAGTCTTTTTGGATGCTTACCTTCCTAGACCTAGATGGAGCGGGGAGGACCTTGGACTTCCCACAAGGCAGGGAACCCTGACTGCTCTTTGGACTGGAGAAGGAGGGGGAGGAGTGGGGGAGGGGGAGGGAAATGGGAAGAGGGGAGGAGGTGGAAATTTTTAATAATAATAATAAAGCTAATAAAAAAGAAACAGTATCTATTTTAGCTCAACTTTAAATCAGGAATTAGCAATTTTCTTGTCTGCTGTAAATAAAGTTTTGCAGAAATGTAAAAACAAAAAGTTTGTATCCTAGCACCAACACAAGACCAGGTCAGACAAGGGACATAGGTTTCTGCCAGTATTATCAATTTTCCTACCAGAGTTACCTTTTGTTCACATAGAAATAAATTGGAAATACAGCTATCTTTCTACTGGAGAAAAGAATTGACCATTAAAGGCACACTTCTCCTCTTCATGTCCCAGTTAGACTGCTGGACCTCGAGATCAAAGTCAGTAGGGTTGTCTTCCCCAAGCAGAGCCTAACACCTTGCATTCCAAGCAATTCTGTTTTTTCCATATTCCCCTTCAGGCCTTCCTGCATTTTGTCTTAGTGCTTGATGTATTACTAGATGTGAAGAAATACTATCTTTCATAAATACTGCCTAGGTTTTCACATTTTTCTATAATTTAGTAGGCAAGCACCATCATAGTAATAACATTAGTTACAAAGCATTAACTGTTCCTAGTTCTAACTAAACTATATTTATAAGTATGTGCAAGGTAGACATTATCTCTACAGGACACAATGAAGAACATAAGCACCAAATGTGTGTTCAAGTTCTCCCACAGAGAAAGGGAACATTTCAAATATTTCAAAATATCTCTATTTTTTTCAGAAGAGTGATAAAAACTATGGAATGATCAGAAGAATGGAAGAGTAGCTCGGACTGTGATTGTAAACACCGGAAACATTTCATTTACATTCTACTGCATTTTCTCTATATGCTTCCGCTCACCCCTGTGATGCGTTTGGAGCCCATTCTATGCTCTATAGAACCTTTTGCTTATTTGTGTCTATATCTGTCTGTACACGACAGTTTGGGGACCGAAGGAGGACCTCCATTTTAGTCACTTTTCACTGAACTTGGAGCTACTTTTCAGTCATTCTAGCTCTTTGCTCTCACTCCTTTGGATTCTGGGCACGAGAGGGTCCAAATTCTGATCCAATTTTCTTTTTTTTTTTTTTCAATTTTTAAAATAAAATTTATTTATTCTATGTGTTTTTCACATCATGTATCTTGATCCCCATTCATTCCCTGTCCCTTTGCATCTGCCCTCTGCCACAACATCACCATCCCCAAATAAAACAAAATTCAAGAGAAAAAAAAATGAAGAAAATAAAATGAGAAAAATAAAAAAAGGGAATAATTTAAAAATCTCATGGAAGCTGCAGTGTGACCCAACAAGCTAACAATATACCCCTTTGTCTTAATCACTACTTGCAACTGCTCATTGCAAAGAATCACTGGTATGGTTCTAGGCCCCTGATTTCCACTACGCATTCAATTCCAGGCCCCCATTAAGACTCTCCATGGACATCCTGCTGGCGCCCTGTGTTGTGGAGGTCATGCGGTTTTGGGTCTGCGAGTCAGGTCCCTTCACACGGTCCAGCAGATCATAGATGGGGTGAATGTCAGGACAGGCCAAAGTCATAACCTCGGGTCTGGGCCTGGGCAACTGTAGGGTTGGTCTGCCAGATGGGAAATGGGGACAGCTCTCCCATGGTCACAATTTTGGGGCTGGCTCACCTATACCTGTGCTAACTATGTTGGCTCTGCTGTGCTGTCCTGGTAAGGTGCAGGGCCTTAAAACAAGTATCCTTACCCACTGAGCCCTCTCCAATGCCCCTCCTTTAAAATTGGAGAGAGCGTCTACTCAATCTCCACAATTACTCTCTGGAACTCCTGGTCCAGAAGCAGATGAACATCAAAATCATTGACCCAAACCAAGGTTAGTCTTGGTTCTGCCCCTGGCTTAGGGTTTTTATTTCTCCAATGCATACACACTGCATATTTTAAAGGGCTTTGTGGCACATTCTGAGACTTACACACTGCATATTTTAAAGGGCTTTGTGGCACATTCTGAGACTTAAACAGACATGGGTTTTTATAAGGAAATAGTTCCAATTCAACAAAACCAGGGCAACTTACAAGGAAATATATGAGACTTTCGCACTCATCAATTTGAGATAGCTTTAATAGGTAGGGTGAATATATATTTATTTTTGCCCTAATGAAAATTTTAAGAAGGGGATCATAGGGCGAATATTTCTCGGAACTGGGAAGTTGAGAGATTCCGGGGCATTTATCACTCACCTGGGGATAATGAGCTTTATCTAGAACCTACAACATAGTGGCTTTATTAAAGCTCTTCATCGCTGCAGTGTTTTCCTGAACTGTGCTCCCTGTGGCAGGCGCTTTCCTCTAGTCCTAATTGGACAAGCTTTCAGTCTTTGAATGAGAAAGAGTGTGAGTGTCGCTAGCACTCCAGGCTTCTCAGGCAGTACTGCCTAGCTTGAAAGGTTGATCTACCACCATGCTGTGGATGCAGTGGCCTATGAGGTCTCAGCAGCACCCCGGTGCCTGATCAAGCAAGGTGGAGAAAGAAAGACAGGCCGCTGTTTCTCTCAACTTGCAAGACTGAAACGGAGGAATCAAATGGCTCACATGTATTGAGCACCTGCTACATGAAGCCCATTATGTATTGAAAAAAAAATATCAGCAGGTCTGTGCAGCAAGCAAGTGGAACATGTTTGCCTTTCCTAATGGTGAGTTGGCACCCGAAAATGAAGATAAATCTGCTCTCAAAAAGTCAGCATCATTTCTCACATGACTTTCACAATGTAGGAATTTGGGGGGGGGGGCAGAATGGTGCCTGGTTATTTAAAGTTCTTTTGCTTTTTAATGATATGTATTCCAAAATCAAACAACCATTTCATCTGCTTTTCAACTAACAAACAAAACAGGACAAACTTTCTGAATAATTTATATCAGACCAACACCAGGTAAGGAATATTCTATTGTTTTCATCCTAAACACTGTTTTCAAAACCAGGCTCATGTGTAGAATGTGCTCTTCGTGTCCTACACACTGTTCCAAGGTCAGACTCCTGTAGAATGTGTGTTCTCTCCAAGTTTTCAGGGTTAAATTCAGGAACCGGATCTCCATCCAGACATTTCCTGATGGGGTGTTTGAGAAGAACAGAAAATATCTTGTCACTTTTTGCTGCCGTGTGCTTTTGTTGCAACGTCATGTTTCTCTAGAATTAATGGCTTTTTCCTTTGTCACACACTTGCAAGCAACTGCTATAAAACATTCTGCTTAAAATATCAGAGATTCAGACTTCTGCGTTTGAAGGCAATTTGGCCTCTGAAGTAAGAAAGGGTTAGGACAAGAATGGATATACAAACACACTGGTTTGGAGCAGCAAGGCTTGTGGTGAAAAGCAAGTCAAAAGATTTTGGCAAAGCATGACTGAATAAATTTAGAGAATCAGTTTTAGGTCTTTAGGATTGAGCCTGTGAAAATAGCAAAATGGGTGATGTGTATGTGGGGGACTCTGAGAGGAACAAAACCAAAGGAGTGGAGTTCATTCAAGAGGCAAGTTTCTGTGAACTGTGAACCAGGGACAACAGAAAGCACAGGCAGACATAAGATTCACAAACATCAAAGAAGGTTTAGGCTTGCATCTTGACATTTAAACCAGGTAATCTGAAACAAAGAGCAAAACCATGAGAACCTTAGTTCAGATTTCTCAGGAGTCTCCCAGAGGTAAAGAAGATAGCACAAGTCTGTGGTCATGTGCAGTCTTTCTCCAGGTTCTAAGACCAGACTGTGTGAGTACTCAGTCAGAAAGCTATCTGCAAACCAGAGGATGCTCTCTTACCAGACAGCTTTGCAGCCTTCACTACATGGGAAGAATAATTTATATTTCTTTGTTGTTCTTCTCTCATACGGCACATCCCAAATGCAGTTTCTCCTCCCTCCACACCCACAACGTCCCCTTTGCCCCAGATCCACTCCTCTATTCTCTTTCAGAAAGGAGCAGGCCTCCTAGGGATATCAACCAAACACAGCATAACAAGACACAATAATATTAGGCACCGACACTCTTATCAAAGTTGAATTTTTAAACATATCCAGTATGTGGCATGTTGTAGAAGCCTAATTAGGCTATACCACAGATGCTGGTGCAAGGTTCTGATGGCAGAGAATTTCTTATTCCTGTTCATCATCATGATTGGATATGGAATCAACTGAACGGCAAACCATTGCCACTCGTGGGAGAGATTTACTTGTAGGATTAATTAAAGTGAGAAGACCCACTCAAATGCCAGGGGCAATCCAGTTAAAAAGAGATGGAAAAGGGAAACTTTGCTTTTGCCTGCTTGCCTTGACTCTTGAACACAAGTTCATGTGTTCCATTGCTGCCTTGCAGTGTTACTTCACAGATGTGGTGGTTTGAATGAGAATAACCCTCCTCCCCTGCCCAGTCACATATAATTCAATGGTTCGTCCCCAGGTGGTGGAAGTATTTGGGAAGGATTAGGAGGGGTGGCCTTATTGGAGAAAATGATCCACAGATCATGCTTATAAATTAGATGTAAGCTCTCAGCTGCTCCTCCATTATCATACCTGCCTGTCTGCTACCATGCACCCTGCATTGGTGGACATGGACTAAACTTCTGAAACTATGTCCCAATAAACTCTTTCTTCATAAGTTGCCTTGGTCATGGTTTCTCTACACAGCAATAAAAAAGAAACTAAGGCACATGGTACTGGAACTAGCTTCTTAAGGCTTCTATTGGAGACTAGAGTCCTCCAGGTCTTTAGTACTAGACTGTGACTGCTGGACACCCATCCTCGTGGACTCACAAACTACTAGATCTCAGCCTCTTTAAAGTGAAACAGCCATTGCTGGGCTATGGGTACAATATCCTATAAGCCAATCTAGTAAATTCCCTTTTAACAGCTGATCATCCCACATAGTCTAGAGAACTCTGACTAATACAGGTGGGTAATGAGATGGAAAAGGAAAGTAAAGAACAGCAAATGCTTCCTTGGAGAAAATCAGTAGTTTAATCAGTTAGGAGGGATGGGAACAAGTGAAATCCATCATCTGTAGAACTTTGTTCAACCTGCAAAGATAGCTCATGACCTTGAGTGTTCTACGTATTTCATCTTGGTGGGCCTGGGAAACTTCCTCATCTACATGGACATGGAAACCTTTTCCCTAGAGTGTGGAAAGAAACTCCTGGCAAATAGTAGATCTGAGGTGTGGAGATTTTGTGTGAACTGGAGGGAAAAGCATCGAAGTAAGAATTTAAGCTAGGTGTTTCAACAATCCAGCTGCATTTCTGTATTATTTTACAAGGAATAATGAAAAATAGGGATATATGGGGTACATGTTCTGAAGAAGAAGTACAGAAATTGTCAGTCGATTGCCATGCATGATAGAACTGCAGGGTTGGGGCTCCTTTGGCTGTATATGCTGAGGTGGAATGCTGTAGTCTTGTCAGAAATCCATGTGTGCAAGGAAGCTGAGATGTGTCGAATTTGCCTTTAGACTGAAACAATGGCAGATCTGTGAGAAATTTGAAATTGCATAATTTTCCATTTTTCTAACTTCGGTTTGACATACAGTTTTTGAAAATATCAGACCTTCTGTTTGACTTCCCCACTGCCAATGATAGGGACTCCATTATTCCTTCTTCCAAACTGGCCAGGAGAACTGAGGCAGAACCCAGAGATATGCCTTTTATACTCCTGGAAGAAAGCAACTGCAATTGTTGAATGTGACCTTTGGAAACAGTTGCTCTGCCTTCTAAGGATCATGATTGATTTCCCACATCAGCATAGGTGGGAGCCAATTGCCCAAGAGCTGAGATTGATGGGCTATCATAATGCAACTGCTTTTCTGAAGAGAGCCTGCAGCTGAGCATCACAGGTGCTGATAAAGTGGCTGCTTATTCCATGCCCCTAAGGTGACAGTGCAAATGTGTTTCCCTTGTGCACACTGTAAAGTGATAATGAGTCTCAGTGGTGTGGTAGCTTTCTGTCAAAGTTCAGAACAATTCTTAGCAATGTCCACTTGTTCTGTAATTCTATGTTTGCTATCATAATATACACCTTCCCTAGAAAAATATTATCTCTCTCTTCTGAGAAATAAAGTAAGGGACATATCCAAAGGTTTTGCAGAGTAGCAATAAGTAAGGTTTAACATCAAGGAAGAGCTGACCAGCGATTTTTGGTTCATTTATGTGCAGTCTGAAATTATTGTGACAACACACTTTGGAAAATGTTCTGAAGTTAATGAATTGCACTTTGTACATACTCAGAGGAACATTTTGGTCCTGAGATCTTACTACAGATGGTCCCTGGGGTCCTAACTAGGAGAGCTGGACATAGAAGGAGCAATCTTGAGATGGAAAGCAGAATGCTATTATACCAGCAAATGACACTCTGCTAAAAACAAATGTTCCACCTATAGAAGTCTGGATGCAAGCTCTGTGCAAGATCTGCAATGTTTGCAGATCTGAGGCATCCTTGGAATGCCTAGCCAGTTTCAGAGTGAGATATAAGAACGAGTGTGATCGAGCCAACCTCACGGACCTCCTGCGTGTGCCATCACACTTGTCTCTATGGGTTATGTGAGTCAAGCTCCAGTCCTTGTGCTTCCAAGGCAGGCGCTTGGCCGACCAAACTGCCTTCTCTGCTCCAAGTTTTGAATTTGCTTAAGAAATCTGTTAAATTTTTATGTGCATTTCTATGTTGAGTCAACTTAAAATATAAATTTTCATCTCTTTGAACTTCTATTGTCCTTTATTATTCATGTAAAATCACATTCTCTTTGAACTTAGAAGGCTCTCCACAATGGCCTTGCAAGGGAAAGAGCTGGTAAAAGTTTGGGCTTGTGCTAGGAATTAATTATTTTGGAATGGAAATAAGAATTCAAAATGATAACATCTTAAAAATCAACATATATGGTTAACCAGACCCAAATTGCTATTAAATAATTCTAAAATGGTGTTACTCCAAGCAAACCCCCGGCTCAAAGAGAGGCCAATTGCAGCATGCAGATCCTGATGATGTCCTTGGCTTAGATCAAGACCCAGGCTGTGGTGGAGTTGAGAACACAGTCTTGAATAACGGGAAGTATCTCAGGTCGCAGCTGTAGTCTCTGAGAAATTGGAGTGTCCACCCGCAAACCTGTGCCTGAGCAGTGTAGAGCAACCATGATGAAGATGAGGGGATCTCTAAGACATGACCTAAAAACCTACATTGTGGGTTTAACCTAGGATGCTGTTCACAAGAACAACCTTGAGGCTTTGCCTTTGTATTTAGATGAGATTGGCTCTAAAAATCATGCAGAGATGGATACATTTGTCATGACTTGTGCAAAATGATTGATATCTATATGATTCACGATTTGCACCAAAGTTTGAAGCACATTCTTCACAGGGATTCAGAAAACCCTGGTGATTTTATGTGGGCTGGTAGAAAACCACCATGAGGAAGTGTTTATATCAAGAGCCAAGGCATCCTGGAAACCAGTTCATTGTATAAAAGGAGAACTACAACAATAAATTGTGCCTTTTATCAAGATTTAGAAGTGGTTGCCTAGGAAGACAGTAGGAGAACCACATGCACTATGCCCTGTCACTTATGTCTAAAGGGACGGGTTCTGAGTAAGAACACCAATGACAGGTATTTCTGTGTACTATCCCAGCAAATGAAACCATTGCCCTGGAATGTCATGATAAATAACATCTAAGTAAAGAGACAGGTGACCCCTATACCGGAACTGTTTATGTCTTTAGGGAACCCCTCTGTTCCGTGCACTCCAAGGACTATGGTCGATAAATGGTTAGGGTCTGGTTATCAGTGTAGCCTAGTGACTATGGCTCCCCTATATTCACTCACACTCTGGTGGTAGAGTCCTTTCTCAAGTAGTACTACTCCGTGTATGGTCACCGAAACACCTGCATTGGACCTCAGCTAGTGTCTATCTGGTGGGAAGACCCAAGTAAACACCCTGAGAATTGTCAGTTTCATCAGCTACTGAGACATTTTTAATCACAATCGAGCATGAGGGCCACTGCCACACTCATGTTTAGACTAATCGGGGTTCGATCATCTCACTGGCGTCTAGTTGACTCACAAACAGGGGTGTCAATGGCGTTTATAGCACCCTTTTCCTAGCGGGTGGGAATGAACGCTCAGCTGTGCTGAGACATCCCCTCTTTCTAGTGGATTTGTTGCTCCTGGTGAGACTTTGTTTTATTTTACTTTGGATTTTATTAGAAAGTGAACTCCTACTTTGTGTCTATTCTTTTCCCCCATTTGTTTGTTTATGTATTTGTTTATTTATTTATATATTTATTCTTCTTCATGTGTTACGGTCCAATTGTAATTTCCGCTACCCCAATCCTTACATCCCCCAACTTCCTTTACCCCAGATTCACCCTCTCACCTCTCCTCAGAAAACAGCAGGAATCCTAGGGATATTGATCAAATACAGAATAACAAACTATAATAAGACCAGCCATATATTTCCACATCAAAACTAGCCGAGGCAACACAGTAGGAGAAAAAAGAGCCCCAAAGGCAGGCAAAACAGTCAGAGACAGCTCCCACTCCCACTCTTAGGAATCCCATGAGAACACCAAACTGCACAACCATAGCATATATACAAACGTCTGTCTGTTCTTGAAGGCTAAATTTCATTTATTCCAAGTTTTTACAAACCACTTCAAGTAAGATTGGGTACTATTCTTCTCGGCTGCTAAGCTACATTTTATTTGACAATTTGATCAGAGTCAAGCATGAGGGGTTGCTGGCATCCAACTGTCGTGAAAGTTCATGTTGTAAGATCAACACTTAAAATCAGCTGGCTTTACTCCGGCGGGCTCCTCTCTTCCATGTGAGTGGGGTTATGAATGTGCCGCAGGAACCTTAGAGCAGAGACTGGAGCTTCTGAGAGAAAGAATTTTGCCCTATAAAAACTCTCTGCATTTTCAATTTGCTGCATGGCCCCACACATTTCAGACTTTCCAAAACATGTGTTCACTTGTCCACTTTCTATCTCAATCCACATGTCTGTATGTGTACCTGTGTCCTCTCTTACCTGGAGGGAGAGTTCAAATGTGCCCATGGCTTCAGTGCACTGGCTTTCAAAGTTCCATAGAAAAGTGTCTGTTGAATGAGGCGACGCTCACCTGTACACTGCTGCTCTTTCTCATAAACACAGCCTGAAGGGTTGAACTTCTTTTTGATTGCAGACTCACAGTGGTGACTTGCTGTTTAACCTTTGATTCGCTTTGGAATGAAAGGTTTGTACTTCCCAAGTGGCATTTTAATAAGATGTGACGGTGAAATGAATATGTGGCTGAGAGTCCTCCAACTCTCAATGCACAGGAACACCTATTTGGTGTTCCATAGACTCTCACAGTATACCCCAAGCTAGGCTGAAATTCACCATGTATCTCAGACTGGCCTCTAACTCAGAAGTCCCTAACCTGATTGGAGTACAGGCATGCATTGCCATCTCCAGCTCCACAGGGGATCTTGCACTGTATGGAATTTTATATTGTATTTATACAATAATACAGAGACTTCATGTATGGAAATAATGTACATGGAGTATTCAATCAATATTACCTTTTTTAAAAACATAAAAACAAACCTAGAAGGTTAACATCAGATGCAAAGGTAGCTCAGAGGGGTTAAAGGAGATGTTTATGATCACAAAGTAGATAATTCAAGGATGTGTGTGTGTGTGTGTGTATGTGTGCATGTGCATGCATAATAGCTACTACTTATTATCAGGAAGCTGCCCTGTCCCAGGCACCCACCCAGAGCTTGATTACATAATTTTAAATTTTTACAACAAAGCCATGAAGTAAGCTCTGAAATTACTCCCATATTACATCTGTGGAAATTACTGCTTGAAGAAGGTAACTCCATCAATGTTTTCCAGCTAAGATGGATCAAGATTTTAATCTAAGTTCCATCTATTTCAGAGTCCATGCACATGACTGCTGCCCCCTACTTCTCCATATGCACAGACATGTGCACATGTGTTTGGATATCTGTCTATGTATGCTATATATTCCAACAAGCAATAAACGGTTCATGTAGCTGGTAAGAGACACAGCTAGAGACAAGTGAAGCTCTTATACTCTTCCTTATTTTATGGCTGCCTGCCCAAGTGCTTAACGCTGCAATTTTAACTAACAGACTCCTTCCACTAATGCCATTATGCTCCAGTGGTAGGGGTCAGAGAAAGCACAGGTCACTAAATGCAATTCTGGAATATGTTTATGCAACATCTTTTTAAAAATTTCCTCCTAAAGCTGTTTAATATAACCCTGGAGATATAACTGGGTGGTTCTATTTCCTTTCCCTGTCCTCCCTAGAACAGAGGTTTAAGTCAACTCTCAAGCAACCAATGCTTGACCACAGGAGGAAAGGTTGAAGGAGAGTGCCGTAGGAAAAGGACCCTGGTGACATGTGCCAGACTTGATAACTGGGGCATTAGGGATGGAGTTAAGCATGCCTAGCATGTGTGAGGCTCTGGGTTTCATCTCCAGCACTGAAATAACCATGAGGATTTACCAGTTTCATTACATAAGTTAAAAGAAAACTAGTAGCAAGATAGAGGTGGTGAAAAGGATCATGGCAGGCGTGGATGAAACTGGAGTTTGATTTGCACTAAGACTATGGGTCAATCTGCAAAGTGCTTGTTTTGTACACCCAAGGACCTGAATCCAACCTTTAGAACTCACAATATTAAAAAAAAAAAAAAAAGGTGGGCGTGGTGCTGTATTTGAATCCATGTGTTGAAGGGACAGAGACAGGCAGAACTATGGACTTACTTGCCAGTTTACCTTCTGTATGTATTGATTTCTAAGCCAATAAGATAGTCTACCTGGAAAAAGAAAAAAATACAGAAAGGAAAGAGAAAAAAAGAAAAAAAAATAGAGGGCATTCAAAATATGGCAATGTTGTCCTTTTCTCTTCCACATATATACACATGCAAAAATAACTGTAACACACATGTATCTGCAAATACATGAACACACCCATTCATGTTCACAGATACACAAGATTGCTCCAGTGAGCTGAAGCAGGGCTGTGTGCTTTGACCATAGGGAAAGTATGTTTGCTGACTGAGTGATCAAATATTAATTTTCTTAGACTAGTCATTTTTATATATGAACACTTCCTAGAGCCTCTATTGGGAAGTTGAAAAATAGAAACTGCTGGGGAAAAAGTCAGCACTGTTGGCCAGGTCAGTACCTAATTCTCTGCTATGATTACTACCAATCTCTTTGTTCCATGTGGCCTTGGGATGAAAGAGAACCTTCCTTCCAAGGGAAGGCATCTGAGCCCACACTCTGCAGTTTACAGGGAACGACATGTGATCTCACAGATAGGCAGAACCATCTACACAGCTACAGGAGATGGTAGAGCCTAGAGTCATAGTGCACGTGGTACTGCTCCACTGCTCACTCCAGACCCCCAGGCATCTCTTAGTTATGTGAGTCCAAGTGAGCCTCTAGTAGATTATTTTGGGGATTTAAGATGGCCAAATACTTCTAGATTGCAATCAAGAATTCCAAGTGATACAGTGTGGGGACCTGCCATTTGGAAGGAAGGGGAGGTTATATTAAGTTCTCACTGGCAGGAGAGCCAGGACATCCACATGCAGACCTGAGCCCCAAAGGTTGTTGTTGTGTTTTGTTCATCTGTCACAGCAGGTTTGCCTGACACAGTCTACTGAATAAACAGCACTAGAATCACTATGCAGTTGCCTCCCACAGTGGTAGCAGGGGTTCATCTTGGGAGTCCAACAGCCTGGCTTTCATTGCTTGGAAAACTATATTGCTTATTAAGTCTGAAATTGGAAAATGCTTATTTGCAATTGAAATTAGAACACAATTTCACAGAAAAGGCTTCCCAGACTCTAAGATGACCTCACACACACCATTCCTTTAAGGCTTAATGAGTGATTTGAGTTAGAGCAAGCTCAAGCGAAGATTTTGTGCTGGCAAATACCCCCATCTGTCCATTGGGACCTACTTAAATGGGCAACCAGTATTAGAATAATCCCTCTTGTTAAATTGATAACACTTCCACAGGCCACCAGGGAGCCAGGTAATTGTGACAGTATTTCTGGGCTAAATTCCAATCATTGCCACTGCAAATCAGAAGCAATGGAAAAGATGTCTTCAAGTTTTTTATAATTGTATTATCTGTGCTACAGAACAGGGGAATGGAAAAAAGGAAAAATTAAGATCACAATGAAATTAGCAATACCAGATTTATTCCCAATATCATTTAGTGAAATTGCATCAGTATTTTAAAAACTAATTTCTTCCATCTGCCTCTTTACTAACCTCCACTTTAGGGTGTTTTTATCATCAAACTCGGAAAACTATAGCAGTCAAAGTACATGCTTTTGTATAAGGCACACTAGATAAGATAGAGTGGGGAAAAAAAAGCAAAGAAACATAAAGGGTCAAGTTTACCACTCACTAATTGCTCCTCAGGCCCAAATCTGCCAATTATTCCTTGCTTATGCAGTAATGATATTAAAGCCTTTAGTAGGATTTCCTAGAGCATGAAATCTGTGTGTGGATTATGCACATGTGCCTGTATGTGTGCTTATGTGCATGTGTGTGAAGTGACCTCCTCTCTCACTCTCCATCTTATGTGTGAACAAGGTCTCTCTCTGAACCTTAAGATCACCAATTGGTTAGCTTGACTGGACATTCAAGTGTTGTAATCCACTGTCTCTGTGTCCTTACCATTGTGGTGTGTGTGCCACTATGCCTGTTTTTTACTAGAGAACTAGCAATCCAAACTCAGGTGCTCACACTTGTACAGTGAGCACTTTACCTACAAAGACCATGAAGCAAACTCCCATGCTGCTGGGCAGTGTGGAGGGAGACACTCTGCACCAGAGCACTGCTGTTGAATTCTTTGTTGCTTCTACCACATACCTGTCCCAAACACTGGTGAGAGACTATAGTAGCCTCACCCACTGTTGAAGGGCACACAGGACAAAATGTAACAGCAGCTGTGACCCTAACCAGGTAGTCACTTTATGATGGCTCTGGTTCCCTGTAATACAGACCTTTGCCTTAGAATGCTTGCCTGGTACCAATGCAACCTGGTAAGTTGACTGCAGGAGACTTCCAGAGATGTTTAAATCTTAGCTCAGCAAGGAGAACCTCCTCCAAGCCTGTTTCTCTTTCAGATACTTGAATGCATTTCTAAGATGTTCTTCAATGTTCTTTTTAAATATTTGTAGATTCTCATGGCTCAACCCCTGTTATACTGAATGATGTTTTATATTAAAATTTTCCTGGGTGGTTTGTCTTTTTACTGGAAACTAGGTGATAAGTAATTGGTAGTACGAGTTATTCTGCCCCCAAAGACAGATTAGAAGATTGATTTGATCACACCCTTGAACTAAAGCTTGAGCTTCTCAACAAAGTGAAATTGAATAGTAGTAACCCACAGCACAGGACAACATTATAATTTATCAAACAATGATCTGCTGTTGATTGTGATGTGGAGACGCTGAATCGGGGCCTTGAGGGCTGAACAATTAATGTGCTTTCCCAGTAGTGCCCATCACTCCAAGGCCTATGACCTGGGACTGATATTTGTAATATCCTTGTACTTAGAAACTTGGCCATTTAACTTTTGGCCTACATCAAGAGATTTAGGATATTGATTAGGAAATAATAGAACTCTGAAACTTTTGGGGACATTTATTTGAACCCACATAGTCAAACTTTCAAATTTCTATGTCATGCTGAGCTTTTTTGATTGCTTTCTAGCATTTGAAAAGTTACTTAAAATCTTTGGGTATTTTCATCTTTGAAAGAAACCTTAAAAACACATGCTTATTTCCCAAATACAGACACACACATATACACAAGCACACATACACACACTGACACATACACACTGTACTCTGCTGCACGTGATCCATGTTTAAAGTCATGTCTCACCATTCTCCAAGGCCCAGGACACACAGTATAATGTGAGAGAGAAGAATGTATACTCCAAAGCATGTAAAGGTTTGCACAAGGCTTGTACAAGCTATTGCATAAGAGCCAAAAGTCAAGAAGTATGTCTAGGGCTGATGTCTATGTAAGACAAGTAATACCACTTAGCCAGAAAGGTGTGAATGTTTATCACACAGAGCAGCAGGGATATACTGGTAATCAAAATTATTTGTCTCATACATTTACCAGTTGGTTAATTGATCATGATGTTCTCCAAGGTTAAATAGACTAGTAACTTACTCAAGTGTTTTTAAACAGATGTAATAAACTCTAGGTCTGGGGTCAAAAGCCTGACTTGAGTCACTACAGTGAAGACACTTAATAGGTCCAGACATCATATTAGACTCTACCCCAAACTCTTCACTGAAGGAAAAGTCAAGTAACCTTGAAAAGTGACCTCTACCCAAGGTTGCAAGGATATACAATGAGAAGAATCCCAAGACCGTTTTTGACTGTGTTGGGACCACAGCAAATATTCAAACTTGTAAAAATTTTTACACGATAGTCCTGAATTGATAACTTTGGAAACCTAAAATACTGTGGCTAGCAGTACTATAATCAGATAAAAGATGGACTTGCTTGAAATACAACTCACAGTAGATTTTATTTGTTTTCATGCTGACTCTAGAAGTAGACTGTGAGAGTCATTATGGAAGGAAAAACTCAACACAAGCCCCTGGATCATACCTTCATTACCGGGACCATCAACAGAGGCAATAGTTGGGTCTTGGGAATGGGAGGAGATTAAGACTTCCATCAAAGATTTTAAAAAATGATCATTAGGGCTACTGGTCGTATTCCCACACAACTCATCCCAGTGAGCACAACTTAAAATGCATTTGTTTGACCACTTTGTCTCAGAAAATTAGGGCCAATGGGAACACATTGGAGTGAGTAACATCTATAGAAGAAATTTCATAATGACCTGGATTGTGACAATGCTTGCATTTATGTGCATCTATTGAAGTGAAGACTCTTAAAAGTAGTTTGTGCATAGGTATCATGCTCTCATGACATGAACCTCTCTCCAACCATATTAGCGTTTGCTAAGTAGACCAGTAAACAAAATGACCATAGTAGCAAGAAAAGGAGGACTCAGCAATATCTATTTCCCTTACCAAAGATGATCTGGATAACACAGCTGCCTAGCTTGCCAAAGTCAAAGACGAAACATGAGCGAAATGCACTCCCTGTGGGTGGCTAGTAAATTGTCTTGAAAAGAACAAAGATTCTTCTTTCCTGCAAGAAACCTATCTTTCTCGACTTGCTGTGCTGTTGAGCTTATGTCAGCATCAGCATCACTCATAGCCGGCAGGGATGCTTTAACCTCTATGGTGGTTTAAGTAGGAATAGTACCCCTAAGCCTCATATGTTTGAACACTTGGCCAATAGAAAGTGGCACTGTTAAGAAGTATGACATTGTTGAAGGAAGTGTGTGTCACAGTGGGGTAGGCTTTGAGGTCTTATATACTCAACTATACCCATTGTGGCATACAGTCCCCTTCCCCTGCCTGCAGATATAGAGGCATAACTCTCAGTTACCACTCCAGTACCATGTCTGCCTGCATGCTGCCAAGATGCCAATCATAATGATAATGCATTAAACCTTTTCATTAAACTAAAACTAAGCTTTTTGTATTATATATTTCCATTATAAGAGTTGCTGTTGTCATGGTGTCTCTTCACAGCAATAGAAATCCTAACTAAGGCAGATTCCTGCCATGAATTTCTGTACAACAGTGCTTCTGATGAAAAACTGATTTTCTTGCAAAGTAAATGCAGCTAGGGGCTTATGTCTGTGCCAGTAACTGGTCTCACAACAGGTGACATCACCTAGAGCCAGGTAGGCTTAATGGGATGAAGAATTGCTTATGGAAAACTCAATTATTACACCAGTTGGAAGCATCCTAAAAATGATGTTATTATGTTTGCAGGATAAAACCTTGTGCTTTAAATCACAGACCAGAATATAGCACTATCTCCCCACAACTAGATTATGTTACCTCAGGAAACAATGTGTAAGGAGCCTTCTTTTCATCACTACCCTAATAACTCCCACTCCGGATTTTTCCACTGTACTTTGATTTCTTTCTACATAAAGAGAGAATGTTCCATTAGGGACACAACAAGTCCACTGAATTGGAAATGTCCACCTGAACTCTGGAGTGTCTTTAAGGACCTCCACAAACAATATAAAAACTTAAATGACAACATAAAAACTGCAGGTTAATTAATAACTCAGACCTCTGGAGATTAACATTCAAGTCATGCTTCCAAGTAAATAACCTCAACTAGCTAAAGTCTTAGCTGCAAATGTGAAAGAAATACAAAACTTGTGGTGGGAAAAAAGAAATAATTAAATACTGGTTAGAGTCATTTGAACAGTTACAGGAATACAACTGTTGTAGGAAACTGCTTGTTTGTTCCTGGCTGCTCAGCCCCAAAATAACCATACAGAAACTGTATTAATTAAATCACTGCTTGGCCTATTAGCTCTAGCTTCATATTGGCTAACTCTTACATCTTAATTTAACCCATTTATATTCATCTGTGTACCACCACGTAGCTGTGGCTGTGGCTGTGGCTTACTGGCAAGGTTCCATCTGGCGTCTGTCCCTGACAGGGCTACATTGCTTCTCCCCAACTCTGCCTTCTTCCTCCCCGCAGTCAGTTTAGTTTCCCCCACCTAACTCTACTCTACCCCATCACGGAGCCAAGAGATTTCTTTGTTAACTAACGGTATTCACAGCATACAAAGGGAAATCCTACCTCAAACAACTTTATTATTTCTGCATATTTCCTATTTGCTTATTGCATGTACTTGTTTATATGCGAACCATTTTCTTTTCTAACAATTTTAAAATTTTGAGTACAAACTACTGTGGATTAAATTTAAAATATACTTTAAAGATAACAGAATCATCAGTGAAAAGTGAAATAGGTTGCAGGAGTTATTACATCCAGTGATGGTTAAAATCTCTGTTAGAAAGGAGCATCTCACATTTAGGAATGGTGAGAATTCTTCATTTGCAAAAATAGTTATATCTTATTTGAACAGAAATGGAAGTTCAAACATTTACAAAAAGGTGATATAGTAGTTACTTTTCTCTTTTTTGTGACAAACACTTCACAAAAGCAATAGATGGAAGAAAAAGTATGTTTAGGTTCAATTTTTGGAAGCGCTGAAGAGCATCACGGTAGTGATGGCATGGTGGCTTGAATGTAAGGTGCTCAGAATACATCTGGGGTAAGGGAGCACAGAGAGGTGACTGCTTCCTCACTCAGTCTACTTCCCCCATTTTGCTTAGTCCAGGAGCCCACATTCAGGCCTGCTTTTCCTTCTTTAATCCAACCTTTCTGAAACACCTTCATAGATATGGTATATTCCATGGTTAACTTAAATCCAGTCAATTTGACAATGAAAATTAGTCATATAGTTCTGCCCCTCATCAATTTGACACCAAAAGATAACAATTTAAAAAAACAACACTCCCACAAACTTCACCTCTTTCCTTAGTTCCATGTCCTGACCTAAGACTTCAGCACCCAGAGGCCAGGCCAGATCTAGAGATCCCAGGTAAAATACTGTCAACTGATCACTAACACTCCTCAGAGCTTGCCCAACAACCTCACACTGCACCCCTTTTCCTGGGCTCCATATTAAGGCCCACAGCCTTGGCAGTTTTACTGTAGGTCAAGCTGATCCTATAGACTCCAGGTAAGAAACTAAACCCGTTTAAGCCTGTCCAACAACCCTATACTGTACCCACCCTATCCCCCATTACCAGCTCCAAATTCCATCCAACAACTTTTGAAGTAGAATTTAGTTTTACCAGAGGCCAGATCTATCTTGCCCAGGTCCTAAAAACCCCAGCAAAAACACCCTACTGAGCCTGAAGACTCGATTGTCACCACAACCCTTGGCCACTTAGGCCAGAAGACCAGAGAGGAGAGAGAAACCAAGGAGCAAAACACCCATGTAACAAAGACAAATGTAGGAATCAACACATAGACCTACCATAATCATCCCAAATCCAGATATGTAAATGCCAGGGTAAGAACACAAATAAATAACAGAAAGAGGAATATGGCAGCACCAGAACAAAGTTGTCCAATGACAGCAAGACCTGACAATTCAACATAACTGAAGCACAAGAAAATGACCTTAAAGATAACTTTATGAAGATGATAAAGGACTTTAAGAAAAAATGAAATAATACCTTAAAGAAACTGAGGAAAAGACAAACAAAAAATTGAATAAAATAAATAAAGCCCTAAAAAAATGTCAAGAAAGCCAACAGCAGGTGAAGGAAACAGTTCAAGACCTGAAAATGGAAATGGAAGCAATAAAAAAAATCACAAATGGAGGTGATCCTGGAAATGATAACTCTGGATAAGTGAATAGGAGCTACAGATGCAAGCATTACCAACAGAATGCAAGAGAAAGAAGACAGACTCTCAGGCACTGAAGACAACATAGAGGAAAACGTTAAATCTTAAATATTCCTAACAGAAAATATCCAGGAAATCTGGGACAACATGAAAAGACTGAACCTAAGAATAATAGAAAGAGAAAAAGGAAAAGAATCCCAGCTCAAAAACCTAGAGAAGTTAACAAAATTGTAAAAGAAAATTTTTCTAACCTAAATAAGGACATGCTTATAACAGCACAAGAAGCTTACAAAACAACAAACATTGGATCAAAAAAGAAAATCCCCATGCCGTATAATAATCAAAATATTAAACATACAAAACAAAGAAAGAATATTAAAAACAGCACGTAAAAAAGGCCAAATAACATATAAAGGTAGATCTATTAGAATCACACTTGACTTCTCAAGAGTCCCTAAAATTCAGAAGGGCCTGGACTGATGTCTTGCATATTCTAAGAGACAACGAATGCCAGCCCAGACTACAGTAGCCAATAAAACTGTCAATTACTATAGATTGAGAAAACAAGACAGTTTATGACAAAGTCAAATTATACCATATCTATCCATAAATCCAGCATTACAGAAGGTACCAGAAGGAACACTCCAACCCCAAGAAGTTAACTACACTCATGAAAACACAGGCAATAGATAATCTCACACCATCAAAACCCAAAGAAGGGAAACAAATACACACACACACATACACACACAACACATTTTCACCATCACCAAAAAAAGTAACAGGAATTAACAATAAATGGTTGTTAATATCCCTTAGTATCAATGGGTTCAATTCACCAATAAAATATACAGGCTTATAGAATGGATACAAAATCATGGCCCAACATTCTGGTGCACATAAGAAACAAACCTCTTATCAAAGATAGACATCAGAGTAAAGAGCTGGGAAAAGATTTTCCAATCAGATGGACTCAAGAAGCATGCTAGTGCAGCTATCCTAATATTTAACAGAATAGACTTCAAAGTAAAATTAATCAAAAAAGTAGAGAAGTACACTTTATATTTTTGAAACATTTCATATTTCCTTTATCTTGAAAGAAAATTCATCAAGATGAAGTCTTAACTCTGAACATCTTTGCCCCAAATACAAGGGCACCCACATTTGTAAACCCAGAGAGAGAGAAAATGGGGTTTAACCTGAAGATATGAAAAGCAAAGCAGTCATTCACTGGCTCTTACCTTGACCTCAGTCTGAAATGGTGATCCTGCCTCCAGAAATCTCAGAATGAGACTCTGTCTGTGAGCTGTCTTCTCCCATTTTATATTTCTCCCTAGGGCTGAGATTAAAGGTATGCATCACTGGAATGGAAAGCATTCGCCACTCGGTTTCTATAGCACCTAGTGTAACTACTGGGATTAAAGGTGTGTGTTACCACTGCCTGGTCTGTAAGGCTGACCAGTGGGCTGTTTCACTCTTTGATCTTCAAGCAAGCTTTATTTATTAAAATGCAAATTAAATGCCATTGCACTTCCCTTTTTGTCTAAAATAAAAAAGAAGAGTATAACTAATATACGAAAACTATGTACAGCAAGTAAATAACTATATACAGGCCATAAATACATCAGCAATGTCTAGTCCATTTGCATTTGACAAATTTAGAGACAATACTCCATATCTATCCTATCTTGGTGAGTCCAAAGTCTTGTACCTAATTTACTTTCCACCTCAACTTGCATTACCATCCAAAACTGTCTTTTGATATCTCTCAACCTTATATACCTTACATTTCTTTAGTAAATTTCTTTTTTGAGTCTCATAAACAATGGAGACTATAACTATAGCAATACCTGCAACTGTAACTATAACTATCTAATCTTCAGCTACCTCAGAGACCCAAGAAGGAAATAGTATTAACTGAGTAAGTAGGAAGTGCAAGCAAATAACTTCCCCCAAAATTTGAGTATTGACAGAAACAGCTGACTGCCTAGAGAGTCACCCAAAGTTATGCTGAAGGTGTAGCATCCACCTTCAGCCTACAGTCCTAGCATATCTGATGGACTTTTCTGTGAAGCAAGATATTCAGTGCACTGCTTATCTAATTAAGATAGTATACTGTCACACAGCTGAAAGCTCTAGAACAAAAAGAAGCAACTATATTCCCAAGGGGAGTAGACAGCAGGAAATAATCAAAGGTGTGGGGGCAGAAATCAATAAAATAGAAACAAAGAGAACATCAAGAATCAATGAAACAAAGCATTGATTCTGTGAGAAAGTCAACAAAATAGATTAACCATTACCCAAACTAACTAAAAGGCAGAGATAGAATTTCCAAATTAACAAAATCAGAAACAAAAAGCAGAACATAACAATGGACTCTGAGGAAATCCAGAGAATCATACTTCAAAAGCCTCTTCTTCACAAAATCAGAAAATCTAAAAGAAATGGGCAAATGTCTTGATAGATACCACTTACCAAAGTTAAACCAGGACATATAAACAATTTAAATAGACCTATAACCCCTAAGTAAATAGATCAGTCATTTAAAATCTCCCAACATTAAAAACCCAGGGCAAAATAGTTTTAGTGCAGAATTCTACCAGACTTTCAAAAAAAAAAAAAAAAGACCTAATACCAATGCTCCTCAAATAATTTCACGAAATATAAGTAAATGGAACATTGCCAAATTCAAAGTCATCCTGCTACCCAAACTACACAAAGACTCAACCAAGAAAGATAATTACAGAACAATTTTACTCATGAACATTGATGCAAAACTATTCAATAAAATACTCACAAACTGAATCCCAGAGATTATCAAAAAGATGATCTACCATGTTCAAATATGCTTCATCCCCAAGATTCAGAATGGTTCAAGATACAAAAGTCTGTCAATGTGACCATGATATAAACAAACTGAGAGAGAAAAAAAACCCATATATTATCTCATTAGATGCTGAAAAAGCCTCTGACAAAACATCTAACACCCCTTTATAATACAAGTCATGGACAAATCAGGGATATAAGGACATACTTAAACACAATAAAAGCAATTTACAGGAAGCTTTCAGCCAACATCAAATTAAATAGAGAGAAACTCAAGGCAATACCACTAAAATCAGGCACGAGTCAAGACTGTCCACTCTCGCCATACCTATTCAATATGATACTAATAATAAGTTCTAGGTAATGTAATTAGGCATCAAGGGAAATCAGGGAGATACAAATCAGAAAAGAAGTCAAAGTATCATTATTCACAGATGATATGATAGTATATAAAAGTTAACCCCAAAATTCTATCAGGGAACTCTTAGCAACTTTAGTCAGTGGCTGAATACAAGATCAACTTCAAAAACTCAATAACCCTCCTATATACAAATGATAAATGAGCTGAGGAAGAACTCAGGGAATCAATACCCTTTACAATAGCCTCAAATAATATAAAACCACTTAGTGTAATTCTAACCAAGCAAGTGAAAGACTTGTATGACAAGAACTTCAAGTCTTTGAAGAAAGAAAGAAGATATCTGAAGATGGAAATATTTCCCATGCTCATGGATCACTAGAATTAACATAGTAAAAATGGCCATCTATAGATTTAATGCAGTCTCCATCAAAATCCCAACACAATATTTTGCAGGCCTTGAAAGAATAATGATCAACTTCATATGGAAAAACAAAAAACCCAGGATAGCTAAAACAATCCTGTACAATAAAAGAACTTCAGATCCATCACCATCCCTGATTTCAAGCTCTACTATTGAGTTATAATAATAAAAACTGCATGGTATTGGCATAAAAACAGACAGGTGGAACAATAGAATTGAACTGAAGACCCAGACATAAATCCACATACCTGTGGCATCTAATTTTTCACAAAGAAGCCAAAATTATACAGTGGAAAAAAGAAGGCATCTTCAACAAATGGTGCTGGCATAACTGGATGTCAGCATGCAGAAGAATGCAAATAGATCCATATCTATCATCCTGTACAAAACTCGAGTCGAAGTGAATAAAAGACTTCAACATAAATCTTGTTAACTGAACCAGATAAAAGAAAAAGTGGGAAATAACCTCAAACTCATTGGCACAGTAGATAACTTCCTGAAAAAGGATACAAAGAGTGCAGACACTAAGGTCAACATTTAATAAGTGGGACTTCACGAAGCTGAAAAGCATCTGTAAGACAAAGGACACCACCAGAAAGACAGCCTACAGGGTAGCAAAAAACTGCCCACATCTGACAGAGGAGTGATTTCCAAACTATATAAATAAAGGACATTGAGCATATAATTTGTGATCCTAGAGAAGCTAAATAAGAAAGTGAACCCAAAGAAAATCGTCCGCCTGGATAGGGGAAGTAGACAAGATTGCAGGGCAAAACCTGGGAACTTGCGGGTGAGGTGGCATGGGGCAAAGGGGAAATGGGATGAGAAACATGAGAAGGGGAGGATGGGAGGAGCTTGGGGGATTGGGATGGTTGGGATATAGGAAGGGTGGATACGGGAGCAGCGAAGTATATATCCTAACTAAGGGAGCCATCTTAGGGTTGGCAAGAGACTTGACTCTAGAGGGGTTTGCAGGTGTCCAGGGAGATGTCCCCAGCTGGTACCTTGGGCAACTGAGGAGAGGGAACCTGAAATGACCCTATCCTATACTGATGAATATCTTGCATATCACCTTAGAACCTTCATCTGGCGATGGATCGAGATAGAGACAGAGACTCAATTTGGAGCAACGGTCTGAGCTCTTAAGGTCCAAATGAGGAGCAGAAGGAGGGAGAACATGAGCAAGGAAATCAGGACCACGAGGGGTGCACCCACCCACTGTGACAGTGGAACTGATTTATTGGGAGCCCACCAAGGCCAGCTGGTCTGGGACTGAATAAGCATGGGTTGAAAGTGGACTCTCTGAGCATGGCGGACAATGAAGGCTGATGAGAAGCTAAGGACAATGGCACTAGGTTTCGATCCTAATACATGAACAGGCTTTGTGGGAGCTTAGCCTGTTTAGACGCTCACCTTCCTGGGCGTAGATAGAAGACCTTCGTCTTCCCGCAGGGCAGGGAATTTGGACTGCTCTTCAGTATTGAGAGGGAGGGGAAATGGTGTGGGGGGGAAGAGAAGAGGAGTGGGGATAGGGGGAGGGGAGTGGGGGGAGGGGACAATATTTGGGAGGAGGGGAGGGAAATGGGAAACGGGGAGCAGGTGGAAATTTTAATTAAAAAAGAATAAAAATTAAAAGAAAAAAAGAAAGAAAGGCCGGGCGGTGGTGGCGCACGCCTTTAATCCCAGCACTTGGGAGGCAGAGGCAGGTGGATCTCTGTGAGTTCGAGACCAGCCTGGTCTACAAGAGCTAGTTCCAGGACAGGCTCCAAAGCCACAGAGAAACCCTGTCTCGAAAAACCAAAAAAAAAAAAAAAAAAAAGAAAGAAAGAAAGATGGATAAATAAATTGAATCTTTAGGGAAAGAAAAAAGAACTCAATAAACTAAACATCAAAAACCAAATCATCCAGTTAAAATTTGGGTAGAGATCTAAATAGGGATTTCTCAACAGAAGAATCTTAAATGGCTCAGAAACACTTTTTAAAAAATTGTTCAACATCCTCAGCCATCAGGGAATTAAAAATCAAAACAATTCTGAGATTCCATCTTACACCTGTCAGAATGGTTAAGATAAAAAACACAAGTAGCAGCTTATGCTGGAGAGGATGTGGAACAAGGGAAACACTCCACCATTGCTGGTGGGACTGCAAACTTGTGCATTCACTTTGAAATCAATATGGCAGTTCCTAGGAAACAAGAAGTTAATCTCTACAAGATCCAGAGGATGCTCGATCATACCACAATGACACTTCTTTTTTTTTCTTTTTTAAAATTAATTAATTTATTTATTTATTAAAGATTTCTGCCTCCTCCCCACCACCACCTCCCATTTCCCTCCCCCAATCAAGTCCCCCTCCCTCGTCAGCCCTAAGAGCAATCAGAGTTCCCTGCCCTGTGGGAAGTCCAAAGACCATCCACCTCCATCCCGGTCTAGTAAGGTGAGCATCCAAACTGCCTAGGCTCCCACAAAGCCAGTACGTGCAGTAGGATCAAAAACCCTTTGCCATTGTTCTTGAGTTCTCAGTAGTCCTCATTGTCCGCTATGTTCAGCTAGTCCGGTTTTATCCCATGCTTTTTCTGACCCAGGCCAGCTGGCCTTAGTGAGTTCCCGATAGAACATCCCCATTGTCTCAGTGTGTGGGTGCCCCCCTCGCTGTCCTGAGTTCCTTGCTCGTCTTCTCTCTCCTTCTGCTGCTGATTTGGACCTTGAGATTTCAGTCCGGTGCTCCAATGTGGGTCTTTTTATCTGTCTCCTTTCATCGCCTGATGAAGGTTACTGTTCAGGAGGATGCCTATATGTTTTTCTTTGGGTTCACCTTCTTATTCAGCTTCTCTAGGATCACGAATTCTAGGCTAAATGTCCTTTATTTATGGCTAGAAACCAAATATGAGTGAGTACATCCCATGTTCCTCTTTTTGGGTCTGGCTTACCTCACTCAGGATAGTGTTTTCTATTTCCGTCCATTTGCATGCAAAATTCAAGAAGTCATTGTTTTTTACTGCTGAGTAGTACTCTAATATGTATATATTCCATACTTTCTTCATCCATTCTTCCATTGAAGGGCATCTAGGTTGTTTCCAGGTTCTGGCTATTACAAACAATGCTGCTATGAACATAGTTGAGCATATATTTTTGTTGTATGATAAGGCATCTCTTGGGTATATTCCCAAGAGTGGTATTGCTGGGTCCAGAGGTAGGTTGGTCCCAAATTTCCTGAAAAACCACCACACTGCTTTCCAAAGTGGTTGCACAAGTTTGCATTCCCACCAGCAATGGATGAGTGTACCCCTTTCTCTACAACCTCTCCAGCAAAGGCTATCATTGGTGTTTTTGATTTTAGCCATTCTGACAGGTGTAAGATGGTATCTCAAAGTTGTCTTGATTTGCATTTCCCTGATCACTAAGGAAGTTGAGCATGACCTTAAGTGTCTTCTGGCCATTTGAACTTCTGTTGAGCATTCTCTGTTCAGCTCTGTGCCCCATTTTATAATTGGGTTGATTAGCCTTTTACGGTCTACTTTCTTGAGTTCTTTATATATTTTGGAGATCAGACCTTTGTCAGTTGCAGGGTTGGTGAAGATCTTCTCCCAGTCAGTGGGTTCCCTTTTTGTCTTAGTGACAGTGTCCTTTGCTTTACAGAAGCTTCTTAGTCTCAGGAGGTCCCATTTATTCAATGATGCCCTTAATGTCTGTGCTGCTGGGGTTATACGTAGGAAGTGGTCTCCTGTACCCATGTGTTGTAGAGTACTTTTCACTTTCTCTTCTATCAGGTTCAGTGTGTTCAGACTGATATTGAGGTCTTTAATCCATTTGGAGTTGAGTTTTGTGCATGGTGATAGATATGGATCTATTTTCATTCTTCTACAGATTGACATCCAGTTGTGCCAACACAATTTGTTGAAGATGCTCTCTTTTTTCCATTTTATACTTTTAGCTCCTTTATAGAAAATCAGGTGTTCATAGGTTTGTGGGTTACAGTCCGGGTCTTCTATTCAATTCCATTGGTCGACTTCTCTGTTTTTATGCCAATACCAAGCTGTTTTCAATTCTGTAGCTCTGTAATAGAGTTTGAAGTCAGGGATGGTAATGCCTCCAGACAATCCTTTATTGTATAAGATTGTTTGGGCTATCCTGGGTTTTTTGTTTTTCCATATAAAGTTGATTATTGTCTTCTCCAGATCTGTGAAGAATTTTGATGGGATTTTGATGGGAATTGCATTGAATCTATAGATTGCTTTTGGTAGAACTTCCATTTTTACTATGTTGATCCTCCCAATCCAAGAGCAAGGGAGATCTACTTCTATGACAACTGTGGTCATAAAACTTTATTTGTAATAGTCAGAAACTGAAAACACCAACTGAGGAATGGATAAAGAAAATATAATACATTTACATAATGGAGTATTACTCAGCTGTTAAATACAATGTCATCATGAAATTTGGGGACAACTAGATGGAAATAGAAGAGAATCATTTTGAGTGAGGTAATCCAGACCCAGAAAGACAAACATGGTATGTACTCACTCATAAGTAGGATATTAACTATAAAATAAAGGATGACTCTGCTACAATCACAGACTAAGAGAAACTAAATAACAGTAGTGTTCAAAGGGGATGCCCAGATCTCCCTAGGAAGGGGAAATAGAAGGGATTTTGTGTGTAGACTGTGAGCGGGTGGGGATGGAAACATGAGTAATCAGGTCGGAGGGGAGACAGACGGGGAGAGAACTGAAAGAGATTACTGGAAAGGGGGGTGGCATTTCAGGGTCATGTAAAAACCTAGCACAAGGGAATCTTCCAGAAATCCACAAGAATGACCCAAGCTAAGACTCCTAACATCTCCTGTGACTAGGCAAGACTTGAAGTGGAGGGAGTGGGAAATCAACCCAGTCATATAACCTAAGATAACAGAAAATAAGAACAAATAAGTGAGAATAAGACAAAACAAACAGAAGAAAAGGAGTCAAACAAAAAGCACAAGAAATACATATAAGTGCAAAGACATACAAGTTGACACACACAGGAATCCCATAAAAAACAGAAAATCTAAAGCTATACTACATAGGCAAAGAATCTGTAAGGTAAAATAATTTTTAAAAATTGACCCTCAGATAAACCACAGGCCATTCTGCCAGAACAACAGGTAGGCTGCCCTCAGACCTTCTGTTCTTTCTATTTTCTCTGTTTCCCCAGACCCAATCCCTCAGTCTCCTCCTCTGCAACAGAACACCAGATGCAGACTTCCCTCCCACCCCCACCCCCACTGACATCTCCTGTGGATCCCACAGATCATCTCCTCCTTACCTCCCTCCCCCACATCCACTCAGTTAACATATATGACCCCCTTGCCTACTCCAACAAGCACTCCCTGCTAAACCACAGGCCACAATTGCCAGAAAGCCAGGTAGGCTGCCTGTAGACCATGTCTTTTCTCTCCATTGTGCCAGCTCCAAACCGCCAGTCTCACCCCAGCTTTTACAGAAGAACACCTGCAGTAGCTTTCCTGCTCCACTTCATTTCCTATGGATCCCAAAGATCTTTTCCTTCTAAGCTTTCTCCACACACTCTTTTGCTTTCCTCCATGCCCCAAACCCAACAGATATCCCCTGTGAATCCAAGGGCTGCTCCTCCCAAAGCAACAAGTAGACTGAAGGCAGAGCCACACCTCTCCTACTGCTCCTGAGATCCGATCCTCATCCTAGCCTCCCAGTTTCATCTCCACCTTTATAGCTGGAAACCTGCAGTCTCATCTTCAGCTTTGTACCTGGAAACCTGCAGTCTCATCTTCAGCTCTGTACCTGAAAAGCTACTGTGGTCTCCATTTCCTTTCTGACCCCATTCCCAAGGGATCACAAAGACCTTCTCCTCCAACCTCCCTCCAACCTCCCTCCAACCTTCCTTTCCCTCCAACTCATCCCAGTTACCCAACCTCCAACACCAGCAGGCATGCCCTGGTGAACACATCAACTGAACAGGCCAGGAAAAATAGCAACACACAGCCATTATACTCTCCAAAAGTCCAGAGAGGAAACAGAAACCAAGGAACATGCACCCAACAAAGGCAAATTCAAAAGTCAACATTCAGACCTATAATGATACCAAACCCAGATGCCTAGATGCCAGTATAAAAACACAATCAATAATAGCTGGAACAATACATCTCTACTAGAGTCCAGCTATTCCACCACAGAAAACTCTGAATATACACGCATCAACACCAAAACAACAATAACAACAAAATAAGAGAAATAAACAATCACTTGTCAGAGTTTCCTGCTCCTACACTAAGGCTACCCACCCAGAGCGGTGAGTGCTTGCCTACTGGGCAGGCCTCAAGGTCCCCCACAAGGGAGCACAGGCACTTTCAGCTTGGGCTGCAGGGTCTCCTGTGCTCTACTGGACCCCACCCTGCCTGCCACGTTCTTCCTTTTGTCCCCGGCTCATTGGGCTACCAGGCGCCCCTGTTTAGGTGCTGAGGAGTTCCATCTGGACAGGTGAGTGTGTGTTATCCAGGGGCTGACTGTCCCAAAAGAGAGCACGAACCTCCCTCCCCCAGCTCCTGCTGCAGGGCCCCTTTTCTTACACACAACCCAGCCCACCAGATCCCCTCCCCCAAGCCTGCCCTGCTGTCTGCTAGGTCCTCTGCTCAAGAACAATTTTCCTGCTCCTACACTAAGGCTACTCACCCAGAGCGGTGGGTGCATGCCTACTGGGCAGGCCTCAAGGTCCCCTGCAAGGGAGCACAGGCACCTTCAGCTTGGACTGCAGGGTCTCCTGTGCTCTACTGGACCCCACCCTGCCTGCCACGTTCTTCCTTTTGTGCCTGGCTCATTGGGCTACCAGGCGTCCCTGTTTAGGTGCTGAGGAGTTCCATCTGGATGGGTGAGTGTGTGCTATCCAGGGGCTGACTGTCCCGGAAGAGAGCACAAACTCCCCCCCCCCAGCTCCTGCTGCAGGGCTTTCATTCCTACACACGACCCCCCCCCCCCACCAAGCCTGCCTTCTCTGCAAGGTCCTTTGCTGAGGAACAGTTTCCTACTCCTACAGTAAGGCTACCCACTCAGAGTGGTGAGTGCCTGCCTACCGGGCAGGCCTCAAGGACCCCCGAAAGGGAGCACAGGCACCTTCAGCTTGTTCTGCAGGGTCTCCTGTGTTCTACTCGACCCCACCCTACACCCCACATTCGCCCTTTTGTCTTGGGTCATTGGACTACCAGGCGTCCATGTTTCAGTGCTGAGGAGTCCATCTGGAGGGGAACAGTTCCTGCTCCTACACTGAGGAGATACACCCAGGGAGTTAGTCAAAGCAAAGACTGGACCAAGACACCAGGCCTCTCCTGGCTCCATTTGAAGGAAAAGATGGGCAGGCGCCAATGCAAGAATTCCTCCAACAACCTGAAAGGCAATATGACATCACCAGAATCCAGGAATCCCAAAATAAGAAGAATTGTACACCCTATTCCAGAAGAATTAGAAGAATTCGTCTCAAAAGTGAATTATATGAAAATAATAGAGGACCTTAAATTGGAGGTGAAAAACTGCCATAATCAATTAGAGATTACAAACAAAAAGGAAGAGGAAATGAATAAATCTCTCAAAGATACCCAAGAAAACCAAGAGAAACAAGAAAAAGCAATCAAACAGGTAAGGGAAATGGTTGAAGACTTGAAGAATGAAATGGAAGTAATGAAGAAAACACAAACCGAGGGAAGGACAGAGATGGAAAATCTGGGTAAATGAACAGGAACTACAGAGACAAGTACTACCAACAGATTACAAGAGATAGAAGAAAGAATCTCAGACACTGAAGATACCACAGAGAAAATAAACACACTGATCAAAGAAAACAGCAAAACCAACAAATTCTCATCACAAAACATTCAGGAAATCTGGGACACAATAAAAAGACCAAACCTAAGAGTAATAGGGATAGAAGAAGGAGAAGAAGTAAAGCTCAATGGTCCAGAAAATATACTTAATAAAATTATAGAAGAAAACTTTCCCAACCTTAAGAAAGATATTCCTTTAAAGGTCCAAGAACCATACAGAACACCAAATAGACTGGATCAAAACAAACAAACAAACAAACATCTCCTCGCCATATAATAATCAAAACACAAACATACACAATAAAGAAAGAATATTAAGAGCTGTAAAGGAAAAAGGTCAAGTTACTTATAAAGGTAAACCTATCAGACTTACACGTGACTTTTCTATGGAAACCATGAAAGCCAGAAGGTCCTGGATAGATGCACTGCAGAAACTAAGAGACCATGGTTGCAAGCCAGGACTACTATACCCAGACAAGCTTTCATTCACTATAAATGGAGAAAACAAAAATTTCCAGGATAAAAACAAATTTAAACAATACGTAACCACAAACCCAGCCTTACAGAAAGTAATAAATGGAAAATCACAACCCAAGGAGTCCAACAATGCCCACAATAACTCAGACATCTAATGACCCTTCACCAGCACAACTCAAAGAAGGGAAACACACAAGCTCTACTACGAAAAAAAAAGAAAGAAAGAAAAACTGACCGGAGTTAACAACCACTGGTCATTAATATCACTTAATATCAATGGACTCAACTCACCTATAAAGAGGCACAGGCTAAGAGATTGGATATGAAAACAGGATCCAACATTCTGCTGTTTACAAGAAACACACCTCAAACACAAAGACAGACATCTACTCAGAGTAAAGGTCTGGGAAAAGATTTATAAAGCAAACAGACCTAAGAAACAAGCAGGTGTGGCCATACTAATTTCTAACAAAGTTGACTTCAAACTAAAATCAATCAGAAGAGATGGAGAGGGACATTTTTTACTCATAACAGGAACAATTCATCAGGACAAAGTTTCAATCCTGAATATCTATGCCCCTAATATAAAAGCACCCACTTATGTAAAAGAAACATTACTAAAACTCAAGGCAGTCATCAAACCACACAAACTAATAGTAGGAGATTTCAACACTCCTCTCTCACCAATGGACAGGTCAATCAGACAGAAACCTAACAGAGAAATAAGAGGATTATGGGAGGTAATGAATCAAATGGACTTAACAGACATCTATAAAACATTCCACCCAAATAGGAAAGAATATACCTTCTTCTCTGCAGCTCATGGAACCTTCTCAAAAATTGACCACATACTTGGTAACAAAGCAAACTAACACAGTTACAAAAAAATATTAGTAACCACCTGTATCTTATCAGATCACCAAGGATTAAAGTTAGAATTCAACAACAATGCTACCCCCAGAAAGCCTACGAACTCATGGAAACTGGACAGTCAACTACTGAACCACACCTGGATCAAGGAAGAAATAAAGAAAGAAATTAAAGTCTTTCTTGAATTCAATAAAAACGAAGACTCAACATACTCAAACCTATGGGACACTATGAAAGCAGTGCTAAGAGGAAAGTTCATAACACTAAGTGCCCACTTAAAGAAAACGGAGAAAGCACACATTGGAGACTTAACAGTCCACCTGAAAGCTCTAGAAAATAAAAACAAGCAGACTCACCTAGAAGGAGTAGAAGACTGGAAATAATCAAACTGAGGGCTGAAATCAACAAAATAGAAACACAGAAGACAATCCAAAGAATCAATGAAACAAAAAGCTGGTTCTTGGAGAAAATCAAAAAGATTGATAAACCCCTATCCAAACTAATCAAACGGCGGAGAGAGAATACGCAAATTAACAAGATCAGAAATGAAAAGGGAGACATAACCACAGACACAGAGGAAATTCAGAGAATCATTAGATCTTAGTACAAAAGCCTGTATGCCACAAAATGAAAAATGTAAAAGAAATGGACATTTTTTTAGATAAGTACCATATACCAAAGTTAAACCAGGACCAGGTGAACAATCTAAATAGACCTGTTAGTAGTGAAGAATTAGAAGTTGTTATAAAAAACCTCCCTAAAAAAAAAAAAGCCCAGGTCCAGACGGCTTCAATCAGAATTCTACCAGAACTTCCAAGAAGACCTAATACCTATACTCCTTAATGTATTTCACAATATAGAAACAGAGAAGTTGTTGCCAAACTCCTTTTATGAACCTGCAGTTACTCTGATACCAAAACCACACAAAGACTCAACCAAGAAAGAGAACTACAGGCCAATCTCACTCATGATCTTCGATGTGAAAATCCTCAATAAAATACTGGCAAACCGAATCCAAGAACACATTAGAAAAATTATCCATTATGATCAAGTAGGCTTCATCCCAGGGATGCAGGGCTGGTTCAACATACGAAAATCTATCAATATAAATATATTTATTTATATTGATATAAATAAAATAAAATATCATCATATAATAAACTGAAAGAAAAAACCATATGATCATTTCATTAGATGTTGAAAAACATTTGACAAAATTCAACATCCATTAATGATAAAGGTCTTACAGAGATTAGGATACAAGGGTCGTACCTAACTATAATAAAAGCTATTTATAGAAAACCAACAGCTAACATCAAATTAAATGGAGAGAAACTCAAAGCCATCCCACTATAATCAGGAACACGACAAGGCTATCCACTCTCTCCATACCTCTTCAATATAGTGCTTGAAGTTCTAGCGATAGCACTAAGACAACATAAAGGAATGAAAGGGATTCGAATTGGAAAGGAAGAAGTTAAACTTTCATTATTTACAGATGATATGATAGTGTACATCAGCGACCCCAAAAACTCCAGCAAAGAACTCCTACAGCTGATAAACACCTTTAGTAGTGTGGCAGGATACAAGATCAATTCCAAAAAATCAGTTGCCCTCCTTTACACAAAAGACAGGGAAGCAGAGAGGGAAATCAGAGAAGCATCACCCTTCACGATTGCCACAAATAGCATAAAATATCTTGGGGTAACTCTAACCAAGGAAGTGAAAGATCCATTTGACAAGAACTTTAAGTCTTTGAAGAAAGAAATTGAGGAGGATACCAGAAAATGGAAGGATCTCCCTTGCTCTTGGATTGGGAGGATCAACATAGTAAAAATGGCAATTCTACCAAGGGCAATTTATAGATTCAATGCAATCCCCATTAAAATCCCATCAAAATTCTTCATAGATCTTGAGAGGACATTAACCAACTTTATATGGAAAAACAAAAAACCCAGGATAGCCAAAACAATCTTACACAATAAAGGAACTTCTGGAGACATTACCTTCCCTGACTTCAAACTCTATTACAGAGCTACAGTATTGAAAACAGCTTGGTATTGGCATAAAAACAGAGAAGTCAATCAATGGAATCGAGTAAAAGACCCTGATTTTAACCCACAAACCTATGAAAACCTGATTTTTGATAAAGGAGCTAAAAGTATTCATTGGAAGAAAGAAAGCATTTTCAATAAATGGTGCTGGCAGAACTGGTTGTCAACCTGTAGAAGAATGAAAATAGATCCATATCTATCACCATGCACAAAACTCAAGTCCAAATGAATTAAAGACCTCAATATCAGTCTGAACACATTGAACCTGATAGAAGAAAAACCGGGAAGTACGCTACAACATATGGGCACAGGAGATCACTTCCTACGTATATCCCCAGCAGCACAAACATTAAGGACAACATTGAATAAATGGGACCTCCTGAAACTGAGAAGCTTCTGTAAAGCAAAGGACACTGTCACTAAGACAAAAAGGGAACCCATTGACTGGGAGAAGATCTTCACCAACCCTGCAACAGGCAAAGGTCTTATCTCCAAAATATATAAAGAACTCAAGAAACTAGACTTTAAAATGCTAATTAACCCAATTAAAAATGGGGCACTGAACTGAACAGAGAATTCTCAACAGAAGAAATTCAAATGGCCAAAAGACACTTAAGGTCATGCTCAACCTCCTTAGCGATAAGGGAAATGCAAATCAAAACAACTTTGAGATACCATCTTACACCTGTCAGAATGGCTAAAATCAAAAACACCAATGATAGCCTTTGCTGGAGAGGTTTTGGAATAAGGGGCACACTCATCCATTGCTGGTGGGAATGCAAACTTGTGCAACCACTTTAGAAATCAGTGTGGCGGTTTCTCAGGTAATTCGGGATCAACCTACCTCTGGACCCAGCAATACCACTCTTGGGAATATACCCAAGAGATGCCCTATCATATGACAAAAGCATTTGTTCAACTATGTTCATAGCAGCATTGTTTGTAATAGCCAGAACCTGGAAACAACCTAGATGCCCTTCAATAGAAGAATGGATGAAGAAAGTATGGAATATATACATATTAGTGTACTACTTAGCATTAAAACACAATGACTTCTTGAATTTTGCATGCAAATGGATGGAAATAGAAAACACTATCCTGAGTGAGGTAAGCCAGACCCAAAAAGAGGAACATGGGATGTACTCACTCATAATTGGTTTCTAGCCATAAATAAAGGACATTGAGCACGTAATTTGGGATCCTAGAGAAGCTAAATAAGAAAGTGAACCCAAAGAAAAACGTATAGTCATCCGCCTCTATAAGGGAAGTAGACAAGATTGCTGGGCAAAAACTGGGAACTTGGGGGTGAGGTGGCATGGGGCTAAGGGTAAATGGGGTGAGATACGTGGGAAGGGGAGTATGGGGGGAGCTTTGGGGAATGGGATGGTTGGGATATAGGAAGGGTGGATACGAGAGCAGAGAAATATATATTCTAATTAAGGGAGCCATCTTAGGGTTGGCAAGAGACTTGACTCTAGAGGGGCTCACAGGTGTCCAGGGAGATGTCCCCAGCTAGTACCTTGTGCAACTGAGAAAAGGGAACCTGAAATGACCCTATCCTATAGCCATACTGATGAATATCTTGCATATCACCTTAGAACCTTCATCTGGTGCTGGATCGAGATAGAGACAGAGACCCAATTTGGAGCAATGGACTGAGCTCTTAAGGTCCAAATGAGGAGCAGAAGGAGGGAGAACATGAGCAAGGAAGTCAGGACCACGAGGGATGCACCCACCCACTGTGACAGTGGAACTGTTCTATTGGGAGCTTACCAAGGTCAGCTGGACTGGGACTGAATAAGCATGGGATGAAACCAGACTCTCTAAACATGGTGGACAATGAAGGCTGATGAGAAGCCAAGGACAATGGCACTAGGTTTCGATCCTAATACATGAACTGGCTTTGTGGGAGCCTAGCCTGTTAGGATGCTCACCTTCCTGGACCTAGATAGAAGTGGGAGGACCTTGGACTTCCTGCAGGGCAGGGAATTTGGACTGCTCTTCAATATCGAGAGGGAGGGGGAATGGAATGGGGGGATGGGGAGAGGAGTGGGGAGTGGGGGCGATGTGTGGGAGGAGAGGGAGGGAAATGGGAAACAGGGAGGAGGCGGAAATTTTAATTAAAAAAGAATAAAATAAAGAAAAAAATTAAAAAAAACAATCATTGGTCAATGAAATTTCTCAATATTAATGGTCTCAATTCTCCCCCCAAAAAGACACAGACAGAGTAACAGAATGGATGGGAAAACAGAATCCATCCTTCTTCTGTCTACCTTCTGCATCAAGGATAGCACCACGTCCTCTATGGTTGTATTACAGCTGTTAGCTTAGTGTTTTATCGGACTCCTGACTATGAGAACGAGTGGGTCTCTGACCCTTGTGTCTGATCTTGGGATTCTTTTCCTCCAGTTGAGTTTCCATGGCCAAATTAGATATGATAGTTTTTGCTTCATCTTATTATATTTTATTTTGTCATGGTTGATTATTGTGTCTTGGTAACCTGATGTTTTCTGAGGAGAGACAGAAAGGGAGTGGAAGAGAGGTGAGGAGAAACTATAATCAGGATATATTGTATAAGAAAAAAGAATATACTTTCAATAAGAGAAAAAAATGTAAAAAAGCGCAAAAACAAACTGAAGTAAAACTTTAACAATTCAAAATAAATAAATGAATGACCTGACTTAACATAGAGACAAAACCAAAAATCTCTCTAAAAGTGCCCTTAAGAGCAATTTGTGTCCCCCAGCGAGACTCTGTTGGAGAAAACTTATTTTCATTTGCAAGTGCTTATAGAACTGGAGATATATCTTCTGGGTTAGAGATGGGGGCCTGTATCCATTTCTACTACTCACACTGAGATCCCATCTGGTACAGTCCTGTGCCGGCCTGTGTAGCTGTGACAGTCTCTGTGGTGTCACATGTCAGTAAGTCATGTGGTGTCTAAAGGACTTTTTATTCCTTGATGTCCTCCATCCTCTCTGATTCTTAAAAGCTTTCCACTTGCACTTGGGAGGCAGAGGCAGGCGGATCTCTGTGAGTTCGAGACCAGCCTGGTCTACAAGAGCTAGTTCCAGGACAGGCTCCAAAACCACAGAGAAACCCTGTCTTGAAACCCCCCCCCCCCCAAAAAAAAAAAAAACAGCTTTCCACTTCAACTTCTAAGAATTCCTTGGGGCCTAGGGAGGTATTCGATAGAGATATCCCATTTAGGGCTCAATGTGCCAAGGTCTCTCACTCTCTGAGTGTTTTCTGGCTGCAGGATTAAGCTTCTGTGGCTGAGTAAGGCACTGAACTATGACTATAGCAGAATAGTGCTAGGAGTCATTTTAGTGCTACTACTTTTTAAAAATAATTATTTATTGATTTTTATTTTATGTGCATTGGCATTTTGCCTATATGGAGTCTGTGTGAGGATATCATATCCCCTGCAACTGGGGGTTGCAGGCAGCTATGGAGCTGCCATGTGGGTGTCTTGTAATTGAGTCCAGGTCCCGTGGAAGATCAGCCAGTCAGGTCATCATTGTAGACAGAAGAGTTTGTAGCTAGGTTGTTGTTTGCTATTTTCTCCTGGTCACCTGTAGAGTATCTTCCAGTATCATGAGCACTAGTCTCTGATAGGAGTGAATATTCTAGGTAGGAACCAGCACAACCTCTTTCTGGTGAATGAGTTTTAAAGGTGTCTTCTTCAGCAATAGTGACTCACCATTAGTTTGTGGAGAGCAATCAATAACACTGTCAATAGCCTGAGCTGTTTTGAGGCTCCCACGGGGTTCCATTGGCCATCAACTCTATTGGATGTATAACCCATTCCCAGAACAGGAGGCTTCATTTGTTGACAAGAAATATCCGTTTCAGGCTCCAATTCCCATAATATTTGGTGGTTTCATTTAGACCATCATCATATACGTATGTATTTTAGGATGGTTCTATTGTGTTAGGATTTTAGACAACCCATTCATATGACCCTTAGTTTTAGCTGTTCCTCCCGTATTCTCTCCTTAGCTTCCTGTTTGATCCTGCCATTTCAATCCCCCTCATCTATCCATAACTATCTATTTTATTCCCTCCTTCATGGGAGGGCATCTCTTCCCCCAATCCCTTCCTTACTCTTTACCCTACCTCTGTAGCTAAACTGACTGTAGCCTGTTTGTCAAAGTCTCACAGCTAACATACACATATAAGCAAATAATACCTTATTTGTCAAGATAACATCTCCTGTGAAATTAAAAAATAAGCCTGTAAAATAAAAGTTACCAACTTCTGCTATACAAGGGTATGGAGAAAGCATACCGATTCCAAAAAATTGAAATTGGGGTGGAGACAGCAAGAAAACCAAAGCAAGACCTGAACCTGGCAGAGGAAACATCGCATCATGCAGCTCCATGTCTTCCCTCTGCTGTTCATGATAAGATTATCATCACTCCAAGAGCCCATGGCCCCATGTCTGCTTCTGCCTTGGAGTGCCTACATCCCATGCTTTCCACTCTCCTGGAAAGACAGCCAGGGTTCTGGCATCTCCAGCATTCTGGAGCTTCCACTGCATCCTAGCCTCCTGTCTCAGCTTCATTCAACGGCCCTTCAGGGTGCAGGGAATTCAGCCCTGTGCTCATCCCCCACAGCTTTCTGAAACCTTGAGCAAATCTATGATCCACTCTCTCTCATTCTTTCACCTTTCATCCCTGCAAAACCAGTGTCATGTGGACAGTTTTCTCAGGTTTTCACGTCAGCTCATAATGTAGCCTGCCCCTTGTTGTACTGTTTCTTTTCTAAATCTCGATGGTCAGCTCACTGCTAATCTCTTTAACCTACATTTTTCTACTGTTTTCATTTAAACTTTCAAATTCACTCAAATTACCTTCCTCACAAAACTTAACATTGCTTGTATATTTTATTACCTAAATTTTCAAGTTCTTCTCCTACTTGTGATTGTCCCACAATGTAAATATCTGTTCATTCAATACTGCTTCACACATCATGTATACTTTCATTTCATTTTCTGCTCTCACTTTCTCTTCATCTTATTCTACCTCTCATTCCTCCTTCCCTTGTTTCCGCCTTTCCTCTTCCTGTTTCCTGGTGCCTTATCCTCTTGCTCCTTCTTCTTCCTTCTCTTTGTCTGTTGAACTGGGATAATTCAAAATACTTGTCATCAAATTCAGAAATCCTTTCTTTTGCTTATTCTAGTGCATTATGGATAGTATCGGTTGTATTTTTATTTTATCAATTTCTTACCGTCAAGATTTATAATTAGTTATTTTTATTAATTATATGTCTGGTCAATTTATCATTCATGCATAATTTTTTCTCATTTCTTTGTGCTGTCTGTCTGCATTTTGTTAAATGCCTCTGAGTTTTCTTAGATTCATTACTTCAAATTCATTTTTAGAATTTTCAGAGTTCTAGTTCAAAATGGGACCTCTAGAGATATTGAGCTTCCTTCCATGTTTGTGCAATCATCACCTTTCTCATCTCTGTGGAATTTTGTAGGAAATTTTTTTTGCATTAAATAGAAAATGGGATATTGTGGTAATATTTTGTTTGTGTTTTAACAATTAAAGTTTCTCTAAATACCAGAGTGGGGAGATAGCCACAGTAGTTAGCCAGTCAAGCACTTGGGAGGCAGAGGTAGAGGGATCTCTCTGAGTTCAAGGCCACCCTGGACTACACAAGATTGAGTCAGTCTAAAAGAGAAACAGGCCAGACAATGTTGACTCACACCTTTAATCCTGGCACAAGGGAGGTGGAGACAGGAAGTGATATGGGTGAGCTGAAAGAGGACTATAAGGTAGGAGAAGACAGGAGTTCAAGATTCAGTCTGAGGACTTGCAGAGACAGGATAACCCATTCTGTCTAATGATTTGTGGAGACAGGATCTTGCCTTCTTCTAGCTGAGGATTCAGTAGAGGTAAAAAGTCTGTCTAGTAGCTGGCTCCTTTACTTCTCTGATCATTCAGAATTTACTCCAGTATCTGACTGGATTTTTATTATTAAGACTAATCAGAATTTATGCTACAGGGTATCAATTTGGTAGGGCCTTTGGCTTTGGATTTTCATGAGCACAAAAGAGTAACTGCTATGTGATGTATGTGCTGATCACTGATGTCAAGAGCACTGATGATACTCTCAATACTCAAGACTGAAGTAGTCCATGAACATTGTTGTATGGTTTTGAAATAGACACCGGCTTCCAAAATTACATTTCTTCAACCACACAGTCAAATACCGAAGACACTAGGGCTTCTGACAGTAGCTGCAACGATCTCTGTATTGTGGGATGTGGAAAGAATTGTCCTCAGATTCCATGGGGGTAACCCCAGGCAAATGCAATTACTGATGTGCCTGACATTCTTATGTCCTGAAGGATATGTGCAGGTAGTATTTAGGTTTGTGGCACTAGTAACCACATTTTTTGTGAATGAAAAAAGAATTAAAAGAAGGACATGATGCTCCTAGGTATGGTGGAAGTTTATTGTAGATAAAAGGAGAATATATCCAGAGGTGCAGGCATCTGAAAGAGTCCAGATTGGAGATAACCAGCAGACTGAGCCAGGCCATGTGAAGAGACAGGGTAGGAGAGAGTAAGAGAGGAGAGCCAGGAGCCACTGTGACCCAGAGGTCAAAAAGGGGCCATGTAGCTAAAACGGCTAGGCTATATAGAGAAGAGCAGCTGGGGAAAGGGAAGCCCAGCCCACTGTTTGGGCTGGAGAGTTCAGGGTTGGGGACAGGGTGTGCTAGAAAGGAAGACCCTGTAACAAGCAGGGAGTGAAGGATGCTGGGGACCTAGCATCCAGAGTCCACTTTGATAAGCTACTGGGCACCTCAATTAGCCAGTTTGTCCTAGGCTTGAGACTTAACACTTCTTCCGTGTGTGTTAGAGGAAGCTTGATGCATGGATAATGTTCTTATATTGCACAGAATAAGCGATAGCAGAGCTAGTGTTTGTGGCATTGGTAGTCATGTTCTTGAAAGCAGAAGTTTATGGATACAACTTCTCCAGGTCCATCTCCTAAGATAGGCTTGGGAAATTTCAGGGATTTGTGGGTACCAGCAGTTGCAATCCAAATGGTATGGGCTTAAGATGAGAATGCTTGTAGCGTCAGTAGGGCAAGAATGCATGGGTTTCTGCAGTAGCTGCCGCGGTGACTGGTTCTGAAGTTTCGGGATACTTCAGAGTGTGGTCTACTTTTGGAGACATCCATGCACTACCCTAAAGCTTCTAGAGGATTCCCGAAGCTGGCTGCTGGCCCCAAGACTGGATTAAATTCCCCAGTATCTGTTGCAGGAAGTTGAATTATGGAGGGGTAGGGAAGAGCTTGGCATGCATTGCTTCTGTGGAGGAAAAATAGACTCCTAGAGAATCTAGCTCCCCGAACTAACTAAGCTGAAAGCCAAGAGACACTGTGCTGGTCTCCTATACTCAGGGCTTCCAGGCCTATGTTGCGGTATAGTCTCTTCCCTTGCTTTGATTGGTCAGTGAGACTCTGTCACCCTGCCATACTTTCAGAAATCTGCAGCTGGAGTCATGATTTACTTTTTGTCTCTAGCTTGTTTTCCCAACCACGTGCTATTTAGGGTTCCTGTCACATCCTTGATGATTTCCAGAGTTCTCTCTCAGTCACTTTCCTTGAAATAGAGCCTTACCTTTGTCACCCTGGTGTTCTGGCAAAAGCCATATGCACATGCTTCCTTCAGCTGTATCAGAATTTTAATTCTATGAGCTCGTGTCCCTGCTGCCCAGGACAGAGGACATGTTTTAGACAGAATTGGAAACTGAACAGGTGTTTTCATGTGGTGTCCTTCTCCAGGGTAGGACAAACCATGACAGGTTGATTTTCATTGGCTACAGAGCCCTTTGTTTGCTAGCGTTGTCCCATGGTTTTTGTTTTATTTATTTATTTATTTATTTATTTATTTTATGAAACTCTTTGCTCACATGTTTTCTAGTTTCTTCCTATAGAAGGCTTCCTAGACTTGGTCTCTTCGGCTGCTCACAGAGGAGTGGGGATAGAAATGCCAGGATAGGTATAGAGGAAAGACTCCAGTTGGGTTAGTAAAAAGGACATTTGAAAAACTATCCATGGACTAAACACTACACTTGAGAAATTTCATTCTGCAGACATTATTGACAGCCATTCCAAACTGCACTGAGCAGGAGCCCTCAGAAAGGGTTATTTACAGTGCTGTCCACTTAAAAATAGTGTCATTCTTCTGATTTAATCAGAAAGTCCATGACTTTAGGACATGGTGTGACACGATCTAAAAATCTAATGGTTTAATTAAGTAGAAAATCAGGCTATACATTTGGAAACATGAAAAATACTAACATGCATTGCTGCTCACTACTTATATTAATTCATGAAAATCAACTGATCTGTGAGCTGATGCAGTTACCTTTCACTGACAATACAATGTCTATTGTTCTCTAACAGTTACCTTATAAAAGCAAAATTTGGCATGATATTAGGGGTTTTTTAAATCAAAAGAAACCAGGAATGATATGAAAAACCACCGAGTTTTTTTTTTTTTTTTTTTTTTGGTTTTTCGAGACAGGGTTTCTCTGTGGTTTTGGAGCCTGTCCTGGAACTAGCTCTTGTAGACCAGGCTGGTCTCGAACTCACAGAGATCCGCCTGCCTCTGCCTCCCGAGTGCTGGGATTAAACGCCCGAGTTCTTTTCTACACATCACAGTTTGGGTAAGAAAAAGAATGGCTTGAATCCTAGGTCTTACTTTGGACCCAACAACTCTCAGGAATGTAAATGGAGACTGCTTTCATTTCTTGGCCACCAAGACCCAAATAATCATACAGAAAATATATTAATTACAACACTGTTTGGTCAATGGCTCAGGTATACTTCTAACTAGCTCTTACATCCTTAATCAACCCATTTCTATTATTGTGTGTTTTACCACAAGGCTCGTAGTTTGTTACCTCACATCTTGCTTCTTGGATGACTATATGGTGCCTGTCTTCTTTCTCCCTGCATTCAGTTTAGCTTTCTCACCTATCTATATTCTGTTTTGTCGTAGGCCAAAGCAGCACCAATGATAGTAAAATAGATTCATAGCATACAGAGGGGAAACCTACATCACAGGAAGGAGGAAAAGCAGGAAATATAATATAGATCTTTCCTTATGATACTTTCAAAAACAGCATGTAGACATCAGTAAAGATGATAATGTGGCATGAATGTGGAGCTTTGCTCACGTGGCAAGCTTGGAAATCTAGGAATGTGATTTCCTTCCTGCCTCATGTTTTCTCACTGCACATCTGTAATGGGTTTCTGTTTCTTGGTTGGCCCAGGCAGTAAAAAGTAAATGCCTTATTACCCCCAAAGCTAATCACTGAATTCAAGCAAAACATTCATTCTGAATACTACAGAAGCTTGCCTCCAGGTACTCCCTGGCTTGCTAAGTGGTCCATCAAGACTAGTTTCCAGGAATTCAGGTAGCAGTCACATTGCTATTTTGGTTCTGATTGAGTGAGACAAAAAGTTTGGGAACACATCTCTAAAATATCCAGTATAGCCCTCTACATTGGGTAAAAACTTGGCAAAAATGTTTGTTAAGAATCAAGTACCACATTTGATTTTCGACTAAAGAACCTTTTAGGTCTCTTTTAATGACAACATTCTAAGACTCTGATGGACAAGGAAAAATAATGGAGACACAGGAAGAGTTACAGAGTTTGGATTAGATCCACCTTAGTGACATTTTAAAGATTAATTTATGGAAAGCTTTGAAAATGAAATGGTGTAGAGACAGAATTAACTCTTACTACCAAGTCCTAGGAAAAAATAGGTTGACAGATGAATTAGTGTTAGGATTATAATATTGTGATGACATAGACTAAAAACTACCCATACTCTGTTTTACAGGTATCTTTCACCTTGGAAAACAAACTTACATGAAGCTCAAACTACTGGACTTGTGAAGAAATACAAAGTTTGTTTTTCTGGATGCCTAGTCAACCATAAGGTTCATTTGCTATATGTATTCAATGTAATTTACTATATGTATTTACTATATGTAATTTGCAATATGTAATTTACTATATGTAATTTACAATATAATTTAGTATATTCATTCAATGTTATTACTCAAAATAAATGTCGGAACTGGATTATGCCCAGAGGATAATTCTGCCCCTATCTTCAGTTCATACATGAGGATCTCAAAGCCTACAGGAAGGTAACAGAAAGATTGGTTCTATTATTTGAATCTCCTAAGTCCTGTTTCAGTCACATAAATCACAGAAAAAAAAATGCTACATGGCTTGTTTTGTGGCCTGGGAGATTCTGGGAAGCCCTTCCTTGGCAGCTTCACAGTGGTCTTTCCACGCACCTTCTCCTCCTGACAGGAGCCAGCGATGCTCAGGCTGCTGCTCATCTGTTTAAATGACAGGACAGAAAGGCATGCCATACTGAAGTTAGCAGCCCATCGCTATGGAATGCTGCATTGGAATATCCAAGACAGAAAGGCATGCCATACTGAAGTTAGCAGCCCGTTGCTATGGAATGCTGCATGAGAATATCAAATGGAACAGAAATACAAGTGCAATAGAGTGGAGTTCAGTTCTATTTTACCAACGGTGGGATTTTTAGAAGGTATTTCTATCAAGAAGTGTTTATTTTCCTATCAGTAGAATTGAGAAACAAACTAATTTTAAAAATAGGTAGGAATAGGGTATATAAATTCTGACCTAGCCTAAAACAAACAGAGAAGAAATAAAGCAAATAATGATAGCTAAATAAATAATAGATACCACTCCCACTACCGTATTCATAACTACCTCATTCATCACCACCACTATTATTACCATCACATCACCTTCATGGCCATCATGTTGTTGACGCCATCAGCCATATCACACACGAACTATCACCACCAGCAGCATCACACACACACATTTTCACCATCACCAGCACACTCCCCCTACACACTATCACCACCAGCAGCACCACCAGCCACAGCCACCATCATCATCATTTCTCTCTATTACTTTCTTCCCTGGGAAAACATTAACTTGTGGCAACCGGTAAATGGAAATGAAATGCAGACAGGGAGACTTGGGTTAACTGTATCCCAAATCAAGAATTTTTTTCATATGCTCCTTCCTATTTGCTTCATTTCATTTGCTCTAAATCCACCTGTTCCACTTTCTTGATAATCACACACATGCTGGAAGTTCAAAAACAAAATCACTTCCTCTGTTTCCAGTTTAAAGCTCCCGTAGCTGGTGAAACCTGCTCACACAGGGTCGACACACGCCATGACTCTTCACCCCATTGACATGACATAGCCCCGAACTGAATGGCTACACTTAGGACTCTGTCATTCCCACTGGCCTTTGGAGTTTCCCGTTCTTTCCATGAGAACAGAAAAGCAGTAAGAATGAACAAGGAATGTCAGCCAGCAGATCTGAGACACACCTCTGCGCCTTCTTCTAAATTCTATTCTGGTGTTATTAGACTTCCAGACTGTCCATTCCAGGCATAAGACACCATGTAGATATTTTCTCAGCTCAATCAAATTCTTGAAAGAGAAAAATAAGTAAAATAAGTCACTCACCAATGAAAAGGGCAACAGTTGGTTGTAATAATGAAATTTTTTCTTCCTCTGAGGAGACTCTCCCACAAAGCATGGTATCCAGTGTCTTTCCTGAAAGTGGAAAAGCATGGCATAGTTGACAGAGAATCTGGAAAAGCCTGGGATTCTCCTGGGAAATTAGAGCAGGTGCCTATTTTATTGAAGAGTGTCACATAGGATAAGAGCACAGACATAGCCAGTGGTGTCAATGATGTGTTGAAACTCTCTGTCGTGGTCAGAGCCCACTGTGCTGATGGGGCACTGTGAAATTTCTAAGGGAATGGATATCACTTTTGAGGGGGCCTGTCTTGGCACAAGAAATTTATTTTTAAAGTTGTCTTTAATTTTTCATACTTTTATACATGTAGACAGTAAAATATGATTATACCTACACCCTTTTCATTTCAACTCTTCCCATATCCCCTCAGCAGGCCTCCATTCCAATTTAATTTATTTTTATTCTTTATAATCTACTAACTCCAGTTAGTTCTGCCCATATGTGCATGAGTGTGCCACCCACTGAAGCATGGGAAGCCTGCCAGTGACTACATCCTCCCCCCTCCTCACAAACTAGACACACATAATGAGAGGTTTGATTTAGCCAATAAGAACCTAGATGTTAAACCTCCAGTTGAGCGTATTTTCCACATCTATCCCATCATGAAGACTGACATAAGTTTTGGATTTAAAAGTGAAAACTGAATTGAAGCCCTTGACTTGTCATTTATTCCTTATGAGGCTGGAGTAAAGTTACATAAACTTCCTCAATCTGAGATCTCTTCTCTGGAAAATGAAGGAAGGTTAAACTTGACCACACTATGAAGAATACATGAAATAATACATGAAGACACTTACTGAACAATGTGTAGATGAAGATGTCTGGGCATGTGCCCTGGGTACTGGATTCTTCTCTCTTAGCTAGGTCAAATGGCTCTTCATTCCCTTTTCCACACTCCATGGATTTTCTGAAAGATAAAGACTGGTTACATCCTGCACGAGGCTTGCAGGCATTTCCTTAGGCAATTTTCAGAGGGGAGGCAGAGAGGATTGGCGGTTATTGTTGACTCTAAATACATGATGCCTGTGCACTGAATGATTTTTTTCTTGTGGTTTTTCCCACACTCCAATCTTCAAGTACTGATTCCTCCACACACAGGAGCCACCATGAGGACAAAGCAGATATGCGTGTGTAATAAAAACAGAGAGGCAGATGTCTAACTTGAACTAACAGTTAGCAGTTTATTTCTTTTGGTCAACCTGTTGATGCTGGATGTGTGGTGTGGGCAAAGTTCTAGAAGAGATAAGTGACCAACCTGCAGAGAGAACCAGACTAAAGGACCTGATGGCAAAACTCCTGCAAAGAGAAGCAGACAGCGGTGACCTGATGACAGAGGAGGCATGATGACGGAGCTCCTACATCAACACATCATGCCACTCTTCCTGGTTTTCTGTGATATAACTCACCAATCAACACATTATTGCAATGATAACCTCATTGGTATTAAGTTTCTGCTAGTTTGAAGTCAAGAACATCCTTTCTGACATAACCTGAATTTTCACTGGAGATTCTGTTGGTTACAACATGTGACTTTACTTTTTTTTTCTAAACAAGTATAGCAAGTTAAAATATGATCCCCCAAGTTTTATATGTTCATCTTACTGGGGGGGGGGGGGTGGTATATGTCCCACTAAAGTCTTATTTTCCTTGTGATCACATCACTCAAAGAGTATGACAGAAGTAAAGACATTATCCCAAGGCTAGTCAGTAGGTTCTCATAGCTTCTACCTGGCTCTGCCCATTCATTCTGGGGGAAATGGATAGACATAAGAAGTCTGTCTGACATGAGTCCTTTGTGTAGCTCTTCTGGTCAAAGGTTCTCTCATCTCACTGCAAGTATCCAATAGCACCTGTCAGCTGCACGAGCAAGCCATCTTTCAAAGGACCACAGCCCCACTGGCATCTTTCCATTTATAACCTAAATAGACACTAGGTAAGAACTTTCCGGCTATACTTTCCCTAAATTCCCACTCAAATATCTGAGGAAGAGAAAAAGTCATTAGAAAAATTCATTCTTCAAGTGGGAGGACAATTTCTTTTGCAGAGTAATAGGTACTTAAAGGCGTTGAGGTTCCTGGCAATTGTTGGTGAACTTCAGGTCACGTCTCTTTTGTAGAATTGATGTTTGAAGTCGGAAGCTGCAACTTGGTGGTAGAGCACTCACCAAGCATGTGCAAAGCTCTAAGCTCAGTCCCTAGTACCTCAGAAAGGTAAAGAAAGATTTAGCATGAGAAATTAGAAATGGTAGCACCTCAGAGTGATCGCTGGCAAGCCACAGCACGCAGACATTCTTCCCCTGCCTCCTCCCCCCCAGGAGAGAAGGCCTACGAAGAAGTTTTATGGAAACGTTACCAATGTTTACTACTTTCCTCCTGGACCCACTATCAAACCTATATTTCTAGAATAACTAGCCACTAGTGTAGTTTTCTCCTGCCCCTTCCTCTGGCATTGTGTTATTTGTCAAATCCTTCATCTCCTGTACACAATTTTTAGTGACTATCATGTTTATGTCATTGTTCTATTTTCTTTAAACTGTAATGAGTTTTTTAAAGGTAAAGATATTTGCTGGAATATATTTTCAACTCCATGAATATATCAGTAGACCACAGTGCTTATTGAAATCAAGATATTCAAGTATTCAGTTGCAGGAAAAAAACTGTAACTCGATAGAATCAAGTACGTACACATTTGTAATTTTGCTTCTATCCCATATCCTCTTTTTCTACTAATTTACAGCATTTTGTTTGGCTTGATTTTACACAAGCTATCAAAGAATGCTATCATAATATGCATTTTTATTAAGTTGAAGTGACAAGTAATCAGGGGTTCTTGAGGAGCTGTGGGGAAGTCGGGAATAACCAGTCTCCTTTTTCTAGCCACAATCCCAGAAAAAGGAAGAAGACGTGCAGTGGACCAAGCGGGTGATGACACAGTGCTGTCTCTGGATCACTTGAAGACTGTACAGAACCTCACACTGGGCCATGGATTAGAGCCCTGTTTGTTCAACTTATTTTTCACAGTTCAGTGTGGAAAACAGCAGTGAATTCTATCAGTAGATGTTAAATTGATCAAGCATTTTGATTTTGGAATGCTAATCTGTGGATCAGTGAGCGTTGTATACATCTGGGTCAACATGATGTTGTGTGAAGGCAGAACACCCACCACCTGTGCTATTTACGTCACGTCCTCATTTACCAAATGGGATTCGGTGGTGGAGGAGTTGGACAAGAGGACCAGAATTCGTGCTGCTGCTGTTTTGTGGCATTTCTTTATTCTTCTGTTGTTTTGGTCAAAGGGGGCTTGGTAACACACTGGCTTTTGGGGTTTTTATTAACTGAGCTTAAGGAGTACTGATTTCTTCTCATTGTTTCCAGACCCAGGACAGTGTTGGAATACATCCTGTGGTGAACCCTGACTTGATAGGTTTCCTCTCTGGCCAGAAGCCTGGGACAGGAGGGACCTAGTCAGCACTTGTCTCTCCTTTCACTTCAGTCCATGCCAGCCTCCAGCCTCCAGCCTCCAGGAGGGCATGATACGTAAAAATAGCAGGCATGGCGTGAATAACTGCCTCGGCAACCAATTCTAATTTTACGATCTTTGTACCTTCCTTCATCCTCCACACAGATGATCCTATAATGCCTGTTTCAGCTTAAACATTTTCTGCCCTCTATGCAGTTGAAGTTAGATGCCATTTCACACTTGGTTACTGGGCCATTGTTAAATCCCCAGTCATACGTCTCTCTGAGCTGAGGAATCCTGACCCTACCTGTCTCTGGTGTTCTAACAAGAAAGGCTCTTATGCATACAGTTCATTTCTACGCCTTCAGAGAAGGCTGCAGAGGTGTCTGCTCCCACAGTGGGCATGCCTTAATGATTCCTCCCTGTTCAGTGCAGGCAGATCTGTGCATATCAAGGAGACCAGTGCAGCCATGAGGCTTCTAATCAATTGTCTTTAAGTTAGCCAAAATGGAGAGAATGCTGCAGGGATGACCTAATCAAGTGAGCCTTTCCTGTCACTAGGATGATGAAAAGAATGAAAAGCGTTTTGTGTAAGCAGATTCTTTTGTGTCTAGTTTTGAGTGTCAAAGGAGCCTAACAAAAACTTGAAAGTCGCCTCTAGGAGCTGAGAACAATCCCCAGTGGAATCTGGAAAGGATTTGGCAACTCGAATAGGCAGCTTTCTAGAGGGGAATCAATCTAGCTGACATCTTCTTTCAAACTTGAAAGCGGCTGAGCAGGGAATTCAGGCACACAGTGCCTGTACTTATACTGAAAGCAGGGTGAGACAACAAACGCCCCCTGGATCAGCTGATTTAGTCACTACAGTAAGCCTTAAAGAAACCCATTCCATGTCATGATACAAGGGAATGTATGAGGTCATTCTGTGCCCAGCACAGTGTCACCTGTCAGTCGTGAGATGCTTAAAGTCCTTCCAATCAAGGCCTCTGCCTCATACCCTTATGAAATGCAAGGTTCCAAGTTGGAAGTTCATAATGAAGACAGACACGGGGCTAAATCTATCGAGATATAGGCCACGGTGTAGGTTCATTAATATTAGGGACCACATTACTTCTTTATATCTGGGGTCCATGTTTCATGATTGCTTTCTCTTCCATCATGCATTCCTTCAAGGTATCACTCTATCTTTGGATTACCAAAAAGCTAGTCTTGTCCCACCTAAACACAGGATTTTCAGAAATGTTAAACAAGTCTGCCCTTGCCTCCACATAAGAAGGCAAAGAAGGAACAATTGTGGGGAAAAACCTGAGTGAAAGACAGGCTGGTAAGTAGAATAGAAAGAGATTATGAAGACAAAGCACAGAAGATTGCCCCCAGTTAACACAGAGAACATGAGGACCAGGTGAACTTAGAGCTGAAGTTGCATGAACTGTAAATTAGATGTCCACGTTTTCTGTTCCAAACACAACTTCTTTACTACACTAGTGCAGAGAGTCCCTCGGGATGAAGTTGGAAAGCAGGAGGGGTCATTGCTTCTACAATGAAAACTCTGAGAGTAAATATAGAAGTGCACACTACCTGTGTGTGGGAGCATGCATGTCTCAACATTTATATCATGTACATGGAGAGCCTGACTTTGATAAGTTGTAACTTGCTGTGGAAGCCTATGGAGGAGACCCAAATAAAACACGATTTTTTTTTTCTTTGAGATGATTTAGGTTAAAATACTAAAGGGTTCTAACACACTTTCTTCAGCTGCAAAAATCAGCATGGTGAGGTGTCATGGCACCCAGATGCTGAGTGATCACATTCTCCACCTCAAGCACAAAGCAGATGGCAAAGTGGAAGTGGGATGACACTATGATCTCTCGAAGTCAGCCACCAATGACACAATTCCTTCAGCCTGGCTGCACCACCTCCCTTGACAACTCCAAAAGTTCAAATGTCTGAGCCTATGGGGGACATTTTTCATTCAAATCATAACACGGAAATCCCATTGCTTAGAGGGGTGGAGACAGGAGACTTGCTGTGGGATTCCCCTCTGTATGCTGTGAATATCGTTGGTTAATAAAAGATGGCTTTGGGCCTATGCAGGGCAGAATATAGGTAGGTGGGGGAAAACTAAGCTGAATGCTGGGAGAAGGGAAGGTGGAGTCAGGGAGAAGCCATGTAGCTGCCGCCAGAGACAGATGCCTGGAACTTTACCCGGTAAGCAGTAGCCATGTGGCAATATACAAATTAATAAAAATGAGTTTAAATGAAGATGTAAGAGTTAGCCAATAAGAAGTTAGCCATAATGGACCAAGCAGTGTTTTAAATAATATAGTTTCTATGTGATTATTTCTGTTCTAGGCAGCCAGAATAAAAAAGCAATCCCCACTCCCCCACAAATTGGCATGCCAGCGTGGGTAACTACATCCATATAACAATCTGAGAAAGATATCAAGAGGAATTCTCGACACAAAAGAACAGAGTTAAGAATGACTTTTAGTAGCTACAATTTTGTTTTCTAGATGGGCTCATGGAGAGCAAGGGCGGTCTGCTTTAAGAGAGGTACAATAAAAACTGTGTGGCTTCTTTAAAAAAAAAAGTGGTGGCTTTCTGTTTTGCCAGCACAAAGGGCTCTAAATTTATAGGGAGGTCCAGCTACAGAGCATTTAAATGGGGTTTGAGAGAAGACTGCTACAACTTGCTTAATGGTAACATAAACCCCACTGTGTGCCTGAAAATGGGGCTCTGAACAGACCTCCACCCCGCCATGTTGGTCTGGGTGGGGCAAGCAGGCAGTGCCATATTTCCCCTAGCAATGGTGCCACTTAAGTTAATATAAAGTGCTTAGCATTTTAAAAAGCACTTCTGGTCAGAAAATAATTACAGATATGCAATAAAGACCTCTAAATGGTCACAGTGTTGAACAAATGTTCATATGCTTGGGAGAGAGAATAAAAAGAGTATAGAGAATTATAAAAAGAAGTAAATGGTTGATAAAAAAAATAAAACAAAGTCTTTAAAGAGAAAGAGTACAGACAGTCACAGATTAAAGAAACAAAAGAAGCCACGTAAAGATAGAGAATACACAAAGAGTGTGGATTATGTATATTATTGTGTTTTCTTTGAATTTTTTGACTGTGAAATAACCAACATACATACTTTAAAGGTATTTTCAAAATTTGAGTCTAAGGATATGAGGCTTTGGAAATGAGGTTCTTCTTTTGTTTCCACAGAGAATGAGAATCTTTGGATTGCTTCCAGACTAATATGGTTTGATGGACTGAGACCCCTTGAAAGGTTGCCACAAACACCCCCAAAAATTACTCCACCAAACTGCTGGCTGAAATGGACTTAGCACATAGGATATTCCAGGAAAGACCTGATTAACAAGCACCCCAATCAGCAGGAAGTAGTCTAGAGAACTACACAGGGTGATACACAGACTAATAGAAATTGGTTAAATTAAGATGTAAGAGTTAGCCAATAAGAAGCTAGAGCTAATGGACCAAGCAGTGTTTTAAATAATGTAGTTTCTGTATGATTATTTTGGTTCTGGGTGGCCAGGATGAACAAGCAGTCTTCCCCCAACAGAGACTACCTTGGGCTTGCTGGCTGGTCAATATAACTTAGTCTGTTTGTAAAGTTAGAGGCCAGTGAGAGACCCTGTCTCAAAACTCAAGGCAGATGGGACTTACAGAAGGACAGTTGATGTGGTGTCATGACCTCCACAGGCATGTGCATATGTCCATGTACATCTCTACACACATTCTTGACACTCATGCATGCACGCAAACAAATACTTATTAAGCTTCTGAGCAGCTAGCAGTCTGCCAGGGTCTAACACTGGAATTGTACCAAGTTATTCATAGGTCATACAAGATGCAAGAAGAAAGCAGTGACAATGTGAAGCTAGGCTCACTGCCTTCCGAGTGTCCAGGGCCCCGCCTGTCAGTGTGTACTCTAAGCCGAGCATTGACTGCTTCTTTTCTAGGGTTGCAAACCTGCATGCCTCAGCCTTATCCCAGCCACACACTGAAGGAGTGCTAACCTCAGAACACAGATCACACACTGCTGTAAAGGCCCTCCCTGTAAATGCAAGGAAATATTGGAATTGTGTCTTGGTGACTCAAAAACCAGAAACCAATATAAAGCAGGTTTAAATTTTTAGCTCCTCACCTGCTAAGCAAGAAGGAGTCACAAGGATTGTTATTATTACAAGAGGCATAGACAACTTAGTTAAAGAATCTGTAAGTCAACCCACTGCACTTATATGAGAAGTCTAAGGCATGAGATCTAGTCCACTGCGGTTCACCTGAAAAGTTGCTTGAGAACTGAGCAGAAAAGGGTAATGGAGAGAAACACTACTGTTTCCCCATGGCTGAAGAAGGGACCATGGAAACCTGTAAGACATGTGTGTTCTGTTCAAAAAATCTTAAAACAGAAATTCATTCACTACATTCCTTCCCTGAAAAAAGAGTAGGTCTGTCACACAGAAGGGAGCTTGGAATTAGTGCTGAGTAGTCATTGTGTCATGGGTGGAGGATATTGTCACTGGGAGACTTGTTTAGTTACACTTAGAGCTTCTTGAAGCTTCAGTAAACCAAATAAATTCATTTGACTTAAGGAACATAATTAATAAGCTTCAACAATAGTGATATGCTATATAAAATGCCTGACTGGCAATCTGAAAGACAGTTTCTGTGGTATTTCTTCATGGAGAAACAATAACTAGAAAACTAAACACACTTGTGACATAGTTATAAATATCAACAGATGGTAAACTTGAGGAAGAAGAATCAAAAAAGTTTTAAAATATGAGTCAAGACACCACAACAGTGAAAAAATTAAGAGGACAATAGAGATTTAAAAATTTCTATAATTCCAAATTTAGTTCTTTGAGATGGTATGTTCATTTTTATGAAAGTTTGCTTCATCTAAACCTTTTCTTTTGATTTTTTTTGGGGGGGTAGAACCTAGCATTTTATTTAGATCTTCATTAAACTATTGGAATTGAGAACCAGACATACGTAATAAACCTCCAAAAATAGATCCTGAAAGGCACTTTCTTGCTTAAGGCAAGCAGTCACATGGAATAAGCATGTAAACAAGCTGGCTTCTCTGGACCACACCAGCCAAGTCAGCTTTCTCCATGGCCAGCTGCACCAGCTCTGCCCTCCCTTCTATTAACACCAGCCAGACCCCCTGTAGGTCTACTCCAAGGTTTTTCTGTAGGACACCTTGGCCTACCTGGGAATGCTGGAAACATGTTAAAGGGTTTTAACATTGTTTTATTTTCAAAACCAGGTCCAATGAGCTTCCTGAACAGCTGGTGTAGCTACAGAGAAACCAGCTTCCTTCAGAGAGCAGTGCTTTTGGCGGGGAGGAGGAAATCCCTTCAGACTTGAACATTTTCTAATTGCCTATTTTTTGTATTCTGGGGTATGGCGTAAGTACAGAGAAGCCATCACCTCAGATGGCAGCTTTTAAAAGATTTTTTTTTTCCTCAACACCATGATTCCTTTCTTTTGATTTTTTAAGACAGGTTTTCTTTTTGTAGCTTTGGATCCTGTCCTGGAATTCACTCCGTAGACCAGGCTGGCCTCAAACTCACAGAGATCTACCTGCCTGTGCCTACCAAGTGCTGGGATTAAAGGCGTGCGCCCCCACCGCCAGCCTCATTTAATCTTTTAAAGAGATGGTATGAGAAGACTTTGTTTGAATTTGGTGACTAGAAAGACTCCATATACAAATAGATGTCAGTTTGGGAAAGAACTTTAAAGTAGTTTGCTACTTACCCAAAAGCAGAAGGAAGCAAATATCAGCCTTGGTGTTTGTGTCCAGGTCCTGTTCCCCCCAACAGGTAGCCTTGTATTTCAAATAGAACAGTCTCTCTCTCTTCTTTCTCTCTGTCTCTCTCTCTGTCCCTGTCTCTCCGTGTGTGTCTCTCATACACACACACACCCTGTTAACTGTGCACCATGAAGCAGCTCCTGCAGGCCCTTAGGTGTTCTTTGGATGCTTTTGATATTTGGGGTAGTGGTGAAAGTTTGAAGAAGCAGGGTCTGGTGTGAGAAAGTAGGTCACTGAGCATGTTCCTTTGAAGGCCATCTCTCCATAGCCCCTTTTCTGTTTATTGTCATATGTAAGTTTTGTTCCTCCACACAATCCTTGTCATTCTTGATATGTACTTTATAATATTTTTGTGGCCTTTAGGATTTTGGCATTCTAATTTAGCCATGCTGTTTATTCGTATGTGTGGAGGTAATATACATGTGTATGTGTCTATATGGGCATGCATGTGGAGGTCAACAATGACATCTTCCTCAAATAGTCTCCATCTTAGTTTTTGAGTAAGGGTCTGTTGGTGAATTTAGAGTCTACCGATATGGCCAGATTGACTGGTCAGAAGATTCAGAGATAGCCCTGTCTCTTTCTCCTACCCCGTCACCCACACCTACTCTCTTCCTTAGTTCTTGAGTTATAGGTGAGCACAACTACTTCTGACTTTCCATGGCTATTAAGAATCCTAACTCACGTCCTCATGCTCATGAGGCAAGCACATTACCAATCCAACATCTTTAAGATTATTGAATCTTAAGTGTTAAATATATATCTTAAATTATTAACATAATCTTTGCAACATCCTTAAGATTATTTTTAACTAGTACATAAAACACAAAATTACACATATTAATGGTATATCACTAAATAGATGTATAGAATGTACAACTTTTAAAACAGTTTAAACATACTTAATTCTTCAGTCATTTGTCATTGGTTTATAACATCAACTTTGGGAACTCTATCTTCTAGCTTTCTGAAATACACAGAGTATCATTATCATCTATAGTGACCCTCCTGGGAAACAGAACTGCAGACCGTCTCCCTTGCTGTCTATATGCAGCTTTGTGCTCATTGATTAATCTTCCCCCATCCCTGTCTAACCTCCTCTGCCCCAGCCTCTGTCAGTCATTATACTCCAACCTCTCCGGGATCAACATTTTCAAGTGCCATGTATAAATAAAATCAAGTGGCATTTGTCTTTATTAGAATAGCTTATTTCATTTGATGCAACTATGTTCGGTTTCATATTTGTTGTTACATGGAACCGTACTTTATTTCTTGTTAGAGATGAATAGTAGTCCATTGTGTATCTATCCAAAATCCCTTTATTCATTAACCAATTGATTGCCATTTAGGCTGTTTCCACTTCTTGTTTACAGAGCATTGTGCTTTATGGATGTGGAAGTCCAAATGCTTCTTTGAAAAACAATAAAATTGGATTATATACCCAGTAATGAAATTACTGAAATATGAAAGGATTCTAGTCTTACATTTTGGAGGTGCCAGTGCATTTTTAAATACTAGCTGCACTAATGTACATTCCTAATGGCAACAGCCTAGGGTTCTCACTTCACGTCCTTTCCAGCACTTGCTGTCTCTGCTCTTTCAATAGCAGTTTTTCTTACTGTAGTGAGATAGTCTTACCACAGCTTTGAAGTGCATTTCCAATGTCTTTAGTGATGTTGAGCCTTTTGCATAGATTTTTGGGAATTTGTATGCTTGTTTTGTTTTGCTTTGCTTTTTAAGAAATACCTATGTTAAGTACATATAGTGACCATTTTTAATTTGGTAAATTGGGTTTTCATCACTGTAACAAATGCCCGGGAAAATTAACTTGAAGGAAGAAAGGTTTGTGCTGGCTCATGCTTTCAATTCATATTTCTTGACTACATTTTTTCTGGTCCTGTGGTAAGACAGAGAATCATAACAAGGAGCATGGAGGGAAGTAGAGCTCTTCCAAAGTTTTCAGTCTGAAGAAGAAGGGTTTTCACAAGAGGAGGAGTAGCAGTGAGATAGGATGATGGGCGACCGGAACTAAAGATTATTGCATACAAGAATGAAACTGCCAAGAAAAAAAAAATGAGGGCTTAAAAAATAAATAAAATTTAAAATATGTGCTTCTGTTCTTTTTATTTTTAAGTCCAAAGTCTCTCCTGGCATTCAAGCAAGGGAAACTCTTAGATATGTGCCCCTCTGAGGATGGAAAGCAAATTATACATTTCCAGTATACAGTGGAAAGAAGTGTGTTTCTATTCAAAACGGGGGTGGGGGGAAATGGAGGATAGCTAACCAGGCAAAACCAAGTGAAGACACCACAGAGAAGACACTGTACCCCACAGCTCCATGCCTGCCATCTAGGCTTTGAGGAGGTAGCGTCTAGGTCGCATGAACAAGGGTGGCCTTTTTCTGCAGCTGTGCTGCCAGCATCAATGTGACTTCTCTTGGACTGGCTCTGCTGGGTGCTCCTGCTTCTCCCGGCAGACAGCCATGTCCCAGCCTCCCCAGTCCTCCACTGCCTACATCACAACTTAGCATTAACAAGAATTTAGTTGCTTTTATTTATATTATCTCCCTCCTCCTCTGTGCATCCTTGTTAACAAATATGCTGAGTGTGTCTTAATTTTGTCTCTGGGAAGCAAACTTTGCGGTTACTGCTATACAAAGTGTATTTGTTTGTATTTACTTAACACTTGATTTTAAACCATATCATCATTCTTGGACATTCATTTTATCACCCTAATTAAACTAAAACTGGCTTTCATAGTATGTATTTTGGAATTTTAATTAAAAATTGTAATTAAGTGTTTTTTATCCTACAAAACTAATTAATACTTGCAAAAAAAGATTGATTAATAATCCAGTGGTCAGAATTTTGCTCTTACAGCTTGAATCCCTCCGCAGATTATCTGCCTGAAAGACGACCAGCAGATGAGGGGACCTTGTCATAGGACCCTCTGCACTGCCCAAACTGTTCTTTTGCACCTTCTCTTGGCCACTGACAGCACTTAAATATCAGGTTAAAACAAAATTATAATCTCTGAGTTACAACTAAGTTAAACATAGTACTATGGATCCAAAGGCATAGAATTATGGAGGTGGCACACCAGCAAGCAGAGTGCTGATTTATTTATGAGGTTACTCAAGCCCTCTTAGGGCTCATGCCATCTGCCTAACTTCTGACCCTAGCGACTATATACATACAGATACTATTTAAACATTATTGGAGGACAGGTTGGCTCGGTACTTTTAGAGACATTTACATGAACCAAATGGCTATAGTATAGTATTCTGAAGCAAGGAGTAGCCTGGATGGCTGGAAAATAAACAGGGTAAAGAGCATGGAAGGAAGCTGCAAAGAGAGAAGATACAAGCTATCGGTGATGTCATGAGAATGCCCAGAGGAAAGCTTGTCTTTGTGTGTATGAATTGACAACTGATGGATTGCTTTGTCAAGCTGGTGAAGTGTTTGACTAAGTATCAAGACCTTCCATCTGGAGCCACTTTGCTGGCGGCAAGCCAGCATCACCCTTCATGTGAGGTTGTGATAATGATGCCATGAGGTGCACTGATAGACCTCACTCTGAAGTCACCCCAGCATCCGTTTGCATGCTGACAAGTAGTGCTTGTTGGATATTTAACCTCAGCAAGTTTTTACCTCTCTCTCCACCTTAGGAACAAACATGTCTACCATGGCAATGTTGCGAGGAGTAGCTATTATGAATGGAAAGGACCTCCAACTCTCACTCTAAGCCAGCTCCTCAGAGCAACTGAGCAGATATCATCTCTGATTTATAATATGGAATAAAATTTGTTCCCTTAATACTCTCTGTTTAGTTCATAAAATATTTGTCAGGGTGATTTGGGGTTTAAATCAATCTATACAAGAACGGAAAATCCAAGGTCCAATAATTTGTCCATTAAGTAACATCATATTTCCCCAAACTTGAAAATATCATCAAACCTGATGACCTTTTACAGAGTGCAATGTGACCGAAGCTATGCTCACACCAACTCCCCAGGACTGCACCATCCAGATGACAGCCATGCATTTAAGTTCATTGTGTCTTTGTGAATTTTCCTCACAATGACAGATGTCTTCATAGAATTTCCACAAAGGAAATCAATTGCTTGGAGAATCTTCCCATGAAAAGACAAATGCTTGTTTTCATTTTTACTGTTTTTACTAGCATATGTTAATTATACGTAATAGTGGTTTTCATTATGACGTTTTCACACATGTGTTTCGCACCTGCGTCTGGGTCGTATCCACTTGCCATACATTCTCATCCACTCCCACTGGCCTATTCTCCCACTAGTCTTCCTTTTACTTTCACAGCCTTTTACATTTTGGCCTTCTGAATGCATCCGTACTAGAATCACGCGGTGCGTTTCCTGTCTGTCTCTCTTAGTCACGCTACACTGCCCAGCCTAAGGTCAACAGCACTCCGGTTTTGCTGTTCATTTGCTGTAAGTGTGCAGCCTGCCGTCTCAGGATTTGTGGTTGTGCTTCTACTCAACCGGGTGTTTCAACGTCTTCCCTTTAGCTCTTAAGGTCAGGCTTATTTTCTGAGCTAAAATCAAATCCAGGGACATTATTGCCAAATAAATTCAATCCTGTGCGGGGTTTATGTCAGAATCCCTCTATGCACTCTTGTGCATAGAGCTAGAAAATTCAACAGCCTCACAGTTTTCCCTGCTAAAGGTTGAGCGCACAGCCATTTCTAAGCAGCCAGCACCAGCCCCCTGTGTCTCTGGAGCTACTCTTTGGCCTGCCTTCCTTCTCCAACCTTCAGAGAGCTTCCTTCATTCCAAATTATTCTTCCTCATAGTTTACTTCTAAGGAAAGAGGAAATCTACCTACTAGTTTATTACTGAATCTAGAACATGATGTCCACATCATACACATTCAATAAGTATTTATCATATGACTAAATAAAGTAAGGGATGAGGAGAGTGTCTGAACACTGGCCGTGATGGGTTCTGACATCCACACCAACTGAGTTCTGCATCTCTCCAAAATAAAGCAGCTAAAATGAAAAGAGCTGTGCCCCAGACCTTGCTGCTGGAGTGCAGGCACCAGTGCTGCTTGCTACATGGGCGAGAGATGTGTGATCTGAAGCTGAGTTAAGTGGGGAGAGGTGCAGAGCACAAGGTACTGGCATGTGTTTTATTCTAAGGAGTTGTACAGACTGTGGTTCACGATTCCTGATCTTATTTCCCAGCAAAGCCAGATGAAACTGCCCTCTCCCGAGTCAGAATTCTTGGAAGCCCAGGCGAGACCCTGTTTCTATTACCTTCCTAATGGGTTTGTCAGTCACTCCATACATAGCTGATGCACTTCGATATCAACTGTTGTCCCTAACGCAGTTCTGCTGGAACAGGCACACCCAAAGTCATGAGTCCTCCATCACCCCATTTCTGTTTTTTTTTTTTTTTTTTTTTTTTTTTTGGCTATGTGACCATACTTGTTTTCTATCATTTTAGTAGACTTGGAGAAATAAGCAATTAGATCTTTTCAAACATTTGGTTGGTATCTGTGATCAATATTTTTCCCAGCCAATAACTTCTATCTAGCCCTGTGAATACCAGGTCTTGAATATGAACTGCATCAATTAGCTGCCTGAGAACTCCTTTGCTCCATGGAGGTGTAAGCTGTGCTTTCAGAAGCTGGTCTCCGACAGCTTTCATTTCCCTCAGTGGTTGGCAGCAGTGAGCAGTGGCAGAAGAAACCCTTTGCTACAGCTACTACAGCTTCTGTTCCTGCCTCCGATTTTGGTCCTTGGTCCGTGGCAGGTTGCGGTTTCACTATGCACAGGTTGGAAACAGAGGTCCTCGATCCTGGAGATGGCTCTCCTGAGCTCTTTGGTACGACAGCTGCAGCTTTCTCTTTCATTCACTCTGCCCCATCTTCTATGTTTCTTCTTTGTCCTGCCACCGTCACTCAGGAATTGTTCGGATGAATCTTTGTGGGTATTGCTAAGACAGATTGACTGTATTTGCATATGTCCAGGTGCATTTGAGAACTAGGATGTGATCTGGGGCTCCTTGAGAGCCAGTGAACCTGGGAAAACATTCATGAGCTAGATGCTGGGGATGACTGGGTTACTCTGTCAGGAACCTACTTCCATCTGCCAATATGTGGGATCGTGGGAGGTAGATAGGTTTTCTGGTCAGGGTCAGTGCATTCTGGCTGGTATAAGGCTACTGCTATTCAGTCAGTGTACCAGGGGCTGCTGTTGCTCTACACTGGAAAGTTGGGACCTTGGGATAGGGAACCTGGAAGCAGACAATCATTGATGCCAAAAGTCCAGTTCTGGGAGTTGGAAAATGGGTCTGGTCCCCTTAGACCTCTTCATCTATCAAGTAGCAATTGGGCTTGGAAGCCAGGAGAGAGTAGGTAACGCCTGTTGGGCTCTTCAGGAGCCCGATATCTGGTATCAGAAGCCAGACAGTATCAGGTCCATGTGGGGAACCAGGAAGTACTGAGCCTATGGGAAGCACTGGTCAGTACTGAACCTGCAGGCAGGATAGTGTTGGCCTCTGCATCAGCACTGCAATGTCAGGCCGCTTTGCAATGTCCAGGCAATATTTAGCTATCAAAAGACCAGTTGAAGCTAACACTTTCCAACAGTCATCTACGGTAGACACACCACCTAAGAAGGGGGCTCTGGGCAATGGCTGTGCTAAAGCTGTCACATTGTCCCTACCTAACTTGCAGCCGGTCACCTCAGTTCCTCTACTAGTGAAAGTGCTCTTTCTCTGGCCAATGCGAAAGTGATTCATTCAAGGATGTGATGACCAACAGTCCACTGTAAAGTGTTCCAAGCATCCCTGGGTGAGCTAGGCCTTCAGCAGCCAGGAAAGACAGTATCAGTTCCTGTGGGGTTCTCTCAAGGCTCCAGGGAATACTCCAGATATCTGATGCTGCTAACAGGATAGTCTAGTTGCCTAATTGGTGGACAGTCCTCTGGCTGAGAGCTGTGCAAGGGAGAGTCCAATTTACTGTATGTCTTCTTATTTATAAACTGCTGAACATCAGAAGGAATGTTTACAGTAAAACTTGAAGGACTCATCGTTAATACTAATAGCTATCTCAATATAGTTCAACATATTTAATAATTCTTAGCACCTGCTCGCTGCCCAGTAACAGGTAGGTTCCCCTCATTTGTCTCCAGTGCATTTCACTGCTGCAAACTGTTTCATTTGGTACCTTGCTTCCAGCTTCTCCTACCCCTACAGCCCAAGTTAGAGTTCTGTCCTTTATTTAGATTTTAACGCCCAAGTGTTTCTTCCACCTTTTCACAAATGATTCCTTTTCCTGTTCCTCAAACATGATTTCTCATTATCATCCTCTCTATTTCTTGCTACCTGAAGATAATGGCTTCCTTTTGACCTCTGCATTCTGCAGGAGAACTTGAGTACTGCTGAAGCTGGGCTTGCCATGTGCTTACACAAAAATCACAGCTTCAAAGAAACACAGCCATCAGAGCTGTTTAAACACCTTAGTTATCACAGCTTCAAGTCCGAAAAGTGACGAACAAAGAAACAAACAATGAAAGTCCCACTAATCTGCGATATGAGTTTTAGCCAAAGAAAATGGACATTTGTCTTATGTCTCATGGTAAAGTATTTTAAACAGCACCCTTCCCTTTACAAATCTGAGACATATCTAGAGACTTCTGGAGAACACACACAAACACACACACACACACACACCATGTGCGCAGACAAACACCAGCTATTCTCCAGTGTCTCTGTCTTCTTTCCCACTAGCTATGAAGTCTTATCTGTAACCATGAATATGACATGAAATAAATTAGTTGTTTCTTTCAGATCTATTTCTCATCCATAAACTCTAACAAAGTACGAGGTGGAAAATCTACATAAAATCACTGCCACTCTCTTATTACCAGCTTTGTGCTCTGTTCCCATGGGCCTCTGGTGAATCATACAGGCCACTGCCTTTAAGTGGCTCACTTGTTGTAGGACCGCCTTCAGCCAATAGCCTTTAAGATACTGGTCCACTTTTGGCATGGTCAAATGTACTACATATACAGATGTAAAAATGTTTGCAGTACCTCGACTGCTGGCTTTGTTTCCTGTTCCCTGCTATTGCAGAAAACTGCTGATCTGTGAGTCTACCCCTAAATAAAGAAACCTTTATTATATCCATAATAATAGTGAGCAATAGAGTGAATACTTGTGAGCTATTATTTATAGACAATTTACATTGGTATAGATTCTCATGTATTGATACAAATTCAAATCATATTTGTTATATTGAATATGCTCCTATTTCTGTTTACAATATTTGTACACTTATGCAAAGTTATTTTATCATATTGTATGCATGCATGTTTCTACCTCTGCTTAAGATATTTTGTAAATTGATGCAATTTTAGGATATATTTATCATATTGCACTACACATTTCTACCTCTGATCAAGATACCTATACATTGTTTATATTTTGAGGTCGTTGTCCTCATTTGCTGCACAGTTGTTTAAAGATTGTTTAATATTCTAAAATAAAATCCTAGTCTTTAAGCTATACAGGTATTAAGAATAGAGGTCAGTAGTTTGTCATAGTTATAGTTAGACTAATCAGGTTCTTTAGATACATAGAGATTGTATTCCACATAGATAGTTAATCTTCAATCACTTCAAAGAACTGCAGAAAATGGCATTTAAATAACTTAGCGTTCTGTTGACATGAGACATAATTGCTCCTGGCAGCACCAATATATTCCCAAGAGAATGTTGGGCCCTGAAGACACTCCACTTGGAGATTCTTTTCTTCTTGGCAAAACTGGCCTTTGGACAAAGAACTGCACATTTCTCGACCAATGACAAAATGCACAGTGTCCTGACAGAACAAGCAAGATGCAAGAACTGCCAAATCTTGCCAGGATAGGACAGGACTGCCTGCTCCCCGTTTCCCATTTCCCTCCCCTCCTCCCAAATATTGCCCCCTCCCCCCACTTCCCTCCCCCTATCCCCACTCCTCTTCTCCTCCCCCCACACCATTCCCCCTCCCTCTCGATACTGAAGAGCAGTCCAAATTCCCTGCCCTGCGGGAAGACCAAGGTCCTTCTATCTACGTCCAGAAAGGTGAGCGTCCAAACAGGCTAAGCTCCCACAAAGCCAGTTCATGTATTAGGATCGAAACCTAGTGCCATTGTCCTTGGCTTCTCATCAGCCTCCATTGTCTGCCATGTTCAGAGAGTCCGGTTTCATCCCATGCTTATTCAGTCCCAGTCCAGCTGGCCTTGGTGAGCTCCCAATAGATCAGTTCCACTGTCACAGTGGGTGGGTGCACACCTCGTGGTCCTGACTAAGGAAGACCATCCTTAACACTGCCCCATCTCATGGGCTGAATTCAAGGAGGTAAATCAGAGCTCCACCTGATCATGTGTGTCTTCACCATTCTGCTTCCTGACTATGGATGCAGTGTGACCAAATATCTGATGTTCCTGTGGCCACACTCAAATCACTCTTGTTGCTATATTGGAATGGAGCCCTAATTGTGAGTCAAATCTGTCTCTCCTTAAAGTCCTTTTGTGAGATGTTTTGTCAGAGCCATCAGTAAATTAATGAAGATACATAATATAAAATAGATTTAAGCAATCTAATCTTATCAAAGAAGGGACTAAATTACTTGAGAGTACTCAGAAGATGGAGTGAGAAATCTTTCTCTGCATTCAAGGATACATGGCAGAGTCAAAGCAGAAAGGGGTCCCAGCCTGCCAGTACAACTCTCCAGGGGCTGTACAGTGTGAAGATGTACTCTGACTCAAACTGTCATGTTATATGTAAGTTATTACTTGCATTTAGTGCTTTATTATCTTAATTACATTTACCAGGGAACTGCGTGATTCCAGGTTTGTTTTCCAGAAATAATTTTAGAAATTTCTTGTATAACTTGTTAAAAATCTTGCACTGGATCTGCTACAGGTGAGTAACTTTCTCCAGGAGTTATCAAATAGGCAACCATCTATCTTTCTCCTGGACATCTCCCCAAACTCACTCTAAAAACAAAGAAGGTAACAAAGCCTTATCTGTGCAGTCTCCATCCCCCTTCAGTTATAATTTCCATATCAGGTAGCTCGAAACAGTTTCTGCTGGTTCTGTCTACCACCCACCTCCAAGACAAAGAACAGGGAGTTGAGCACTAAAGTGATGTGGGAGGTTAGCAGAGAAGCCTTTCCCTCCTGTCTGTAGTGAGTATGGGAAGGGAAGAATGAGTTGTAAGTGTTCTTACAGTCTCCTGATCTCCCGAACAGAGAAAGATTCTTTTCCTGACAGATGGAGGAAGTTAGACTCAAAGGAATCACTTAAAGCTCCTGTACATTCCCAGGACTCTGCATGGAGAGGATATGTGGGTATAAAGCAGGGGAGCTGCACTCCTATTGGCAAAACTAGGATTGAAAGTGTCTGACTCTCCAAGAAATATCCCCTGGGAGCACAGAACTACCCCAGAAGGAGGATTCTCCTGAAGGTGCAGACCGGGTAGAAGTTGGAAGTTGATAGAAGGGAATTACACAGACAAGACACTTAGTGCTTATGCTTCTAAAGACTCTCTCAAAATTGCTAAGAGGAGCAGCTGCTCACAGGGTTCTAGTTACCCAGTGGAGGGCCCCACACTCATGCATGTGTGGACAGCGCTAATAAAACTTAGTCATCAAAACAGGAGTTGGAGGATGCAGTGGTTGTATGAAAATGGACCCATAAGCCCATAGGGAGTGGCACTATTCGGAGAAGCAGCCTTGTTGCAGGAAGTATGTCACTGCAGGTGAAGCTCAAGCCAGGCCCAGTGTCACTCTCTCCTCCTGATGCCTTTGGATCTTAATGGCGAACTCTCAGGTATCTCTTCAGCACTGTGCCTGCCTTCACGCCACTATGCTTCCCACCATGATAAAACTGTATTAAGCCTCTGAATTGTAAGCCAGCCTCAACTAAATGTTTTTCTTTATATGAGTTTCTGTGGTTATGATATCTATTCACAGTGTCTTAGTTAGGATTTTTTACTGCTGTGAGAAGACACCATGACCACAGCAACTCTTAAAAAGAAAAAAATTTAATTGGGGGTGGTTTACAGTTTCAGAGGTTTAGTCCATTATCATCATGGTGGGACATAGTGTGCAGGCATACATTGTGCTGGAGAAGGAGCTGAGAGTTCTGCATCTTGATTCACAAGCAAGAGAAATGAACTGTGTACCACACTGAGCATAGCTTGAGCATAGGAGACATCCAAGCCCACCTCCACAATGACACACTTCCTATTCCAACAAAGCCACATCTCCTAATAGTGCCATTCCCTATAGGGCTCAATGTCTTTCAAACTACCACACACAGCAATAGTAACCCTCTGTCTTAGTTGGGGTTACTATTGCTTGGATGAAACACCATGAACAAAGAAATCTGGGGAGAAAAGTGTTTATTCAGTTTATACTTCCATATCATAGCTCATCATCACAAAAAGTCAGAACAGGGATTCAAGCAGAGCAGGATGCTCGAGGCAGGTGCCCAACACGGAGGCTGTAAGAAGTTCTGCTTATTGACTTGCTTCCCAAGCTTTGCAGGATCACCAGTCAACAAGAGGCCCAACCCACAATGGGCTGGGCCCTACCCCATCAATCAAAAATAAGAACTTGTGCTACAGGCAAGATCTACTGCCCCATCTTAGAGAGAAATTTTCTCAGTTGAGGCTCCTTTCTCTCTGAGGACTCCAGCTTGTGTCAAGTTGACATAAAACTAACCAGTAGAAAAGAGAAAATAGAAAGTGGTTATGGTCATATTTCACTGTATATATAAATGAAAGTCACTAACAAAACTAATAAAACAGCTAAGAAAGAGTGATAATTTAAATCTCTACTGTGCACAGAAGGCTCCAGAGTCACATAGAGAGAGGAGGGAAGGATCTGTCCTTTTCTTTCCCTCTGTAACACTTTGCAGGGAAACTTGTTCTGTTTAGAATCAAAAAGCTTATTTTTCTGGTAATACAGTTCATTATCAGGCAAAATGGTATTCATGTCATTAAGAAAAAGGTAGATTATTAAGTATTTTATATTGAGATAATTCAGTATCCATGAAAAATTAAATTTAGTATCCAGTTCAATGTATATAAATGCAAAAGAAAAAAGGTACCAGGTGAAATTGTAGGTGCCTGTATTTGCAGTGAAGCAGAGATGGCTGTTGAAGCTGTTGAAGTCATGTTTTCTGTGATTCACTAATAAATATGGTTGGAACTGCTGAGAGGTAGGGAGAGTTCAGGAAGCAGTTTAGAGCAAGCTCTGTCAAACAGTTCTGAGTAAGTCTGAATTCTCAATGTTATCCATGTATCAAAATAGCCTTGCTTTATTCTCAAGAAGCCCATATTTACATATGCATAAGTATTTATCTTTATTCTTCCCCTTGTTTCTGGTGAGGGCTCACCATTAACCACCATCATGACTGACAGTCTGTACAGTTCCTTAGGAGGAGGCAGCTGTAGCAAGCACTGCTTATTAATGTTACATGTAATTTTTCCACTTGTGAGAAAATGATTTCCTAAATGAGAAAATAAAGTGAGTCTTGATTAAAATTAAATGCTGGCTAATTTGAGCTGTAATTGAGGAAACCTTACAGAGCACACCAAATATTGAGACCCTTCCTGACAAGTATTATCTTTATTCACAGCTGGGAGAGAAAAGAAGCAATTCTGTCCAAAATGTCCATAAATGAAAAAAGAAATGGTAAGCCTCAAATTCCAATCATCTTCAGAAGGAATAAAATCTGAAAAAAACATACAATATATATAATATATCTGTATTGTTGTATGAATATATATATATATGGAACTGAGGAGACAGCTCAGGGAACAAAGTGCTAGCCTTGCAAGCATGAGGACCTGAATGTCATCCCCAGAATTCATGAAAAAAATGGGCATGATGGAACACATCTATAATCCCGACACTGGATCCTCGGGGAAAAGGGAATTCTGAAGCTTGCTGGTCACCAGGCTGAACTACTGAGTGAGTTCCAGGCCAGTGAGAGATACTATCTCAAATAAAACAAAAAGTCAAACAAATGGTGGATACTATATGAGGAACATACCTAAGGAGAGAGCAGTTGTGGAATTGAGATCATAACACTAAATATCAGCATTCATCATCTTGTAGTTTAAATATGCTTTCTTGGAGACAATCTGTGAGAATGTGTACCTTGAAACACTACAATGCTATTGTGCAAGGCAGAATTTGGGGAGTTTTATTAGTGATGAACCAAATGTAGTTGAAGCAGATTATGACACATTGGTTAAGCAGATGCTAGGCAGAAGTAACCTCTAACGTCCTACTTAGCACTCACAACTCAGCCTTGTGAATTTCACAACATGCAAAGCCTCCATCTAGGAGGAGACACTTCTCAGGGTTACAGTCACTGGGTTTTTAGAAGGTGAAAAGTCCTTAAATCATGTGACAGAAAGTGATGCTTTGGTGAGGTTAAGATGGGCTTGATGAAGGCAGTTTGTCTAGTCTAGAAGAAGCCACTCTAGGCTTGCACTTAGGTGTTTGTTCTTTGTGTTCACTGCAGGCCCACTTCCCCCTAGAATTCCATCCCAAACATTTCACACCCTTCATTTACTGTGCTGGGGAAGTTCCTATATTTTTCTCTCATGCTCAGATGAGCTTTTATCCTTCTTTAATATATGTATTTACATATGTCTAAATATCTTAATCCTTCTTTAATATACATATTTAAGAATATGCTCCCTTTCAAAATAAAAGTTTGTACACATCACAGTTGTAATGTGGGAAGAAGTGAGGTGCAGGTAAAGGCTCAGGCAACTTGATGCCGTTTTGTCCTCGCTTAGCACTGACCATGGGCAGCATTGTACCCAGTGATTTTTTGGTATGTGAAAAAAGTGAATAAAACAACAGGAAACTGCAGAGTCCTACCTCTCCATTAATAAATGATAAAATGAGTATTGTGTATGCATACGTGCAAATGATCACAGCATAGCCATGTTAATATGTCCCCACATACATTTGCATATATATGTCCATATATACCTTAAAATCAGACTTGCTTATCTGTTCACTTACCTTACAGCAACAAGAGCTTGTGCATGCTACATAGAGCAAAGCTCTGAAAATGGGAATCCCAGATGTGATTAGCAGGAGAGTTTCTCTCAAAGGAAACTGGCTCTCATTTCCCTATTTCATGCCTAATTGTTTCTTAGCTGTTTACTGTGTCAGACACTGATTGAGGTACCGAATAATCTCAAGATGAAGAAAGATATTCAAGTCTGCAGAGAAGGTACCCAGAGTCTAATTGAAGTGACATTAATGGGAGACAGAACGAGTCACCACCTCCCACCCTACCAGACTCAAGGGGAGCCATCAGAATGAAGTCTGTAACAGATCAGAATAGTAGGCTTGTGTCTACCCAGCTATGGGTAGAGAAGACAGAGAGGCTACCGCATTGGCTTACTACAGAAGCATCTTTATAACTGACTCGGTGGCTGACACTCATGATCAATAAAGTGCAGTGTTGATGGCCATAACAAGAGTTTCCAACAGCTCTGAAGCCTGTGAGTCTTCGTTATGAATTTAGCTCCACACGCATGGAGGCAGAATAATAGGATTCAGACAAGCCTCTGAAGGAAAGATCTATTGTATTGATCAAGAGCAGCAGGCAAAAAGATGGGCTCTCAGGTCTCCCGGTTGACAGCGCTATGATGCAGTGAAAGGTGAGTGACAGAGCCCCACCATCCTCTTGGGATGCTCTCCGCTGAATTTGGTGCCATGGTGTAAACGGCTCCTCCATTCCTTGTGGGTCTTCAGTGAGCTGGGAGGCAAGAACCAGTTAACTGAAGCAAACCAACCCTATTATAAAATATGAGAGGTGTAGGGTACGCAAGCCGGCTCTCCCCCAGGAAAGACCCACACCTATAATCTAAAACATTTATAGATTCAATGAATGGTTTTAGCAGTCACTGCAATAACACTTCCAAAGTGTTAGAGTCAGAACGAAACAATAAAGGAGTCAAGATTCTTTTAAACTGTTTTTAATCTCCAAGCACCCATGTATTTTAGTTTTATTAATAGTAAACTTATTTTAAGATTGATTCTTAAGACCAAAAATTACCTATTTTAATGAGGTAAGATTCAATGTTTATACTAAACCCTGAATTCATGTGTGCAGTTCCTGTTTCCTGTCTTTATACCTTAGGGTGCTTTTTTTCTCTACCATCTTTTCATTTGGAAGAATTCCCTTGGGAATTGCTTGCTAGGAAGATTGACATGTCACCTTCTCTTGCCCTTCATTTGGCAAAGTCTTTATTTCTCTACATTCTAAAGGGAAGTGTGTAATGTTCCAAGCTGTAGTTCCCCCTCATCCCATTCAATGCTGTGAAAATCTCACACCACTGTCATGCAGGCTGGATAGTTTCTTTGAAGAAATCTGCTGTCAGGTGACCTGGTACCTGTTGTGGGATATTTGTACACTGTGTGAAGGTGTTGCTGTAATGGGTATAATAGAACAGCTAATAGCTAGGCAGGAGCTATAGGTGGAATTTCCAAGGAGAAGAAAGCGGAGGAGGAATCTATATTCACAGAAGATGTCAGGAGATGGGGAGAGGAAACAGGAGGTGCAAGATGGAAGATACAGGTTACATGATATAATGTAAATTATATAAATGGGTTGATTTAAGTTATAAGAGCTAGTTAGGAAGAAGCCTAAGCTATAGACTGAGATTTCATAACTAATAGAATGTCCCTGTGTCATTATTTGGGAGCTGGCCAGTGGGACAGAGAAGACTCATTACAGATACCCTTTTGTGTGTGATGTCATTTCTCTCATATCTTGGAAATAGTGTTGAGCTCACTCTGGTTTACAACCTGTGATCATCCTGTACCTGGATGTCTGTATTATTCTTGAGGCTTTGAAAGTCTGTTACACCCAGAGGCCCTTGCACAGCCTTAGCATTCTCAAGACCTTCTTAAACTCAGTTAGTCTGAGTTAGTTCTGCAGTAGTACCCTAAAATTCCCATGAGCTTTCTTCACTCCACTCCATTCTTCATTTTATATTTTGCTCATGTGTTTGCTTTCCAGTAGTCTGTCTTCCTTTCACTACTTTTTCTTTCTTTGAACTATTCTGCTATTGTTGTCATTCACTGTTAGGCTTTTAATTTGGCTTAGTGTACTTTTCAACTTGGTGTTTCTGTAGTTGGACTTTCCTTTGTGGGAACTGCAGCCCACCAATAATGACATGGAAGCTTATTAATTGTGAAATATTTGTCTTTACCTTAGGCTTGTTTCCAGCTAACTCTCACAACTTAACCCATATTGTTCATCTACATTCTGTCAGTTGGCTCTTTACCTTCCCACACGTTCGACTGTCTCTGAGTCTGCTTGCTGGTGAAATCCAAGCATCTAGATTCCTCCTCCCAGTTCTTCTCTTTCCCTGGAAGTCCCACCTATCCTCTCCTACCTACTTACTGGCCATTCAGCTTTTTATTAAGCCAGTCTGAAGGTGCCTTAAGTAAATAGATATCTTTACGGTATACAAAAAGATTATCCCACAACAGGTTTCCGTTTTCTTTTCTTTGAAATTATTTTCTCCTACTTACTAAGTTTCTAAGAGTACTAAATTATTTATTTGTACTTTCTTGAAACAGATTGAGTTGCCACAAAAGCACTGTGTTAATTGTCCATCCAAAAATTCACTCATACTAGTTATTTTTCAGTCATCTCCTGGTAGCTTATATTGTCTCTCTGTTGAGTTTAAAATTGCCTGAACACCTTATGTTTGATGTGCATGCCTTCTGGGAATTAAAGGATCAGCTGTATGTTCTAGTCCTTGTAATCTTTGTGACTATCCATCATTTTTTTCTAGTATGTAGTTAATCCTACTACTCTAGAGCTAGATGACAATCTAAGCCCAGGGTTTTCATAAGTCTGCTATTGATGTGTTATTATTTTGACACTAGACAGGTAATCCAAGGCTGAATTACGTCACATCTGCTCTTAGTATATTGCTCCACATTAACCAGGGCCATACCTAACAAAGATATTCCACTCCTCTAAGCACCATCTTAGAGTGGCTCAGGCCCAGACACTTCATTCACAGTCACTAGCCTGTGGTCATATACTGTGGGATTCTGGCCAGCTCTGAAAGTGATCACCATGGAGGGATAAACATGTGACATACTTATAGCCACTAATACTCAAATGCTGTATTGTGCATATGCTGAGCTCAGAACCTAGTGAGATCAGCACAACGTTGGGTTAGGACCAAGGCTCACACTGTCATGAGTTGTCTGCTCCTGAGGAGGGCTTATGTCTCCAGAGTGTCATGGATGAAGTAGCAATGGCTAAGACTGGTCTGCATGTCTTCTTCACCTGATGTTGGGATTACTCCAAGGGTTCTTTATGTAGTTGCTGGTCTGGGAATGGAAGCCTTTAGGATCTACACAGCTTTAGATTTCCCTAGCCTAGTCCTACCATCAGAGAATGGGATCTTTTGTAACATTACAATGCTCATTGTTGGACTGGTGTTGGTAAAGTCAGACTTTGGACCATCAAAGTTTATGTTAATAGCCAAAAAACCCTACAGTCTCAATGGTACATCAAGGCACTGATGTGGGAGGGTCTTCTGTTTGTGTTGATTTCGTTGGTTAATAAAGAAACTGCCTTGGCCCATTTGATAGGCCACCCCTTAGGTAGGTGGAGTAGACAGAATAGAATGCTGGGAAGAAGGGAAGTGAGAGCAGATGGGATGGAGCCAGCCACCAGGTCAGACATGCTGAATCTTTCCCGGTAAGACACCACTTCGTGGTGCTACACAGATTATTAGAAATGGGTTAAGCAAGATATGAGAGTTAGCCAAGAAAAGGATAGATATAATGGGCCAGGCAGTGTTTATATGAATACAGTTTGTGTGTTGTTATTTCAGGGGTAAGCTAGCTGGGATCCAGGCCTGCTCGCCTTCTTCATCTACAAGGCACCCTACCACAGCTGGCAGTAATGCAAGCCCTACAGTCTCAAGGGTACATCAAGGCTCCATACCCCAGCTGGCAGCAATGCAAGCCAAAACACATCTACCCCACCAGCTTTCTCCCTGGTATCAATGCACACCTAGATATTTTATCTTGTTCCTGTATATGGATACTGTCATGTAACTTTTTTTCTGTGAAAGTGTTAACAAACCTCTGCTCATCCCAGACAAGGCATCAACAAAAGAAACAAAGTAACAATTCTACCCTAGTGTAGTTCGGAAACCAGTGAATTTGATTCTGGTTACCTACACCTACAAGATCATGAGTGAGGGAGTTACTTTCTGGAGCACTTTTGGGAGCAAACTCTCTTCAGCAACTGTTAACTGTCTATAAACATTTGAGAGGGAGGAGCCTCATGAGCTCCAGCCTCTACCAAATGTTAACTGTCTACATAACACCTTCAAGAAGGGCATGTCCTCACTGTTGGCTATTCAGACCAACTAATGTGGCTGGGAGGACTTTCTCTCCCATGTTCATAAACTACACTTGTAGGTCCCACCCCTGGAGGCCTCCAGCAGCCAGACTCCACCCCTAGACTACTCTGGCAACTGAACAAGACCCTAGAGGTGAGCCAGTTGCCAACTGACTACCCACCCCAGCTCTAATAACCAGGCCCAGACCCCAGCATCCCAGACTTCCCTAACAGCCATAACCCACCTTTCCCAATCACCCAGCTCAACCTCTGAGAGTGAGCAGGCCCCATCCTACAGGGTAAAAAATTCCCATCATCCCCTGAGTTTGCTTCTTTCTCCAATCGCAGGCTACTCTAGAAAGTTCCACACCCCCGCCACAGGAAACCCTACCTACACCCTGTCTTCTGCTCAGTTCTCTGCTGCTTCTGCCCAGGTAAAGGCAGCCACCCACCTGGGTTCTTCCCTCCCGATGAATCTCGTGTGAGGTTTGTAGTGCAGTGTGACTGTGGCATTTCTTGAGGCCTGACTGCCATCATACCTTTCCCATCCTCGCTGTAACGCTTACACTCATAAGTCAAGCCTGCCTCCACAACAATTAGGGTTCTAGGGGTCCAATCTTGTACACACCACACCTCCTGGGGCAATCAGAGCTGCTGGCAGTTCCGTAGGGCAACTGCTGTGTCATGGGTGGAAAGTCACCTGGCGAGTGATGGATCTTACCACAAGCCTAGCATCGTGCTGTGAGACAAAGGCCTGTGCTAGCTTTTTTAACTTGCCTTTGAGTGTGTCTTGGCCTGCTCTCCATTCAACTCCTGCATGGAGGAAGAAGATTTGGAAAGGCAGTCAGTCCCTTGACTAATGCAGCTCCATGACCCGGGGTAGGGTTATGGAATCTATTGAACAGAAGATTGCACTAAAGAGAGCCTGATAGGTGCTGCCAAGCCTAAGTGTTAAAGTCTTCAATCATTATTCTAGTGGAGTCTAGCTCCCTTTGAGTCTGTTGATTGCTTCATGTGTTTGGGTGCTGTGATATGAGGTACAAACAGATCTGGAGCTATTCTTTCTTCTAGCTGAATGGCCCCTTCATCACCACATCACGAGTTTCCTTGTCTCTCTTTTCTTATCCTGATTTCAGGGTTTATACTATTTCTTCCTCTTCCAACCAGGAGACATTTCTCACCACACTGTATTGTTAGAATAAGGGGCAATTCAGCTAGCTCTTTCTCTGTTCCTTCTTTGGTGCACATTTTCAACATTCAAAGAAGATACTATGCCTCTTTACTGGATTTCTTAGCCCCTGTGAAGATCACTTCGTGCATGAATAGTCACTGAAACTGGTGTGTCTGCGGAGAAACCATCCGTGGAGGATCTTACTCAATCACCTGATACTGCTCAACAGAACTTAGTCCTTTAGGAATAAGTATGGTGAGTGTGTGTGTGTGTGTGTGTGTGTGTGTGTGTGTGTGTATGCATGCGTACATGTATGTGTGTGTCAGGTATTAATTGTTGGAAAGAACATGTATCATCTTTCTACTTATCTAGAATATCCCTGAGACTGTTGGCTTAGAGCAAAGTTTATTTGGTTCACAGTTTTAGAGGTTTTAATCTATGATCTGTTGACCCTGCTGCCAAGGGCCTGCAACAAGCCAGTACCTATGACAGGGTCACACGGAAAAGCAAATAAACAGCTCAGCTAATGGTGTCAAGGGAGAAGAGAGAAGAAGAGGCCATTTTTCTAAACTTCCTTTGAAAACATTCCCAAGATGGCTTAACCCTCAGGGACAGGCTTGTGACAACCTAGCTTTGGAGAACAGTTATCGAACCCTTAGCAAAGAGGAAGAATAAAGTAAAACAAAGGTTATGAACAGCTCCAAGTAGAGAAGGAAAGGGATGAATTACTAGAACTGTGTTCCATTGGGTTGGAAAAGATTTCTGAGATGGTGCTAGCCACTGGATTCTGCGTCTGCAATCAGGAAAAGCTAGAAAAACTCCAAAACCAGCAACGAGCTTGAAAATCTCAGACTGAAGCATACACTGAGAGTAGCAGGAGAGAGAGTGTGGAAGAAAACACATGGCTGGAAGAGTAGCGGAGACAGACTCCAGATCATGTACGGCTTGGGGACTAGTGCGCAGCACCTAAGTCTAATTTAGACACACTAGGAAGATACTTGAGGTTCTAAGTAGAATAGACTGATATGAGTTTTATTCTAAAATTAATGCCCTGCTTCTCACAGACTGAGTTTCTGTGGCAGGTCAGAGAGGCAGCTGGGAAACAGTTGGTGACAGATTTCTAACATCATTAAATAAGAAAGATGGTGGGTCGGAGAAGACTGGGTAAATATGAATGGGAAAAAGTCCCACCAACTTATGGTTTGACTTATTAAGTGTGTCTCCCAAAGTCTCCTGTGTTGAAGGTCTGATGCTCAACTGGTGGTCCTATTGAGACGTGACTGGAAAATAATCAGTTGATAACTTTATACTAAATAGGTTATTAGGGTGGTGGGGCCTGGTTGGAGGAAGCAGGTAACTGGGTGTGTTCTTTTGAAAGGCGTATCTTGTCCCAGGACACTTTCTGACTCACTCTTTGATTCCTAGATATGATGAGCTGAGTAGCTTTCCCCTACCATGGCCTTTCACCATGCTACATCATCGCTACCCAGAATCCTCAGAGCCAGCCAACAACAGACAGGAGCCCTAGAACACAAGAGCCAAAATGTCTTTCCTCCTTTGACTTTCTCAGACATTTTTGACAGCAGCACAGAACTGATGATTGACGCAGACACAAAGTCACAGCTACACAAAACTGATTGACACAGACATAAAGCTTGGGAGGACTTTATATAAAACATTATGAATCTCAGGGTTTTTTATCTCAAGCAGGACTAAGGGCTTTAGCATTTTATGAGGCTAGAAAAGAATAAAGAAAAATTGGACTTGAAAAAGAAAAATCAAGTGTGTTATGCAATTTGGGTTGTATAATTTTTGGTTGTCTGGAGTTGTGGCATAAAGCCACAAGTAGGCAGTAGGGCATATAAGTGGAAGTGCTGGAGAATGTCAGTGGAGAGCTGGGAGCTGGGAGCCCAGACATGCTGATTAAAGGCTCAGGGACCAAAGAGGTCACATGAGAAACTGTCAATGAAGAAAAGTGGCCAGGAGAGACACCTGGGACACTCCACCTTCCTAAAGACTAAAGGGCATGGAGAGTGACTGGAAGGGAAAGAGAATCTATGCACGTCTTCACCCCATGTGAGGCTACATGTCTGGTCAAATACTTTAACCTCTTGAGACTTCTACCTCCATAAGTACTTAGAAAGTAATGGCAGCCAATAGCCTCTAGCCTTGCAAAGCCAATCAACTCTCATGGGACACCATCCCTTTCTTATTTAATGAAGTTATAAAAATGTCTACCTCACAGATGTAACAGTCGCACTAAAGGAAATGCTATACCTACATACACACACACACACACACACACACACACACACATATATATATATATACGTATGCATATACAGTGTCTAGTGCAGGCTCAATAGGCAGTGAGTACTCTAAATAGCTACAGTGGCTCCATTTCACCTTCAAATGGGGCTTGGTCTGTTCACTTAGAGGTCACAGATGGAGAGCAGAGCCAGCATTGCAACAACTCTGTCAGACCCCAATGGCTGTGGCATTCCCTCCTTACCTTTATTTATATCCTTTAAAACTTAGTATACTTATGAGTGAGTACATATGATAATTGTCTTTCTGTATCTGGGTTACCTCACTCAAAATGATGTTTTCTAACTCCATCCATTTCCCTGCAAATTTAAAGATGTTGTTATTTTTTTCTGCAGTGTGGTACTCCATTGTATAAATGTACCACATTTTCCTTATCCATTCTTCGGTCGAAGGGCATTTAGGTTGTTTCCAGTTTCTGGCTATGACAAACATTGCTGCTATAAACATAGTTGAGCACATGTCTTTGTGGCACGATTGAGCATCCTTTGAATATATACCCAAAAGTGGTATTACTGGGTCTTAAGGAAGGTTGCCTCCTAATTTTCTGAGAAACTGACATCCAAAGGGGCTGTACCAGTTTGCATTCCCACTAGCAATGCAGAAGTGTTTCCTTTTCCCCACAACCTCTCCAGCATAAGTTGTCATCAGTGTTTTTGATCTTGGGCATTCCTACAGGTGTAAGATGGAATCTCAGAGTTGTTTCGATTTGTATTTCTCTGATGAATAAGAATGTTGAACATTTTCTTAAGGTCTTTCAGCCATTTTAGATTCCTCTGTTGAGAGTTCTCTGTTTAGGTCTGTACTTGTTTAAACATAAAGCAAAGAAAACCAGCCCACCAATCACAACCCCAGAGAACCTAGACAACAATAAAGACCCCAAGAAAGACATACATAGATCTAATCTATATGGGAAGTAAAAAAAGACAAGCTCTTCTGAGTAAATTGGGAGCATGGGGACCTTGGGAGAGGGTGGAAGGGGAGGAGAGAGGTAGGGAGGGGAGCAGATAAAAATATAGAGCTCAATAAAAATAATTTTTAAAAAATAAAATAACTTAGATATACTGACCCACAAATAAACTATATATAGCACTATGTGCAAAACAAATGTTTAATTTCAGATATTTATTTCAAGCTTCATTCTCTCCCATCATTTTTTTTTTAACTAAAATGCTGTCTGTTAGCCAAATGCACTGTTTACTGTCTTATCAGTCAATGAAGTGGCTAAGAATGGTTTCCCATGCCAAATAAAAGTGCAGACACAGAGGGCTGATGACACTGCTGAGCAGTTAAGAGAGTTTAATTGTTGTTCCTTCCAGAGGACCCAGTATCCGTTCCCAGCAGTCACATCAAGCAGCTAACAACTGTTGGAAATCCGGTTTCAGGGTCTCGAATGCCTTCTTGTGGTTTCTGTGTGCTCTTGTACATACATAGTGCACATAAATTCATGCGGATACCCACACATTCACAGCATGAACAATTTTAAATGCCATTATAGTAAGGCAAAATTGTCTATGTAACTAACAAACCACAAATTCACTTCCACTCAATGAGCTCACCACTAAAAGGAGTGTCAAAGGACAGAAGAGCAGACTTGTATAGATTACCGCTATTTCTAGACTAAATGGGAAGCAGTTTCAATAGAACAATTTCTAAAAGAAACAGAATTCTATTAGTTTCAATTAGATTAAGTAATTCAAGTTAATTAAATGCTGTCATGAAAAGTTGTTGAGATACTTCTCCAACAAATAAAGAATATGTTGTATTTAACATATCAGTCCCTTTTCCATAAATTGGAGCTTTTAATTGTTTGAAAGCAATTTGTTCTTTGCTTAAAATTAAATGTTCTTCTTCATAATTTTTATTGGAACCTTTTTATAAAGCAAAGTTAGTTTAAGGCTTAATTCCTATCCAAATTGGTGAAAGTTTCTTTCATTTGTGAGACTTTAAATCTTTTCTACTTGTGTTAAAATTAGGTTCCATTACAAAGTTTGAGAAAGAAAAGATTTTATCTGTCCACAATTCCAAAACCTAACTACAATAAATTTTGTCAAAATACTGTTGTTAGGGCTGGAGAGATGGCTCAGAGGTTAAGAGCATTGCCTGCTCTTCCAAAGGTCCTGAGTTCAATTCCCAGCAACCACATGGTGGCTCACAACCATCTGTAATGGGGTCTGGTGCCCTCTTCTGGCCTGCAGGCATACACACAGACAGAATATTATATACATAATAAATAAATAAATATTTAAAAAATACTGTTGTTAGTGTGGAAGATGTTACTGGGGGTAACATCTGCCACGTGACGAAGCAAGAGCACTGGCATGGTGGTGCACATCTTTAACCCCAGCACTCGAGAGGCAGAGCCAGGCAGTTCTCCATGAGTTCAAAGTCAGCCTGGTCTACACAGAGAGAGTTCTGGGATAGGCAGGACTGCACAGAGAAACCCTGTCCTGAAAAAAACAACCAATAAGCAATCATCAACAAGAGTCAGACTGATCGTCTCAGGGTTCAGAATAATCTGAGGGTCTTAAGTCTGAGTACATGACATTGCTTTGTGTGTTCTTCTTAGATGTAAGAAAGAAGGACTAAAGAGAGAAGGAAGAGAGACAGGTGGAGGAGGGAAATGGAATCTCCTTCTTAGAGTCAGATAAAATTTCATTCTAAACAAAGTCCAGCTCAATCCTAAAAAGTTTTGAAAGTTACTTGATGTACATTATTGACAATTACCCAACAATTCCTTTCTTTTTCCTGAGATGTTGCACCAACTGCCCTGCCCAAGGACTAATAACATTGACTCCTGTAGACCACATCCATATGGGCAGGTGCAAAAGAGCATCTCAGAGCTGGTTAGTCTGATTTAAGTCATGCTCAGTGCACTGTTTTGGGAATATAAAAGCATTTTCCAGATGGCATCATAAAAGCAGTGATTTGTGCAAAGCACCATCTCAGTTTTGAGAAATGGCCCCTTGTTTTTCATTCACCTCAGTTGTCTCAGGACAGCTTTCTCTTGCCATGAATGCAACACTCACATTAGATAACTGGGTGGGAAAGCTGCTATATATTGTGAATAATGGCTAACAGGCTGTGAATACTCAGATATGAACTGACAGGGAGGATGATAAGATACTGTCTTAACAACTGGCCAGGCCATCCAGGAAAGAGAGTGCCAGATGGATGTCAGGATTCTGCTTTTGCTGTTAATGATAAAACCTTGGGTAATTCACCTAATTATGTTGTGTATCAAAGTCTATATGCATGGGAGTGATTCTGACTTCCATAAATTCTTTTGTGTGTTGTTCAAATTTTGTTGTCTGTATAAACTCACTGATTTAGCCAGATGTTCAACTTACTCTCTTTCAAAGTCTTGTGATGTTCCAAACATGTCTTCCATCAGGATTGTTCCTGAACAAAGAAATCACTCTCTGTTCTCTGTCAGGTTAAGTTTGCTCTCCACTGAAGCTCCAATCAAACACTCTACTTGTTAAAGCGTTTGTGTATTCGTGCCACCCTATCTGTTCTATAAAGGGATGTATGCATACATTCTGATTTAGTCATTGGAACATCCTTATAAAGTCATTATTATGCTTAGTGTTTAGATGAAAATGAGACACTAATAATAGAAAAAATAATTAACACCTTCATGCCTGAAGGTGCTATCAGAAACTGGATTTGAACTCGGATCTCTTGGTCATCATGAGTTCCTTTTACTATCACATGCAGCTTCCCAGTGACATTGCTGCATCTGTTGTTGAAAATATTTACTACTTATGTTTTACATTTTTTATGTAAACATCTTCTGACAGTGGTAGTAAATACTTTAAAAAATGAATAATAATTCTTGTTTGTCACACTAGAAGGTAAATTCTACAAGAACAGAATCTGGTTGTTGTTCACTGCTCCCACACCCATGCACAGGGCACTGTGTGGTATTCACCCCTCCCACACCCATGCACTGGGTACTGTGTGGTATTGTCTGCTCCCACACCCATGCACTGGGCACTGTGTGGTCACCCCTCCCACACCCATGCACAGGGCACTGTGTGGTATTCTCTGCTTCCACACTTATGCACCGGACACTGTGTGGTATTCACCTCTCCAAAACCCATGCACAGGCCACTGTGTGGTATTCTCTGCCCCCACACACATGCACAGAGATTCTGTGACTCATAAGTACAAAGTGTACTCACCTAGTAGAATTTAGTGTGCACAAAAATCTTCCTTATAAATGTTTGTTTTTCTAGCATATTAATGGTATGTCTTTATAAACATATTTACAGCAAATCTTTTTGGATATTAAAAAATAACATTGCAACTTTCATATTGTTATCTGTCTTATAATATTAACCAGGCCACTTCACCATGACTACTCTGTAATCTTTCCCTGACTATTAGCTCTGCTCTTTGCTTCTTGTGAAGATGCCAAGTCTTTTCATGTTTGATTCTAGATAATTCAGAATGAGTGTTACATTCTGAGAATTTGCTATCAATGAAAATATGTGACTCAATGCCATTTTTGAGTCCTGTGTCTCCCACACTCACTACTTATGCTATTTGATTTTTGCATAAGCCATATTTTTAATAACAGTTCATAGTTAGGAGAATACAAGGATATTGCTAATAACTGAAAGAAAAAAGAAAGGAAGGAAAGAAGGAAGGAAGGAAGGAAGGAAGGAAGGAAGGAAGGAAGGAAGGAAGGAAGAAAAAAGAAAGAAAGAGAGAAAGAAAGAAACACAGACTCCACACTCCCACCACTGGAGTCAACCGTGTATGACTAGCAATAGCCTAGAAGAACCTAAAAATCCTCAGTAACTGTGAGGTCAGGGGACTCGGGATCAGGCTAGACATGGTGAATAACGAACTGCATTTTTAAGGCTAACTATTGTGGAGACTTTATAGGCATACATAAAAAGAACAGTTTTCCCCACTTGAATTTTTCCAATAATTCTGAAATCATTAAACAGGCAAGCAGAGTCCCGACACTGAGAAACACTATGTCAGAAATAGCTTCTATTCAGTAATGGGAGAAAAATCATTAATCATTAATATGCAACATGACTATCACCACCACCACCCCTAGTAAAGAGCCACTGTTATCTATTAACATTTGAAATATGGATAGCGTTTTGCTCTGTAAACAATTAGTTCATCAATTAATGGTGACATTCCCCACGATTGTCACCGAGTTACAGATTTTTGCTATTGGGGTGGGAGTAAAACATGAATCCCTAGTCCAGTTTTAAATACAAAACTCAAAACAGTGAAAGCGGGAACTCTTTGCCTTATAAACCTCTCAGCAATGCACTGTTTTGCAGCATTGAAGGTGGTGAGAGTCTTATTCTTTCTCTTGTCCTAATAGGAAATGTGCATGAGGCCTTGGCTTGAGTCTTCTTGGAATTGGTTATGCTGAGAACAGCTACAGTGTTTCAACACAAGAACCTTCCAGGAAACAGCATCATCCTTAGAAAATAAGAGTGTTCCAGGTTACCAAAGAATTCAGGGCCTGGATGTGTTGCTTTTCAGTAAACTACCATATACAGTACTAGATAAACACTTGCAAAGCAGCAAGTCTTTTGCAAGGCAACCTTATGATGAGCTTACTAGACAACTCAACGAATTTGAAGGAGATCTAAATATTCACAGAGAACTTGGCTTTCAAATCACAGTCCAAGCATTCGGTAGAAGGCAGGCACTGGCATGCTGCTGGTCCTGTGGGGCCTGAGTTCTGAGTGCAGTAGAAGATCCAGAGGGAGCAGTGGGTCCAAGCTGCAACGCTTCCAATACAGCTCAGTACCACAAGGTAGAGGGGAAACGGGAATGTAGCTTAGGAACCAGTATGGTGCTCTGCTGTTTCACTGTGGTGTATTCAAAACCACAATCTCCAGACATGTTGGCATTGAATCATTACTTGGAAAATGATTAAACCCTGGCACCATTTACCAGCAAGTGGGCAACTGGTGACGAATGAGCACCATACCTACAGAATGAGTACACACTTCATTCAGGGTGTATGAACTACAAATGGTTGAGGAATATGGCAGTCTTTTATTTTTAATTATTTTTATTTTCTTGCATTATAAATTATTCTCTGCTCCTCTCCCTTCCTCTCCCCTCCCTTTCTACCCTCTTCCATTGTCCCTATGCTCCCAACTTATTCAGAAGATCTTATTTTTTTTCTACTCCCATGTATATTAGATCCATGTATATCTCCCTTAGGGTCTACTTTGTTGTATAGGTTCTCTGGGGTTATGAATTGTGAGAATTGAACTCAGGACCTTTGGAAGAGCAGGCAATGCTCTTAACCTCTGAGCCATCTCTCCAGCCCCCCGTTGGTACAATTTTTGAGGTCACTTATGTAAACTATCATATCATCAGCAAACAGTGAGAGTTTGACTACTTCTTTTCTGATTTGTATCCCCTTGATCTACTTTTGGTGTCTTATTGCTCTAGCTAGGACCTCAAAAACTATATGGAGAGAGTGGTGTCTTGTTCCTGATTTCAGTGGGATAGCTGTGAGTTTCTCCCCATTCAGTTTGATGCTGGCTGTTGGCTTGCTGTATGTTGCCTTTATTATGTTTAGGTATGTTCCTTGTATCCCTGCTCTCTCCAAGACCTTTTTCATAAACGGATGTTGTATTTTGTCAAAAGCTTTTTCAGCATCTATGAAATGATCATGTTGTTTTTGTTTCTCAGTTTGTTTATATGATATATTACAATGAAATATTTTCGTATGTTGAACCATCCCTGTATCTCTGGGATGAAGTCCACTTGATCATGGTGGATGATGTCTCTGATGTATTCTTGGATTCGATTTGCAGGTATTTTATTGAGTATTTTGGCATCAATGTTCATTAGTGAGATTGATCTGTAATTCTCCTTCTTAGTAATGTCTTTCTGTGGTTTGAGTATCAGGGTAATTGTAGCCTCAGAAAAAGAGTTTGGTAATGGTCCTTCTGTTTCTAATAATTTGTGGAGTATTGGTATTAGTTCTTCTTTGAAAATCTTGTAGAATTCTGAGCTGAAACCATTTGGTCCTTGGCATTTTTTTTTTTTTTTGGTTGGTAGATTTTTGATGACTGTTTCTATTTCTTCAGCAGTTAAAGGTCTATTTAACTTGCTTATCTTGTGCTTATTTAATTTTGGTAAGTGATATTTATCCAGAAAGTTGTTCATTTCCTTTAAGTTTTCCAGTGTTGTGGAGTACAGGTTTTAAAAAATATGACCTAATGAGTCTCCAGATTTCCTCCATGTCTGTTGTTATGTCCCCCTTTTCATTAATGATTTTCATAATTTGTATATTCTCTTTTCTTTGAATATTCTCTCTCTGCCTTTTGGTTATTTTGGATAAAGGTTTGCCTATTTAGGTGATTTTCTTGAATAACCAACTCTTTGTCTCATTGACTCTTTGTATTGTTTTCTTTGTTTCTATATTGTTGATTTCAGCTCTCTATTTATTTATCTCCTTCCGTCTAGTTCTCCTCGGTGAATTTGTTTCTTTTTGTTCTAGACTTTTCAAATGTTCTGTTAAATCACTAGTGTGGAATTTTTCCAGCTTGTTTATGTAGGCATTTATTGCTGTGAACTTTCCTCTTAACACTGCTTTCAGTGTGGGTATGTTGTGCAGTCATTTTCATTGAATTTTAGGGAGTCTTTAAATTCTCCCTTTATTTCTTCCTTGACCCTTGATGATTCAGGTGAATATTATTTAATTTCCATGTGTTTGTGGGCTTCTGGAATTAATGTTCCTGTTGAATTATAATTTTAAGCCATTGTGATCCGATAAGATACATGGGGTTATTCTGATTTTTTTCTATCTGTTGAGGTTTGCTTTGTTACCTAGTATGTGGTCAGTTTCTGAGAAGTTCCATGGGGTGCTGAGAAGAAGGTATATTCTTTTATGCTTGGATGGAAAATTATATAGATATCTGTTAACTCCATTTGAGTCATGACATCTGTTAGTTCCCTTACTTCTCTGTTAATTTTCTGCCTGACAGACCTGTCCAGTGGTGAGAATGGGGTGTTAAAGTCTTCCATACACATTACTAGTGTATGGGGTTTAATGTGTGTTTTAAGTTTTAGAAGTGTTCCTTTCACGTATGAGGGTGCCCTTGTATCTGGGGTAGAAATGTTCAGTACTGAGATTTCCTTGTGAATGATTTTTTACTCTGACTAATACGAAATGTCCTTCTTTGTCTCCTTTGATTGATTTTAGTTTGAAGCCTGTTGTGTTAGATATTAGGATAGTTACAACAGCTATTTGTTTCTTAGGTCCATTTGATTGGAAAAAAATTTCCCAACCCTTTATTCTGAGGAATGTCTCTCTTTGAGGTTAAGCTGTGTTTCTCGTATTCAGCAAAATGATGGATTCTGTTTTTATATCCAATCTATTAATCTGTGTCTTTTTATAGGTGAGTTGAGTCCATTTCTATTAAGGGATATTAATGACCAGTGATTGCTAGCTCCTGTTATTGTAGTTTTCCTTCTTGGTGAAGTTATTGTGTGTATTTCCCTTCTTTGGGATTTGCTGCTGTGATCATCTATTGTTTGTGTTTTTGTGGATTCAGCCAACTTTCATCGGTTAGAGTTTTCCTTCTAGTACTTTGTGCCAGGCTTGTTTGTGGTTAGGTTTTGGTCAAACCTGGCTCTGTCATAGAATATCTTGTTTGTTCATCTATGGTGATTGAAAGTTTTACTGGATATAGTTGTATGGGCTGGCATCCATGCCCTTTTTTTAATTTTTATTGCTTATAAATAATACCATTCAAAATTTCCACTTCCTCCCCTCCTCCTTTTTCCCTCCTGCTCCCCCACTCACCCTCACCTCTTCTCCTCCAATCCTAAGAGAGGGCAGGGTGTCCTGCCCTCTGAGAAGTCCAAGCCCCCCCTCCCCTTCATCCAGGCCTAGGAAGATGTTCATCCAGACAGACTAGGATCCCAAAAAGCCAGTGCATGCAGTAGAAACAATTCCAGTGTCATTATCATTGGCTACTCAGTCAGCCCCCATTGTCAGCCACATTCAGAGAGTCAGGTTTGATCACATGCTCATTCAGTCCCAGTCCAGGTGGCTTTGGTGAGCTCCAATCAGATCAGGCACACTATTTCAGTGGGTGGACTAACGCCTCGTGATCCTGACTTCCTTGCTCATATTCTCCCTCCTTCTGCTCTTCAGTTGGGACCTTGGGAGCTCAGTCCGGTGCTCCAATGTGCATCTCTGTTTCTATCTCCATCCATCGCCAGACGAAGGTTCTATGGTGATATTCAAGATATTCATCAATGTGACTCTGGGACAAGGCCAGTTCAGGTACTCTCTCCTCAATGGAAGAATGGATAAAGAAAGTATGGCACATACACACATTCAAGTACTACTCAGAGGTAAAAAGCAATGACATCTTGAATTTTGCATACAAATGGTTAGAAATAAAAAACACTATCCTGAATAAGATAACCCAGATCCAAAAAGATGAATACAGTATATACTCACTTAATAGTAGATTCTAGCCATAAAAAAACAAGACATTGAGCCTATAGTTCGCTATCTTAGAGAAGCTAAATAATAAGGTGAACCCAAAGAAAAACATATATAGATCCTCCTGGAAATTGGAAGCAGACAAGATCGCCAAGCAAAAATTGGGAGCATAGGAGGGGGGATGGGAGTGGGGTGGGTGGAAAAGGAGAGGGGAAGAGAGAAGGGAGAAGGGGAGGATTGGGGAGAGTTTGGGGGAGTGGGATGGTTGAGATGGAAGAAGGATGGATATGGGAACAGAGAAGAAGATACCTTAATTAAGGGAGCTATTTTAGGGCTGGCAAGAGATTTGGCTCTAAAGGGGTTTTCAGGTGACCATGGGGATGTCCCCAGCAATGTCCATGGCCTCTTAATGTCTGCATAATGCTTGACCATGACTTTCTGGCTTTCATGGTTGCTATGGAGAAGTCAGGTGTAAATCTGAAAGGTCTGCCTTTATATATTACTTGGCCTTTTTTCTTTGCGGCTTTCAATATTCTTTCCTTATTCTGTATGTTTAGTGTTTTGATTATTATGTGACAAGGGAATTTTTTTTTATCAAGTCTACTTGGTATTCTGTGAGCTTCTTATATTTTCATAGTCATGTTTTTCTTTAGGGTGGGAAAGTTTTCTTCTGTGATTTTGTTAAATATATTTTCTGTTCTTTTGAGTTGGACTTCTTCTATCCCTATTATTCTTAAGTTTGTTCTTTTCATGGTGTCTCACATTTCCTGGATATTTTGTGTTAATCTTTTGTTAGATTTAATGTTTCTTTGACTAATGAGTCTATTTCCTCTATTGTATCTTCAGTGCTTGAGATTCTCTCTTACATCTCTTGTATTCTGCTGTTTATGCTTGCATTTGTGGTTCCTGATCATTTTCTCATAATTTCCATTTCTATAATTTCTTCAGCTTGTGTTTTCTTCATTGTCTCTATTTTGGTTTTCAAGTCTTGAATAGTTTCATTCATATGTTTGATTGCTTTTCTTGGTTTTCATTAAGGGATTTGCTGATGTCTTCTAATTTTTTGTTTGTCTTTTCCCCCGTTTCTTTGAGGGAGTTTTTCATTTCCTCTTTAAGGGCCTCAAACATTCTCCTAAAGTTATTTTAAGTCATTTTCCTGCTTCATTTATATTTGGTTGTTCAAGTCTTGCAGTTGCAGAGCCACTAGTTTTTATTGGTGTTGTGTTGTTCTTTGTGGTGTTTATTATATTCTTACCTTGTCTGATTAGTGCAGTTGGGGCTGTCTGTGTCTTTAGTGATAAATCATCCAGGTGCCAGTGGATCCAAGGCTCCGCTGATTTTTCCACATAGTGCAGTCAGGGCCACAGATCCAGTCACCCCATAGGCCCCTCCATGTTCCTAGAGGTCACAAAGCACTCCCAAGTGTTGTTCTGTAATAACAGGGTCATTCGGGCCTGCTCCCATGGAGGTTGCTGCCTTGGGCCTGCCCTGGCAGAGAACTCTGGCTCAGGCCTGCTACCTCAGAAGTCACTGATTCATGCCCAGTCCCTCAGTGGACTGTGGCTCAGGCCTGTTTCCTCAGAGGGGCTTCCTTGTACCCGCTCCTATGGAGTTCATTGCCTTGGACCTGGTCTGGCAGAGGTCACTGGTTCAGGACTGTTCTCACAGATGTCTCTGGCTTGGGCCTGCTCCCTCAGAGCTCCCTGAATTGTGTCCAGTCCCACAGAGGTCTCTCTGCCTCAGGCCTGATCCTTCGGAGTTCCTGGGTTCGCACCTGCTGTTCCCTCAGCAGCTCCTCCCTTGTACCTGATCCTGTGGAGGTCGCTGCCTACCCAGTGCTCTCCTTTCTAACAGCTGTGCCAATCCTTTAGGAAGCATGGTCTGGATGCAGAGCTCAACTATGGCATTCCTTATCAGCAAAGAGAATACATTTATTAAACATTCACTGACTATGCACTGCACCCCTGCTGTTTGAGAATTTTTATAGGATGCAAAGATTATTCAGACATGGCCTTTGCCTTCAAAGCAATCACCATCTATTTAACAAAACATCAGTATCTAGTTGCCATGGCTTCCATTGTCGTTCATTGTCAGAGGTGTCATAATCCAGCAAATGTGAGCAACACAGCCATATACTTAAGTCAGATGAGAGGTCACAGAAGTAAAATATTAAATAATATTACTTAGAAAACACAGACTTTGTCTATGGGATTTTAGAGTAGAATATGATGAAACAAAGAGCTGCCTTGGGAATAGAATTGGGCCCAGCTAGGGACTGGGGCTAGGGGGACAATAAAGGAGGAAACCCAGGGAACTTGCCTTCATTTTGTGCTAGGCAAGTGCCCTGGGCTCATAGAGGAAATGCAGGGCAGAAACTCTTCCTGTGAAGCTCTGGGGAAGCCAGAAGGGTCCTTAGTCTCTTCCCCAAGAGAGCAGAGCAAAGGCCATTTGAGCAGATGGTGCCCCAAACAGGGGCTAGCTTCTGTGGTTTTACTTACCGTTGAGTTGACTTCCTAAGCCTAAGTCAGACCAGCACAAGTAAGATGCCACAAAAATGGGAAATTATTTGTGTCTCAATGGTTTGTTAGTCCTCTACTAGCTGGAAAGCATGAGGTTGGCTGTATTCAGTGGTTAATTTAGGAGAAAACAAGCCCTAAAATTTAGTTTTCCTCATTTTAAGCTTTAAGATTTTGTTCTGCACGACAGGTCTAATGTACAAAGATATTAAAATATTGTATTTGAACAACTGGTAGTTTCTCCTTGGCAGTGCTGCAGACTCTCATTTTAGAGGCACTGAGGACAGTTGGTGGAGGTTCTGAATGTGACAGAGTTGAAATTTTAAGAAACAAGTCACTGCTCTGTCTTAAGTTGCCCTGAAGAAGCCTAGAAACATTCTGATGTGGGGAGGGTGTCCATGCAGGTATCCAGGCAGGGAAGCTAACCCTGCAGAGTGATAAGAAGAAAAAACAGGTACAGATTGAATTTGTCAAACTGGATCAGACTTTGGGGAATCTAATAATTACAGGCTGTTTTTTCCAAATGTATTTAAGCCTAGAGTATAATTTGGAAAAAGTTTCCTAGTATAATACAATCTCTGTTGCATAAGGAAGTGTAATGATATTGAAACCCAACTCAGGAAACATGTCATTTCTGTAAAGAAGATGGGTTCTAGACAAACCTATGTGTACTACCTTAAGGGCCTAAGGAAAACTCTGGGCTGGTCTCACATACAGATAGCATAGGGTTTGTTTGGGCTGTTAGACATGTCTGATCCAGGTTGTGAGAGCTTGGGGAGCCTCTGGTTATGAGGGCCATTTAGGTTACTAGTAACATCCAGTCCTGATTGTAGGAGTTTGGTCTGGCCTGGCCCAACATATAACACAGATCACCAGGCTGCCAATCACTTCCCATTCTCAGCTTTTTGGATAGAAGAATGGGTTTTTTCTCCTTCCCATTGGAAATGCAAACCTATGTGCTTACCATTCCTGGTTTCTCCAGAGATCTGTGGGCTCAAGGACTTTTGTGCTGTGCTCCCAACACACTGGACTCAAGGTAAAAATAAAGTTGTTTCAGAAAAATGACAGATATCATGAGTTTTGAGCACCAGAATTGATGACAACACAGTATATCAGCTAAATTTACTCTCAAGGGTCTGTCATGTAGCTGTCTGTGGCTTCGATTGTATCTTTTTTTTTTTCGATTGTATCCTTAACAGAAAGTTTTCTCCATTTCTTTTCTGATGCCCTCAATTTTCTAAAAACTGCTGAATTGCATTTCATTGTACTAATCCAGCCTTATGTTCAATAGACAACAAAGGTTTCAGCTAAAATGTGTGTCTACAGGAAGGACAGAAATCAATGACCAGAGCCTTGCCTGTATTAATCTGTAAAAGAAGACTTGGGTATCAGAAATGAAGGTCAAGTCAACAGCCTGTGAGCCCTGCAGGAAGCAGAGGCTGAAGCACTTTCTAGCGAGAGGTCTTCTCCATGATTTATGCACCTTTTCTTTTTTATCAGAAACCTCTGGAAACTCACATGTCAAAAGCTCACAGTCTGTGTAAGACAGGTGTGGAAAGGAGCTTGTGAGTCCTGCACTGTCTGACTTAACCTTTTCTGGCTGCACAGGCTCTCCCTAGGAAGGACTTTTCTCTAGCTTTAAAATAATTTGTGTCTGAAATACCGACTTTTTGCAAACGTGCTGTGATTTGGGGGGATTGATGGTGTGTTCATTGGAAGGCTCAGCTTAGGATTAATTGGGACCCTCACCTTGACAGTCTAGATGGTAGCCAGTCTTAGAGAATTCTTTTTTTATTCTTTTAAATTAAAATAGATTCTTCTCTTGCAGCTTCTCCTCTGATCACAGTTTCCCCTTTTTCCGTTCCTCTCAGTTACCCCAGCTCTCCTCTGCCCCAGTCCTACTCCCACTCATTTCCCTTCAGAAAAGAGCAGGCCTCCAAACGACAACATCAAACATGATAAAAAAAAAAAAAGACAATAAGACAAGGCAAAATCCCTCATATTGAGGCTGGACAGGCAACCCAATAGAAGGGAAAGAGTACCAAGAGCAGGTAAGAGTCAGAGACACTCCCACTCCTACAGTTAGGGGTCCCACAAAGACACCAAGCAAAAAGCCATAACACGTACACAGAGGACCTGGTGCAGTCATGCAGGCCCTGTGCTTGCTGCTTCAGCCTCTGTGAGCCCATGTGAGCCCCGCTTAGTTGACTCAGTGGGCCGTGCTCACTGAGAGAATCTTAAGGAGAGTGGGCCCACTCTTTTCTTAAGGAATGATCATCACTGAGGATCTCAGAAAGAATTTGCTCTAAGGAAAAGAGTAGAGGGCACAGTGGCATGTTCACACAACTGCCCTACAGAACCATGTCTGAATACAGAATGAGCCTGCAGTAGAGTCAAGGATATCTCGAAGAAACGACCACTAAGGTGGAACATTGGGATCACAGTATTACATCATCTCATCGCCTGTGTCCTGGTGATTAAATCAAGTCCCTTTCAGGGTAGATGTTCAGCATAGCCTAGTCTACTTCTGTCCCTGTGGCCTTCTGGGTCTTGAGAGGAAACCATGGAAAGTGTTATTTCGGCAGCTGTTTTGTGGTCACAGTGGAGGACAGCGGCAAACAGTAGGTGTGCCTCACCACAGGACCTTCAAGACAAACAAACATCTTCCCCTGCTCAGCTGAGGGTGCTCTTCTCTTCTCCATGGTTATTCTCTGAGAGGAAGATGAAGAGATGGAGTTTGGGAGTGGGGAAGGACTGGAGTTCCTGCAGTGACACAAACCGAAGTCAAGGACGTATGTTCCTGTGCATGTGTGCACGAGAAAACGAGTGTGTCTAAGAGACTACATATATGAGATGGTTTGTATTGACATTGTGTGTATGGTAGTATGTGTAATATACTATTAATATGTTGTGTGTTGTCTGAGCAGACACAACTCTGTGTGTGAGTATACATGTACACACACATACATGTGTACATTAAACCAGAGGTAGACCTAAAGTCTCATTCTTCAGGTACCATCTATCTTTTTGTGCACTGACCTAGAATGCAGACATTTGGACCGACTATCAGTGAGCCACAGAACACCCTATGTCACTGCCTTTGCAGCACAGGGATCATAACAATGTTCCAGCATTCCAGGCTCTTTTGTGTGGGTTCTGGGACCTGAACCCAGATCCTTGTGCTTGCACAGCAGCACTTTATTGACAGAACCATCTCCCCAAGATTTTGGTTAGGAGTTAATGTGTCCTAGAGAACGAGGATCTGTTTCAGATTTTGGTACTACCTTCAAGGTGAGATGAGTTAATTTCTCCTCTTTGCCAATGGTTTTGGGTCCCTTCCACTTTAAGGGTTGTCTAGGTGGTCCTGACATTTTCATTAGCTATGCCATCTTAAAGTGCTACTTTAAACAAGAGGTTTACCAAGGAGGGCTCCAGGTGGCTGGTTGTAGTTGCTGGCTAGAGAGAAAGCCAGGCAGTTATTTGCCACCATTGCTCTGCAGGGACAAAGCAGAAAGGGGTTGCCCTAGTAGAGCAACAGCACTGTACGGAGCCAGGAGGCATTGAAAGCCCCTCCTGGAGTTTATCTTTTCATCAGTATATGCTCAACTTTCTGTCCCTATGTACCCACCATCAGGATCAGCCTGAAAACAAACTGGTCACCTTCACGGTCATCTGGAATACACCACAGAATACACTATAGAAACTTGGGAAAAATGACAGCCACTTAAGCTTCATGGATACCAAACAAGATTGAAAACAGGTGTGTCTTACCTTGGTCCACCCACAGATTAAAGATCACCCCATACTATTGTTTTTCCGGTATATGTTTCAGTGTGTTGATTTTATGAGATTAAATTGGCATAACAGGTGGGTGTAGTGATGCATGCTTTTAACGCCAGCACACAGGAAGCAGGTGCATCTCTGTGAGTTTGAGGCCAGACTGATCTACAGAGTGAATTCATGAACAGCCAGGCTGCACAGTGAGTGCCTGTCTCAAAATGTGTGTGTGTGTGTGTGTATGTATGTGTGTGTGGTATATTATATATTCACATAGTAAATATTGAATGTTTTAAAATTTGACTGCCACTGAACCCATTGGCTTTTAATAGAAATTTATCCTGGAGAGGTTGGGAAATTGCATAAAAGTATATTTAAGCCATTAAGATAGCATAAAATTTTCATAAGAAGATCTTATTTATGAAAAATTATGGCATATCTATAAAACAAACTGTGATGTTGTCAAGGCAAATTTTTAGACAGAAGTTAAAACCATAGAAAGTGTTCATGATGTGTTTGTGAAATAGAGAGAACTTTCATAATACCTGCATGTTCATACAGTCAGACACATAAGAATTATGATGGAAGAGATACGCGATGACACATGAACTGTAGCGTGACTGGAAGCAGATCTCTTCCAACTGCCAGCAGGCCCTCAAGATGGGTATTAGGAGTAAAGCAACTTTGGGGGTGTCGTTGTTACCGCAGTGCTGATGGTGGGTACAAGAACATAAATTGATACAGTTTCTTATATGAAAATCTTATTAGAATATACTCTGTTTCAAGAATACAAAATGAATATAAACAAATGTCTTTAAAAGACACAATAATTTTTATTGATGAGATAGTAAGTTGAGCAGGACTATAGCTCAGTAGGAAGAGGGTTTCTGTGAGACAATGGTCTTCTACCCTGTGAAGATTTGTCACTTATATTGCTCTAATAAAATGCTGATTGGCCAGTAGCCAGGCAGAAAGTATGGGTGGGGCAACCAGAACAGGAGAATTCTGGGAAGAAGAAAGTCTGCAGTAGTCAACAGATATAGAGGAAGCAAGATGAGAATATCTCACTGATAAAAGGTACCAAGCCATGTGACTAACACAGACAAGAATTATGGGTTAATGTAGGATTTAAGAGTTAATAAGAATCCTGAGCTAATAGGCAAGCCAGTTTATAATTAATGTAGATCTCTGTGTGTTTCTTTGTGGTTGAACTGATGAAGGACCAGGCATCACAGAAACCTCTGTCAACAGAGGGTGCCTAGAAAGAAGGAAGCCTGGCCTCAATCCTACCCCCACATGAACTGGTCATAGTGGTATATGGCTGTAATCCCAGCATGCAGGAGTGTTGACTTGGAGTGTTGTCTAAATAGGGACTTAAATTTGGAGGCCAATCTATCTAGTAAACATGAGACCCTGTAGCATATAAAGATCGATGGTGGCTATATTTGAATGTAGGATTGGTGATATTTTTTTCTGATATTGTTCTCCTCCAACATGTCCAATGTAAATATACTATAATTTTATGATGAAAAAGTGATTGTCTTTATGTTTATATTTAGAGAATAATCAACAAACTCCATAAAGATTGGAAAATAGTTGGACCCCTGAATTCAGCAATCTCAGATAACTCTTATCTTGATACAATGTGAGCTTTATTACACAATAACCTGGAGGAAGCACTTCGTATTTGAGGATTCCAAGCACACAAAGCACAGGGCAGTGGGGGTGAGAGTAGATTTCCTCTCACTGACATGAGTACTATCACGCCAGCTGGATCAGAGACAAGGGTCTATTCTGGGTCAAGATCTAAACTTGGTCCTCCTTCCTGAGCTGGGGCCCCAGTTTGTCAGATGTCTGAGTCCTGTCACCACACAGTTATACATCACAGCCTGCTGATTGCCCCCCACCACCACACAAAACAAAATAATAAACACAAAGGATACAGCAGAGATGAAGGAAATGTCGTAGGCATTGACTCTATAATAAGAAAGCAAAGACGGCCGGGAACCTAAGCAAAGATCCAGAAGAGGAAGGAACCAACAAAGAATGCTCAAGGCTACAGACTTAGAAACCAAAGCCCAGCACCAAAGCCTCCCTTTGGGAGGGTTCAAGTGTCTCCTCACCAAGACAAGAGGGATCAGAGAACCTCTGTCATAACATTAACTTGACAAATGGCCTGTGGACCCTTGACTCTGAGGTCTCACTCGGGTCTCTGTGTCTATAAGTCCTGATAAAGGATGTGGCTTATGTCGTGGACTCAAATCTAAACTGGAAATTGTGTGTTCTCACAGATGACACAGAAAAACTCACCCTGAGTAGCTAAAATGCCATTTATCAAACCTCACCTAAGAAGTAGGAATCAGTCATTTCATCTTATATTTTGTAGCACTGGACAGTAAATAGTTCCAAAGTTCTCTGTTTCTCCCAGGCTCCTTCAGTAAGAGTTCAAATGAGCTTACAGTGATGGCTTCCTCCATATCTGTCTTCTTTGCATTATATTTTATTAGATGGCTTGGACTGCTCACAATGAAATTCTTTGAGTTTTGTTGTTGTTTTAATATACTAACACTTATGGTCAACTTGAAGCCCACAGGCAGCACGTAGCTAGACAAGGATATTTATGAGTTCAGCCTAGCCCAAAATTGGAAACTTTCTTATCACATTGTAAGATTGGGAGGAGGCAGAGTTTTTATTTATTACTCATTTCTTAAGCATGATTGTGTCTATGTGTGGCAAAGTCAAAATGTAGGGTGTGTCTTCTCCATACTTTATTATTCTCTTTATTATTCCAGGTCTGTCTTCATCACATAAGACTAGAAATAGCCCTGGATAACTATGTTTTAAATTCCTCCCCCTTTGGCATGGTACTACTTTGTTATCAGATTAAGACTCAGTTTCTGTTTCCACAGAACAAATTACTAAGAAATTCTCAGTCCCTTGTGGAAATGACTGGCCGGTGGGCTCAGATCTTATCTACAGATGCAAAGTCTACACAGCACAGTGTCTGCCAATTTCAAGAAATGGAGCCTGTGGATCTCGTTGTCCACCTAAAAGTAAGGTCATGTGAGTGAAAGATGAAGAAAAGTATTGTGTTCCAGTGACCAACACCAAAGACTTCTTTGATATCTGTGCCAACGTCAATCCTGGGAGATTGGTAGGATTTGGGCCATATGGAAGATACTACTTTTTGTTGGTTTTATTTTTAATTATATTTATTTTATATATATGAATGTTTTGCCGGAATGTATGCATATGAACTATTTGCATATTCCTGGATCCTGCTAATTTGAGAAGAGGGCATTTAATCCCCTGGAAAGGAGAATTAAAGATGGTGGAATTGCCATGCATTGGCTGGGGACTGAACTCTTCTTTTGCAAGAACAGCAAGTGCTCTTAAGCACCGAGTCATCCCTCCAGCCCCTATTGTTTTTATTTTCTGAAACTTGGTTACTAATCATTCTGGGCTCTAGGATTTTCTCTTAGCATATTTCAGTTACACTAGTCACATATGGACTCTAGAGTTTATTCTTAGCCTATTTCAATAATTCATGGCAGTGCTGAACTTCTAACAATACTCACTATTAAACACTGATTTCATTTCAAGAAAAGAATACTTGGAAAGTTTACATTATTTTACCTGGTACATGTTGACAGATTCAGCAAGAAATTGTGCGCTTAAACCATTTAGGGACAGGTCAATTGGGAGCAATACCACGTCTTAGGCAGTGCCATGTTTTAGGCAATCATCTTCGACTTCATACTGTAAGGATATCCTGCTATTCCTGTTCCTAGGATAAATGAGCAGGATGAACCCCTCTAGGGTTCCAGGAACCCCAAGTTCCTGGAAAGCAAGAATCAGATTACCTACAGTGACAAGGTTCAGCCCTTGCCTATCACAGTGTCTGCGTCAAAGCGAATGCCATCATTTGACTGGTTGGAGGTAAAGCAGGGCTTAACCCTCATCAGCTGCCTCAGCCTCCTCTGAAAAAACATAAAGAGGCATCCATGACTCTTTCAAGGAGATGTGTATGAGCTATTGAGCTATAAGATGTTTGCCTATATAGAGAAACAAAAATCTGAACCATTTCTGGCTATCCAAGCAGAATATTGACAAAGTGAAAGTGAAGAAGGAGAAAAGATGCTAGAAATGAACAAAGTAAGGAGCAGAGGACTTTCAAGAAATAAATAAAGTACTACGACAAAAAAAAAAAAACAAACATTGAGAATTCCCAAACATAATATGAGAAATTGGATCCACACAAAATATATCTAAAAGTTGCCTTGGTCTTGAACAATAGTAACAAGTTGCTTTACAAAGAAATATAGCAGAGCTCTTGATCCTATTTACAGATTCAGTGAGCCCAAGAGACAAGTTTCTGTAGGGTCCGGGAATGATGACGCATTTGAAAACGCTCACCCATCCTGTCTGTGGGTAACCATCTCAGCTGCATGAAAAAAGATTTAGAAGTAACCAGGCACTAGGAGAAAACAAAGTAGTGGTTTAGAAGGGCATGTCTATGAATAGAATATGTAGGGTTTCTATTGTTCAGCCTCAGAAACTTAGGGCCCTTAGCTGCTCTCCGCAGAAAGGTAGGGGCTGAGAGGTGAGTTCACTAGCCTCCATTTTATAAAGGGCCATTATCTAATGGTTTACATCTGTCTGCTTCTTATCCTCCCTGAGGACAGAAACAAGGAAAGGAGCTGAAAATACAGGAAAATAAATTGAGTCTGGGCCAAAGGGACTTCCAGAATGAGGTCTGTGGAATGTTAGAAAACCAGGCTAGTTGTGGCATTTCCTCCTTTGACCTCATACAGATCCCAGACAGTCATTTATGCAGCTGAGATAAGGTCTTCATAGCTCGGCTGGAACGAGGTTCTGAATCTTCTCAGACTTTAAAATAGAATTAAATGTCACCGATGTCATTTTAAGTAAGTTACTTTCTTCTGCCTTAAAACTTTGGTCTGGCTGGAAATAACCTCCTACACCATAAGGAGGAAGGTGTCTGAGAAGTTGCTGGCCCACCATTACTGGCAGTGACTTTTTCATTTACATGCTGCTAAGATCTGTGCCCATCCCCTGATATCCTGTGTCACCTAAGCGTCCTACTGTGATATCTGCAAGTGAGTCAGAGGCACCCTGTTGTTTAGATCTTCCTACACCTTCTAATCCAGAGAAAATTCAAAGATAGAAGGTGGAAATGCCAGGCTTCCCCAAACCTGCTTACCTTGCATGCAATACTGACCTCCTACCCTTCTTTGCTCATGTACCACAAAGTAGTTGACGTCTGACAGAGCACCTTGTTCCAGCTATTGTTCTATGAATGTGTGGTAGACGAGATGTGCTCGGATTCTCTATACACCTTCCAACATTTCTGTAAGACTGTATCTGAGTTCTCATAAATTCCAACGTTCACTTTGATAAACTACAAACCTGTCTTTCTTATGAGCTGTTGTAGACATAGAAAAACACTGGAGATAATTTTTCAACTCTCTGCCTAATTGCTCCCCTAAATACATACTAAGAAGAAGAATGAAAAATATGCATGATATACAAGAAGTTGTGAAATTGTTCTCAACATGAACGCTAGAAATCATACCACAGATTAACAGGAACATATAAGTACATGTACCATCACAAATACAGTATCCCTCCCATGCCCCCACGCATGTGCTCCTCCCACACACCCCTCCATGCACTCTCCTCTTTCCCCTTACTTCATGTATCCCCTCCACACTTCCCCTCACATACCCCTCTCATACCTCTTGCCTCTCCATGTACTGTTCTTTAGTTTATGGCCCACTGAGTATATGTAGTGCTGCTCTAATAGAAGCAGGGCCACCCAATGGGGTATATTTTACCATGGGATACACCAGTAACCATCAACTGCCAGTAGCTCCTCATGCAGTCAGAGGAGCTTCCTGAGTCCCTCTGCATCAATGTGGAGTTTGGCTGACTTGCACTTGTGCAGGCAACCACAGCTTTTGCGAGTTCATGTGCGCAACAGCCCGGTCATGTTCATAAGCAGCAGTCTTCCTGTCTTCCAGTTCCTTTGAGAGCAGGGCCAGGGGTGACTTGCTCACCCATGAACAGCCTCAGCTGGTGAGATCCTCAGAGCAGTTCAGCCAGAATTTCAGTACACCCAGGTGCAAACTGCACTGGTCCGATCCAGATCATGCTGCTTTTACAAGGCAGGCAGAAGACAGAGTTTTGGGAGAAAGGAGGTTCTATCAACGTTTCAGAAAAAGGGCTGGGCGGCCAGGCAGTGTGTTCGGCAGCATTAGAGTCCCTGCAGGTGGCTGATGGAGCTGTAAGAGCAAACCCAAAGTTGCAGTGAAGATGCCATGAAGCTAGAGATACCAGGGGCTCAGAATTCTTGCCAAGGTAAGCTGCAGGCTGCATGTAAAAACCGGCCTACTCAGGAATACTGCTGAGATGAAGCTACCCAAGCCCTGGAAGAGCACACTCTGTGTGACCAGATGTTCCATGCTTCTCTGGAGACTTTAAATTCAGTCTAAGTTTTGATTGTATCGGGGTTTGCAGCTGAGTTGACTTTGAGTCTTAGGGGAGACATTGAAGTTGGACTTTTGAGCAAAGATGGAATAATTAAAACTTTGGGGACCCTGACAGATGAACCAGTTGGATTTTGCATTAGATTGAACTTTTGGGGCTCAGAAATTGAATGCTGAGGCTGCAGTATAATTCAAGGGTTGAACACTAGGTTCTTCAAAGCAAGACCATGGGTTTGCTCGATGCCAGCACCAGTGGAGAAAATGTCATGGTTTAAACAACTGGTCTTCAAAGGCCTATGTACTAGGAATCTGGTTTCTATTCTATGGCATTATGCAGGATGGTAGACTCTTTAAAGGGTAGAGCACAGTAGAAGGCATCTCGTTATGAGGCATGTGTTGAAGAGGGCAGTACAAATGCAGTGCTTTGCTCTTCTCTTGTGTTCTGGCCATGTGGCAAAAAAAAAGTGTGTCCACACATTCCCACCATGTCATAGACCCAGAAGCCATTGGACTAACCAGTGAAATCAGAAAACCTGGGAGCCAAAATAAACGTCACCATTATGATAAGCGATTTGATCTCAAGAGTCTGGGGCAGTACCTACCGTAACTGACAACACTGTGGGGAACCTGTATGATGGCAGAAATTGACTTCTACTTATAGTTTAGTTTCAAGCTATTAATCCACTTTACATAGTCTGTTTGGATTAATGATAAAAGGTAATGAGAATTAAATGATTATTGCAATGAGCTGTGTGTATTTTAAGGTTTTTATTGTCCTTTGTTAAGGTTATATCTCAGCATAGCCACAAAACACATGCAAACATAAACACGTGCACATCTGTGCACATGTGCACTCAATATACACACATGATAAAACCTTCCTGGAAATCTACCCCTGAAACAACAGTGGTTTATTCTTTTTCCTTTCTGTTGTTGTTGTTAGGACACTAAGGACTGAATTTAAGACGCTGATTATGATGGGCAGGTGGACGTCCAGTGAGCTATATGATAGCCGCTGTTTTCTGGAGCCAGTAGCCTAGCATGGTGCACGCTGGCATGCAACTCATGGTCCTGCCCCCTTCAAGTGCTGTAATTAAAGGTACACACCCCTATCCTTGACTGAGCAGAACTTCTAAGCAATTGTTGAGAGCTGGTTAACTCCTGGGTAAACAAAACATTAAACCTTTTACTTTACCTGGATTTTTATTCAAGTTACTTTAATTACATACCTAATTTCCATTTTATTGAATCCTCAATCTTAGATATTTGAGAAAATGCAATAAAGAAAACAAAGCAAAACAGATTGCTATTCTGAAGAAGCTTACAAGCTAAAAAGAAGGCAAAGTCTTCCAAATGCCTGTAATAGGAGGAGAGTTACAGTTAGACAACACATGGCTGAGCTCAGCAGGGATTCACAGAGAGTAAGCCAGGGCCCTGGAGGCTCTGCCTTCTAGACCTGGTCTAGAGGCTAGAATGGGTCAGGAGGAGTTGGACAGTGAAATTTAACAGAGATAGTAGGAGAAGTGAGCAAAAAAAGCCCTTGAGTGTGTGCCTTTAGAAATGCCGGCATTGCGGTCTGCCAGCTGAGGGGGCAGCATTTGTTCTGCAGACCAAGAAAGTGAGAGACTTATGCTTGTCCATTAACCAAAAGCTGCTGATGAGGAGAGTGGCTCAGTAGCGTGGATACTATGAACCAGGACTCTGAGGGGATCGAGACTGGTTACAGGAGTCTGTATGAGAGGCGTGAGGGTGCCAATATATGGATGGCAGGAAATGCCCTCGAAAACAGAGAGGAAAGCATAGCATCTATAGCATGTCCATGCTGACAAATAGTAGGTGTGATCATGTTATTTTCTCCAGAAATGCACAGCAACATAATGGAGAAGGGGAAGGGCAGTCACTAGACCAAGGTAGACCTGCTTGTCAAATATAAAATAAGGGGGTGGAGCATGAGAGTGTTGAAGTTACTTGGTCACTGACTTGTTAGTCATAGGAATGAAAGAAGTAGAGGACAACTGGACAAATACTGAGCCATTTGGGAGGGATTGACAGTCCTAGTTCCCATACTGGAAAGTGTCATTTCTGAGGACAGTACTAGACAGCATTTTAAACACCCTCAGGGGATTCCAAAATTCACAGACACCAGCTCTTAAACCTCTACTCCCACGTTCTCCAAGTGCCCTGCCGACCAGCAGCACCACAGCACCTGCCCCTCCCAGGTCCCCCAGACCCTCCCATCGCCACAGAAACTCCACGAAGGGAACTTCTGAGAACCTCAGCTCTGAATGTGGGGAGCAGGCTGCTGGAGTGGTATCTTTAAAAAATCGTCTAATAGTGATCTGCCCTCCAGTACGTCTCTGGAGCATTTGAATGTGAAAACCCAATGTGTTCTGCATGCTGAGGAGGCAGCACTGTACACACAGAGCGCTCCTGAAGAGAAGGACAGCATGCTGACCTCCCTGGGGGACCCACTCACCCGCCAGCAGGGTATTGTTCTAGAAGGTACGTGAGACACAGTTTTTTTCATTCTTGTGTGTGTTGTCTTTCAAAGGACAGGGGAACTATAAGCAGGAAATGCTTAGCATTTTCTTTGTATTACCTCACAGAGTTCCTGCTTATTGTTGAAGATTCATGAACAAATCCTACAGGAACCTCACAGTTTGCCCAAGAGAGGCTTTTCCAAAGATCAACTTCAGTTCTCAGACTTTAAACTGCCAGGGGCTGAGTACCTGATGCTTTGATTTTCCTGCGTGCTGAATTTAGGCTGGTCTTTGTGTCTGTGTGTGTGTTTGTGTGTGCGTGTGTGTCTATGTGTATGTGTGTCTGTGTGAGTATGTGTCTGTGTGTATGTGTGTGCTTGTATATGTGTTTGTGTGTATCAGTGTGTATATGTGTTTCTGTGTGTGTGTCTGTGTTCATGTGTATGTGTGTGCATATGTGTCTGTGTGTGTTTGCATGTGTGTCTGTGTTTGCATGTGTGTCTGCGTGTGCCTGTATGTGTGTATGTGTGTACATACATTTGCGCATGCATGTGTGTGAAGATTTTTTTAGAAAATCCTAGGACCCTCTTTCATGAAATAAGACAAAGCCAACTGGCTTTTCTCACCCTTAATTATTTCCTCTTTAGCCTGAGAAAGAATCCTTCTACAACTGTCTGCAGTATTCTTCCCTATTTTCCTGTAGGGGGGAAACCCTCTGGGGCCTTTTCATCTGCAGTTACCGAGGATGCCAAGAAACGCCTTTCTGTATGCTTCGCAGAACCCATGAATACAAATACTGGTGCTTGTCAAGTAGCATGCACAACAGAGAACAGTTTTCCTCTGAGAAGGAAGATAGCAATTACTGTAGAATCTGCATTCATTATTCACCTAACAGGAGAATTATTTATTGATATGCAGAAGTAGGTGAAAATACCATGTTTAAACTGGATAAATAAAAAGGGAGGACCGTGCTAGACTCATTTGCATATGTCTTCCTTTGGGTATTTTCTTTATCCAATGTTTGTTATGTGCATCATGTTCCCTTCACAGAAGATGTTGCCCTCCAGAGATGAAGTCATTTTTTATTGACTTTGGTTCAATCCCTGAGAGTAAATGCTTTATATATGAACTCCTAACACTCTGTGAGGCAGCTTATCCCTTCTCTGAAAACTACATGCTGGGCATTATTGAACAATATAAATAGAAGGACATAGATCAGGTGTGGGAGAGAACCAAACAAGATGTCTCTGCAAATCTGCTCTACAGTTGTGATTGGGAACATCTGGAGGATCTCCAGTGGAGAGTTTCTTAGGCAGGTGGCTTTCAGCATCCAAGGAAATGGCGCCTAATGTTTTCTGTTGAAAGCAGAAACTGTTCAACTGCTATGTAAATTTAATTCATGTTGTCATCACCAATGATTTGCGACAGAAGTATTTATTGCAAAAGGCACAGTTTCATGCAGCTCATGCTATGTTCACTACGTAGCTGAGGATGACTTTGAACTTCTGACCCTTGTACCTCCACCTCCAGAATGCTAAGACATGTGCCACCAGCCCTAATCAAATCTAGGGCCACTTGTGAATGCTAAGCAAGAACTTGTCTAACTGAGCCCACTCCCTAGCAGGTACTTACTATATTTAAACTTGTTACACATGTGAAAAAGTAAGACACCAAGGCTACATATTAACCAAGATTCCCAGCTAAAACAAGGCATCCCTGGGGTTTGTTTGAACCTTGGAAGTCTAGCTACAGAATCTGTGCTGACTACATTGCTACTTCGGGTTTTCTCCTAATTCATATTTAAATCACTTGATAATTTATATTTACAAAAATTTGCAACCTATGTTTTACAAGGTATTCTGTACAAGGTATTGATGGTGCCAATTTTTTGCCTCCACAATATTTGCTGGAAACCACAGCTCTAAAGCCACGAAGTGCTGCTCTGGAAAGAGCTCCTTCAGACTAATACCAAACTAACATTCTTTCCCCTAGAGACTACAAAAATAAGCTTGGTCACTTGGTTTTCTCCTGGGGATGCACAGATGCAAAGCATCATGGTTAAAAGCAACTTGTGTTTTAAAATCAGAAGGCCTCATGAGAAGTACAGGTGAAGGATTGGTGGGTGGCATGTCCCTAGTAACATCATCTGGTAACTGTCAGGTATGCATAAGCCACGTGTTGGTCGTACCATGGATTGGTAGCTGTGTGTTGGTAGACTTATGTTGACAGCCATGTGTAGGGATTGTGGAACTTTGAGTTAATCATTAATTAATTAATTAATCACCTATGGTCTATCATAAATATTAACTTAACAGTCCTTATAGTTCTCTTAGTTTATTTGGGGAGCCTATTAATACTTGTTTTTAGATACATGTATGCTTTGGGGAATGTTCATAAAGTGTGTGTGTGTGTGTGTGTGTGTGTGTGTGTGTGTGTGTGTGTGTGTATGATATAGGGATTCAAACCTGAGGTCCTGTATGTGCTAGGGAGGTCCTGCTATACCACTGTCAAACATGCCCAACTTTATAAAGATTCCTTTTTCTAACTACTATAAAGACGTACTGACTTATGTATGTTTATTTTATATGTGTATGGATGGTTTGCTTGTATACATATCTGCACTGTATATGTGCCTGATAGCAGAAGAGGGCATTGAGGTCCTGGGAACAAGGGGAACAGATGGTTATGAGCCACCATTTAGTTACTGGGAACAGAACCTAAGTCCTCTAGAAGAGCAACCAGGGCTCTTATTTGCTCATCAATCTCTCCGGCCCTAGATCAGTTTAAAAGTTTGATCTAGGTGTGGTAGCTCAAGCCTGTAGTCTTAGCACTAGGGAGGCTAAGGCAGGAAGATTTCTGAGTTCACTCAGCCGGAGATATATAGGGAGCTCTAGAGCAGCCTGAGCTACAAGGTGAGATTCTGCCTCAGATAGGTAGATACATAGGTAGGTAGGTAGGTAGGTAGGTAGGTAGGTAGGTAGGTAGGTAGATAGATAGATAGATAGATAGATAGATAGATAGATAGATAGATAGATAGATAGATAGATAGATATCAGATAGATGACAGATAGATAGATAGATAGATAGATAGATAGATAGATAGATAGATAGAAGATAGATAGATAGATAGATAGATAGATAGATAGATAGATAGATAGATAGATAATGGTACCATCTTACAAACTGGTAAACACTGTTTTTCAAAGGTCCTCTTTTGAAAAAACCAGCTTTTGATAGATGATATGGAAAATAGAAAAAAATTTCGGTCACTTCTCTCAAACACAGAAAAGAAGCATATTTTTCTCACATCCCACAATCGTCAGAGTGGCTGTTGCATCCCCTGTCTGCAACTTCATCACATTATCCCCTCAGGTGGCGTGTCAGACAATTTCTTCTGCAGTCTCCCCAGGTGAGTTTTCGGAATGCCAATCTAGGCCACACATGAAAGATAGATGGGTTGTATCAGATTCATCTGCAGGCTGGAGAGTAAATAGCTGATATCATTTATTTCTTATTGAAAATGTATTTGCTGAGATGTTCTGACAGAAATTACTCAAATATAAAATCTCTGTTCAAAGGGACTGTTGCTGACCAGATGTATCAATATCTTCTTATAGTTCCTTTAAAAAGGTCCTTGTCTTCATGATTGTGTAAAAGACTTGCTTCTTAGAAAGTGGTCTTAACACAAGCTGCAAATACAGTGTCCTCGGTGCCTCCAGAATTTCAAAGAAAAGTGAGTCAAGAAAGATTCCACTCGGGGCTGGAGAGATGGCTCAGTGGTTAAGAGCATTGCCTGCTCTTCCAAAGGTCCTGAGTTCAATTCCGAGCAACCACGTGGTGGCTCACAACCATCTGTAAAGAGGTCTGGTGCCCTCTTCCGGCCTGCAGGCATACACACAGACAGAATATTGTATACATAATAAATAAATAAAATAAATATTTTTTTTAAAAAAAAGAAAGATTCCACTCATGAGCGAGTCTTCAAGGCCTCGTGGCAGAAGTGCTGTGGATAGGACTGGTTGCTCCAGCACACGGAGGAGCAGCACATCAGAAGCGCTCTAAGCTGCACCCACAGCCTGCTTCCCTCCCATCACCGACATGACCGTGAAGAAAGTCAACCCCCTTAGGAAAATGTGGCTTCACTGCATGAATATTTCCTAAGCTGGAGAAAGAAGCATTCTGCAGTTGAAGACTGAGTGCTTATCAAGATGTACCTTCATCTGGGTGCCATGACTCTGCTACCAGTGAGGAAATGACAGACTGATCCCACACACAGCATGGGAGGTGACTATATCATTGTGTTAGCGTAAGTGGAACTAGCGAAGACACTAAGGAAAGAAGACTGGATACAGGAGCCAGTACTGCATAACTCCTCTGTATTCAAGCAATAGACAAAGACAACTTTGGGACCAAGTCAGGAGTGCAAGGGAAGAGAAAGGCATTGGAGACAGAGAGCCAGGAAAGCAGGATTCTAGGTTGGCAGTCTCTCTCCCTGCACCTCCCTCGCCCTCCACTCCCCCACCCCATTCATTTTTCTGATATAGTCTCACTATGTACACAGAACTGGCCTCAAACTCATGATCCTTCTTTCTCAGCCTTCCACATGTACATGTGCATGCATGCAAACATGCACACACACATGCCCATGCATGCAGACATGCACATACACACATATGCACATACATGCACACACACGTGCATGCACACACCCAAACATGCACATGCATGCACACATACATACAACATGCACAAAGTGTTGTTAATATTTTAATTCTTCCCCTAGATCAACTATATTATTTTTCACTAAATGATAATTTATTAATTTGTATATTCATGCTTTTTGCATTTCTACATAATATTACACTACCTGTTTCTTCTGAGATTGGGAAGGTGGTAAAAGTCCTGGATAATATGTAAACAATCATCTTCTCCACGTGGTAAGAACACTCTGGAAAAAGCATGGTAAGCACAAGGCTGGAGTTCTCAGGTTTTTGTTGTTGACCTTTGAGGCTGGATAAGTCCTCTCTGGAAAACTACCCTATGCTTTGGGAGGGGCATTTACTATCACTTCTGGCCTCTTCCCACAAGATGTCAGTAACACACTGTTTCCCCAGGGGGAGAGAAACAACTGGTAAATGAGTTAGCCTTTAAGATGTTGAGTTGGATGCTGTATTTTTTTTTTCTAATTACAGCTCTGTAGAAGTATCATCTTTATGATTTTTCTGTTGTCTTACTCTGAACATTGTTTGCATTTCTGGTTTTAAAGTCTGGCAGACTAGTCCTGCTTTAATTTATCTTTGGCTCTAGGGGCCTGTGTGAATATAGAACAGTCAATTTTGTCTTATTATTATTGTGAATTTTGTGTTGTAAGGCATGTGACATAGTTCAAGAAAAGACACTTTAAAATGAAATACAGTTAGGCTGAGGACAACATGATGTTGCTGAGTGCTGCCTGAGTCTTTACTGGGCAGACACATTGTAAAGGGGGTCGGGGGATTTAGCCAACACTATGTGAAGAATCCCAGCCACTTCCCATCCACTCTTCCTTCCTGCTTACAGAATTGGGTAGTCATATCTCAGCGAGTCATTTCAATTACCGTTTCCAGTGAGCCACATCGAGAACTCAAAAGTAAAGCGTAAAAACCACACTATGCTGTGGCATTTTTACTGCCTTGTTTTAAGTCATTACCAGTAACTGAAATCTATCTACTTCACTGAACTTCCTAGACCATGCTCATTATAGCACACTCCGTGCACCTCTGGGGAGAAACACGTGATCAATCTTCTAAGTCGGTGTGTTTTAATTGGTTAGCAGTGTGTTTAGGATGAGAAGCTACCTACCGCTGCCTGCAGCGGCTGCACAGAATTCCTATTAAACTGCAGACATGTCTCATCTTTTCAGATGACATCTACCTAACAGATAACCAGCCCTTGCTGACCGCTGGGGTCTGACAGTGTCCTCTTTCCTTCTCCTCACACAGTCACATTCCATGGGACTAGCACAAAGCTATTGGTCTGACAGATGGGAACAAGTGTTTTCAACAGCTGTGCTAAGGTAGGCAGCTGCTTCCTTCTGGCCGGTGTCACTTCAGTCAGCCTGTTTGCAGCTCTGACCATAATGTTTGAAGAACTTGGTCATACAGGTTACTATGTATGCCCTTCTGACCCAGGGTTCCCTTCATCCAGCCAGATTCCACCCAGCAGGTCGCTTTTCTGCATGCAGTTCAGGTCAAACATCCCCTTCCCTCACACATATACTCCTGCTTTGCCATGGGATTCCATGGGCTTTCTGTTTTTCAACTCTCTTGTTCTCGTTTTCTCCCCCCATTTTTCCTTCTCTCTCTCTCTCTCTCTCTCTCTCTCTCTCTCTCTCTCTCTCTCTCTCTCTCGCATTTTATTACATGTAGTCATTGTACATTGTACTGCTCTGTGAAAGGATATTTTTATACAAACACATACAATACATTAAGCAAACTCCCCTCCATACTCACCTACCCATCCATTTCTACACCTCCCATCCATCATTCCCTTTAAGTGAGTTCATTCTTAGAAAGACAGATCATGTTTCCTCTCAAATGTTTTCTAGTATAGAGACAAAATCATACACACATACACACAGAGAGACACTTGACATTTTAGATCTCCATTTTATTTTATCACAAGTTCATTCAAAAACAGTAATTTAAACCATTATGGGCCCTGGGCAAGAAAGATGGCTCAGTGATAAAAAAGCACCCAACACTCTTCCAAGAAGCCTGAGTTTCGTTCTCAGCACCAAGCACGTGACTCACAAACGTCTCTAACTCTTGCTGCGGCAGAACCAACCCTCTTGATTCTGTTGGCACTTGCATTCACACAAATTTACACACAATTAAAATGTAATCTACATTTCAAAATCACAGTGTGAGTCAGAAGTGGGCCTTAAAAGCCACAACAGCTCCACAAGGCAGGTTGTCTCTCGCCATCTTAAAGGTAAAGCAAGAGAGGCACAAAAGAGTTCACAGGCTGCATAATGGCTAATTGAGCCTGGATTTGGTCCCTCTAGGCAGCACCGTCTAAGAGCCTGTGGTGGTCCCTAGAAGTCACAAGAACAGGTGAGTTTACCCTGCACTCTTGGGTCTTGCCAGTGGTACTCCAGGCCATTTGTCATGTGCTCCCTACTGCTAACAGAGTCTTTGGGACTCCCTTGGGGAAGGCAGCAAACAGTCTTCTCCATCTCAGTGCCCCCTGCCAGGAATTCAAAACATGCTGAGAGTTGCTGTTTCTTTGGCAATAGTTACAAAGAAGATCTAGCATTTTTTTAAATTCCTTCAAACAATTACCATATTAAATGTGCAGTTTTATTATGATACTGTTCTGAAAGGTCAGCAGAAAGAATAACTTTGGCCAAGTCCATTCGTGTGTTCCTTCTATGTCAGAAGCTTTTCCCTCTTCTCTTTTTTTCTCTCCCCTTCTGTATTCTGCTCCCACTCCTATTTCCTCTCCCTCTCCTCTCCCTCCCTACTTTTTCTGTCCTCGAATATTCAACACTAGTAGTACCTAAGTGAGTCACTGCCCCACTTCACAAAGTGTACTATATAGACTATTAATAGCCCTTATGAAAGAAGACCAGGGTAGTGGAATAAGGGTCCATAGGAAAAAACAAACAAACAAACAAACATTTTAGGAATGCAGAACTCAACAAATGTGAATTCACACAGAAATGTCATGAAGGAGGTAGAGTCACAGTTACAGGGTGTACATTGTGAAGCAGCAAACAGGGGACAGCCTACACATTGCTCCAAGTCCTTGTAAAAACATGGTCCAACAATAGACTCAAAGGCAACTGGGAAAATGCGTAAATCTTAGTCTCAGGATGACAGAGTCTGGCTTTGAATGCTACTCCTCCTCCACGCATCAGAGGTGACTGTGAGGACGGCATTGTACGGTTACAGGATGTCCACGGGGTCACACAGACTTCATGGGGTCATTCTAGTAAACAAGTGCACACTTCACCTAATAAATTACTTTAAATTTTTACTTAGTTTTTCTCTTATTTTTAAATGATGCTTCTAATTGTCTGTTCAAGTACCAGAAATGAAGAGCAGTGTGTGCCTGCTACTATAGGCCAGCTTTCAACAGCTCAGGAGCTGAAGGGGAGGCGTGGATCACTAATCACTAATCACACAATGACTTTTTTTTATCTGCAGGAGTAAAACTTAATCCTCTGGGGCCAGAGAAAATGGGGAGCACACACACAGCCTTCAACCTGTCAAGGTCTCTCTGGGTTTTCCTTCACCTCTTTCCCTTTACATTTTTCCTGGTGGTTTCTTTCTAACTAACTTTATTTTTTTCCTTATTGCTTATAGATCCCAACAAAACCTCTCAAGCAGTATAAAAACTACAGTGCTGTTACATTCTATTTTTCAAGTGAATGATTACAACAAATACAAGTAAAAAACAGCATGTTTCCCATTTCCCTTGTATGGTTAAATGTTTCACATATTACAGGTAAACAACAAATTATCCCCAAGGACCCACATGCATTGACTTCTAAGCAACTTCTTGTGGATTCACAAAGTGTAAGCAAGAAAGGTATTTTTCTCAGCCTGTTCTTTTACGGACAGGCTGCATTTTTCAGTAACAAAGAAAGGATCAATCATTGTATTATTTATCTCAAAGAGCAATCTTATAAAACATCTTAAAAGAATCACAGATCTAAACTTTTATATATAAAAAAACCAGTCATTTCTAGTTTAAATCCTCAGGGCACATGCCCACTCATCAACAAGTTTTTGTTAGATCATATTAAGAAGCTGAGTGCAGAAATGGGTACAAGGAATTAACCATCACCTTGGTCGCCAGACTTTCCTAGCAGAAAGGGCACATCGACTGCAACAACCAGACTGCCATTGTTTTCATTCCCTGACCTCAATGAGCCCCTCGCCCACCTATTAAAAGTATGCCTTTAAATTGTTCCCCAAGATTTTCTCTATCAAAGCCATCAACAAAAATATCTTATCTTTACTAACGATCTACATGTCTAAATTCTTTCCAAGTGTAGTGGTTGATTCATTAGTCTGCTCCAGCAGCAATGCTTAGGAAGAAGTCAGTCACTATTACTGTACCAGTGGCAGTGCCCAGTGAGGGACTGGAGACCCCCAGAGAGTTTTCATACAAGCTGTAGACTATCAGCAAACTCTGCTCAGTAATAGCATGAGGTCCTCAGAACATGCGATGCTTGGGTCTCTCTCTGCCTCTCCAAGGCTCATTTGACGTGGTTCTACTAACCATCATATGGCCCCAGCATATGTCCAGGAGTGCAAGAGCTTTAGGAAAGTCTGGATTACTAAATATTTCTCACTGCACTAATCTCTACACTGGCTATAGGAAGCAACCCTATAGCTGAGGTCAGCAGGTCAGGGTGTTAACATCTACACTGGCTATAAGAAGCAGCCCTATAGCTGAGGTCAGCATGTCAGGGTGCTAATATCTACATTGGCTATAGGAAGCAGCCCTAGCTTAGGTAATCATGTCTGTCCACTTAGGGTTGTTAGGAGCCAAAACTAGGAAAAATCCTCATTAAATCCAGCAGCTGTGGGGTCTTGACTAGAAACCAAGCCAGAGGCAATTACTCTAACTAGTTTTTATCTGAACCTCTTAGGAGACAACACAAATATGGGTTTATTTACTTGACACATGTCTGGATGTTTTGTAAATTTTTAAGACAACTATTTTGAAAGAAGTAGTTTTGGTAAGCCCAGCACAAAAAAAGGAAGAAATTTCTTATTGGTGTGCCTGTGGTTTCCTCGGGAGCACACAACTGCAGAGCCCAGCTTGCAGCTGTTTCTCTCAATTCCACTTTAAAGGCTTGGGCTGCATTTGCTTCCTAACTATGGTCTGTTTCTCAGAAGTTCTGACTTGCAAATGTCTCTGAGCATTGATTGTATTAATCACCCAATGTGAAGGGTGATTGTATTAATCACCCAATGTGAAGGGTGGGAAGAAACTGTGAGTGTTTTCTTGTAGGGGTAAAACCAAGACTCTGTGATAGCAGAGCTGGATCTGTTGTGTCGCTGTAACAAAATATCGGAAATAATAAACTTAAAGGCAGGAAAACTATATTGCTTCTCAGTTTCTGAGATTTTGGGTTGTGCTTTAAGCCTGTACATCATGACAGAGTGAGCAGATGAGCCGTTCATCTCTGGTAGTCACAGCACAAAGGAGGGTGGGAACGGACCAGGTCCCAATGGGCCCTTCAAGAGCATACCACAGTTAACAAAGCCTTTTCCAGCTACCCCTTGTCTCCTAAAACTCCTACCACCTTCTCCTTACAGAATCCCAAGTTGGTGACCAAGTATTTATTGCATGGGCCTTTGAGGAGTACTTGTCTGATCTAAAAGAGAACTCCAAAGGACAACAAACTCCTCTGCTGTGGGCTGTCTCCATACACATTCTACTGGCTTACTTAAAGCGGTGTAGATGGATAGATATATTTAGGACCAAATACAGAGACTTTTTAAAAGTCCATTTTGAAAAGTTATTAATGAAAATATAAAACAATTTATTTTTGTTTACAAAGCTTTAAATGTGAGGACCAGTAACATCGCTCATCAGGGAGAGGTTTCTGCTCCCAAACCTGTTTACATCAGTTCAATCCCCAGCACTCATGTGGAGGAGGAAGGAGAAAACCTATTCCCTCCAGCAAACCCGTTGACATCAGTTCAATCCCTGGGACTCACGTGGAGGAAGGAGAAAATCTACTCCCTCCTGACCAAACCTGTTAACATCAGTTCAGTCCCCGAGACTCACATGAGGAAGGAGAAAACTTACTCCCTCATGAAGAGCATGGTCAGATTTAGGTGGCATGTTTTGGATTACCACCCTCCAGACTATAAGCCAAATGTATTTCTATTTTTTATTATAAAATACTTAATTTAATTTTATTGTTGTTAATAGCAATGAATGAATGTGGGAAAAATAACTGCCATAGTTTTGGTTTTGTGTGCATTTTTTTCAGATTATAGTAAGAACTCAACATTAGATCTACCTCTTAACAAATACATAAATGTAATATGTTGATAATGTGGAACATCATCATTTTCCATGATGAAGCTTTGTCTCCTTACTTCATCCTGGCAACCTCTGTCCCTACCTACCTCCAGTTTCTGTAAGTTTGACTATGTTATAATCCTTATTTAGCCTCATTTAGCATAGCATCCCTAAAGGACACCAGGAGTGGCATAGGCAATATATTCTTCTAAATTTCTGATTATGTTCATATGCATGTGTGTGTACTCTAGTGGGAACGTACTGCTTCTACATCTTGGCTAATGTGAATGATTGCTACAGTGAAAATATCTCTAGTAGACCATAATTCAAGGTCCTTGGAATAAATGTCCAGAAATGTGATGTCTGATCAAACAGAGCTTCATTCTTGCTGCTGTTGCTGTTTGAGGGGCTTCCATATTGCTTTTACAGCAATCGTAAAATTTTACTCTACACAAATCAACTAAAAATGGGTGACAGACTTAAATATCAGAATATAAACAGAGACTAAAACTTTCCATAGTGCTGATTTTAGAAAAGTCATCAAAAAACAACAACAAAAATGAACAAATATAATTAAACTGCCCTGTGGGGTGGGAGTTAAAGAAAGGTGACCCACAGATCGGGAAAGTAATATTTGCAAGCCATACTATCTTATGCATGGTTGATTTGCTAATTATGTCAGGGAATCCTTCAACTAGAAAAGCAAAAAGACTGAAAATCAATTTGAAAGTGAGCAAAGGACTTAGATGGATATTCCCCAAGAAAGAGCGTGGATGAAAGAGGACAGAAGAGGTCAGACGTGCTGAGCCTCGCTGGCCTCAAGGAAAGGCTCGTCACCACAATGTGTGACCTCTCAACCAGCTAGAATGGCTGTATCATTTTACATGGGTGTGTTCAGAAAGGTGTGGGAAAATGGGAATGTTTCCAATAAGAACAGAAAACATTTTACTCTTGGAATATTATCACTGAGTGCCACCCCCAAGAGCCTAGAGTGACTGTAATTAGAAAACCTGTTCATTCTCCCAGTCCCTGGAGGTTTCCTCAAAAAGACACAGGAAATAAGGGTCTTGGCAACAATTTTCCCTTCTCACTTTCTTCTTTTGACTCATTGGCCTCCATAAGATTGTGGTCACCATTACCATTGCTTACAAAAAGAAAGATGAAAATAAATAAATAAATAAATAAATAAATAAATAAATAAATAAATAAATTCTGAAAAAAAAAGATGTAGAAGAGTGTGAAAAATTGACCCTGGCACGGGGAGGAATGGACCACGGAGTACCAGCTCCTGGCCAGTGGAAGAATGGACCACGGAGTAGCAGCTCCTGGCCCGTGGAGAAATGGACCACGGAGGAGCAGCTCCTGGCCCATGGAGGAATGGACCACGGAGGAGCAGCTCCTGGCTTGAAGTCTGTTTCCCCTCAGTTGTGCCTGGGAGCCGAGGGACCTTGAGAACAGAGGTGACTGCAAGAGAGAGGAGAGAGCGTTGAAGAAGAGGGGTGGAACATGAATATTAGTTGAGCAAGCACAGCCTGCTCAGCTTTATGCTGCAGACTTTAGAGATGGCTGCATTTATTCTCCACAACAGTTTTGTGAGAAAGCACAGACACCAACATCCCTTGAACAGACACCACCATCCTTTTAACAGACATCACCATTCCTTTACCAAATACCACCATTTCTTTTAACAGATACCACTATCCCTTTAACAGACATTATGATCCCTTTAAAGACATCACCATCCCTTTAAGAGACACCACCATCCCTTCAGACTTGAAGAACTTGGACTCAGCTTACCCAAGATTGCAACATTGCTAGGTGATGTGAGCAGAATCGAGGGTGAACCTTTCTAACACAGAACTTGCCTTATCTTTCTGTTTTCCACATTATAGAGTAGAACTCATTTAGCAAAACTGTCACAAAAGCTGGCCTCATCCTGAACTTGGATATCTGCATAGAAAAGGCAGAAGTTGCAGGTAAATTTAACACATCAGGCAACGCACAGCAACTCTGTCTCCCTGATTAGAGAAACATAAATTCCTGTTCTCAGAAAGGATGGCTGCCAAGTAGGAATGGGCCAAAATGATTGCTGTCTGTAAGATGCCGCTGCCTTTCTCGATGGAGGATGCCATAATATAGCTCATTTTTTCCAGCCTTCCATGAGAAATAACAAGAAAAAGTTGCATCCCTTCCCCCCGAAGAAAAAGATTAAAGGTACAGAGGATGGATGATATCTGTAAATACAGCACGAGCTGCTATTGCTCCCTGTCACCACCAAACAGAACCTGGGGATTGATGGGGTAAATGATTCATCAAGGAGCCTGGAGTCTCACTGAGCAGAAGGAAAGGGTGAATGCACTTTGATTTACCTTCTTCACCTCCATGCCTGACAAGGTAGTCTGCCTTGTTTTCCATCTCTCACCTGGATCCTGTCTGTTAACTCACACCATCACAGCTTCTTATCTTCTCTGCAAAACAGCCAGAACTTTCTCTGTTAAAATACCAGCTGAGCAGAAGTAACTGTTTTTTGGCTTTCTTCCTGGTGCAACTGGATGTGTGAGAATTATCCGCCAACCTGCCCGCCCTCACACACATTCTCCACCCGCACAAGAAACAGGGCTTGATATTTATGAATACAATATTTTCCTGCTCCTCATGGTTTTCAATAACAATGGTGATTTGTACTAGTGACTAGAGCGGATCCACTCTATAGAACAAAGATAATTGAGTGAATGCATCAAAATCACAGAGCAAGGGACAGAGTGTGGGTTTGGAATCATCCTCCCAACATCATTCTTTGTTCTGGCGATCACATGACCTCCTCAGAGCCCACGTGCCAACTGTGGAAGCTAGGACCCTAAACAGCTTGTTACATAGATGCCCTTCACTGCCACAACCACTCTGCAAAGAAACCATTGGGTCCCCTCAATAGAGACCCTCGGGAGCCCTCTCCACAGCATTTCTCTTTAGATAACAGAAGGCATGAAAGGGGTAGAGTGACATCAAACATTAGAGGAATCGTGAAATAAATAACTTTGGAGAACACAGGTGTCTTGCACAGCCACAGAAGGTATGGACGAGTGTGTGGGCAGTGGTGGTCAGGACCTTTAGCTGACTCCCCCTTAGAACCTTGGCCAGAGCTGGCCTCAAGCACCAGCTGGGAAGTCAAGCCCCAAAATGAGAAAATGGAGGCTCTTCCAGTGTAGACACTGAGGGATTTCTTTGTGCACTTCACGGGTGAGTGAACCGCAGCTCAGGCCATCAATGTGTTTGCTTGGAATCACAAAGCTGGTGCACGGCAGAACCAGCGCGGTAGCTGGCACCTGACTCACAAAGTCAGTGCACGGCAGAACCAGCAAGGTAGCTGGCACCTGGCTCACAAAGTCGGTGCGTGGTAGAACCAGTGCGGTAACTGACACCCGACTCACAAAGTTGGTGCGTGGCAGAACCCGTGCGGTAGCTGGCACCTGGCAGTGCTCTCTCACTGTTCTAGGCTGTTCTTCACCGAGAACCCAGAAACGGCAGGATTTTGGCAAGTTCGGGAGACCTGCTTGTCATTGACTTAACCTAAATCCACTAATAAGAAAACAGATGAGATCAGCTACAGTCCTGTCCCTCAGATAGCCTTCGGTGGGGGATTCCAGTGTCTTCCTCTGCTGGCAAACATACTGATTTGACAGTCCTCCCTAGGCTGCCTTATATCCCTGGCCCAGGAACCTAGAGAAAGAAAAATAAGATCTTTGGGATTTCCTCTTTCTGCTCTCACCTCTCTATGGTATATACTTGCAAATCCCCTGAACCTGGAAGCCAAGGCTTGGCATAGCATTTTTCCTTGGATTCATGTTCTGGAAGTTGTCTCCGGGATGACAGATTTGAGGAGGTAGAACAGCCTAAAGATGAGTTCAGGTGGAATGGAATTAGGTCGTGGAGGATTAATGGACAAAGGTTTAAGGACTGGATCAGGCAATGGGTTGGGTCTCATAGAGAAGTCAGTTTCAGGAAGGGTTGTTGTACAAAGGGCAAGGCCAGCTGCTTCCTGTCTTCTTGTAGCCTGCTTCTGTCCTTCTGTTCACTGTTCCTGCCACTGTCAGCAAAGGAAAGCACTTGCTCTTGACCCTACAGAATGATTTCCTCACAGCGTGACCCCTGGAGACATGGCTGTTTCTCCAGTCACACAAAATAGACCAGTTACACTGGTGAAACTCACTCTTGACTCTTAATTGTGCAACCAAGTGTGAAGGCTGGAGGATTGAAGTGTAGACCAGGTCAAAGCCTGGAGGACTGCAGTGTAGACCAGGGCTTAGTGACTTCACAGTAACTCATGTACTTTCTCACCCAAGAGCATCCAACTCCCAGCCCAAAGCACTATTTGTATGACTATGAACTTGATAAAGTTCTACTTATTCACTAATTCAATTTACTGTCACCTCAAATAAGACTTTAAAAAATTAAAACAGTGAACTGCCTTTCTACCCAGGTGTTTATAGATTCCTGAGAAAATGATCCTCTGGGAAATCCCCTCACAACAATGCTGCCACGTAGTGGGTGCTTTGATACTGGCACCTTCAGAAAAGAAAAACAGAAACAGAAAAGAGGTGAACAGGAAATAAATTGCTAAGTTTCTTTTCGTTTGTCTGTTTGACAGAGTTCTCTGTGTGGCTTTGGAGCCTGTACTAGAACTAGCTCTATGTAGACGAGGCTGGCCTTGAACTCACAGAGATCTGCCTGTCTTTGCCTCTTGAGTGCTGGGGTTAAAGGCGTGCACCACCACAGCCCAGTAAATTGGTAATTTTCATGCTATGGGGTGTCACTATGTAGTATACCTGGCCTAGAACTTACTATGTAGACCTCAAAGTCATAGAAATTGGCCTTCCTCAGACTCCCAAGTACAGTTTTAACTGTGTGTGCCAACACAATGGCTGAGCTGTTAAGTCCTGATGGGAACCACCTCTGGGTGTGTCTGACCCAGCAGAGAAGATGCACCCTAAATGCAGGAGACAGTCTCTGCATGGACCAGAGTCCCAAGGCGAATGAAAAAGAGAAGGTGAGCTAAGAATCATCTTCTATGCCCTGCTTGCAGACTGCAGAGGCAGTGTGAGCAGGTGAACGCCTCCCATGTGCTCCTGAAGTCTGTGCTCCCACTTTGATGGACAGTATCCTCCAAAACTGGGAGGCAAATAAGCTGCTTCTTCCTTAATTATTTCTTTAAAGATTTTGTCACAGACAGAAAAAAGTTGCTAATACAGGATGCAGCTTCTCTACCTTCTAAACCACCTCCCCCCCCCACCCGTCTTCTCGCCTCCATGCACACTGCGATGTCTTACACAGCCAGCCTGTCTTTCAACTTCTCTAAAAGCAGGGCTCCTTAGAGAAGTTCCTCAAAATGCCAATCCCTCTCTCCTAGCTGTAGATTTATCTTCAGCTTTGGGGTTGGTTTTGGTTCACCCTTCAACACATTCCATCAAATGATTCAGCGCTGAAGGTGTCCTCCACTCCACTGACATCTGGGCAAGCCTAGACCGTCTGTCTAACTCTCATGCCCTTAGAACCTACACATCTAAGCACCCACAAATTGGGAAGGCAGTGGAGAATTCCTGTGTCATGAGGGTGGAGCTTTGAAGATTATAGATTATCTCCTCTGCTGAAGCAATCTTTACTGGCTCACCAGGCGAAGGATGAGCCACATCGCCAGCCCTCCCACCACCACCACCACACAGACACACGTACACCATACACACACATGCACACACCACACACACACATACACCATACACACATACCACACACATGCATGTTGTGGGGAGCTGCGGGCTGCGTTCCTGCCGCCCAAGCTCCTGGGCCGCCTGGCTAGCTTATGCCCCAAAATAACAACATACAAACTGTATTCTTTTAAACACTGCTTGGCCCATTAGCTCTAGCCCTTACTGGCTAATTCTCATATCCCGATCAACCCATCTCTAATAATCTGTGTCGCATCAGTCTTACCAGGAAAGATTCAGCATGTCCGACCTGGCAGTTTGCTTCATTGTGTCTGGCTCTGAGAGGAGCTGCCCTGCATCTGCCCGGGAGAGGGGAGCATGGTGTCTAAGCTCACTTCCTCTTCCTCCCAGCATTCTGTTCTGTTTACTCCACCCACCTATGTTCTAATCTATGAGGGCCAAGCAGTTTCTTTATTTTTTAACCAATGACCTTCCTCCATCACATGCACACACACACCTACATCACACATACACCACACTCACACACATGCACACACCACACACATACATACACCATACACACATACCACACACATGCACACACCACATACATACAGACATACACACAGCCCCCACCACCACACACACACACCATACATACACAGACACACACACACCACATACACACCACCATCACTACAAAGAGAATCTCCCAGCTGCCTTGCTTTCCTCATGACAACAGACTGTACCTTCTACTCTGAAAGTCCATACCAACCTCCGTTGCATTACGTTGCTTCTGTTGCATGAACAAGAAAAGCAAGCAATACATTTTAGAATCAAGGTCAAGAGGAAACTTGTGCATTTTGTTCAAAGTTGGGTCTTTCAGCATAGATCATGCTGTGCATAAAAAGGGTGAAATAAAGGAAGTGAGCTCTTTCAAGTCCACTGGCTTTATAACTTAGCTAAACTGAAGTCCATCCTCACCAGCCAGCACAGCATGGAGCAGGTCCTTAGGCATGACTTGGCTGTCTATTATCTCTGTCTTGAGGCTTATAGTTTCAGATCAAGAAGATCTGGACTTCCATTTAGAATGGGGACTTCCAGGTTATATAGTCAGTCTTGGACTTCTGTTTGTAGGATCCAGTTAGGAACACTGATATTGTTAAACCTTCAGTGTGCAGAGCAGAGGCCTCTGTGTACTGCCCTCACAGGTAAAATCTATCCCACCCACCCCCCATATGGCTCTGGCAAAAACCAGGCAGGAAACTGGTTTTCCAAGAAAATCCTGGGATTTAGGTAATCGAGAAGTATATCAGGATGTTGGAACACAGGGTTCTAGCAGGATGGGCCAGTTGTTGGAGATCTTACCTCAATGCCCAACTAAGTCCTGTGTCTCCACAGAAGACACAGAGTTGTTACACTGTCTATGTAACCACTCATGTGCTTTCTGGTTTCATGTAGATCTCCTATCTCTTCTAGAAGAGAGCCAAGAATTAGTGACATGCCTACTTCAGATAGTTCTTTTGAAACTAACTTAGATTTGAAAACAGCTACATGAGACAATAATTGTAACACCAAGGTTTTGTTTGTTTTGTATAATTTATATATTTCATAGGTATAATCCTCATAATTTCCAATACATTTCCATATTATCATTGTCAAGTAGGAGACTCAGCAAGGTCTGATAACTTAACAGAGATAGCCAACTTCCAATTACAAACTCTGACCCCAAACTCTTGTGTCTTTAACTTCCATGCTGTGACATGGAAATTCCATAGCTCATGATATTAATATAGAATAGAAGAGCTCACTGCAATTTCTCGGATGGGAGTGGAATCCTGCTAGTTGCCTCAAGGAAAGAATAATGAGGAATGAGCTGAACAAGCCAGGGGCAAAACCCCTTGAAGAAAGATGCCCTTCCTGCAGTTATGGAAGAGAAAGGCAAACTACCGGGAAACTGCAGAGAGCACCACAACAGCTGGGAGCAGAGGGGATGCTATTCTGTTAACTCCTTAGTTGTTGTTGTAGATTTTCCTGTGCTCACTAGGAATTTGTCATATTTAATGAAGTGTTCAAGCCTCCCATTCATATGGAAGCACTTTGTGTTAAAAAGTAGGCAATTGGGCGGAGGCATCGGCAGGCAGGCCTAGGCGGCGGAAGCACCGGCGTACAGACAGTTCCGGGCGGCGGAGGAACCGGCAGGCAGGCCTAGGCGGCGGAAGCACCGGCGCGCAGGCAGGCCCGGGTGGCGGAGGCACTGGCAAGCAGGCCTAGGCGGCGGAAGCACCGGCGCACAGACAGTTCCGGGCGGCGGAGGCACCGGCAGGCAGGCCCGGGCGGGGGAGGCACTGGATGCAGGATAGTGCGGGCAAGAAACAGTGAAGCCTGCACTGAGAGCAGATTACCCCGCTACAATTAAATCAAACCCAATAGATAGCATCGGTAAGAGGAGATGGGCAGACGCCAAGGCAAGAATTCACCCAACAATCTGAAAAACAACATGAAAACACCAGAACCCAATGATCTTACAACACAAGGACTTGAACACCCTAACACAGGAGAAGAGGAAAAAACTGACTTTTTGAAAGCAATAGAGTCCCTTAAACAACATGTAAAAAACGCCCTCATAGAAATGGATGAGAAGTATAACAAAAAGTTTGAAGAAATGAGTAAATACGTAAATGATACCCTGGGAAGCCAAGAAAAAACGATCAAACAGTTAATGGAATCAGTCCAAGAATTGAAAACTGAAATGGAAGCAAGGAAGAAAACACAAACTGAGGACCAGCTGGATATGGCAAATATAGGTCAACGAGCAGAGACTACAGAAACAAGCATAATCAATAGAATAAAAGAGATAGAAGAAAGAATCTCAGATTCTGAAGACAACATAGAGAAAATAAACGGACTGATCAAAGAAAACACCAAAACCAACAAATTCTCATCACAAAACATTCAGGAAATATGGGACACAATAAAAAGACCAAACCTAAGAATAATAGGGATAGAAGAAGGAGAAGAGGCACAGCTCAAAGGTCCAGAAAACATTTTTAACAAAATTATGGAAGAAAACTTCCCCAACATAAAGAAAGATATTCCTTTGAATATTCAAGAAGCATACAGAACACCAAACAGACTGGATCAAAAAAAAAACGTCCCCTCGCCATATAATAATCAAAACACAAAATATACAGATTAAAGAAAGAATATTAAGAGCTGCAAAGGAAAAAGGCCAAGTAACTTATAAAGGTAAACCGATCAGACTTACACCTGACTTCTCTATGGAAACCATGAAAGCCAGAAGGTCCTGGATAGAGGTACTACAGAAACTAAGAGACCATGGATGCAAACCCAAACTACTATACCCAGCCAAGCTATCATTCACTATCAATGGAGAAAACAAGACATTCCAGGATAAGAACAAATTTAAACAATACGTTGCCACAAATCCAGCCCTACAGAAAGTAATAGAAGGAAAATCACAACCCAAGGAATCCAACATTGCCAACACTGCCTACAATAACCCAGGCATCTAGCGACCCTTCAACAGCACAACTCAAAGAAGGGAGACACACAAACTCTTCTACCAAAAGCAGTAAGAATAACCGGAGTTAACAACCACTGGTCATTAATATCACTTAATATTAATGGTCTCAATTCACCAATAAAAAGGCACAGGCTAAGAGACTGGATATGAAAACAGGATCCAACAGTCTGCTGTTTGCAAGAAACTCATCTCAACCACAAAGACAGGCATCTACTCAGAGTAAAGGGTTGGGAAAAGGTTTTTCAAGCAAATGGTCCTAAGAAAAAAGCAGGTGTGGCCATACTAATTTCTAACAAAACTGACTTCAAACTAAAATCAATCAGAAGAGATCGACAGGGACACTTTATACTCATAACAGGAATGATTCACGAATTTTGCGTGCAAATGGATGGAAATAGAAAACACTATCCTGAGTGAGGTATCCCAGACTCAAAAAGAGGAACATGGGATGTACTCACTCATAATCGGTTTCTAGCCATAAAATAAAAGACATTAAGCATATAATGTGTGATCCTCTAGAAGCTAAATAAGAAAGTGAACCCAAAGAAAATCATATAGTCATCCGCATGGAGAGGGGGAAGTAGACAAGATTCCAGGGCAAAAACTGGGAACTTGCGGGTGAGGTGGCATGGGGCAAAGGGGAAATGGGATGAGAAATATGAGAAGGGGAGGATGGGAGGAGCTCGGAGGATTGGGATGGTTGGGATATAGGAAGGATGGATACGGGAGCAGCAAAGTATATATCCTATCTAAGGGAGCCATCTTAGGGTTGGCAAGAGACTTGACTCTTGAGGGGTTCGCAGGTGTCCAGGAATATGTCCCCAGCTGGTACCTTGGGCAACTAAGGAGAGGGAACCTGAAATGACCCTATCCTATACTGATGAATATCTTGCATATCACCTTAGAACCTTCATCTGGCGATGGATCGAGGTAGAGACAGAGTCTCAATTTGGAGCAACGGTCTGAGCTCTTAAGGTCCAAATGAGGAGCAGAAGGAGGGAGAACATGAGCAAAAAATCAGGACCACGAGGGATGCACCCACCCACTGTGACAGTGGAACTGATTTATTGGGAGCCCACCAAGGCCAGCTGGTCTGGGACTGAATAAGCATGGGTTGATTCCGGACTCTCTGAGCATGGCGGTCAATGAAGACTGATGAGAAGCCAAGGACAATGGCACTAGGTTTCGATCCTAATACATGAACTGGCTTTGTGGGAGCTTAGCCTGTTTGGACGCTCACCTTTCTGGACGTAGATAGAAGGACCTTGGTCTTCCCGCAGGGCAGGGAATTTGGACTGCTCTTCAGTATCGAGAGGGAGGGGGAATGGAGTGGGGGGAGGAGAAGAGGAGTGGGGATAGGGGGAGGCAAGTGGGGGGAGGGCAATATTTGGGAGGAGGGGAGGGAAATGGGAAATGGGGAGCAGGTGGAAATTTTAATTAAAAAAGAATAAAAATAAATAAATAAGTAAAAAAAAAAAAAAAAAAAAAAACAGGAATGATTCAGCAGGATGAAGTCTCAATCCTGAATATCTATGCCCCTAATATAAAAGCACCCACTTATGTAAAAGAAATACTGCTAAAACTCAAGGCAGACATCAAATCACACACACTAGTAGTAGGAGACTTCAACACACCTCTCTCACCAATGGACAGGTCAATCAGACAGAAAACTAATAGAGAATTAAGAGAATTGTTGGAGGTAATGAATCAAATGGACTTAACAGACATCTATAGAACACTCCACCCAAATAGGAAAGAATACACCTTCTTCTCTGCAGCTCATGGAACCTTCTCGAAAATTGACCACATACTTGGAAACAAAGGAAACCTCCCAGATACAAAAAAATATCAGTGTCCACCTGTGTCTTATCAGATCACCATGGATTAAAGTTAGAAGCCACCAACAATGCTACCCCCAGAAAGCTGACAAACTCATGGAAACTGAACAGTCAACTACTGAACCACACCTGGGTCAAGGAAGAAATTAAGAAAGAAATTAAAGTCTTCCTTGAATTTAATGAAAACAAAGAGACAACATACTCAAACCTATGGGACACGATGAAAGCAGTGCTAAGAGGAAAGTTCATAGCACTAAGTGCCCACTTAAAGAAAACGGAGAAAGCATACATTGGGGACTTAACAACACACCTGAAAGCTCTAGAAAAAAAAGAAGCAGACGCGCCCAGGAGGAGTAGAAGACTGGAAATAATCAAACTGAGGGCAGAAATCAACAAAATAGAAACACAGAAAACAGTCCAAAGAATCAATGAAACAAAAAGTTGGTTCTTGGAGAAAATCAACAAGATTGACAAACCCCTATCCAAACTAATTAAACGACAGAGAGAGAACACGCAAATAAATAAGATCAGAAATGAAAAGGGGGACATAACCACAGACACAGAGGAAATTCAGAGAATCATTAGATCTTACTACAAAAGCCTGTATGCCACAAAACTAGAAAATGCAAAAGAGATGGACACTTTTTTAGATAAGTACCATATACCAAACCTAAACCAAGACCAGGTGAACGATCTAAATAGACCTGTTAGTCGCGAAGAATTAGAAACAGTTATCAAAAATCTCCCTTCCAAAAAAAGCCCAGGGCCAGATGGTTTCAATGCAGAATTCTACCAGAACTTCCAAGAAGAGCTAATACCTATACTTCTTAATGTATTTCACAATATAGAAACAGAAGAGTCATTGCCAAATTCCTTTTATGAAGCTACAGTTACCCTGATACCAAAACCACACAAAGACCCAACCAAGAAAGAGAATTACAGGCCTATCTCACTCATGAACATCGACGCAAAAATTCTCAATAAAATACTGGCAAACCGAATCCAAGAACACATTAGAAAAGTTATCCATTATGATCAAGTAGGCTTCATTCCAGAGATGCAGGGCTGGTTCAACATACGCAAATCTATCAATGTAATCAACCATATAAATAAACTGAAAGAAAAAACCATATGATCATTTCATTAGATGCTGAAAAAGCATTCGACAAAATTCAACACTCCTTTATGATAAAGGTCTTGGAGAGATTAGGGATCCAAGGGTCATACCTAAATATAATAAAAGCTATTTACAGCAAGCCGACAGCTAATATTAAATTAAATGGAGAAAAACTCAAAGCCATCCCACTAAAATCAGGAACACGACAAGGATGTCCACTCTCTCCATACCTCTTCAATATAGTGCTTGAAGTTCTAGCAATAGCAATAAGACAACATAAGGGGATAAAGGGGATCCATATTGGAAAGGAAGAAGTTAAGCTTTCATTATTTGCAGATGATATGATAGTATACATAAGCGACCCCAAAAACTCTACCAAAGAACTCCTACAGCTGATAAACACCTTTGGTAATGTGGCAGGATACAAAATCAACTCCAAAAAATCAGTTGCCTTCCTATACACTAAGGATAAGGAAGCAGAGAGGGAAATCAGAGAAGCATCACCTTTCACGATAGCCACAAATAGCATAAAATACCTTGGGGTAACTCTGACCAAGGAAGTGAAAGATCTATTTGGCAAGAACTTTAAGTCTTTGAAGAAAGAAATTGAAGAGGACACCAGAAAATGGAAGGACCTCCCTTGCTCTTGGATTGGGAGGATCAACATAGTAAAAATGGCAATTCTACCAAAAGCAATCTATAGATTCAATGCAATCCCCATCAAAATCCCATCAAAATTCTTCACAGATCTGGAGAAGACAATAATCAACTTTATATGGAAAAACAAAAAACCCAGGATAGCCAAAACAATCTTATACAATAAAGGATCGTCTGGAGGCATTACCATCCCTGACTTCAAACTCTATTACAGAGCTACAGTACTGAAAACGGCTTGGTACTGGCATAAAAACAGAGAAGTCGACCAATGGAATAGAATAGAAGACCCTGACTTTAGCCCACAAACCTATGAACACCTGATTTTCGATAAAGGAGCTAAAAGTATACAATGGAAAAAAGAGAGCATCTTCAACAAATTGTGCTGGCAAAACTGGAAGTCAATCTGTAGAAGAATGAAAATAGATCCATATCTATCACCATGCACAAAACTCAAGTCCAAATGGATTAAAGACCTCAATATCAGTCCAAACACACTGAACCTGATAGAAGAGAAAGTGGGAAGTACTCTACAACACATGGGCACAGGAGAACACTTCCTACGTATAACCCCAGCAGCACAAACACTAAGGACATCATTGAATAAATGGGATCTCCTGAGACTGAGAAGCTTCTGTAAAGCAAAGGACACTGTCACTAAGACAGAAAGGCAACCCACTGACTGGGAGAAGATCTTCACCAACCCCGCAACTGACAAAGGTCTGATATCCAAAATATACAAAGAACTCAAGAAATTAGACCGTAAAAGGTTAATCAATCCAATTATAAAATGGGGCACTGAGCTGAACAGAGACTTTTCAACAGAAGAAGTTCAAATGGCCAAAAGACACTTAAGATCGTGCTCAACTTCCTTAGCAATCAGGGAAATGCAAATCAAGACAACATTAAGATACCATCTTACACCGGTCAGAATGGCTAAAATCAAAAACACCAATGATAGCCTCTGCTGGAGAGGTTGTGGAGAAAGGGGCACACTCATCCATTGCTGGTGGGAATGCAAACTTGTGCAACCACTTTGGAAAGCAGTGTGGCGGTTTCTCAGGAAAGTCGGGTTCAACCTACCTCTCGACCCAGCAATACCACTATTGGGAATATACCCAAGAGATGCCCAAACATACAACAAAAGTATATGCTCAACTATGTTCATAGCAGCATTGTTCGTAATAGCCAGAACCTGGAAACAACCTAGATGTCCTTCAATGGAAGAATGGATGAAGAAAGTATGGAATATATACATATTAGAGTACTACTCAGCAGTAAAAAACAATGACTTCTTGAATTTTGCATACAAATGGACGGAAATTGAAAACACTATCCTGAGTGAGGTAAGCCAGACCCAAAAAGAGGAACATGGGATGTACTCACTCATATTTGGTTTCTAGCCATAAATAAAGGACATTGAGACTATAATTCGTGATTCTAGAGAAGCTAAATAAGAAGGTGAACCCAAAGAAAAACATATAAGCATCCCCCTGAATATTAACCTTCATCAGGCGATGAAAGAAGACAGAGACAGAGACCAACATTGGAGCACTGGACTGAAGTCTCACGATCCAAAGGAGGAGCAGAAGGAGAGTGAGCACGAGCAAGGAACTCAGGACTGCGAGGGGTGCACCCACACACTGAGGCAATGGGGATGTTCTATCGGGAACTCACCAATGCCAGCTGGCCGGGGACTGAAAAAGCATGGGACAAAACCGGTCTCGCTGAACATAATGGACAATGAGGACTACTGAGAACTGAAGAACAATGGCAATGGGTTCTTGATCCTATTGCACGTACTGGCTTTGTGGGAGCCCAGGTAGTTTGGATGCTCACCTTAATAGACCTGGATGGAGGTGGGTGGTCCTTGGACCTCCCACAGGGCAGAGAAACCTGCTTGCTCTTTGGGCTGAGGAGGAAGGAAGACTTGATTGGGGGAGGGGGAGGGAATGGGAGGTGGTGGCGGGGAAGAGGCAGAAATCTTTAATAATTAAATAAATTAATTAATAAAAAAAAAGTAGGCAATTTATTATTCCTTTCACTGTCAAGTTACCAAATTCCTTACAAGTCCAGGGATAAAGTGTAGGCTTGGTTGAGGAACTGAGAATTGCTTTGTCTCTGTGCCTTTGAACAAATTTGGCGGGACAACTGAGGAAATGATTTTACTTTCAGGGAGTTCATGAGGAAAATGGTGTGGTGGGGAGGAGAGGTGGATCGAAACTAAGTGCTTAATGGAGTAAGGAGGGACAGAGTTCAGAGCAGGCAAGCATTCTCTGCCCTTGTTCTGCCCCCATCCTGACCCAGAGTCTCTCTCAAACTCAGAACCTAGCCAGTGAGGCTATCACACTCTCTGCTGTGTCTTGTTCCTGCTAAGTCCCCTTTCACACCATTCCTCTTGGGTGCCCTCCTTCACCTTTCATCTCCAATGTCGCTTTTCCCAGAAAACTGGTTTTCCTTGAAGGCTGGATCCCACGTTAGGGGGCTGTCCTCTTGGAATCTCAGCAGAATGTCTAACTCACCTCCCTTCCACCAGCGATTTGAGACCAGCCAGTGGTTCCCTCCCTTCCCTACTCATTTCCTTTCACTGACCTCTGGCTGGCTGGCCACGTGAGTTCAGAAATTTGACTCTTGGCGCAGTCTTTCTCTGTATTGCCCTACATTATATCGGTGTTAACTGGAAGAGAACAGTCTGTCTAATGTTCTCCAATATAGACCAGAATGCATGAGGTGCTTGAGAACCTCTCCAGAAAACTGAAAATGCAGAACTTTTTGATCTACACATAAGATGCTGAAAGAATATCCTGAGAATAAAGCTTAAAGATTCTTTTGAGGTCTTTCTGCTTCCTGGGTTTGGGAAGCACAGCACCACACTGGGGGCTGGAGATTGCCTCATTCACCATCAGTTTGTTCATCTTGGGCAAGGCACAGTTCTCACAGGAGAAATCCATCAGCAGCTGACAAAAAGGATTGTGCTTTTCTAAGAAACCTGGCCAGAGGTTGATTTATTTTCTTTGCTCCTTCTTTAATTTAGGAATCTAACACCAGGGCCTGTACTCTTTGCTTCATCAAATGCTCCATCTTCAATTTTACAATCACAAAATCCCACTTCCTAAGCCTCCAGTTTTGCTCAATGGTCATTTCTCTAGCATTTAGATTGTGTCTGGTTCAGACTAGTCCAGTCTGGACCTAACCCCGCTAGAACCTGACATTCCATGTGTAAGGGAAAGAACAGTTTGTCACACTGCTTTCTGGCCCAGTACATCTGGGAACTGGCTCTGAGGCACTGGAATGCCTCAGCAAAGATTCACTTTCATGCGAACAACCAGAAAGGTGACTTTGCAATAACTTTTACTGGTCTCATTCACACACAAGAACTTCCTGCCTCCATTTTCCAGGACTTTTTTCTGGACCGTGGCCTACCCTTGTGATGGTTTTCCATTTTATATCACTGATCTAGACTATGTAACTGTATCTTAAAAGTGAGTGACTTTTATTTCACAAGACAAAATTAGTTTCAATGGGTAGACATTCTAAGAGTATCTCAATTTGGAATAGGGTGAATTTGATCATAGGACAGTTGATCAAGAATGAAGTAGGCTAGAGTAAGAGGCAGTGATAGGTTTTTTGTTTGTTTGGTTAGTGGGTTGGTTTTGGTTTTTTGGGTTGAGTCAACAACCTCGGTTCCAGGATACATTCAGACCAGAGAACTTCCCACCAACTTGCAATATTCATTTCCAAACTGGAACAGTAGAAAAAAATAAATAAATAAAACAAAACACTCTATGTGCCCCAAACTACTGCAAGCCTTCTACACAATTAAAGAAATATCTGTGTTGTCTGACACTGAACTATAGTAAAGACACAATACAAACAAGCAGCTCAACCCACCTAGACTACCTAGAACTTGAAAAGAAATACATTGAGGACCTGCTACTTGAGGGCATGGTGTGTGCCAGCCTGCTTAGTCCAACCACTGTGTCCATTGCATGCATTCCCCAGAAGTGCTGTCTACTGGGGACTCCTGGGCTATTTTGCTTTCAAGGTGAGTTCTGCCAGCCTTTCTGAGGAGAGCAGGAGATGGATCGGTTTTAAAAGATGAAATGAGTGACTGAAGCGTGATTGCTGCCTGAAGGCCAATCAATCGAGCTGTGAAAAATCGAGGTGGCTCAGCTCAACTCCTCTTACACACTCCCTGCTGCACACAAACCAGGAAAGCTTGAACTGGATGAGTGTTTGGTGTGCTTCACACTCTTGTCAGAGCTTCTGGGGCTTTCTTCACAGGTTCACTGTCCAGTGGAGACTTCAATGGGTGGACATATAGGTGGGGGATGAAGGGAGGAAAACATTACAGCCCTTAATATTTAATACTGGCTTAGTAACTTAAATATTGAAATGAATCTCAAGATTCTTAAGAAGAAAAATAATAAGGAAAAATAGCATAATATTTTACTCAGTGACTACAGTTGACGATGAAAAGATGAATTGGTTTAACATTAAAGCTAACTAAGTATAAATGTTTATATGTAATGATTTGATGAGAACAAACTTTAATATTTAGGTAATTACTTTTGGTTCTCTGGAAATACCTATTGGGATTCCTTTTGATATTGGCCTAATGATTTCTTATTTTGATATTTTAAAAACATGTGACATGTGCACACACACACACACACACACACTCCACCCCCACACACACACCCCATATATAAACCCCACACAGGCATACACTCACACTCCACACCCCCACACACGCCCCACATACACATGCACACACACCTCACATATACACCGTACACTCACACACAACACACCCTACGCACACCACATACATACACACACACACACAGAGAGAGAGAGAGAGAGAGAGAGAGAGAGCTTTTGAGAACAGGAGGTTCTAGAAGCAGCATGATGCTTTCTTAGGAATGGAAGGGTACCAACAACCCTAGAAGCTCTTCTCATAGTTACAGCTCCAGCTTTCTGCAAGGCCTTGACTTGCCAGAGGAAACCTTGTCTCGCTCATAGAAACAGCTGCTTTGTGCTCTTTTCATAATTTCCTTGAGAAGTTTGTAACAGAGTGAGATGCGGTGTCCTGTCTTACAGCAGGTGATCTGTAAAGTCAGTGTTTGCAAAATGGCCTTCCTCTTCCCCGCTCCCTTCCTTTGTCCCTTCTTGCTTTCCCCTCCCTTGGAAGATGTCCTCTTTACAGAAATCTTACAATAGCAGGCAGATGCCTTCTGCTCACTCAGGTGTAGTGTTTTACCCTGACTAGAGATTGGTGGAGCCACATTCTTTTTCATGGGAGTAATACGAAAAAATAAGACGACTTGATTCACAAGGCAGTCAAGCAGATTCCCAGTCACTTTAGTGACTAATAATTGTTCTTAGCATATGATCATTAAAGAGTCCAGGAAAAAAATAAGAGAATAAAGGGTCTATTCAAGGAATATAGAAATACAAAGTTGTAAGCTCAAACAAATTTGGGGATAAAAACATAAATAAATAAAGCTGGAAGTCACTGTTAACCTTTAACAAACACTTTCTGCTTTGAGAACAGACATCCTGGCAGCCGCTGTGTACAACTTTTAGCAATGGTCTCCTTCCTTCCAGCTTCTCAGCTAGGCAGGATCTGCAGACAAAGGTTAGCTTCTAACTATTGCTCTATAGGGCTCTCTGCTTGTCTTCCCTTAATTTTTAAATGTCCCCCTATGTGACTCTACTCTCTGTCTTGCATTCTTTCAGGGACAGCAAAAAGTGGCCATGTCAGCCACGGGCTTTCACAAACATCCTAAGTTAACATCCTATAACCAAAAGTTGTAAAACTTGAAATGTAATGTGACTTTAAGCCTGACCTCAAGGTTGACCCACACCTGGTGCCTGATTTTACTATAAGAGGAGGCTGGAAACCAATGCTACAGCTACAGAAGTCACAGCTATAGATGATAAGCATTGTGTGCCCCATAGAGATTTATTTTCGATCTTTTTCTGGAATAAAATTCGTTTCTGCTTTAATAGACTTTGGTGGTCTATCCCCATCTTTGCGTGACACCTGGATCCAAAAGACATCAGGTAAAAAATTGAAGGCCTGTGACCCTGCCACCATCCTATTACCTGTGGGATAGGTAAGGCTTCATAAACTGAAGTATAGTATCTACTTGGTAATTGCCTCTCAGAAGGGTTCACTCTTATTTGAACAAAAGGTGCTAAAACATTTTCCTTCTCTTCTCCTCTGTCTCTTCCAGGCAAACCAGAGTGGTGGCCTGGTAGCTGGTGCCCCTGGTAGTTGGAGGCCCTGGTAGCTGGTGCCCCTGGTAGTTGGAGGCCCTGGTAGCTGGTGCCCCTGGTAGCTGGTGCCCCTGGTAGCTGGTGCTCCTAGCTGGAGGCCCTAGTAGCTGGTGCCCGTGGTAGCTGGTGCCCCTGGTAGCTGCAGGTCCTGGTAGCTGGTGCCCCTAGTAGCTGGAGGCCCTGGTACCTGGAGGCCCTGGTACCTGGTGCCCCTGGTAGCTGGAGGCCCTGGTACCTGGAGGCCCTGGTAGCTGGAGGTCCTGGTAGCTGGTGCCCCTAGTAGCTGGAGGCCCTAGTAGCTGGTGACCCCGGAAGCAGCTCTTTTAGGCCCCATTCACTCACTGCTGCTCCTAAAGAGACCTCTCAGGATGATCCTTAGAGTCCTGGTAGACTTCCTGAATCAGCTAGCATCCCTTGTTTCCCTGTTTCTGTGGTGACACTCAGGGTTTCTCTTCCTTTCCCTCAGGAAGAGGTGAAATCTCAGAGTTTAGAATGATCTTCTAATCAGTGAGAGGAACGGTCCTCCTGCTCTGTTACACATGGTTTAGCTACTTAAATGAGGAAGACCAAGTGTTAATATTTCAGACTCTCATTAAAGTTCAACCTCAAGGTCAGAAATCGGATCTGCAATTAACGCTAAACATTCCCACCACTTTGTTTTCTTTCGTTAAGTATGGATCTCTCCAAGAGCTGCCACTGGTCACCAAGTCAAGATCTGGTCCTTCCTCCCGCTTCTTTCCAGTCATTGTCACATTCAAAATGTTCACAATTCCATCCTTAATAACACTTCCAAAATTTCTCCTCAGATTTTATTCCTTAGAGGAAATTCTAACAAAAAAAATAATATAAGTATATGAGACATTTATCAAATTACATTTAAATGATTTATTCTCAAAAAAGTCACTAAAGAAAAGCTGACTAAATTACAATTTCATGATAAAAAAAACAGTCTGGACTCAAGTTCCAACAGAATCTAATGTCTCTAAAATCCTTACTCCAGTGAACTGTTAATGGAAAAATTATATCACAGATGAGAAGAAATCGTAAAGTGAATCCATCATAAGTGAAATAAAAAGTTGAGAGAAGATTTTTCCCACAGCAAAGGATGTTTCTAGATTAGAGAAATCTATTGTTTTCTCAGAGTTATGGCTAAATTTGCCACCACATTGAGTCTTTTCTTCATGTGACTCTCAAACCTTCAGAGAAAACGTGGATGCTATGCAAAAGAGAAACCAGAATAGCCTCACACATCTGAAGAGCATCCCGAACACCCACCAAATGCCAGAAAGCAGCAGGTAAATGCCTTTCAGTGACAGTTTTGTAGCCGTTCAAACTTCAATAAAGTCAGACATTAGGATTCACACTTTTTGGGTGGTATCCTGTTTCAGAAGATTGCTCCTGAGCCTATCCTCAGAAACTGGTAGAGAATGTGCTACAGCCTAGAAGATAAGAAAGACAACCAGATACCAGATACAGGCAACCAGAGCTACTCCACTGGCGGGAAGGGAGAAAGGGGTGGGCTGTTACAAAGACAGTCTGCATGAACCCCGGATCTGAAGCCCAGAGAGAAACCAGGTCAGGCTGAAGTGGCTCAGGGTGGGGCCAGCTTTTGGCTGTGTAAAATTTTGTAGAAAACTGGGCATTTCTGAACATCCTGAAAAGGGATTTACGTACTTGGCCAAGAAATTTGAGTTGGATGAACAGCTAGTATGTAGAAAAATAAAACTTAGCAGAGAGGCAAAAAGAAATTGACTCAAAGGAAAATAAAATGTTTTAATCCTATAGCACATGCATGAGGGTTAACGTGTGTATTCCACTCTTTTTCTACTCTCTCTCTCTCATTAGTTGTTTGTTTGTTTGTTTGTTTGGGACACGGTCTCTCACTAAACCTGGAACTTGCCCTTTCAGATAGACGGGCAGCCAGTGACCTCTGGGTACCCCTGTCTCTGTCCCCCACACTGCTGTTGCAGACATGGCTTGCCACACCTGGTTTTTCTGTGAGTGCTGTGGATCTAAGTCAGATCATCTTTTTAATTACATATTTGTAGGGGGATTTCTTACAACCATGTTTGTGAATTGGCATTTTAAAATTACACGGAAATATTTAGATACATGCTGAACTATGGATGAGTACATCCCAGCCCACTAACACTCAGTTCTTTGTGAGGAGAATCTTTAAAAAAAAAATCAAAATTTGAAGGGAAAGGAAGCTGAGGAAGCAGCTCAATCTGTAAAGTGCTTGTTTTGCAACTACAAGGACCCAAGTTTTATTAGAAATCAAAGTGGTGGGGTGCAGACATGCAGTAGTTGTGGGGTGCAGGCAGTAGTTGTGGGGTGCAGGCAGGAGTGGTGGGGTGCAGGCAGGAGTGGTGGGATGCAGGCAGGAGTGGTGGGATGCAGGCAGGAGTGGTGGGATGCAGGCCCATATTTTTACATGTTGTGATAGCCAAGTTTTGGGGCCATCCTTGGTATCCAAAGCAATCACGTACCCTCTAGACAGGCTGTTGCTACCTAACAAAAACTCAGGATTTCATGAGGGACCACTGAGAAAGAAACTCCATCCCGATAAAGCCATGTGAGTTGTGTCTTTATTCCCGCGACTCCACGCTGGTCCAGAGAGAAATAGTTTATGTTGGGGTCTGGTCTAGAAAAATAATTGAGGGTCCGGGCTAGCACTGGACCCCGACATAATGGCCCCTGCAATGTGGGGCTGATTCACAAACCCCAACAGTGGGGTGCAGGGAGGAGTGGTGGGGTGCAGTCAGGAGTGGTGAGGTGAGGCAGGAGTGGTGAGGTAAGGCAGGAGTGGTGGGGTGAGGCAAGAATGGTAGGGTACAGGGAGGAGTGGTGGGGTGAGGCAGGAGTGGTGGGGTGCAAGCAGGAGTGGTGAGGTACAGTCAGGAGTGGTGGGGCACAGACAGGAGTGGTGGGGTGCAGGCAGGAGTGATGATGGAGTGAGGCAGGAGTGGTGGGGTGAGGCAGGAGTGGTGAGTTACTCTTGTAGTTCAGTCGACAGAGGTGAAGCATCCTTCAGGGACTTCCTGCCCAGCCATCCTAGCCTAATCGGCAAACACCAGAACAATGAGACATGCTGACTCAAGAAAAGAACGTGGACAACACCTGAGTAGAAATGACACCCTACATCCAAAGCCTACACACACACGCACACACACACACACATGATCTCAGGGGAAAAAGCAGAATAAATGAAATAATGATGTTTCTAAAATGGCTACTGATTTCAACGGCACTGTCACAGTACAAGCAGGGTTAGCATTCAGTCCCACAGTGTAAAGTCCAGTGATGTAGGTGGGTCTTCTATCTATCTGTTGCTTTCATTGGTTAATTAATAAAGAAAACAGCTTGGCCTGATAGGGCAGAACATAGGTAGGTGGGGAAGACAGAACAGAATGCTGGGAGGAAAAAGGCAGTGAGGCAGACACTATAGCTCTCCTCTCCAAGATGGACGCAGGTTAAGATCCTTCCTGGTAAGCCACCACCTAGTGGTGCTACACACATTATTAGAAATGGGTTAATCAAGATGTAAGAGTTAGCCAATAAGAGACTAGAACTAATGGGCCAGGCAGTGTTTAAAAAAATACAATCTGTGTGTTGTTATTTCAGGTGAAAACTAGCTGGGCGGCCGGGCGCCAGGAATGCAGCCCACTGCTCCTACTACAATCCAGACATTCACTCACCTGACCTTTCTGGAGCAGGGCCACAAGGAAGACATAGGAAAAATGTAACAAATCCACCTTACATTTCAAGTTTCTATAATTCAGCGGGCCTTGATTTCACTGTGCTCTTTATTTCCACTGTGTCAAGTGAGACACAGGCAATTATAAAAATTTCATAAGATGAGAGCAGGTATGAAGAACAAATCTCTAATAGTGAAACAGTCCCAAGATGCCTGCCTCTTGGCAGCATCAGAGGATGTGCTTGTCGACAGGACTATTCTGTAAAAGGAGGAGTGATCGACGTGCAACATCTGCTACCTCAGGACACACAAATGCACGCATTAGCTACACTGTGAGACTTGCAGGCGATGTGGCTGCAAAGTCTCATGTGGTGTGTAGTGGGCTGAAACCCTGACAGTCAGTGCTTCAAGACCTGACAAGTCAGGCCAGCTAAGGATGGACTCCAGATGAGGAGTCGAGACTGATTGTTGTGTATCTGAGAAAAGGCATACACGTACACATATGTGTATACATGCCAATTTATGATGCATCAGTCAGGAGTTGGCAGTAGACAAGCTTATAAAATAATTGCTTGGTGAGGTGGGTGACAAAATGCAAATACTAAGATCCATGATGTAAATGCTGAGGTGTGTGTCAATATCAGTGAAAGAGGCACTAAAATTGGATGCTCAGCTATTACCAGTGCTATTATGGCTGATGCATGCTAGTTTGAATTATGTTCTCAGAAAAGACACTTCATTCACTCTACAAACATATATACTCCCTGGTTATGAATTGTCTCAATTACTGAAAGAAAATGAAACCACTGGTTCCATGTAGGGTTGTGTGATGGGAGTGTTGATTGTCAGACTGATAGGATCTGAAATCACCTAGAAGCCACGTGTCCAGGCGTATCTATGAGGACTCTTTAGATAGCTTCTGGGCAGGCACATCTTGAGAGATTATCTTGATGAGGTTAACTGGGATAACTTGCCCCAGTGATGGCTGCGAACATTCCCTGGACTTGGGTTTTGGGCTGTTTAAAAAGGAGAGCATTAACTGGTTGTGAGTATCCACAATCCTCTGCTTCCTGACTGTGACGGTGAACAACAGCCTCAAGGTCCTCCTATAGCAGACTCTGCCTCCAACTGGGAACCAGAGAAAACGGTCCACACACTGTTTCTGTCAGGGTGTTTTATCGTCACATTGAGAAAAGTAGCAGACACCGGTGTTCAGGGAAGGCTTCCCTGATACGGTGTTTGGTCAAAATGTGAACAATTAAATGTGAAGACACAAAAAGGCATGAAGAAGTTTCTCGGCAGAATCTTTACAGAACTATGGCTGGAAGATGGGAGCATGTGCTGTTCATAAGGACAGTGGAGATGCTAATGTGGGTTCCCTCTACTCTAGTTCTCATGGTTTGCTTTGCTCTCCAATAATATCCTACAGAATCACACTTCTTTTCATAACATATGCTGTGTAGTACAACATGTCTTACACATGTGATGGTATTTCCTCCTCTTCAGGACAATGCCAATGAGAGCCAGGAGTCATTTTGTCTGAGTGTGATTTTTAAGAGCTGACTTTTTAACTAAACCTTTGTTTTTGACTTCAAAGTAACCAGTGGGTGTCTGTGGACAAAGTGTGAGAAGGTCCATGGCAGTTCTCTTAAAGGTGGCGTGTTTACTTTGGTGCCTCTCCTTGTAGCTCTGCAGTCGGGATGTTCAGCAGCATGCGTGATCTGCGAAGTCATCCGAAGTGAATGAGCAGTGGTGCAGAAGCCTTTAGGGGATGTTTCACACTTGCAAACAGTTTGGCACATAATTAAAAGCACATAATTAAAATTATGAATTCTAAGTGTATCCAATTCCAAGCGATAATAGTAATAATTGCCATCAGATTAGACTGGGGAGGCATGAGAAGCAATTCCAGTGACTTTAATTATTTGAGTGATGTGATTTTTCAGATATAACTTGAAAATCAGCTTTAAAAACAGTTCACCTAGATAGATGGGGTCAGCGCCATTTCTTCTTTCATTATTTTGGAAAATAAAGACATGTAAGTAATGAATTAGCTGATATCATCTTCTCCTGACCTTGAACAAGGAGTGAATTCCAAGGATGGAATCTGGGAATTAGCTTAAGTGGGTAGAAAAGGTGTCCCTGGGGTCAAAGCCTCATGTAGGCCACATTGTACTCTATTAGATGTTAATGGTAGCTTCACACTGTTTACCACTGTGACCTTAACGCCCCCAAGTGCTCACATGGCCATCACACAGCACTGTGCCGCTGCAACCCTGCCTCTCCACCAAAGACACAAGTCAACTAACTGCTTCCTTCACTGACCCAGCCTTAGAGACTATGGGTCACGGCCATCTGTGCTTCTATCAGAAGCCTTTTTAAAAGGTTCCTACATCTGTATCTAGGTCAGAGTGACTCCCTGGAACCCTAGTTCTTTCCCTCGTTGCTAATTAATTTCACCATCAGCCACAAGCAAAACAAACTGCTCAGACAATTTGCCGAGGTGGCCATACTCTGCCTTCAGATTCTTGTGTAAACTTAATCACTAGCATTTTCTTTATCACCCCAGTGACAAAGAAAAGGTTGAACAACCCTTAGAGATACGCTTCTTTTTATTGCCTAATTATAGATCCATATTTTTTGTTTTATTCTTAATGAAAAGGGAAAGGGGGATGCAAGAAAGGAGTGAAAAGAAACTTTAATATTTATTTTTATTTCATATGTAAGGGTGGTTTTCCTGAATGCATCACATCATATGCATGCCTGGTGCCTGTGGAGGTCAGAAGTAGGCACTGTACCTTGGAACAGGAGTTACAGACAGTTGTGAACTGCCATGTGGTGCATGCTAGGAGCTAGACCCAGGTCCTCTGTCGGAGCAATATGAGCTCTTGCCCGCTGAGCCGTCTTTCTAGGCTTTAGAATGAATTTTTTGTTTTGTTTTGTTTCGAGACAAGGTTTCTCTGTACAGTGCTGGCTCCCTGGAACTCTCTGTAAACCAGACTGACCTGAAACTCAGAGAACTACTGGCCTCTGCTTCCAGGGGGCTAGGATTAAAGGAGTGTGCCACCATACCCTGCTTCCTAGACTCATTTTCTCCCGAGCAACATCCCTTAGACCCAGGACATAGATCCTCCCTTTCAATTGTCATTCCTTGCCATCTGACAGTGTTCTTTACTTCTGTCACTCTCAGAAGTTACGAGCTCCAAATAAACAAACTGGAGCCTCCCACACTGCTTCTGTCAAGAGCAATTGGTCCTCATTCCGAGTGCAGAACCGCAGCCTCACTTCCGAAACTTTTCTGATGTTCCAAGTGAGCCATACTTCCTCTTCCCCGCTGTCCATAGTACCTTCCCATCTCTCTGGGTGCTCTTCATTTGCTTTGCAATATGAAGTTCCTGTGACTGCTGGTGCTGGTATAGGTTACCACCAACCTGGTAAGTTAAGACAACATAAATTTACTTCCTCACAGGACTTGAGACAAACATCAAGGTAAAAATCATGGTGGTCTAGGGGTCAAATTTCCAATATAGGTTCTGGGAAAGAATGTATTCTTGTTCCTCCCAAATCCTATTACCAACATTCCTTGGCTTGTAGCTATATAATTCCAGTCTTCATCTGGAGTCATAACACTTCTTTTTTCTCTTTCTAAAGATAGAAACACATCCTTTATCCTATCCCAAAGTTAATATTTCTCTTGCTTGTGAAGAAGCATGAGAACATTTAGGACCCACCAACATAATCTCTTTATCCGAAGAATAAACACACCCCCCAAAGGCTACACGAGTTATTATTTGGTCCTGACATAACCTTGGAGACCAATATTTAGGTTACTAGACTTACCCTGCACACACTCAAATACCCAGACAGGGATTGAGAGCTACTTGAAGACAAGATATTAACCTAAGGAGAAACACAGGGATTCTCCAGAGTATTTAAAGCCGGTGCTGTAGATATGGCCATCATCTAGAAGAGACACTGGTGATGCTGTTATGAGAGGGGTAGGCTTCACCTAGGGACTCTATGTCTTGGAGTAGGTGTCCCCTCCTTAAAGAGGGCCTGGAGCCACTTGGGGCTGTCTGAAGAAGAGGTTGGACACTTGGAAGGATCCTGTGCAATGCCTTCTTCATACCACCCCCCCAAAAAAAAAAAAAGGTGTGTTTGTGTGTTTTAGTAACTAAGACAGTGGTGTTTTCCCTATTGGGTCCTTGACTAATAACTAAATAACAGGATTTTTCTTATGTGAAATGTCATTATGGGGAGATTTGGGATATGAAGACCTAGGTGGGGACTAGAGAAGATAGTGGAGAGGTTAAGAACATTTGCTGCTCCTGCAGGGTAGCTGAGTCTGGTTTCCAAGAACTTGACTCATTCACGTTCTACTAATTTGCTGAGGAAAAAGGGAAGCCCAATCTCTCAGGAGCCCGCTCTTGGTGCTGACCATTTTATGTAGATGAAAGCCTGCCAATACATTTTGTTGAGAAATGTATGCACCATAGAGACAGAATTGTTTAATGCCAAAGATGCTTGGATTTCTACACATCAGAGTATTAAAGTGGGTATAAAATATCTTAATTAAATTGGCATCTCTACAGAGGATGAATGAGTGGCCTTTGGCTCCTGATGGGCTGGTATTAAATCAGATGTTACAAATCTGAACTTTTTATGAAGCCACATTGCAGTGTCTGTTGGTCTGGTTGCAAGTGGGAACTATTTGTGCCAGAGGCCTAGTAGATGCTTTGATGACTTGAGGTGGTGAATAGACAAGGGGATGGGAGCTGTTTCGTATATCTCTGTAAGCAGATAAAAGGTATACACAGAGGTGTGCATATATATATATTGCAAGGGTGAATAGTGTGTCTATGTACATAGGAGGGCCTTCATGTGTGGAGGCCCAAGGTTGATCTTGTATGTCTTCCTTTCATATTTTAAACCTGGCCTCTCACTGACCCCAAAGCTCAACATTTAGCTAGGCAGGTTGGCCAGCTCACTGTAGAAAATGTTCTTCCTCCTGCTCAGTGGAATTACCCAGACAAGCCACACGCCCACCAGCCTTTTATGTGGTGTGTGGGTTCTGGGGACCCAAACTCCATTCCTAATACTTTAGTGGCAACTGCTTTGACCCACTGAGTCATCTCTCCTACACTAAAGAGAGGATTTTTTTTTTTTTGAGTTGACTTATGTTACCCAAATATAGGGAGCTAGAAGGTCACACTAAAGATAAGATTTTATAGAATTATTTTCCATAAAATTAAAGACAGGAAAAGCTGGTGAAAGTACCAGTGACAGCTGGCCTCCCAATTAAAAGCAAGACAATTTGCCCTCCATGTGGTGCCCCTTAGATTGAAGAAGCACTGATAGGGACGTAATGATTCCTTATGATAGCTTATACACAACCCCCTGTGTGACAGTCCACTCTAGCCCATCCCACTACAAACTGGACCATGGTCACTCCTCCTATTCATATATTTCTGTCCTGGAGCCTGTCTCTCAGACAGAATGTCACAAAATGGAATCCAGAAGCCCTCACAGAGTGTTCTAGTTTGAAGTTGTATGAAACTGGGGTAGCTGAACCAGGGACTGGAGAACTGCTTATCTGTAACGGAATTTTGCATCTACTGAGTGATTGACTTTGACATCAAGGATTTAGAGAGAACAGTGGGGTTCTGTACTTGACAGCAGTGTCTCAAAATATCTTCATAATGACTTCGTCCTTCCTCCTCATAAGTGCAGGGCACATTAAATAGGACATTTATAAACAAGGGCTGTCTGTGTATAGGTTGTGCTAAAATAGCATTCAGTGAGTGTAACCTGTGTGCTAAGTGGTTTGCACACACCACCTCCTTGTTGTGTATCACTGTTAACACCACTATAGAAAACACAGTTATGAAGGTGAAGTGGGTTGTCTTGAGTGGACAGAGTGGGTGAGTGACAGAGATGGGATTTGACCCTATGGTATCAGAGCCTTCAGTATCAGGTCCATGTAAGATCTTGAGGCTCGGGGATGGGGGCGTCAGAGAGACTGTGCTGAGGATCACCAATCCTCGGGCTGCAAGCAAAGGTTAGACCCAAAATACCAGTTTCTAAAATTACTCAATGTGAGTGTTTGATACAGTGGCAGCTTTCACTGTGGTATATTCCAGAGTTGACTGTTAAAAACTCCAATCAAAAATCATCAAATTAAAACAAAATTCCTATAGTTTAACATGGAAAACATAGTCAAAGCCACACGAGCAGTCTGCTAAGGTTTGGCTTTGTGGTTTTGTGGGCATGCTTAGGAGACTTAGTAGTCTTCCAAGTGTGACAGATAGACAAAAGCCAGTCATGTGTATGCCTGCAGGTCTTTGGGTATAGAGTCCATAGCTCATGTCTACACATTTCCTCAAAGAGGAGTAAGAGTATTTTCCCATACTGGAGATCAAACTAGCAACTTATATGGTGAACTTGAGTTTCCTGGATTAGTCTTTTCTACTGTATGAGGGATTATTTGGCCTGTTTGTTTTTAATGCCATCTACGTATAATGTCACTGTGGCAACAATTTACTACCAAAGATATAACCCAGAATCTGAACACACATCAGATGAGCAACTTTTCCTGGTTTAGCACAGAAAATTCCATTATCCAGGAACTCCCCAAGCTTCAGACAGACTAGCGTAGTTAGTCATCCTGATAATCAATATATTGTTGAAATCACAATAGACCAAACTACCATTTTCACAAAATCTGCATATTATTGACTACAGAAGACATCTGTAATATGTGACTACCCTGGTAGTCTACACCCGCGCATGTGGGTGATACTGACAAACACCATGTGTCTACTACAACCCTGATAGCCAGATTTATCTTTTATTGACACAAAGTCTATAAGGTTTTTGTTTTATTATTCTGTTGTTATTTTTGTTATTGTTGTTGATGGTGGTAGTGTTTTTAGCTAGGTGTAATCTATAGACTTGAATTTGTCCTTCTGAACGGACATCTTATTATAAAGATATAAGAAATCAACAAATCAAACATTGAGTGAGCATTATAAAGAAGAAATGAACTAAATAAAATTCCTACAACATTGTAAGAGGTTTTTAAGTGGCCTAGATTATGTTTCTTAGAACCATACTCATACTCTCCACCTCCTTCTCATGCTGTGTGCTTTGGAGCTGGGTCCCAAGTTGGACCACAATGTACATTTTGTTGAGCAGTCTGCTAGGTTCAAGGGAGCCACCTTTGCATTGACCTAGGACAGTTGAATCACTCTTTCTTGCAATAAACCTATCCAAGGTCAACCTTTCTCCCAAGACTTCACATTCCCAGATGCCCCTTTAAGAAGTTCATCTTGACAGCTGCCATTCAGAGAAAATGAAGGCCTCATGTTTTCTACCTGAGCATACCAGTAGATAGGTATCCCATGGCATTCCTCCTAAGATAACAGGACACACAAATGTGTTAGACTAATATCATTCAAGCTGAGAAATGGACCCCCTGTACCAGAACTAGCCAGGATACTGAATAAAAGGCCCTAAACCTTTAGTCCTATGTTAATCACATAACTAAGGCTCTGACAAATACCTGATAGAAACAGAGGAGAAAGGGCTTATTTTTGCCTCAGGTTTGCAAAGACTTCTGCCTGTTCTGTCTGTCTGCCCCACATAATGCTCCTATGCCAGCTCTGGTTTTCCTCTGTCTTCTCTCTTAAGGCATACAATAGTATGATTCACACTTCCCCTATTTACAACACTGCTGAGTATTTTAAGCCTGAAAACTCTTAGCATCCATATATTGTTAGTTTGCAGTGAAGTGTGACTCAACTTATACTCACGGCCAGAGCATCCACAGAGGTGTCCTGGGAACAGAAGACACTAACTAATGGGCTTCAAGCCTTAGCTTCCAGCTAACAGTATGCTCTAATTGTCACAAGCCCATGATTCCTTTAAGACCTAAAGTTTAGAACAAAGGAAGCAAGCCAGGTCTACTCACCATGAAAGAATATTCTTGCTCAGAAGTTGTGTTTAGAACATGAGCTCTTGAGCTAATAATGTAGTTTGGGGTCCTGCTCTTCCTAAATGAAACAGATAGAAAAGTGGTCTTTTCCTAGCTTGTCATGGTTTGCTTCTTTTCCCTAACAAATGAACAAAACTGTCTTACTAACGACAGTTTCTACTGGCTTTTGTAAAAGGGTCAGATAAGAAATTTTTAAACTTTAATAATCAACTTCAGAGAGATGATGCAAATCTCTATGATGGAGGAACTAATGGCCACACATGGAATACAAATGAGCTTCGGTTAGTATTTGCTCAAGAATAAAGGACACCTATAATTCATTTTGTGTTTCTCCTGTCCTTTAACTTCCAGTATCTCTTACAGGATCGAGGCTCTTCAGACTTTTGACAGCCACAGGGCTCATCTGGCTCCAACAAGCAAATCTCTGTGTTCCAGGTGACATAGGGACTGGAAATGAGCCTGACCTCATCCCTAGCCAAGTGCAGAAGCCTTCTTCCTGGAAGGCTGCTTAGCTCTTTCTAACCCACCAACTTTTGTGAACTTAATTCTTGACTCTATCCAAAATTTATAGGTTGAAACCCTATTCAATAATGCAATAGCATTTGGAGAAAAGGACTTGGGAAAGGAAATAGGATTCTATTAGGCCACAGTGGTTAGGCAGCCAGGAAAGAATTAGAGTTTATAAGGAGAGGAAGGAAGAGACATGAAGGGAGTAGACAAGAGAGAGAGAGAGAAAGAGAGAGAGAGAGAGAGAGAGAGAGAGAGAGAGAGAGAGAGAGAGAGAGAGAGAGAAATACTCTCTGTCCACATGCATGCACAGAAGAAAAGCCACGTGAGGACTCAAGAAGGTGGCCATTGACAAGCCAGAGTCCTCACCAGGACGTCAACCACAACAGAAGCTTGGCCTTGTGCTTCACAGGTCCAGAACTATGAGCAATGCACTTCTGTGATCTGTAACACACTGGGTATGGCATTTGTTATAGCAACTGAACTGAAGCATCCATTCCTTTCTGAAATCACATCTTTAACCTGAAGACTCTTATGGTCAGAGTTAGTTCTTAGTTCACATTTTAAAATCACAACTTCCCTAGGAACAATGTCTGAAAATATTGCTTGAAGTGGTCCATTCTATCATATAAGTTTTGATCATCAAAAGAATAGGGGTGAAAAAATATTGCTTGATATTTATCCCCAAACTCATATTTTATGGATTAAAAAGCTATTTTTCACACAATATATTTTGATCATATTCTTTTCCTCCCACAACTCTTCCAAAATCCTCCCCACTCACTACCCACCCTACTTCATATTTTCCTCTCTCTCCCTCAAAACAAACAAACAAATAGAACCAATAAGACAAAAATACCAAAACAAAAAGCAAACACACACACACACTACCCATAGAGTGTGTTTTATCTTGAACAACTACTCCTGTGTGGGGGACCTGTCGTGGAGTTCCCTTTCCCAGAAGGTATCAAGGGCATATACTTTCTTGGTTAGGCTGGGACTTTACGTCCACTTTTCCTACCAGTGCTGTGATTCTGTCTGGTTTGCCTGTACCTGGTGTAACACAGGTTTAAAGTCACCTTTTTGTCAGGTTTTAGTGTAAAGTTTGGATCCATAAATTAAACATCATCAATGGGTCAAGGAAGAAATAGAGAAATTAAAGACTTCCTAAAATTCAATGAAAATGACTATACAACATAACCAAATTGATGGGACACAATGAAAGCAGTGTTAAAAGGAAAGTTCAAAACACTAAAGGTCTACATAAAGAAGCTGGGGAAATCCCACACTAGTAAATTAACAGAACATTTGGAAACTTTAGAACAAAAAGAAGCAAACTCACCTAAGAGAACTAGATGGCAGGAAATAAAGTGAGAGCTGAAATCAACAAAATAGAAACAAACAAAAAAATTACAAAGAATCAATGAGACAAAGAGTTGGTTCTTCGAAAAAAAATCACCTAAATAGACAAATCTTTATCCAAACTAACCAAAAGGCAGAGAGAGAATATCCAAATTAATAAATCAGAAATGAAAAGGGGGACAAAACTACAGACATGGAGGAAATACAGAGAATCATCAGGTCATATTTTGAAACCCTGTACTCCACAAAATTGTAAAATTTAAAGAAAATGGAAAACTTTCTGAATAAATATCACTTACCAAAATTAAATCAAGACCAGATAAGCAAATTAAACAAACCTATAACTGCTGAAGAAATAGAAACAGTTATCAAAAGTCTTCCAACCAAAAAAATCCCAGTATCAGGTTTCAGCTCAGAATTCTACAAGACTTTCAAAGAAGAACTAATACCAATATTCCTCAAATTTTTTCACATAATCGAAACAGAAGGAACATTGCCAACTTCTTTTATGAAGCTACAATTACCCTGATACCCAAACAACAGAAATACATCACTAAGAAAGAAAATTATAGGTCAATCTCACTCATGAACATTGATGCAAAAATACTAAATAAAATACTGGCAAATCAAATCCAAAAACATATCAGAACCATCATCTGTAGTATGGAGGAGCAGGCTGCATCCCACCGCCCTGCTAGCTTAACCCTGAAATAATTACACAGAAACTGTATTTATTTAAACACTGCCCGGCCCATTATTTCTAGCCTCTTATTGGCTAAGTCTCACATCTTGATTAACCCATTTCTATTAATGTGTATCACCACTTGACTATGGCTTACTGGCATGAGTCTAACCAGCATCTGTCTCGAGCAGGAGAATCATGGCATCTGCCTGACTCTGCTCTTCTTCCCAGCATCCTGTTCTGTCTACTCCGCCTATCTAAGTCTGCTCTATCAAAAGGCCAAGGCAGTTTCTTTATTCAATCAATGAAAGCTTCTGTAAAGCAAAGGACATGGTCAACAAGACAAAAAGACAACCTACAGAATGGGAAAAGATCTTTACTAACCCCACATCAGACAGAGGTCTGATCTCCAAAATAGACAAAGAACTCAAGAAATTGGTCACCAAACAATCATATAATCCAATTTAAAAAAAAATGCAGTACAGACCTAAACAGAGAACTCTCAACAGACGAATCTAAAATGACTGAAAGACACTTAAGGAAATGTTCAACATCCCTAGTCATCAGAGAAATGCAAATCAAAACAACTCTGAGATTCCATCTTACACCTGTAAGAATGGCCAAGGTCAAAAACACTGATGACAACTTATGCTGGAGAGGTTGTGGGAAAAAGGGAATGCAAGCTGGTACAACCCCTTTGGATGTCAGTGTGGCTATTTTTCAGAAAATTAGGAAACAACCTTCCTCAAGACCCAGTAATACCACTTTTGGGTATATATCCAAAGGATGCCCAATCATGCCACAAGGACATGTGCTCAATTATGTTCATAGCAGCTTTGTTTATCATAGCCAGAGCCTGGAAACAACCTAAATGCCCCTCGATCAAAGAATGGATAAAGAAAATGTGATACATTTACACAATGGAGTACTACACAGCAGAAAAAAATTATGACATCTTGAAATTGCAGGAAAATGGATGGAGCAAGAAAACATTATTTTGAGTGAGGAAACCCAGACACAGAAAGACAATTGTCACATGTACTCACTCATAGGTAGTTTTTAAACATAAAGCAAAGAAAACCAGCCTACAAACCACAATCCCATAGAACTTAGACAACAATGAGGACACTAAGAAAGACTTACATAGATCTAATTTACATGGGAAGTAGAAAGTATAAAAAGGCAAGATCTCTTGAGTATATTGGGAGCATGGGGATCTTGAGAGAGAATTGAAGTGGCAGGGGAGCAAAAGAAATGTAAAGCTCAATAAAAAAGTTTGGATCCAGAGATACATAATTAATTCACTGGTCATACAAAGTCAACTTAGAAAATATGCTGAGGCGAAAATCCAAAGGAACTAGCGGTGAACATCAATCACATAGGCTTGCTGAATCTTCCATTATGTTTCCTTATCTCTTCATTGGGAGAAAAATGAGTTCTGAGTCTTGGGAGCCACTCATTGTCAGTCAGGCCACGCATCACCTCGGTGCTTTGAATATTACTTAACTGGTTTAATTAAAGCTGTCTAGACACACTGAGCCTTGTCTATTAGGTCACACAATACGCTGCAGCTAAAGCAGGTGACCTTTAGAGTAATAAGATAGGGCGTGTGCCTTATGACGAAAGGCAGCCCAGGCTTCCACAGAGCTTTCCAGCTAGAAAAGCTGTGTCTTCGTGTGCCTTCTACCCTAACCTCTGAAAACCACAACTGACAGACTTACTGTTTGTCCATGGGGGATATGTGCTGGAAAAGGTGCCTTGGGAGAGAACAGAAGGGGGAATGCTTGCAGGAGAGTAGCTGACGAGGGAGCAGAAGGGTGAGTGCAGGCCAAGGAGCTACTTCTCCCGGTGGCTTAAGCATTTCTTTAGGAATGAGAAAGTAGAGCAGTAGGCAGGAGGCTGCACATGACACAAGAAGGCCTTGAAGAGACTCTGAATCAATCCTCTAATCATTTAGGGTCTTGATAATGACGCGGTGGACAATGGTCTAGACAGAATATGAAAGAAAACACCAGAGCCCACATCTCAGATCTTGAGAACTCAGCCAAACTACTTTCTAGTCTCTCTGTGCCTTCATTACTATCTGCAAAGATGAATAATGATAGCTGCCTAGACAGAGACAGGCGACACTTCTTAAAAAACTGCCAGTCACCATGTGAGCCTCACATCAGACAAGTTTCCAAAAACAATTTCTTGTAAAATGATGCCTGCTTAATATAAGAAGATATGCAAATGAAATGAAAAACAAATTAACTTCTTTTTCCTCACCCAGAGCTGAGCTCCTGCTGCTTCTAGTAGCTTTTCTGTCCATTTAATAGCTACAGTAGACTCCTGTGCTTTATAGATTTGCAGTTGACTCTCAGTGTTTGACATTACGCCAGGAACTGTCCTTGTCATCAGAGCTTTCAGCTTTGCTTATCAGATCTCACCACCTAGCGGGATGACTCAACCGTGGGTGCACAAAGAATTTTTTGAACATATATTTATATTTATCTTTGATGATTTCTTTAAACATAAGCACAGAAATGCCATGATACATAGCATAAAATGTTTGATAATATAAACATGCTTTCTTGCATATATTCTATGTTGATACATCATAAAACATATAAGACAATATAACACAGACAGAATGTCTATCTAGATCCACTTTTATGACCTCTACTTTTTAAATGTGTGATTTAAAACTGTCATCAGCTGCTCTGAGCCATGTTGTGAGGACCCAACCAATGTTTATTGGCTTTCTCTCTGCCCCAATGTTACTCTGTTTTCCGTACAATATTACAGGCTGCCATCCATGCTGGACTGCTTATCCCATCATCCCCAGCTGTGAGGACACCAACCCCATCCTCACCAGCTGTGAGAACACCGAACCCATCCTCACCAGCTGTGAGGACACTGACCCCATCCTCACCAGCTGTGAGGACACTGACCCCACTCTCACTGTCTGTCAGGACACTGACCCCATCCTCACCAGATGTGAGGACACTGACCACATCCTCACTGTCTGTGAGGACACCGACCCCATCCTCACTGTCTGTTGAGACACTGACCACATCCTCACTGTCTGTGAGGACACCGACCACATCCTCACTGTCTGTTGGGACACTGACCACATCCTCACTGTCTGTTGGGACACTGACCACATCCTCACTGTCTGTTGAGACACTGACCACATCCTCACTGTCTGTGAGGACACTGACCCCAATCTCACTATCTGTGAGGACACCAACCCCATCCTCACCAGATGTGAGGACACTGACCCCAATCTCACCATCTGTGAGGACACTGACCCCAATCTCACCATCTTTGAGGACACTGACCACATCCTCACTGTCTGTCAGGACACTGACCACATCCTCACTCTCTGTTGGGACACTGACCCCATCCTCACTGTCTGTTGGGACACTGACCACGTCCTCACTGTCTGTTGGGACACTGACCATGTCCTCACTGTCTGTTGAGACACTGACCCCATCATCACTGTCGGGACACTGACCACATCCTTACTGTCTGTTGAGACACTGACCACGTCCTCACTGTCTGTTGGGACACTAACCACATCCTTATCAGCTGTTAAGACACGTGTCTACCCCATAGTTAGTGGAATCACTAGTCTTCAGAACACACTGAAAGCAAGGTGGAGTCAGTTCTGGGATTTGTTCATGTCATTGTGGCAACTGGATCTTAGGAAATAAATTGCCAAACTCTAAACCTTTTCTTGGAAACTAAGATGGCAAAGTGCTCATCTATGAGCCATGTAATTATGGTGGAAGCTCCACACTCTTGTCTGATGGTCACCGTAGACTGTCCCCACCAGAAATTCCTTCTGAAAATAGAAATTCCCATCAGCAGTTGTCTCTGTGGCACAGTGTGCACTTTCCACTTCTGCTCATAGTGATGTGTTTGTCCCTCTCTTCCCGGCCTGGCAGTGCTTTGAAATCCATAACATCTATTCCTATATCTGCAAAAAAACAGCATAATGCCTTGTGTATAAAATAAAGCCAAAGTTTAAAAATAAATTGTGTTGTTTTGATGTGTTCCTGCTGCTATAACAAATTGCCTGAGATGATAATTTATAAAGAATTGGAATTAATACCCTCACAGTTCTGAGAAACAGCATTAAGATCAGCATAGTGTGTGTCTGGTGAGGGCTGCTTTCTGCTTCCACGAGGTGGGAAGGTGAGTAACTTCCTTGTCCTGCTGTTCTAAGAGCACTAGACCCATTAAGGAGGTAAAGTTCCTGACCTCCTGAAGACCAGCCTCTAAATAGTATCCTTGGACATTAGCTTCAGCCTTTCAATTCCAGAGCACATGTTTTGAAGTCACAATAGCTGTCTAGCAGAAAATGGTGAAATGGAAACAAGCACAGAATGCATGTCATCCACCCAGAGGTGACATTTAAAACTTCTAGCCGAAGACTATATTTCCTATCATCCACCTAGATTTGTTTGCTTTGTTTTCTTTGGTCACGTCTTTGTGGTGTGTGCACGTAGGTGAACACATGCATTGTGTGTTCAATACAGACGTGGAGGTCAGAGGACAACTTGTAGGAGTTGGTTCTCTCCTTCCACTTTGTGGGTCCCAAGGATTGAACTAAGATCGTCAGACTTGGCAGCAAGCCCCTTTACCCACTGAGCCATCTCACCACCCTTCAAGTAAATGATTTAGCATCACCCTGGGGAGATCAACTTTTTTTTTTGCCAAGGGCCAATTAGTGCACATATGCACTTTCCATCATTACCTTTAAAAATTGATCCTGAAGCTGGGTGTGGTGGCACATACCTTTAGTCCCAACACTCAGAAGGCAAAGGCAGGTGGATCTCTCAGTTTGAGACCAGGCCGGTCTACGTAGTGAGTTCCTGGAAAGCTAGGGCTGTCAAAAAACAAACAAAAATCCACCACAGCCAAAAACGAATTTACCCTAAAGCAGCAAAGAACACCATACAGATATCGCTAAGAACTTATTTGTCATAAAATTCCCTGGAGTAGTACTAGGAAAATCAGGTTTTTGGAAGATCCATTCCTTCCCCTGTTAGCAATTTTATAAAATTGGACAATAGATAGAAATGTTTATGGTTTGTAATCTTTGTCATGCAGAGCTAAGTCATCAAGTCAGGATGAGGAGTCTGAATTAAGGGAAGCAAATTCCAGGAAACAACATTTTGAAGAAGCAAGTGTTGAGTTGTTTTATCAGTGCAGCCCAGATCTTTGTGTGGCTGAACTGGGAAAGTCTGTGCTTACTCATCAATAACACAGCCTTTCCAGAAACTGCAGGCCCAGGTGAAACATGGCACAAAGACGACACACAGCCCACATTCAGTCTCCGCTCACCCGACAGCTGCTGGCCCCTGTAGCCCGCCACCTACCTCTACCTAGCTGGATTTGAAAATCACGCTAGCTAACTGCAAAGTGAATCAGGTCTCAGAAACTCCCAATTACTCTAGCAACATCTCCATCTATCTATGCCCCTGCTGAGCCAGCAGGCCTTTTGGGGATGCTGCGTATTCGTGAATAAAATGAGAGAAATTGGCTTTCTCAGATTTTTCCCCATTTGAATGTATGGTGCAAGTGTGTATCTATGCATGTGTGTACATGTGTATTTAAAATACATATCCCTACAGAAAGATTCTACAGTTGTAATATGTACTGAAGACATGTGTATAACATATATTTACATTAGAAATGCATGTGCCATGCATATGATACACATGTAAAGTTTGTTGCACAAGTACACTATGCTTGTGCTTTATTCTGTGGCTAAATGAAGAATGACTAAGCAGTTGGAACTTCGGCCACGTGGCTGCTTCCTGTGCCTACCCATGTCCCTCCATGCTCCTCATAACTTCTAGCTGGTTGCACTGGCCCATCTGCAGAGGTGTGCAGCAATGCTGGCTATGAAGAGCAAGCCTTGTTTGCTCTGCGTCTTTGTTCACTGTTCACAGCAGACTGACGCAAGCTTATTTGGAAGAATTAAGCAGCCTCGTCAGTGCTCTTGCCAGTTCCCTTCAGAAAGAGACTATGTTCACACACTGGACTGCACCTAGCAACTAAATTGCCATAGACCTACTGAGTATCTTGATCTCAATTTGACCCTGTCATGAAATTGACTGTGAAAGTCTAGTGTTGAATGGAATTGCAGATGGGTTCACTGCTGCCAGGAGCTCAACAAACCTCTTAGGGCTTGTGAAAGTAGGCTTTGAAGTATCTACTTGGATGCCTGCAGTCTAAATGAGTCATGCTGAAGCTGAGTTTACCTATCTGAACATGGAATAAAAGCAGTCAAAAGGGCTGCAGAGCACCTCGCTCTGTCTCTCTGGAGCAACAGAGGCTGAGGGAAAGCAGCAGAGGTGTGCCTGTTGGGACAACTTGCTAAGGTCTAGCCCTAGCTTTTCCACCTCCAAGCTAGGTGATCTTAGGAGAAGTGGCCTGGTGTCTCTGAACCTAACCTCATGCAACGGTGTCTGCTCTGCAGCATTACGGATTCTCCACATGCAGATGTTACAGAGGCATCAACTCTCAAGATAGCATTCTGTTATGTTTCAAAATGTTCAAAGTGGGGCTAGAGAAATGACTCAGTAGTTACGAGGAATGGTTGCTCTCTAGTGGACCTTGGTAGTGTTTCCGGTACCCATAGTGCAGCTCACAGCTGTGTGTAACTCCAGTTCCAAGAGATCCAACACCCTCTCCTGGTCTCTTTGGGCACTGCAGGAACATGGTACATAGATATACATGTAGGCAAAACCCATGTACTTAAAATAAAAATAAATAATTCTTTTTTAAAAAAAAAACTGTTTAAAGCAAGGATTTCTCCATAATGGATACTTTAATTGTTTTTGGTCAGTTTTGTTTCATCTCCATCATGAAGCCACCTTTTGTGGAGCACTTGGCATGAAAAGCCCACTGAGTTTTTTTTATGAAACTTTATGACTTTGTAGCCAGCAGGAAAGCTTAACATACAGGTACCTGTCCAAGCAGACGGCCTGAGTCCCATCCCCAGATCCCAGTGTTAGACAGCGAGAAATGACTCCTGCAAGAGATTCTCCGACCTCCGTTCACAGCAGTGGCAAATGCATGCACACACACAATCACCGCCACAACACCACCCTGCCACCACATTGTATACATAGAAAAGAAAATATTAACTAGACAAATACAGGGGACTCTAACTTCCTATGACAGCCCAATCACATGTGTATACACATGTGCTACAGTTTCAAGTAGTAGAAAGGTATAGCTTTATACACGGAATTTCTCTTCATATAATCATTTTGAAGTGAAAGGTGGGAAAATTGTTTAGATTACAAAAGGTGGTAATAATGTGTTCACATTCTTTTAGGTTATGTTATATGGCATTGTGTGCTACAAAATTACCTAACTCTTCAAGAATATATTCTCTTGACAGATTTTTGGGACAGCCCAACATTCACAAGTAGACTATCATTGACTTCAAAGTTATTCTAACATCACAATTATTTTTTTACAGCCCCAGAAGCAGCCAAACGTTACTGTGCTCAAATGTGCATGGCTTCTGAGGAGCATCCCAGACCTTGACATCCTAAGTAAGCAACGTTTTGTCTTAATTTTGCATATTGTATATGTTAATTTTGTATGCACTGTTGCTCGCAATGCATCCTTTATGTGGTTCCCACATGCTGAATGGTAGATATCCTTAAAGTGACCTCAAGGACAACAAGTAGAGCTAACAGCAAGGGGGCAGCATCTCAGTGAGGGTGCAGCTCTGTCCCTAACAAACCTCAATTATGTAGTAACTAAAAGAGGAAACTGAGTCATAATTGTTTTTCTTTTTTACCTGATAAATAATATTCAAATATACTTATATTATACATTGTGATGTTTTAAAACACAGCTACACACATGTATACACACTTACATATATATACCTACATACATACCTATACACACATACAAACATATATATATACACATATCTACACACACATACACACCTACACACACCTTAAATTAAACCAAGCTGATTAACATATCTATCATTTTACATACCTGTCTTTCTGATAGTCTGAGCACTTAGTTGATGGGTGCATGATTAATAAAACTCAGAAACTGATTTGGGAGTTCAACCTGAAGATCTGAAAAGTGAGGCAGACAGCTACTGACTCCACCTCGACCTCAGTCCAATGGCGATCCTGCCTCCAGGAATCTCAGAATGACTGTAACTGAGAGTTGTTTCCTCCCATTTTATCCCTCTCTAGGGATGGGATTAAAGACATGCACCGCCTGGTTTCTATGGCAACTATTGGCTACTGGAATTACAGGTGTGTGTTGCCACTGCCTCGTCTGTAAGGCTGGCCAGTGGGGCTGTTTTACTCTCTGATCTCCAGGCAAGCTTTATTTATTAAAATACAAATGAAATGTCACTACACTTAGTTCATACTTATTATCAATTCAGAGATATAGATTATTAACTGCAACCTCCATGTTTTACAGTAGACCTTCAAAATTCAATCCTCCTAAATAAATTTGGAACTCTTAGGCAACATCCGTTTCATACTCCACCTATGGCTCCTAGCAGGTTCTACAACACCCTAGGCTACGATGAGTTTTGCTTGTTAAGATTCCCAATATAAGTGAGATTATGTGGTCTAGCTATGCCTGCTTATTTCACTCAATACAGTCTAGGCCATTATAAATTGATCTGAAATAAATGAATGTCCTAACTGCGTTTTGAGCTATTCCTACCAAGGTTTGGATCTAGGAAAATCTCTGGAGATTTTGGAGCAATGAGTTTTATTATCACAGGTAATTTTTAAAAATTATATCCTTCTGGAGTCTTTCATGGAGTTGAAGAATTTTATAGTTATAGTTTTCCTTAGTTATGATAAAAGATGAAGTAGATATAAATATTGTAACTATAATTCTTGCTTGATAACTGTTTTGTTATATGTCATTTTACTATGTTAAATCCTTCTTTTTTGGTTAAACAGAAAGAGGGAAATGGTGTGGGAGGCCCTTCTGTCCATGTGCAGCTTTCATTGGTTAATGACTAAAAAAAATCCTGTCCTGGCCTGCTGATAGGGCAGAACGTAGGTAGGCGAGGAAGATGGAACTGAATTTTGGGAGGAAGAAAGCAGAGTCAAGGAGTTGCCATGGATCCACTGCCAGAGTCAGACATAATGCCAAAACTTAGCCGGTAAGCCACTGCCACATGGCAATACACATATTAATAGAAATAGGTTAAACTAAGATGTAAGAGTTAGCCAATAAAAAAATTAGGGCTAATGGGCCAAGCAGTGGTTAAATACATACATACATACATACATACATACATACATACATACATACATAAATGTGTACTTTATATGACTGTAGGAAGGTTGTAGCAGCTGCCGGGTCAAAAATACCTGACAAACACAACTGAAGGAATGAGGGCTTCATTATGACAGGGATGGCATGGTGGCAGGAATGTGCGACAACTGGCCACATTGTGTTCCCAGTCAGGAAGCAGAGAGAGACGGATGCTGGTGTTGGCTTGTCATCTCCTTTCCCCTTTTACTCAGTTGAGATTGTGATACACATTTAAGGTGGATTTTTCCTTGTCAGTTACTCCTCCAAGAAAGTTCCTCACCAACATGCCAAGATGATTCTGAATCTAGTCATTTTGGAAGATTCAATCATCATAGATGCTCTACAGTCTCTTTCGGGTGACTCCCTAGCCGTCTGCCTGGTTTATTCTCTACCTCACACCACATTGCCTTTTAACTGATGAACTGCATTGTTACAGCCTCAACACATATCTGCACAGGTGCCCTCAAATTCACACCTCAGTCCCGACTTTTCCTCAGCCCTGCCAGCCTTGCTTTTCTTTGAAACATGACTGTCCCAGACACATCCCAAGTCAAATCTGTTTAAAACTAAGCTAACAGCTTCCCAGGTAACTGCCTCTTTTCTGTGGCCCAGTCTTGATGGCTCTCTTTTCTTCCACCAGGTCACCTCACTCATGAACATACATCTTCCTTGAGTTACTCGCTGGTAGTGTTTGCACATACCTTAAGTTTCTACTTCAGAGATGCCCTCTAGTGCTTCTTTCTTTAGGCATTCTGTTCCCTTGTAAGACTCAACTATATAGCTTCCTCAGCTGTCCTTTAGGTGCCAACCAGTACTCCATATATCTTCTACTCAAATAAACCTTGATAGTGTCTCTTTGTGTCTACATCTTTGAGTGCTCCTGTTTTATATAGGACATCCATTTGGTGAAGTGTGACTTTGAAGGCATGCCAACATTTACAGCCATGTAGTTTTGTTTGGCTTCAACCCCATCCACTCCATCTTAGAGTCTCTGTAATCTGAACTTGGAGCTCCTGGTGGCTCCTCTCTAAACACAACTGAGTTGCCACCTTCATTCCTTTGTTCTCATTACTTATTCCCTTTGTCTGCAATATCCTGATTACTCTTTGAAAACACAGTTATCTTACAAGCTCTAACCAAGCTAAACTGAATCTCCTCCATGAGAAATTAGTCATTATTAGCTTTAACACTTCAGATCACTGACTTTCAGATTTCTCTGAGCCTCTAGAGCAAGTGTGTATCTAGTTAAAATGTCAGTTCTCACTCAAAAGACTTGGATAGGGCCTGAAGTTTTCATGTTCATAAGTTCCCAGATAACCATGCTTCACTTGTCCACAGACCACACATTAACTAGCAGGACGTTAGTCCCTTTTAATTCTATTCTAACTCCTAACATGTCTAAATTTAAGCACATAGGTATGACACAAGACATATAGATATTTTTTCAGGTCAGAAACTAAGTCATATTTATTTTATTCTGTGACTTTATAAAATAATTTGAAATGAATGGATCGGTGTCACCTAGCTGTCCACAAAGATATTAAAAGATCCACCTTATATTCCACATTTGTGGTAAAGGCGATAAGCCAATAGGAGCTTTACTAACATCATCTGTTGTAAGCTATATGTGAAAGCAGGTACTCTGGGCCACCGTCATTTTTACTGTGGTGACTCTCGGGAACCATGAGGATCAGATACTAAACTAATAGGTCATGAAGACAGATTGTTTTATATATTTTTTGTCTTTATTTATGCATCCAAGTCTGTCTCTCTCTGTCTCTGTGTACATGCATGTGTATAAGTACATGTATATTGTAGGGGAGACCCAGCCAATCACCTTGCTTGTAGGGTGGGGTCCCCCGAGGATATTTTTTACTTATAAAGATTGAGGGCGTGCTCCCCGCCTGCCCTTCTGCTTTCCTGTTCTCTGCTGGAACCACACGTTCTGTGAGTCTTTCCCTAATTAAAGCTGAAAATATTTTTATAATTTCTGTCTGCCTTCATTTACGCTGGTACAATTACAGTATATAGATGCGCTCAGAGGTCAGAGGAAGGTTTCAGATCCCCATGGAGTTGGATTTACAAGTGGTATGAGTTACCTGATATGGAAATCAAATTCTGGTCCTCTGAAAGAATAGCAAGCACTCTTAACTATTGGGCCATCTCTCCAGCTCTAAGGAAACAGATTTTAAATTCATGTCTATCTAATCCAAAGTCAGTGTTTTAGCCCATAATTTTCTACAACCACTTTTGGATGTATAGCATGACTTTAGAAGCTAAGATTGAAGAAACAATGACTAGTTCCCCAATTATAGCAGCTCCTAAGTATACTCAATTAGTAGAAAATTAGTAGGGGGTAAAAATGGTGTTCACAGGCCAGCAGTTACAAAGTGTGTCATTTAAATCTCCCCTAGGCACCTTGGCCTTTCCCATCTGATGACTTTACCCTCATGGCCAGTAATTGAGGAGCCTAAATGTCCGCTCATCCATAACAGCTTCCTTGTGTTGCCATCTCAAGGCTCTTGAGAGCATCTGGTGCTACAGTTGGTGACACAAATAGACAGAGTTGGCTCTACAACTCAGGGAAGGTTATTTCTTATCTGTGCTTTAGCCACGATTCTGTTCTTTGCTGAAGCTCAGCTTGAGTTGGAACACGATCCTGCACACTAATAGGCACCGGTGGAAAGAGACACTTGGGCATGTGTAAACCTAGAAGAAAACCCAGCATCCTCTCTTCAGTGGTTTCTACAGTCCACAGACCCAGATACACGCCCACAGGAAAGCGCATTCTAATGTGGAGAAGAGCATCCTGAGGGGTTAGGATGCAGAGGCAGAGAGACCAAACTCAGCTCTCCTCAGAGTATGCAGAGTCAGACCATCGGCCCCAATCTTAACTTTACACATAAGGTTGAAAATGGTGTGATTTCTTTTCCTTTTTCCCATTTTCTTTTTTTTTTTTCATTCATAAAACTTTTATTCCACTTCTATGAACTTTAATACATGTGTTCTTAACAATTATCCTTGGGGTGCTCATGAGAATCTCCTAAGACACGAAAACAACACTAGCCATCATCTGTCACTTCCCTGTTAACTATTTTTACAGCACATGCATGTTAGGCAAGTATCAAAAAAAGAAAAAAAAATCACAAAAGCAAAAAACTAAAAAAAAGTTAAATACATGGGATCTGTCTACCGCTGTGCTTCTCAGGCACGGAGCAGCCGACACGAGCAATTCATTACCGCAGCTTCACTTTTACATTTGTTCTTAGATTGCCTAAACATTTAAATACAAAGAAAATGTGTAGCAAAAATAATGAAAGCAAACAGCAGGTAACTTTACAAATAATGGAATGTGAACCGTTTCTGCCCTTATCAGAGTAAGCTGAGTCACACCTTTGGCCGGAAGCCACTTCTGGGGCTGTGGTCAAGAGTGCGCGTGCAGACACACACGATACCAAGGTGTATCCAAGGGACATTTGTCTGTACCACAGCCTCACAAGTGCTCCAAACCTTAAAGTACCCACAACAACTACACTCATGACTGGAACCCATTATCCCTTTTATTCCCCACCAGTACAAACCAGTATGTAGGCAGTTTTCTTTGCTTAGACATGGAAGCAGTTTTAACACTGGCCCTTCTGAAGCCACAATGTACCAAAAGTACTATGCCAAACATGTATAACTCGTGTAAAAATTCCACATCCCCACATTGGCCACCTCAGGATGAAAACTAGTAACTCCCTAAAGCTAACTGGCTCTACTCCCCTAATATTAAAACATAAAAACCACATGGGAAATATAGAAATTCAAATAGAAGTAACATAAACCTGTCGTAAATCGTAAACAAAAAACTATTTGTGGGACAGCATGGATGACAAACGGTCTACTGTGTAAATTTCAGAACGAGGCAGACAAAGGGTGGAAGGCCGGTTAATTTTCCCCTCCTTCTCCTGCTTCTGCTTCGTCTCCTTGGGTGTCCGATGTCCACAATGTCAAGTTGTCTCTCAGTAACTGCATTATTAGCGTGCTGTCTTTGTAGGACTCTTCACTTAATGTATCAAGTTCAGCAATGGCTTCATCAAAAGCTGTTTTTGCAAGTGAGCAGGCTTTCTCTGGGGAGTTCAGGATCTCATAATAGAAGACAGAGAAGTTAAGGGCCAGACCCAGTCTGATAGGGTGTGTTGGCTGCATTTCCTTTTTGCTGATCTCAAACGCTTCTTGGTACGCTTGCTGTGACTGGTCCACAATTCCTTTCTTGTCATTGCCAGCAGCAACCTCAGCCAGGTAGCGGTAATAGTCGCCCTTCATCTTCAAATAGAAGACTTTGCTTTCGGCTTGTGAAGCATTGGGGATCAAGAACTTTTCCAAAAGAGACAGCACATCATTGCAGATGTCCCTCAGCTCCGTCTCGATCTTCTCTCTGTACTCCCGGGGCATTTGCTGCTTTTTCTCAGCACCTTCCGTTTTCTGCTCAATACTCGAGACGACCCTCCAAGATGACCTGCGGGCTCCTACAACATTTTTGTAAGCAACAGAGAGAAGATTCCTCTCCTCGTTGGATAGCTCGGCTCCCTGCTCAGTCACAGACTTCATGCAGGCTGCCATGTCATCGTATCGCTCAACCTGCTCGGCCAGCTTGGCCTTCTGCACCAGCTCATTTTTATCCATAACTGGATATTCTGTGTCCGGAGTGGGTGGCGGCACACGGACCCGGCTCGGCAGTCTCTGGGCGGCGGCGGTAGCGGTGGTGGCGGCGGCGAGCCTGAGACTCTGTCCCTGATCTGGTTGCTCACAGGCTACAGCGGCCTTTCCCATTTTCTTTATGTCCCTGATTTCTTGATAAAATTCCTTTCAATACAACAATTCAGTTTACAGTAAAAGGAAAAATACAAAGTTATAGCCTCCAGTTTCTTAGTAACCAGAGGTTTCTGTTTGTTTGTTTTTTTAATATCAAAATCTAATAACATATAAGCTATAGTCTTACCTATTCATGAACATGAGTTTTTAATAGTGAGTTAGTTTAACACAAACTTGGATTTTTTAAAATTGCACCTCTTAAATAAATTACTTCCCCTTCATGCAGCTCAACAACAACAATACAAAATCCTGAATTTTGTCATTAAAGCAAGAATTCACATTTTATTTCTTTGTAAAGTTTAAGTTACATTTTGAGAATATTGTCTCTAAGTCTGACTCAGAATTCCTACAACACAATCATAGATTTCAAATTACTCCTTTTTCTAGAAACATAGTCCTATAGTGACCATGATCCTATTTGATAGGTAATTTCCTTCTCAACAGGATCTGAATTGACATGGAAACAAATCTCTGACTATATTTATGAGGGTATTTCCAGAAAAATTAATTGAAGTAGAAAAATCGACCCTGAATGTGTATGGTACCATCCTTTTGGCAAAGGTCCTACATTGAGTAAAAAAGAGAAGATAAACTGGCTGGGTGTTTCCTGATGGTGGGTGGGTTGTAACTACTGCCTCTCAGGCCAGCGACTGTGCCTGACCCTCCATGGTTGACTGCCCCTCAGACCATGAACCAGAACAAACCTGCTTTCATTCCTCAAGCTTCTACTGTCAGGAGTTCTGTCACAGCATGGAGGAGAGTCACTAGCAGATCCCAGAAAGGTCCCTGTGAGATGAGTAGTCTCTTATTTTCTCAAACCACAAAGCCGGGCGGTGGTGGTGCACGCCTTTAATCCCAGCACTCGGGAGGCAGAGGCAGGAGGATCTCTGTGAGTTCGAGACCAGCCTGGTCTACAAGAGCTAGTTCCAGGTCAGGCTCCAAAACCACAGAGAAACCCTGTCTCAAAAAACCAAAAAAAAAAAAAAAAAAAAAAAAAAACACAATGAAATGCAGACAAGGAGTTGGAGTTGTAGATGCATATCCTGCATTCTTCGGATTTTGTCCAAACCAGAATTCTTGTAAAGTTAAATAATACTTGTATTCCCAAAATAGTTACTAAATGTCTGACTACACCCAGTAATAATAAATTAAAAACTATTTTTATTATTACTATTACTACTACTACTACTATTTTTGAGACAGGGTTTCTCTGTAGTTTTGGAACCTGCCCTGGAACTAGCTCTTGTGCTCATGTTGGCCTCGAACTCACAGAGATCCACCTGCCTCTGCCTCCCGAGTGCTGGGATTAAAGGTGTGCACCACCTCCACCTGTCTCAAAGCTATTATTTTTTAATCTAACAGAAATTTTCCTTTAGCTTAAAACTTAAAATAACAATCCTACCTTGTACATATTGATTAGGCATTTGATACAAATATTCTAATTCAATGAATAACTGAGGAAATTTTGTACATTATTAAAAGGTATCTCATTTTCTCTTTGTATATGAATATTTCATCTAATTTATTATAGGAAGAGCTCCCCGAAGAAGGTTTAAGTTTTTACTTACCTACTCAACAAGTGTTCATTGAATACACAGTATTACAGGCACTGTTTATAGTCATTATGGGCAAAGCAAGTTTGAAGGTGAAGAATTGCTACCACCAATGGGTACTCTCCTCTGTAGCCTCATTGGATTAATCAAGTCATAAGTTTGGAATTATGAACTTTATGGCATTTCGACTGTGTATCCACATAGCTCTTTAAAAATTATTACCACCATGAGGCCTAGTTTAAAAGTCCCCCAAAATTGTTTTTTTTTAAAAAAAAAAAAAAAAAACCTTTATGTAACTAGAACAATACAGGTATGAAATTAGTGCTCACTAAATGTGAGTGACTTGATTTACTGATTCACTCCACACATGAGTAACACAGCACATGATTGACATGCACATCTGGTACCCCGATAGTAAAGTGGTGTAGTCGGTGACTGAAATAACTAGGAAACAGTGGGGGGGAACAGTGGGGGGCATGTCTGTGAAATAAGACATCCATTTCGTCAGCGGTCGAAGCTGCATGACTGACATTTGCACATTCACTGTCAGCTTCTTCCAATCCTGTGCATGTTTGAACGATCTCACAAGTATGAATTAAAGATGCTGCTACAGTTTGATAGTGTCCCATCCCCCAGAGGTTTGTGTTAAAGACTTGTATCACAAGGTGTTGCTATTTGGAGCTATATGTCAGGTGTTGTCAGAGATTTTATCAGTCATTGGTACGATGTTGTCAAAATGAGTTGTGGAAACCAGAGCTCTTCTTCCCATTCCCATTTGCTTCCCAAGAGAGCACTCTGTCTCCACCGCACGGCTGACAGCATTGCTGGACGTCTGAGAGTAGTGGGACCATGTCGCCGTTGAGAGAACGGCTGAAAATGTGGGTGGAACTGAAGCGTATTTCTCACAAGTCATTTATCTTGAGTGTTTGGCATAGTGGTTCACAGATAACTAATGCAGGTATATATGTGTGTGTGTATACGTACAAATATTTTACTTCAAGTTAAGCTTTGGTGCACAGGAGGTCTTAGACAGAAGTTATAGAGTATTAGTGATCTAAATGACTGTATTTTACAGGAAAACTTCCAAGCAGGCATGGTTGTACACAGCTATAATTCTGGCACTTATGAGAATGAGGCAGGTGAATTATGAGTTTGATGCTAACATAGGCACCTAGGCAACACCTCCAAACAACAAAAATCATTCTGGTTTTCCTCCTGGAAGTAAAGCCATGGGCAAAACTTCTGACTTATTTCCAGACTTTGAAGAAATGGCTGCCATCGTGGAGGACACTGGATACCATTTCCCAGAACATGGCTCTGAGAACTGTCCTCCTAGAATGACTTCAATGATAAGTGATGAGCACTTATTTTCTCCACATGACCTATATAACCTAAGATCAGCTGACAGCCCGTCACAGTGCAGAAGAGTTTTCATTTCCACATAAGCCAAAAACACTATTTCTTGTGAAAATGTTCAAATAATCCTCAAGATGTAACATGTGAGTTTTGTCGAGCACGTTCTTTCATTGCCCATCCATTTAATTTAGGTTAATAAATTACCCATGTGAATTTTGTTACTTTACATTTTTCCAAGTATTTTAGAAGTAGGAAACGGGAGCTTCCTTGAACCCTTTATGCAGAGCTTGGGAAAGGGTGTGCACAAAGTTAAAATAGACAAAGAAACAGAAAGAGGATAATAATTTCACCAGATGTCACAGGGTTGTTAGAAGCAAACCACGGGGGGTTATCAGGCTGATCACGTGGGTACGGTGCGGGAAAAGAAACATGACTGAAAATGGGAGTCAGACATGAGAGTGGGTTAGACAAAGACAGTAAGCAACTCTGTCAAAACCAAGGAGAGCAGAACCTGAGCCGACTGGGCCTCAGGGGTTAGATACAAGACTGGCACACTTCAGAGAATGGCCTGCTCCTCTCTGCAATCACATCATCTACTTATAGCTGGTCTCTTAAGCATGGTGTCCTAGTGGTAAGACAAAATATTTTTTCCTTTTAAAATTATCGGGTAGCCATAGATCAGAAACTATACAAACATTGGCAGCACATTTTAAGAACAATAAGAAAAGAATTGCAGGCCATCTGACCTAGGCTCCAGTGAACAAACTCAAGAGAGTCACATCTCACCACAACCCTAAATATCAAGAGCCATCAGAAGAGGAAGCAGGAATAGGGGATGGTGTTCAATGACTTTTAGACACAAGACATAGAAAACCATAACTGGCTTCAACAGGTAAGTTTGTTAGGCAGCAAGTCCTCCAGACTGATTACTGCCTAACACCTGTTGAAGCCTGCTGTGGAAGCAGGGTGGTACCCAGAGCACCTATCCTTGTTGGAAAGATAGAAAATACAATTCCCAAGCATTCACATCTTAAGAGGAAAAAAATGACCTTTAAAAAAACAAAGAGTTCCTCTTCTTTTTTTTGTTTTTGTTATTGTTTTTATTGAGCTATATATTTTCCTCTTCTACCCTCTCCCACAGTCCCCATGCTCCCAGTCTACTCAGATCTTGAAAAGGACCTTTTAATAATGTTTCAAACAAAACTCCCCTGAGTCATGTTTCTCAGAACTGGATCATGGAGGGCACCCAGGAGAGCACAGAGTACGTCACCCTTAGGTTATGTCTCCTCACTGATGCTTCTCATTGTGGAACAAAGAAAGTCACTATTGAAGACTCAACCATGACATCTGACACAAGCTAGTGGATGGAATGAAACATTCCTGGGAGAATGAATCAATGTATTTGTGCTCTTGGAGGTAAAGAAGAACATAGAAAGGACAAACATGGGTCAAAGTTACAATGATAATGAAGCAAGGTAACATTTTATCTTTCAAGGGTATAGGTCATAGGCAGAGCAAGAATACCACTGTACAATGTATCTGTACAATGGCCACATACAAAGTATCCTGTAAACTGTTATTCCCACTGTCTTAAAAGCATGGAACTGAGCTTAAACCAACATAAAAGCCAGAAGAGCTTTCTCTGCCCTGCAGCAATAACAAAAAGCTGAGCAAGGACATGTCTCTGCTCTTCTTGTAAAGCCTATGAAAGCTTGATAATTTTGTGGCTTTGAAGATACTAGCATCCAGACCCCCTTGGCATACTGAGCACCCAACACAAGCGTGGTAGGATAACAGAGCTTAAGTGCTTTCGGCTGGAGCTGGAACAGGTCAGTCATTGGTACCTCTAGGAGAAGAAAGAATATGGTGTGTTTCCAGGAGTCTACATTTGCTAATCTGTTAGTGAACCCAGGTAAGAATCACTGTAAATACTGGTAAGGAGCTGAGTTCTTGGGTCTGGCCTGGGGGTAACCCTAATTTTAGAACAAATATAAAGCCAAGTGACATTAGGTTAAACTAGATGAGATTATATTACATTAAATTAGATTCAACATAGGAAATTCATGGAGTGGGATCTCAGACTGCTTACCTGTGTGAATATAAATCCTAGTAATACATATGTTCAGTGATAAATTGCATTTTACCCAATGGTTCAATGTCCCTTCTCTCTAAGAAAATGATCTGTTACTTTGAGGGTCATAAAACACCAAATGTAGAAAACAAAAAGGCCATGTGTTTCTATTTTATTATAATTACGATCTGTGCAATATTGGGGAAATACTTATACTGGAAAGTTGTCTTCTTTTTAATGAAGTTCAACATTAACTCGAGCTTTTGTATTTGGAATGGTGACCTTACCCTCTGCCTTTTTGGGTACAGTGACCATGTACCATTGCCTCAATGGAGGTGGTAGTCACTTGACTGAATTTAGGCTTAAAAGCACAACCTCATGGGAATGGGGGTGGATACCTCCTGCCATTTCTGAAGAAAATAAACACTTAAAGTGCCATGCTACACATTCCCAATAGTGGCTGCTCCTCCAGCCTTGATCCTCAGCACAAGACGACTGGTATCCCTGAAGCCACTTGATGACACACTGGAGAGAAGAATGTTGAGAACAGGAAGGGTCAGAAGCCAAACGTAGACCAAGGATGGCATGAAGTCCGAGAAAACACACAGCCTGTGTCCAGGAGCAGGAAAGTGGATTTCTCTAGCTGATGAGCTCCATCGGAGTTTCCTGCCAGAAATACCACATCTACATGGCAACGCCTGTTGTTTAGATGGACGGTTGGTTTGTAGCATGGAGCAGTTGGGTTTGGTTTTGAGGCGGGGGTCCTGTGGCCAAAGCAGGCCTCCAACCAACTTCCTAAATAGCCAAGGATTACCTTGAACTTCTGATATTCCTGCATCTACCTCCAGAGTGCTGAGATAATAGGCTTACACCACTGCAATCAATTAAGTCAGCACTGGGGACTAAAAAGGCACACTACCAATTAAGCTGTATCTTTGTCTCCTGGCTTCTCTTTTATAATTTTTAGGTACACATTACATTTAGTTACTTTTTCTTCTTTTGTATGGGAAATAACCACTTATACTGTATAATAAGTAACTTTATTAAAATATTTATTCTTCAAATACTTTATTTCTAGGAGGTCTTATATTAGACAGTTGTCATTTCCCTAAGTGACTGATTGAAATTTACTTTTTAAATGAAATTTTAAATTTAAAAATTTTAAAGAACTGTGTTTATTCAAAACAATAACCCAAAGCACAATTTTTGGAAAGGAAATTGAATGAGAATGCCATTTAAACTGATTTGGAAAATTCATTTAAATGTGCACTCAAATTATGAACTTTTCCTATTTCTATTTTCTAAGCATCTAACCAATACCTGAGGTATAAAACTGAGAACTTCAGTGTAATGGGTACGTGCACATCCTCACACACAGACTTCTGAAAGGCTTTCCTATGCCTTTCATACTCTACATCACCGACTGACTTCGCATTGCTGACATATGATTGTCACAATTCCCTAGGTTTGCAGTCATCCCCCAGCTCTGCATTTAGATGGTGGCGTGATGGAGCCCAACACTGATATTAAGTGGTGTTTTCCTGCTCTCTGCAGATGTGACTTCTGCAACTGTCTGCTCTTAGTCCTGTAGGGCTGACTATGCCTGACTTGTTGCAACACTAGAGGATAAACCTCGGTCATTTCAAGTGGAATCAGTCCCCAGCCTTGCCTACATTTTAACCCCATGACTATATAATTACAGAAGCATGGGGGGGGCAGGGTACATCATAGGATCAATTGTCCTCCTTCAGTCAGAACTGTTTCTGCAGCTGTACCTGAAACACTCCTTAGGATGAGCTTGCTGATTTTTTTGTCAACAAGGAAATGTCAGCCAGACCTGGTATTTAACTCATTTGCACTGTGCAGTTTGAAGCTCACAAGGTGCCAATTAAAAAGCAAGAGGAGAGCCAGAGGCACCTGTCTGTCAGCTCGGCAGGAGTGAGATCTAATATTAATTATTAAAGTGACTTGGAATTAGCAGTGACTAAGCCAGAAGAATGCACTTTTCAAGCTCAATGGGAGCCAAAACGCTACACTGAGAATTGAGCAGACAAAAAGTCTTCTCACTGAAGCAAGTGGGAGTCAGATGAGCTGTCTAGAGGCTGTCTCTAACGGCATCATTAAATGTCTAAACAATGGCTCAGTGCAACACTTAACAAATTCTCATGTTTCTTTGAAAATACTGACAAGGTCATCCATCAGTCAGAAAGGTAGAAAATTCTTGAAAAAGAACACAGTTGAATAGCTTAAACTGTCTAATTTCAAGATGTGTAAATAGTTAAGGCTATGCAATACTGGTGCACTGATGGCCACATGGATTCTAGAGGAATAACTAAGGGTCTTCTTTTATATTCTCATGGTATAAAGCCACAAGGACCTACAACACTATTCATGAAAGAGAGCACAGACAACCCAAATGTCCATCAGTTGAAGAGCAAAGCAACTGCAGTGTGCCTACACAGGTAGTTCCAACCAGAAAACAACTGTATTGTGCCTACGCAAGGAGCTCCAACCTACACAGAACATGACTAATCCTAGATGTGGTTGAGGAGAAGGATTTTACTGTAGTTAAATGGGAACATATGGCCAGAGGATCTGGAAGAGTCCAGACTAAACATGGCTAACATAATAGACAAGGCCATAAGGAGGGGAGAGCAAAGAAAAAGAGAAAAAAGAGGAGAGAGGCACTACAAGAACTAAAAGAGCCCACAGGAAACAAGAGTGCAAAAACCGCAATGACCAAGTTTATAGAAATCAAAGGTTGGAGGAAGAGGGAAGAAAAGCTCTTGGCTGGAGAGGTTTAGGGTAGTGGCAGGGTAAGAAGTGCTGGAAGGAGCCATCGGTAGTGGGTTGCTATAAATCTAAATACTTTGTATTGGTATGGATCTTGGTTTATTGATACAAATTTTTGGTCAATTTTGTTATATGTATATTTATGCTCTTGATTAAGGTATTGTGTTTATGCAGTTTATTTTAAAATGTAGTATAATTAAGAAATACAGGTTAATAGATAGTCATCTGTAATAGTCAAGCTTGTAGTCGTGTTAGTTAGGTTTTCTAGATACATAAATATATATTTCAGTTAGATAGATAATCTTCAAACTTTTCAAAGAGTAACAGAATATGACATTTAAAATGTTTTAAGAATTTGGGACATTTCATGACAATGAGACATCTCTGCTCCTGGCAGTACTAAGAGGAAGATGGGCATTGAAGAGGCTCATTATGGAGTTTCATAGCCATTTGGACAAAAAATTGTTCTTGCCTAGATTGCTTGATGGTATGCTGTATTAACTGAATATGCAGGACCCACAGAAAAATGACTGCTGAACTTGCCTAAAGGTAAAACAGTCCTTTGGGGTTCATGCTTCATGAAAGAGTCTGCCAGACATTCTGCAGAACATAGAAGAAAGTGACTGACAAACTGTCCTGCTTTGTGGAAAAGTCTGCTGGATACCCAATGATAGAGAAGAACTTTGAGTGACTATCCAAGCAGTGAGATGTCTCTGTCATTTCTAGAGTTTTGGAAGTTGCTTACAATGCACTTCCTTTTAACTTCGGTAATACTATATCATTCCAGGATCTTTGATGGTGTTGAAGAAGAGATAAATATAACTATAGTTTTCCTTAGTTATGATAAAAGATAAAGTAGCAAATATTATAACTGTAATTCTTGCTTGATACCTGTTTTGTTATATGTAATTTTACTATGTAAAAATTAAAACCCTCCTTTTCATTTGAACAGAAAAGGGAAAATGGTGCGGGAAGTCCTTCTGTATATGTGTTGCTTTTATTGGTTAAAAAAGAAGCTGCTTAATAGAATATAGCCAGGCTGGAAGAGATATACATAGAGAGAGAGTGGACACAGTTGGGGAGAAGCCATGTAGCTGCCATAGGAGACAGACTTCACCAGAGCCCATTGAAACTTTGCCAATAGGCCACAACCTCATAGTAATGGATAGGTTAATGGAGATGGGTTAGTTTAGGATATAAGAACTATATATGCCTAAGCTGTTGGCCAGACAATACTGCAAATACATAGTTTCTGTGTGATTATTTTGATTATGGACAGATGGGAATGAACAATCAGCCTTCCCCAACACTGGGTGAGATTTACCTTAGGCCTATCTGAGACTTGACATGAAGGAAGTACTAATTCATGCTACAGCACAGGTAAACATAGAACACTGTGCACTTCCTTAAATAAATAAACCAGATACAGAAGGCAATGTGGTTTTTTTTGAATTGTTTTAATTAGAATTTCTATAGCTGATAAGAGACACCATGACCACAGCAAGTCTTATAAAGGAAAACATTTAATTGGGGTGACTTGATTACATTTTCAGAGGTTCAATCCATTATCATCATGGCAGGGAGCATGAAGGTCTGAAGGCAGACATGGTGAACAGTATCCTGAGCATCAGAAACCTCAAGGTTCTCCCCCACAGTGGCACATTTCCTGCAACAAGGCCATACCTCCTCTAACAAAGCCCCTAATTGTCCTAATAATACCACTTCCTACAAGATTATGAGGGCCAATTACATTCAAACTACCATATTCCACTCCTTGGCCCCCATAAGTTTGTAAGATTATCATAATGCAAAATTCATATAGTCTAACTTAAAAAGTCTCCATAATCTATCGCAATCTAACAATGTTTAAAAGTCCAAAGTTCACAAGTCTCTTCTGAGGTTGACACATTCTCTTAACTATAATCACCTGTAAAAAATAAAAATAAAAAATCAGAGCACATACTTCCAACATATAATGGCACAGGATATACATTACCATTCCAAAATGCATGGAAGAGATCACAGCGGAGAAATACTAGACCAAAGCAATACCAAAAATTAGCTGGGCAAACACCAAACTCTTCATCTCTATGTCTGATGTCAAAAACGCTCTTCTGCTATCCAACTCCTTCAGCTTTGTTAACTGCAACACAGTTCTTTCCCTGGGGCTGGTTCTACTCCCTGTTAGCAACACTCCTTGTCAGGTATCCCATGACTCTGGCATCTCTAACATCTTGGGTTGTCCACAGGAATCCAGGTTGAAACTTCACAGTTTCACGAATGGCCTCTCTACTAGACCTCCATTCAGAACACCCCTCACACATGCCTGGCCTCACTGGCTTTCCTTAATCTCAGGGATAAATTCTATAACCTGTTTCTTCTGTTCTTAACTCTCAATCCAGAACCATGTAACCAAAGCTGCCAAGTTCTGCTGCTTTCTGGAGTTGGAACATGCCCCCCTTGTTCATCTGTTTTCTGTACTTTACCTCCTAAGATGGGCTGTTCTGAAACTGGATCTTTATACTAGGCTGACCTCAAACTTCAGAGATCTACCAGCCTCTGCTTTTCTAGGGCTGGGATTAAAAATATGCACCACCATGCCTGGCTCTAAGTTTTTCTTTAATTCTTTTTCACAAGTTGGAAATTTAACTAGATGGGGTTTTGCCTTGAGGTCACTATTCCCTTTATTCCTTTTTTTAGTTTGCTTATCTCCTTGAACACAAAACTTAGCTTGATTCCACTTTTTGGTTCTCTTTTTCTTCTCAAATATCTTTTCTTGCTCAAATTGCTCCTTTTCATTGTAAATATTCATCAGAGTTAACACTAAAACCACATGGCAGAGTCTAGACTAGGCTGTTTTGAGATTTCTTCTTTCAATGGAATTAATCCAAAAGTCTTCACTTTAGCCTCAGGCAGGCTCTTTGGACAAGGGCAAAAAGCTGTCACTTTCTTTACCAAAATATCACAAGACCAGTCTTTAGGCCACATTTTTCTCTTCTTAAACCTCTTGATCCCTGCAGTTCATCAAATCACAGTCAGCACCACTGTCTTCTATGCTCCTACTAGTATGGCCCACTAGGCAGTGCAAAAAGCATTCCACAGCTTTCCTCACCCAAACTCCCCAAGTCCATATTACTGCAAGTAAAACCATGGCCAGGCCTATCACAGCAATTCCACAGTTCCTGATACCATCTTCTATCTTAGTTAGGGCTTCTATTGTTGTGAAGAGACACCATGGCCATGGCAGCTCATATAAAGGAAAACATTTCATTGGGGTGGCTTGCTTACAATTTCAGAGATTCAATCCATTATTATCATGGTGGGAAGCATAGAGGCATGCAAAAGGCAGACATGGTCCTGGAGAAGTACTTGAGAGTCCTATATCTTGTAGGCAACAGGAAGTTGACTGTGACATTGGGTGGTATCCTGAGCATATGGACTTCAAAGTTCACTCCCACAGTGACACACTTCTTCTAACAAGGCCACACCCACTCCACAAGGTCATGCCTAATAGTGCCACTTCCTATAAAATTATGGGGGCCAATTACATTCAAACTACCACATGCATTTATGCTATTTATATGGAATGCCCAGAACGACCACCAAATTCAGAGAAATGGAAAGTGAATGATCACTGTTTGCCAGAGATAGAGTTGGTGGAAGGGAGAATGGAGAGAATCTGCCAGAGAGTGATTAATATGTGATGAATGTCACTCTCTGGGCTGATAAACACATTCCCACATTGAAGACTCACACACTTGCACAATGTGGCTAAATTAAATCCTCAAAAACAGATTGCATTTTGCTTATACCACAGAATTATAGATGTTTAAAAGGTTAGGATTATGGAATGTGAATCGTATAACTATGAAGTTAATGCTCTACTCATTAGATTAACACAGAAATGAGTGGTAAGTCCCAGTACATATACATACATAGATTAATTCTTCTGGAGCTCATTGTGCTTTGCCTATCACTGTTTTGCCAGTAGTCTGACTCAGTCATTCTGCTAAACTTATTCTGGATATAGATAATAGGAAACTATTCCAAAGTCATACCTCAAAAGATCCTGTAACATTTTGTATTAGGAACTTTACATATAACTGAGTCGAAATACCTAACCAAAGCAACCAAATGAAGAAAGAGATTATTTTATCTCATACTCCCAGGAATACAGTTGTGGCAGTTTGAATGAGAACGGTTTCCATGGGTACATATATTGAATGCTTGGTCACCAGGAAAGGATTACAAGGACTGGATGTGGTCTTGTTGGAGTAGCTATGGACCTGTTTGAAAAGAAAATGTGTCACTTGCACTTGGGGAAGGGTTTTAAGGTTTCAGAAGCTCAATCCAGGCCCAGTATCACTCTCGCTTCCTGCTGCCTGTCAATCTATATACAGAAATATCATCTACTTCTCCAGCACCATGTCTGCCTGCTCACTACCATGCTCCCTGCCATGACAATAATGGAAAGCTATAAATAAACTCCCAATTAATCATTTTCTTTTCTAAGTGTTGTGTTGGTCATGGTTTCTCTTCACAACAATAGAACAGTGATGAAGAAGGAAGTGATCCTGGCAGAGAAAGAACAGCAGGATTAGAAGACAGCTGGTCACATTTGATTCACAGTCAGAAGGCACTGAGCATGCCTGTGCTCAGCTAACTTTCTCCTATGCATCCAGTCTAAGTCCTTAGTCCACAGAATGGCACTGTCCACATTCAGGATGGTCTTACCGGCTCTGTTAAAGTAATCTAGATAATCCCTCACAGGCCCAATTGGGGTCTCCATAAGATTCCATTGAGTGGACCACCAATATTAACCATCACAATGTGTGATAACAAAAACTAGAAACTCTCAGACATCCACAGGGCTGCAATACATTCAATATCCAGTACAACCACAACCACATGGCTGCAGAAACATGAGTAGGACGTGTGCTAGTTCAGGAAGGTTTTCAAGACATGTGAGCGTGTCTTATCAAAAAATCCTGAGAAGTACAATACCCTGGCCACATTTTATCAAAGAAAAATTTAAATATAAAAACATTAGAAGTGAATTGATTATTAGGTTGGCAGCTTCACTGCAACACACGGGCTTCTTACATCATTCAAGGAGCAGATGCACGGCACTGACCTGGAAACTGACTTGGGTTAGAATTCTCAGGCTGCAGCTTATTAACTATGCCAATCTGGGCAAGGTGCCTTGCTTTGTTCACTCATTTCAGATAAAAATGAGAGTATTTTTTTCACAGAGTCATAAAGAATAGCATATATACTACATGTGGATTTTAGAAATCTGTAATAAGTAATCTTGCATAATTTTTCAATGTAAAAAAATGCCCTATCATATGACAAAAGCATTTGTTCAACTATGTTCATAGAAGCATTATTTGTAATAGCCAGAACCTGGAAGCAACCTAGATGTCCTTCAATGGAAGAATGGATGAAGAAAGTGTGGAATATATACACATTAGAGTACTACTCTGCGGTAAAAAACAATGATTTCTCAAATTTTGCATGCAAATGGATGGAAATAGAAAATACTATCCTGAGTGAGGTAACCCAGACCCAAAAAGAAGATCATGGGATGTACTCACTCATAATTGATTTCTAGCCATGGATAGGGGCCACTGAGTCTATAATTTGTGATCCTAAAGAAGCTAAATAAGAGGATGAACCCAAGGAAAAACATATAGTTATCCTCCTGGCTATGGGAAGTAGACAAGATTGCTGGGCAAAAAATTGGAATCTTGGGAGTGGAGTGGGATGGGGTAAGGGGAGATGGGGAGAGAAAAGTGTGAAGGAGAGATTGAGGGGAACTTGGGGAAACGGGATGATTGGGGATAAAGGAAGTTTGGATAGGTGAGCAGGGAAGCACATATCTTAGTTAAGGGAGCCACCTAAGGGTTGGCAAGAGACTTGAACCTGGAGGGGCTACTAGGTGCCCAGGGCAATGTCCCCAGTTAGTTCCTTGGCCACCTGAGGATAGGGAACCTGAAATGAACCTATCCTATAGCCATACTGATGAATATCTTGCATATCATCATAGAACCTTCATCTAGCGATGAATGGAGATAGAGACAGAGACCCACACTGGAGAACCGGACTGAGCTCCCAAGGTCCTAACGAGGAGCAGAAGGAGGGAGAACATGAGCAAGGAAGTCAGGACCACGAGGGGTGCACCCACCCACTGAGACAGTGGGGCCGATCTATTGGGAGCTCACCAAGGCCAGCTGGACTGTGACTGAAAAAGCATGGGATAAAACCGGACTCTCTGAACATGGCGGACAATGAGAGCTGACGAGAGGCCAAGGACAATGGCACGGGGTTTTGATCCCACTTCATGTTCTGGCTTTGTGGGAGCCTAGACAGTTTGGATGTTCACCTTCCTAGACCTGGATGGAGGGGGGAGGACCTTGGATTTTCCACAGGGCAGGGAACCCTGACTGCTCTTGGGACTGGAGAGGGAGGAGAAGAGGAGTGGGGGGAGGGGGAGAGGGGCAGGAGGAGGGGGAGGGAAATGGAGGCGGGGAGGAGGCAGAAAAATTTTTTTTCAATAAAAAAAAATAGTTCTCATGGAAACTCCAAGTCATAGTCCACTCTTAAATTACTGACAGCATAGATGTTCTTAATCTAGCAGCTCTAATGCTTGGGACTAATCTCTCTTCCTTTGGGGTGCTTGATTTTTCTGCACTTTCAGTTCCTACACCCATCTACTCTGTGCGCCGAGCTGTCCTGAACATTAAGGACACTGGGCGGAGTCAGCACAGTACAACAGTGGACTCCAGGGAAGGGCTTCTGGCAGTGGCAGGGCGAATACGCTGTGGTAGGAGGGAAGGGTGGAGCCCCCTGCCGGTGGCTTCTGAGCATTTGTCATGAGTGTGCTTTTCACGTCCCACCTAGTAGGGATGTAAGGTAGAAGTGAGTGCATACCGGACCTTCTTATAGACTGCTTTTGAGTCTGTGTATTTTCTTTATCTGCTTTCATTTTTTCCTGTGCAATAACAGAGTATCATTGTGCAAAACAAGGAAATCTGGGACCCAAAACGCATGGCATAATTGCAGTTTTCCACTGCTAGCAGAATGTAGTCAAATTAGAAGCCACCTACCCTGTATAAACTGGGTTTCTTCATTTGATGAAAACACCCGTAATGACACTGGCATCATATCTTGGACATAGATACCGAAAGGTTCAATCAGCTAATGATTCTTTTCCTCTTGTCCCCATGCTCTCCCTTAGTTTCTCATTCATTTTCATATGAGGCAACTTGAACTTTCTGACTTTGGAGAAGATCCCCTTTATTCCTTGAACTCAGTGAAATGCACAAGCTTCATGCATATGGAGAGATGACTCTCCTGTATGGTGGTTTTTGATCTGTAAAGTTCTTTTTACACAGTAATTCAAGGAGCTTAAACAATAGAAAACTTGAGCTGGGGCAATAGATCAGAGGTTAACCCCATAACTATTCTCACAAAGGAACCAAGTTTGGTTCCCAGTATCGACATTGCATGCCTCGCTGTCTGAGACTCCAGCTGCAGGTGACCTGACACTTTCTTGTGAACTCTTGTCACCTGTACTCATAGGTACACATACCACACACATATATGTGCATAACTTAAAACTAAAAAAAATATTTTTGAAAAAAAATAGAAAGCCAGACATGGTGCCACATACCTTTAATTCCAGTACTCAGAGACAGAGGCAGATTTCTGTGAGTCTGAGGCCAGCCTGCTTTACAGAGCAATTTCCAGGACAGTCAGGGCTACACAGATAAAACCTGTCTCCAAAAACCTAAAACTAAGAAAGAAGAGAGAGAGAGAGAGAGAGAGAGAGAGAGAGAGAGAGAGAGAGAGCCTTCAAGGCACTTAGAAATGCTAGTTCATATTGGGTTTATCTGGGTAGCATCTACAAACCAGAAATGGGAGACCCAAAGGACTACAACAACTTATACAGAAACTTCTGTGTGACAGTGGACTTGATGCTGGAAGTCCTTGGCTAGCGTCACCATCCCCAGCACTGCCATGCTTGGCACTGTTTCCCTGTGCATAGTTCAAGCTGAGACTAAGTATTCACTAGCCATTTCATTTCACTGACTAGGAAAAAATATATTCCTGCTGTGACCAGAACTCTGTTCTCTACTTATTCACATTGTATTTAAAGGAAACAAGGAGATTTCTTTATAATAATAGCTTTTTCCAAGAAAGCACAATATGAGGAACCTTAAAAATCAGAATGTTTCCTGGGGTGACAGAAACAGAAATCCACTCATCCCAGATGGAGAACAGGAAAGGCAGACCACAGAAATTACTCTACCCAGTTTAGCTTAATGGAATAGTGAGCGTACTTGAAAAACCCGCAGAAACATGGATGACCCACAGGCATCTGCACCACAGAAAGACCTACCATAGCCAGAGCAAAGACCCATGAAAGCTGTGTCCCACCTACCATAGCCACAGCACAGACTCACGAAAGCTGTGTCCCACCTACCATAGCCACAGCACAGACTCACGAAAGCTGTGTCCCACCTACCATAGCCACAGCACAGACTCACAAAAGCTGTGTCCCTGGAACTTCCTGTCCTGCTTTCTGGCCACCAAAGAGTCTCCTCCAACTAGCAAGTGTGGACTTCCTCTATAAACCCCGGGAAGGGTCTCGTGCATTGTAAATGCTACACCAGTTTCGTGTGTCTCGGAGGTTTTATGAATTTCCTGAGTCTTTTGAGCCCCCTTCCCCCTCTTAGACGAAATATATCAAATAGTAGGAAACAGCCACAAACCAGGGCCTAAGTCTCTTTAGGAAAATACTATGTTTTTATTTATTTAGTGTGTTCATTTCAATACCTGATGTCTTAGTTACATTTCTATTGCTGCAACAGAACACCATCACCAAGGCAAAAAAAAAAAAAGTACTTTGTTTAAATTTACAATTTCAGAGGCTAAGTCTGTGATGGTGTTGCGGAGAGCTTATATCTTGATTCGCAAGTTTGGGACAGAAAGAGCTAAAAGAAATGACTAGGGTTTTGACATTCAGTGACACATCTCCTCTAACAAAATTATACCTTAATCCTTCCCAAACAGTTCCACCGGCTGGAGATCAAATATTCAAATACGGGGTCACCTTATTTAAACTGCTACACCTGAGTTCATCCCACCTTTAGTTTCCAATTTGAACTCTCCTTTCCAAAGCATGTTTATCATTAATATACCCTGCCACTGCTGACATTTTGAGTCCCCATTCAAGTTTTTAATACCTGTGTCCATTAACTTCTGACAATTTATATTTTTCAAGTAAAACAAAACAAAAAACCAAGGATTTCCTGAAATGTAGTATATATGTGTGCATGCCTGTGTATGTGTGTGCATGTGTGCATGCATGTGTGTGTGTGTGTGTGTCTGTGTTGGGTGGCATGTGCTGTGCTTTACAGTTCTGATCTTCAGAGGAGCAAGATTCTGATGCCCTGAACACAATTAGACAAAGAAGATCTCTGTGTTAGCAATGTCCAGGAAGCCTCTTAACTAGTTCCCTTTGTTCCCTCCTGACGTGGTAGATGGAAGACAAAGTGAGAAGAACAAAATGTCCCCTGTGGATTCTTCTCAAAGTAGAGGACAAGCGAGTTTTGTTATTATTATTATTCGTCTCTTTCTTTCATCTTCTGCCTCTGAAGAAATACTCTTCTGCTTGTTTCCAAACATGTGGACTACTCAGTTTGTGTTTTCTGAAATTCTGCTAACGTTTTGAAAGCTCAAAAAAAAATAAATAAATAAACAAAAAAAGCCCTCTTTCTGCTGACCCTATTGTCTGTGAAATGTCCCCAGAAATTAAAGCATAGCAATGATTCGACTGCTCTGACTGCTCCTCCCACATCTGGTGCTCTGACTGCTCCTCTCACATCTGGTGCTCTGACTGCTCCTCTCACATCTGGTGCTCTGACTGCTCCTCTCACATCTGGTGCTCTGGCTGCTCCTCCCACATCTGGTGCTCTGACTGCTCCTCTCACATCTGGTGCTCTGACTGCTCCTCCCACATCTGGTGCTCTGACTGCTCCTCCCACATCTGGTTATTCTATGCGTTGGAAAACCAGCCTAGAACTTCAGGCAGGTAAAAATGCCTTTCTATGACTTTTTCTTTCTTTCTTGCAATGATTTCTGTCTTGTCCACACTTAAGACTCTCCTTGTGCTGGAGACCAAACCCAGAGTCTTCAGCTTTCTTGGCAAGTGTTATACTACTGAATTAAATCCTTAACCCCTTGTCTAGGAATTTCAAATATAGAGAAATCTTTCCATTTCCCCTTTTAGCAGAATTAAATATTTTAACTTAATTGTTTGATGAGAACCTGAAATTAGGATGTTTCTAAAACCTTCTATTGATTGTAACATATAGTGAAGTTTGAGAATGCTTGGCAGGCAGAAGTGAGCAATGGCTAAAGACCTGGCCACTATTCAGACACCTTCTTCCATTTTATTATGACTTTGGAAGAACAGGCCAATTTGCTTATTGTCTTTTGTGTTTTAAGAAAGAAGAAGTATCTATTTTATATACATAGAGAAAAGTTACTCTCATCCTTAGAGAAGTTTCTCTGCAGTGAATGGAGGCAAATGCAAAAACTCATGGCTATTCAAGCTGCAAATAAATGGTGGTGGAGAGTAGAACCCTAAACAAGCTTTAAAAAAAAAAGAAGAAGAAAAGTAATAAGAAATGGCCACTACTTCTTTCAAAGACAAATTTGTCCACCACATTTCTACTGCAGAAAGCCAGTGTCTCTGGCCTGTCAAAGCTGGATTCCTGTCTGTGATCAAAACCAGGTGTCTCTGTTGTTTCAGTCTCTCTATTCCTCGTGTGTAAGGAAAACTAAGCATCAGGAGACATGCAGGGTAGTGATTTTATTGTATCCTGAGATATAAAGACTACAAGACATTTCCGTTCTCAGTATTGCTGAGTGACGTGAGGAAAGGTCTTTGGAAAACTCAGGAATATTACAGCACCAAAGATTCTTCAATCCTCCTGAAGACTCTGGCTGTCTAGATGACGACGATATAAAGAAAGTCCAGCCCATGCTTTCATCTCCAGCTCCACATAAACAAGTCACTGAGGTCTGCTCTTGTCATCCCAGCCCTGAGGAGGGTCAGAAGTTCAAGGCCAGCCTGTGAACTTCTAGGAGACCTTGTCTCAACAAAACAGTGGCCAAAGAAGCAGTGACAGAAGTAGTAGTTCCACCAAAGCAGAATGCAGCTAACATTTATAACAGGAAAATAATACCATTTTATTAATGTCCAGAATGTGTGAAGCCCTACAATTAAACATCAAAAAGGCAAACAGCCCAATGCAGAATTTTCAGAGGACTTAATTTTTTAAACACACATTAAAGAGATGGTCAGCATTAAAACAACATGAACAACAAAATAAAAAAGAAAGAAAACTGCGGGTCTCAGAAGCCTGGAGACCACATGGCTAACACATGTGGCTGCTGTGCAAACCGCCATTAGCATGAGAAAATGCCAGGCTCACACCTGCTTATGTCTCTGCCTTTTAAAAAACAGCACATTGAATATTACATGGATGGATGCTGTGGAGCTGTATTGTTGAAAATTCCTTTTACACACCCAGATTTTCTCCTATGTTCAATGAGTTACAAAGTAGTCAGCCCCAGGGCTGAGACATTGAGTGGTTCTAAGGTTCATACCAGAGCAGCTTTGTATAATGATGTTCTGTAAAAATGAGTTTTACTTTAAGGGTAAAGACAACTGTAAAGACAGACATTCTGTCATCATAGTAACTATAACTACAAACAGAAACTACTATCTGGAGTAATTTTCAAGCTTTTTATTTATTTTCTTGTCTCCTTTCTGAGCTTGTAACTCCATTTACATTGACCACAAACATTTTGAAACACAGAGAAAACCAACAGCAATGATGGATACTTTTATCATTAATTATTTGAAGTATAAATGGATTAAATTTTGCAATAAAAAGGTAAAGATTAACAAATAAGCTCCACATCAAACTAATGGCGTCTCTTTGACACTATTAACTAATTAATTTGTATTTGAGACAGAATCACTCTAATGAACCCAGACTGACCTGAAACTCCTTGTACAGGCCTGGGTAAATTTGAACTCTCAATCTTGCTACTTCAGCCTCCCAACCACTGGGATTATAGTGCATGTCATTGCATCCAGCCTAAGAAAGTAATTTTATTTTTTAATTTAGATTTATTTTAAATATTTTTTTGTGTTTCCCTATATGTCACGTGTGTGTGTGTGTGTGTATGTGTATGCCTGCAGAACAGAAGATGACATCAGATTTCACAAAGCTAAAGTTACTGCCAGTTGTGAACTGGCTGATATGAGTACTGGGGGTTGAATGTGTGTACTATGGGAAATCATAAAGCATTCTGAACTACTGAGCATCTCTCCAGAGGCATTTATAGCCAAGAGATACAATGAGAAATGGAAATAAAATGAGATGGAAATAGTTTTCCATAAAAATAGCAGCCAAAGGAGCACAGGGTGGTTAAAGACATAGCTCTACCAACTAAAATGAAGCTAAACATTTATAACATAAAAATAATATAATTTTATTATTTTATATTTATCCAGAATATATAAAGAACTGGCAAGCAGCCCAATATAGAATGGGCATGGGACTTAAGTTTTTAACTTCACATAAGAATATAAACAGCATCATTAATCATTAGCAACATTCAAGGCAAAAACTTAGTGATAAGCCACTCCCCAGTCACTAGGATATCTGGAAAATTACAATGTTGAATAAGATGTGGGGGAAGGGTTAGGAAATGTCAAGTAATGTGTTTGCTTTGAAAACCAATCTAGCAGTTCATCAAAAACACAGAACGACCATACTACTCCATAAGTCTCCTCCTAGATATAGGTTGGACAGAACTTAACAGGGGCTAGGCTGCTGCTAACATTGAAGGTGTGTACCACCATACGTGGACCCAATGGAATATTTCTAAGGTATATAAATTATTATCATTTTGAAGCATACTATAATATAGATACAGCTTGAAACCGTTTAAGAATCAAATGTTGCATTTCCCATTAACAAGAAATATCTAGAACTGGTAAATGCATAAAAAGACTGTAGACTACATGTTAACTGAGAAGGATCTGGAGGTTAGAAGCTTTGTGTAATGTGCTTACCTAGCATGTGTGAGGGCATTAGCTTGGAACCAGCACTACGAAAAGAAATACTAATGGTTATTCTTAGTTGTCAACTTCAACTGGACCTGGAATCAACCAAAAGGCAAGTTGCTAATCATATTCACGAGGGATTTCCATGAGCAGGTTATCTGGTTTGAAGACCAATCCTAGATTTCCATGACCAGGTTACCTGATGTTTGAAGACCCCTCTCATTTTGATCGGCATCTTCTTGTGGTATCCCATAGAAAAGGGAAATTTTTGCTTTGGTCAACTTACATTTGCTGTCGTCTCTGCTGCTGCTGTTGATGATGATGATGGTCTGATGATGATGATACAGTCCTTTGCTGATATCTGAAGTCAGCTCTATCAGAGTCCAGCATTAACAGAAGAATAGCCACGCCACAGAGATCCTCCAGACCTCCAGCACCATGGGAGCTCCTGTGGCATCTAGCCTCATAGACTGAGTAAATACTAAATTATGAGTCTCTCCAGTGTGAGACAGACAGCTGCGGTTAGATCATATCTTTTATTTATTTATTTATTTATTTATTTCTATTTGTTTTTATTGAAAAAAAATTTTTTCCGCCTCCTCCCCGCCTCCCATTTCCCTCCCCCTCCTCCCGCTCCTCTCCGTCTCCCCCCACTCCTCTTCTTCTCCCTCTCCAGCCCTAAGAGCAGTCAGGGTTCCCTGCCCTGTGAAAAATCCAAGGTCCTCCCCCCTCCATCCAGGTCTAGGAAGGTGAACATCCAAACTGTCTAGGCTCCCACAAAGCCAGAACATGAAGTGGGATCAAAACCCCGTGCCATTGTCCTTGGCCTCTCGTCAGCTCTCATTGTCTACCATGTTCAGAGAGTCCGGTTTTATCCCATGCTTTTTCAGTCATAGTCCAGCTGGCCTTGGTGAGCTCCCAATAGATCGGCCCCACTGTCTCAGTGGGTGGGTGCACCCCTCGTGGTCCTGACTTCCTTGCTCATGTTCTCCCTCCTTCTGCTCCTCATTAAGACCTTGGGAGCTCAGTCCGGTTCTCCAGTGTGGGTCTCTGTCTCTATCTCCATTCATCGCTAGATGAAGGTTCTATGATGATATGCAAGATATTCATCAGTATGGCTATAGGATAGGTTCATTTCAGGTTCCCTATCCTCAGGTGGCCAAGGAACTAACTGGGGACATTGCCCTGGGCACCTGGTAGCCCCTCCAGATTCAAGTCTCTTGCCAACCCTTAGGTGGCTCCCTTAGCAAAGATATGAGTTTCCCTGTTCCCCTATCCAACCTTCCTTTATCCCCAATCATCCCGTTTCCCCCAAGTTCCCCTCATCCTCTCCTTCACACTTTTTTCTCCCCATCTCCCCTCATCCCCATCCCACCCCGCCCCCAAGATTCCAATTTTTTGCCGGGCAATCTTGTCTATTTCCCATAGCCAGGAGGATAACTATATGTTTTTTCTTGGGTTTACCCTCTTGTTTAGCTTCTTTAGCATCACAAATTATAGACTCAGTGGCCCCCTATCCATGGCTAGAAACCAATTATGAGTGAGTACATCCCATGATCTTCTTTTTGGGTCTGGGTTACCTCACTCAGGATAGTATTTTCTATTTCCATCCATTTGCATGCAAAATTCGAAAAGTCATTGTTTTTTACCGCAGAGTAGTACTCTAATGTGTATATATTCCGCACTTTCTTCATCCATTCTTCCATTGAAGGATATCTAGGTTGCTTCCAGGTTCTGGCTATTACAAATAATGCTGCTATGAACATAGTTGAGCAAATGCTTTTGTCATATGATAGGGCATCTCTTGGGTATATTCCCAAGAGTGGTATTGCTGGGTCCAGGGGTAGGTTGATCCCAATTTTTCTGAGAAACCGTCACACTGATTTCTAAAGTGGTTGCACAAGTCTGAAGTCCCACCAGCAATGGATGAAGGTACCCCTTTCTCCACAACCTCTCCAGCAAAGGCTATCCTTGGTGTTTTTGATTTTAGCCATTCTGACAGGTATAAGATGATATCTCAAAATTGTTTTGATTTGCATTTCTCTGATCTCTAAAGAGGTTGAGCATGACCTTAAATGTCTTTTGGCCATTTTAACTTCTTCTGTTGAGAATTCTCTGTTCAGTTCAGTGCCCCATTTTTTAATTGGGTTAATTAGCATTTTAACGTCTTGTTTCTTGAGTTCTTTATATATTTTGGAGATCAGACCTTTGTCTGTTGCGGGGTTGGTGAAGATCTTCTCCCAGTCAGTAGGGTGCCTTTTTGTCTTAGTGACAGTGTCCTTTGCTTTACAGAAGCTTCTCAGTTTCAGGAGGTCCCATTTATTCAATGTTGCCGTTAATGTCTGTGCTGCTGGGGTTATACATAGGAAGCGATCTCCTGTGCCCATATGGAGGAGTTACTTTCATTTAATAAAGAAACTGCCTTGGCCCATTTATAGGCCAGCCCTTAGGTGGGTGGAGTAAACAGACAGAATGCTGGGAGAAAGAAGCCGAGTAAGGAGTCGCCATGATTTTCCCTCTCCAGACAGACGCAGGTTAAGATCTTCCCTGGTAAGCCAGCTCATGGGCTACACAAAATATTAGAAATGGGTTAGATCAATATGTAAGAGCTAGCCAATAAGAGGCTGGAACTAATGGGCCAGGCAGTGATTAAAAGAATACAGTTTCCGTGTAATTATTTCGGGGCATAAGGTAGCCATGCGGGCGGCTGGGTGCCGGGGACGCAGCCCTACCGCTCATATTACAACAGAGTGGCACCCAATGTGCTAATGAACTCCACGTAAAACCTGAGAGGGCTTAAAAAGGACAGAGAGAGAATTTAAGACAGCTTTTTGCTGTTTGTGGGTTGCATGCGGCAAAGAAATTGTCCTGACTCAGCAACATGAAAAAACTGGCTATTTTAAAATGCCGGCTTTCTGGGCTGTGCCGCCATTGCGATCTCTGTCTGGCTCCTGCAGGAGACAGAGCTTTTGAATGGAGCATTTGGAGTAAAGTGCTACGGCTTGCTTGATGGCAATGTGGACTGCTGTGTGCCTGGAACTGTGTGTGACTCAGGGGCACCAAATGGTTCTGATGCAGGAGCAGCTCAGCTCCGCCATGCGGAACTCTGCTGGTCTCAGGCAGGAACTACCGTAATTACCATAATAACAGCGCAGTTAAGGTTTAGACTGGGCAGGACACAGGCAGTACCATAATACTTCTAAATGGTGCAACTTAGGTTTTTAAGAACTGCTTAATATTTTAAAAAATGCTCCTGGATAGTAAAAAAATTACAGATTCACAATAGAACTGATTTCAGACACTGTTGGATGAATGTATGTAGGCTTGAGAGAGAGAAAAATATATATATATATATATATGAAGAATAAAGTTAATGTCTTAAAAAAGGGTAAAGTCTTTAAAGAGACAGAGTACAGATAGTTATAGATTAAAAGAAAAATAAAAATAAGCCATGTAAAAATGGAAAATTCACAGAGAGTCTGGATTTTTTGTATTATTGTGTTTTCTTTAAAATTTTTGACTGTAAAGGAGCTAAGTGCAGAGAGACATTTCATTATATGGGCTGCCAAGCTAAACCAAAATGGATATAAGGGTATTATGATTTCAGAATTTGGGTCTAAGGACATGATGCTTTGGAGAGGGTCTTCTTTTGTTTTCACAGAGGATGAGACTCTGTGGATTGCGTCTATACCAATATGGTATGATAGACCACGCCCTCCTGAAAGGTTGCTGTGAACACCTTCAGAAAATTACTTCATTCAACTGCCGACTGAGATGACCCTGGCACACAGGTTACACCATGAAAGATCTGAATACAGCGCCCCCATTCAGCAGGAAGCAGTTTGGAGAGGAAAAACTGCACCCACGTTCCCAAATATTGTTTATAAATGTTCTTTTACATTTAAAGGGGGATATGATATAGATATGAATAATTTGCATAGGTATAAATTTTGCCTTATTGATAGAAATTTAAGGTCAATTTTGTTATATGTATTTCTGATCTTTATTAAGGTATTGTGATTGTGTAGTTCATTTAAGAATGTAATGTATAATTAGGAAATATAGGTTGTTAATGGATAATCATCAATAATAATAAAGCTTGTAGTTATGATAGTTAGATTTTCTAGATATATAGAGATATATTTCAATTAGATAGGTATTCTTCATATCTTTCAAAGACTGCAGAATATGGCATTTAATGTTTTAATAACTTAGGGCTTTTCATGACAATGAGACACGTCTACTCCTGGCAGCACCAATATACTTCAAGATGAAGATGGGCATCGAAGAGGCTCCTTAAGGAGTTTGATAGCCATTTGAGCAAGAAACTGCTCTTGCCTGGACTGATGCATAAACTGGACACAAAGAATCCGCAGAAAGAGGACTGCTGAACTTGCCTAAAGGTGAGATGGTCTTTCGGGGTTCCTGATTCATGAAAGAGTCTATGAGACATTCTGCAGGACACAGCAAAAAGTGACTGAACTGTCTTTGAAATTTTCCTGCTTCATGGAAATGTCTGCTAAAAACTATGGGCCTGTAGGCTGAAGATGGATGCCCCAACGGTACAGAGGAACTTTGGGTGACTGTCCAGGCAGCAAGATGTCTCTGTCATTTCTAGAGTTTTCTTATTTCTTGTTTACTTAGGTAATATTATATCCTTCTGGAGTCTTTGATGGAGTTGAAGAATAAATAGATAGTTATAGTTTTCCTTAGTTATGATAAGAGATAAAATAGATATAAATATTGTAACTGTAATTCTTGCTTGATAACCATTTTGTTATATGTAATTTTATTATGTTAAAGTTAAAGCCTTTCTTTTTGTTTAAACAAAAAAGGGGAAATGATGGAGGAGTTACTTTCATTTAATAAAGAAACTGCCTTGGCCCATTTATAGGCCAGCCCTTAGGTGGGTGGAGTAAACAGACAGAATGCTGGGAGAAAGAAGCCGAGTAAGGAGTCGCCATGATTTTCCCTCTCCAGACAGACGCAGGTTAAGATCTTCCCTGGTAAGCCAGCTCGTGGGCTACACAGAATATTAGAAATGGGTTAGATCAATATGTAAGAGCTAGCCAATAAGAGGTTGGAACTAATGGGCCAGGCAGTGATTAAAAGAATACAGTTTCCGTGTAATTATTTCGGGGCATAAGGTAGCCATGCGGGTGACTGGATGCCGGGGACGCAGCCCCACCGCTTGTATTACAACACCCATATGTTGTAGGGTACTTCCATTTTCTCTTCTATCAGGTTCAGTGTGTTCAGATTGATATTGAGGTCTTTGATCCATTTGGACTTGAGTTTTGTGCGTGGTGATAGATATGGATCTATTTTCATTCTTCTACAGGTTGACATCCAGTTGTGCCAGCACCATTTGTTGAAGATGCTTTCTTTCTTCCAATGTATACTTTTAGCTCCTTTATCGAAAATGAGGTGTTCATAGGTTTGTGGGTTAAAATCCGGATCTTCTATACGATTCCATTGGTCGACTTCTCTGTTTTTATGCCAGTACCACGCTGTTTTCATTACTGTAGCTCTGTAATAGAGTTTGAAGTCAGGGATGGTAATGCCTCCAGAAGTTCCTTTATTGTATAAGATTGTTTTGGCTATCCTGGGTTTTTTGTTTTTCCATATAAAGTTGATTATTGTCCTCTCAAGGTCTGTGAAGAATTTTGATGGGACCTTGATGGGGATTGCATTGAATCTATAAATTGCCTTTGGTAGAATTGCCATTTTTACTATGTTGATCCTCCCAATCCAAGAGCAAGGGAGATTCTTCCATTTTCTAGTATCCTCTTCAATTTCTTTCTTCAATGGCTTAAAGTTCTTGTGAAATGGATCTTTCACTTCCTTGGTTAGAGTTACCCCAAGATATTTTATGCTGTTTGTGGCTATCGTGAAAGGTGATGATTCTCTTATTTCCCTCTCTGCTTCCATATCCTTAGTGTATAAGAGGGCGACTGATTTTTTGGAGTTGATCTTGTATCCTGCCACATTACTAAAGGTGTTTATCAGCTGTAGGAGTTCTTTGGTAGAGTTTTTGGGGTTGCTTAGGTACACTATCATATCATCTGCAAATAATGCAAGTTTAACTTCTTCCTTTCCAATTCGAATTCCCTTTATCCCCTTATGTTGTCTTATTGCTATTGCTAAAACTTCAAGAACTATATTGAAGAGGTATGGAGAGAGTGGACAGCCTTGGCGTGTTCCTGATTTTAGTGGGATGGCTTTAAGTTTCTCTCCGTTTAATTTGATGTTAGCTGTTGGCTTGCTGTAAATAGCTTTAACTATATTTAGGTATGACCCTTGTATCCCTAATACCTCCAAGACTTTTATCATAAAGGGATGTTGAATTTTGTCAAATACTTTTTCAGCATCTAATGAAAGGATCATATGGTATTTTTCTTTCAGTTTATTTATATGGCTGGAATTGGCCTAATGATATTTGTAACTGCTTATAGATGTTGGAAAAGGTTTGACACATGCTGTAAAATGTTTAGGTTTAATGCATATGTTAAAAATTTTAGATTTTGATCCCTTTACACTGTCCTAATGTTTGGCAGGCCGCACTCGTAATCTTATTGTGGAGTAGGCATTTAGGAAGGAGGATATACCTTAGGCCAGACTAAAAGGTGAATACTGGGTTTGGAAAACGCCCTTTCTTCTTGTCTGGAAGATGGAGCTATTGGTGCCAAAATTATATCATTATATCTTTTATTTGAGGAGCTCCTCACAGACTTTTCATTAATGATAGATGCAGGGGCCCAATGACGGGTGTTAGTGTGGACCCTCGCCTGAATAGCACACTATACAGAGGTTGTAAAAACCGGCTCAACATGGCATGGTGCCAGGCACGAGGATTGCCCTCCACATGGCCTAAGACAGGGTTGACCTGTGGTCAAAGACCTGCTTACTTTAGGTCTTGCTAGATAGCTTTTATTTGAGAACCTCCAAGGAACTAATGCTACTTATAAGGCACCCCTCTGTTCCCAGGAGAGGTAAATTGCTCCACCATTCGAGAGGAGGGTCCCTCCTTGTCCCAGTCCCTTCCCATTTAGATCTGACACCAGGGTTAGACTCTGACCTGGTGCCCTCCACTTGATAGATGCTTGCCTTTATAAAAGGAAGGGGGATATGTCAGGAGCCGTGTCCCCCCAAAATTTACAGGAAGCACCGCCTTGAGGAGTTTTGCAGAGAGCTCTACTTCCCAATTGTATTGAGAATAGTCTTATTGACCAAGCCTATCCCACACCCAAATTAACTGTTAATAGAGAGTTATCTGTTAACGGAACCTGCCTCACATTCCAAACTATCTAGACAACTAGGTGTGTCAACTTGTGACTTCCTGACCAAGGAATCGTGACCTGACCCATCGTAACCTCTTGGACTACGTGACCGGCACAGACCACGTGGCAAGATCCCGTGCCCCAGCCCCCCAAGCTCCTCATCCAGGGGCTATATAAGCTGTAACCATGACTCTAATAAGTGGAGGCTTCGACAAATATGCTTAGCCTCCTTCCTCCTTGTCAGCCTATGTCTTTCAGGTGGTGCCTCTCCATGACCCTGGAATAACTGACCAGCCAGGCGGGTTACAAACCCTAGACAGAGTAACCCGCCAAGGCGGTCTACAATACAGGCTTTTGTAGTAAGATCTTATGATTCTCTGAATTTCTTCTGTGTTTGTGGTTATGTCCCCCTTTTCATTTCTGATCTTATTAATTTCCAAATTCTCTCTCTGCCGTTTGATTAGTTTGGATAGGGGTTTATCAATCTTGTTGATTTTCTCCAGGAACCAGCTTTTTGTTTCATTGATTCTTTCAATTGTTTTCTGTGTTTCTATTTTGTTGATTTCAGCCCTCAGTTTGATTATTTCCAGGCTTCTACTCCTCCTAGGTGAGTCTGCTTCATTTTTTCTAGAGCTTTCAGGTGGGCTGTTAAGTCTCCAATGTGTACTTTCTCTGTTTTCTTTAAGTGGGCACTTAGTGCTATGAACTTTCCTCTCAGGACTGCTTTCATAGTGTCCCATAGGTTTGAGTATGTTGTTTCTTTATTTTCATTGAATTCAAGGAAGACTTTAATTTCTTTCTTTATTTCTTCCTTAATCCAGGTATGGTTCAGTAGTTGACTGTTCAGTTTCCATGCGTTTGTAGGCTTTCTGGGGATAGCATTGTTGTTGAATTCTAGCTTTAATCCATAGTGATCTGATAAGATACAGGTGGTTACAGATATTTTTTTGTAACTGTGGATGTTTGCTTTGTTACCGAGTATGTGGTCAATTTTCGAGAAGGTTCCATGAGCTGCAGAGAAGAAGGTATATTCTTTCCTATTTGGGTGGAATATTCTATAGATGTCTGTTAAGTCCATTTGATTCATTACCTCCATTAATTCTCTTATTTCTCTGTTAGGTTTCTGTCTAATTGACCTGTCCATTGGTGAGAGAGGAGTGTTAAAGTCTCCTACTATTAATGTGTGCGGTTTGATGGCTGCCTTGAGTTTTAGCAATGTTTCTTTTACGTACGTGGGTGCTTTAATATTAGGGGCCTAGATATTCAGGATTGAGACTTCATCCTGTTGAATTGTTCCTGTTATTAGTAAAAAATGTCCCTCTCCATCTCTTCTGATTGATTTAAGTTTGAAGTCAACTTTGTTAGAAATTAGTATGGCCACACCTGCTTGTTTTGTAGGTCCATTTGCTTGATAAGCCTTATCCCAACCCTTTACTCTGAGTAGGTGCCTGTCTTTGTGGTTGAGGTGTGTTTCTTGTAAACAGCAGAATGTTGGATCCTGTTTTCGTATCCAATCTCTTAGTCTGTGCATTTTTATAGGTGAGTTGAGTCCATTGACATTAAATAATATTAATGACCAGTGGTTGTTAACTCCGGTCACTTTTTTAGTAGTAGATTTTGTGTGTTTCCCTTCTTTGAGTTGCGCTGGTGAAGGGTCTCTAGATGTCTGAGTTATTGTGGTCGTTGTTGGACTCCTTGGTTAGTGATTTTCCTTCTATTACTTTCTGTAAGGCTGGATTTGTGGCTACGTACTAGAATTTTTAACTGTCTGGGTCTTCTCGAGATCTCTTGCAGATGACCACAGCTACTGTAACAGGCAAGTCATAGCCAGATGCCCACCTTTTATGACACTGCTCCCCACCCTTCAACTCTTCTCTTCTTTCTACCCCCTCTTCTGAAATGTTCCCTGAATCTTGAAAGGAATGTTGACATAGTTGTCCCATCTACACCTTGGCACTTGTATTAACTTGTTCTATTTCCTTCACTAACTACTATTCTCTGCAGTAGGAAGCTTTTCTGACCAAGGTTGAAAACATTACAAATTTGTAAGCATAGCATAAATATTTAGAAAGGAGGTTGATATCCTGACCATTTATCCTAACCATATATCAGTTTTAACCATGTTTACCAGGCAAGAATTCCTTTCTTTGAACCAGGTCTCATGTCCAATTAAGAGAGAGACTGATTACTCCTCTAAACAGTCTTACCACTATTATACCAATGGGCACATCTTGCCTGCCGTGTAGGTCTTGTAGGATACAGGACTCAGTGCTGAATAAGATCATTCTGTACTAACGGTGGGCATAGCACCTTCAAGCACTGTGAAAGCTGGCCAGCAAGGAGAATATTTCCTGAGAGTTAATGATTGACTTCTCTGTGTCCTGCAATCAAAATGTGTGGTATCTTCACTGATAGTGTCTTGCCATCTAGTTGTGGCAAACCAAGAGCAATGGCAACAGGCTATCTTGTTTTGGTGGCTTTGGAGCCCCCTGACCAATAATTCATATGGAGGCACTGAGATTTTCCTTTAATAGCCCCCACAGGATACCTCTGTTCAAATCCCTTTCCAGTCGTACATGAACAAGTTGTTATGGTTAAATCCAATGCCTCGTCCCAACTTCAACTGCCCTGGACTGAGCTATGATCACTTCTCTGCCTCTAGCTGACCTACAAATTCTGACTCTTGCCTCTCAAGTCTATTTCTCCAGCGTCCAGGGCAAGCCTCTTAAATGTATACCAGGTTGACTGACTCCTCAGCTCAGGACTCGTCTCTCAGCAGATAGCTCAAAGCCTATGCAATACCAAAGGGATCATGTCCCTGATACTTTGAGGGTTAGATTACAGCCCAGCCCCCTCTCCCCTGCTCACTCCATTCTTGATTCATTGTCCTCCATTGAGCAATGGTGCACAGGGCAAACAGTGCTGCCATTTTCTTTACCTATCTGGCTCTTTCTGCATAGCTAGTGACTTGCTCCCTGACTGGCATTGCTGTCACACATATAATTCCATATCACCTCTGCTGCAGTCTCTGTCCTGATTAGTCTGCCTTCCTGGGTTTTAAATTCTGCCCTCTTTTCACATTTAATTCATTTCATTGTTTGTTATTGATCCAGATCTTTGCTCCTAGACTGCAACTGCAACCTCCTTCAGCAGACCTAGGACAACAAGATCAGTCTCTCTCTCTCTCTCTCTCTCTCTCTCTCTCTCTCTCCTTATCCTATTCTCTCTCTAGAGTCCTAAATCTTCAGGAAAAGGAGCAGAGATTCAGACCAGACAGGAACCAGAGTGCCATCAGAGGAGAAGGTGGAGAGGCCTGCTCCTATGTGTTTCTTATCTACTTGACACTGTAATATCTTAAGAATGTCACTGATTCCTTGTCACCACATGAGTTACCAATTTCTAGAAATCTTGTAGCAAAGCAAAGCCTAACATGAGCATATTACCTAGAGAAAGCTGAGTAAAGGTTTCTATGCAACCCTAAAATGTAGTGTTACCCTGTTCTTTGATGACAGTTTCAGAAGTGGAGAAATTGTTCAGGATCTCCACACTCTGCTGCCTATTCCTAGGTCAATCTTACTAGCTTACTTTGGATTTTCTGAAAAGCAGACACTGAATCTAAGACTTAGGCATGAGGGGTTTCTGAGAAGAAGATCCCAGAAGAGTAGAGAAGAAGCAGAGAGGAAAGACTAAGAAGGAAGGAAAGGGATCCATTCAGAATCCATCCATCACTCAGTTCTCTGCAAAGGAGAAGGTAGATGAACCACCCCCAGAACCACCTCCCCGTGGTTAGGGAGAAGCCAGGCTGTTACAGATTATTATTTTTAAGGTGTGTTAAGGCTTACCAATAGATGCTGTCAGAGGTCCTGACTGTGTCTAGCCAATGAGGGGCAATGATGTCATTGGGTTGGAATTCCTGGGTCCTGGGAGTGTATATATGTTTTCCCCCTTGTGTTTAATAAGTTAGGCTGCTATATGCAGACTCTGTATGCCTTCTACCTGACTCCTGATGTTTAAGATGTTGATTCTGTGCCTTCTTACCCCCTCCCCTGAGAAAGATATTAGGGCCCAGCAACCCTCAAGGGATCCACCTCACCAACAGGTTAAGGTGAAGACAGGTCTCTTCCACTAACCTTCCCTCCTTGGTTAGGGATTGGTCCAGAAAATGCTCTGATGGAGAGAGATATGAAAATATTCTACTTGAATAGGAACTGACTTGAGGGAATGTCCAGGAAAGCTGAGAAATACGGATAGGGCAGGAAGAGAGTCACAGCGGCTACCACTGCTCATGTGATATTATACCATAAGTCTGTTCTCCTGATTTAGGCAAGGTTTCCAGGCACACACATGCCCACATCATAGACCCTGTTACTCTTTCTTGGTAGGCTTACTTTTATTTACATAGCTTGATCACTCATTTCCTCAGCAAATATTTGTAAAGCCTCTTCTCTGTTTTCAGAGGTAAGAAATGTAGTAAGGGATGGGGCAGCTTTGTCCTGAAAAATTCTGCTATAATGGACCAACAATTTTGAGACTGTGTACTGGAAATAGGTATCAGGACCCCACTGAATAGTTTTAATTTATGTAAATCATACCTCAGTAGAGAGCTGATAAGCAGGCTTTAAAGCTGAGGATAAAGGGGATAGGTAGTGTGATCTTGTCATTGCTGTAGTTTAAACTTCACAGCTCAGTGCGCAGAGAACCCTGGTTTGGTTTGGTTGTTTGGTTGGTGGGTTGGCTAGTAAATTAGTTGGTTGATTGGTTTGTTGGTTAGTTGTTTGTTTGTTTGTTCGGTTCTTCCTTTTTTGGTTGTTTGTTTGTTTGGTTGGTTGGTTGTTTGGTTGGTTGGATTTGATGTATTCTGGACAGACACTCACTATATAGCCCTGGCTGTCTTGGAACTCACTTTGTAGACTAGGCTGGCCTCAAATTCCCAGAGATGATCTTGCTTCTGCCTTCTGAGTACTGGAATTAAAGGCTTGCCACACAAGCTAAAAAAGATACACAGCTTTAGGAAAGGGGATAGGGCTTTAAAAGACAGGGAGGGACTTTGGAAACTTTGGGTATACCCAAATTACCTAGAAGGACTAAGAAAACAGCTGAGTCAGCACCACAGCACACCACACTGAGGCAAGGGCTGTGAACCCTCATTTCCAATAGATTCTCCCAATAGTTGTGGTCCTGTTATTCACAGCCCCCAAATCAGAGTCCTTAGCTGGAGAGACAACAGTACAATTGAAGACACTCCAATCACTCTATGAAACAGACAAGACTGCAGCACCTGCTGTGAGTACTGAACATGGGTTTGATCTGTACTGCAGTATGAGCTTGTGGGTAATGGATTGCTTATTAATACGGGTGATGGTTACGTGTCTGTGCTCAGCTGAGGAAATGGTTCATTTGTACCATTCAGTATATGACATAATTGATGTCCTAATAAATGTATATATTAAGGGAAAATGAGGTTTCTTTCAGACTTGCCTCCAGCATGAAGAGCCAGTCTAGAAACAGAAACATTTTGTTCAGGGTTTCCCTTAATTTAGGTAATTAAATTAAAATTAAAAGTAGAATCAATATTTGTTTGTTTGTTTGAAGAGTACATGAAGAAGGAAAGGAATAATGGATGGGTGTGTTAGGAGCTGGAGGGGGAGATTGGAAGGTGATCAATCAAAACATAGTCGTGTATGAAATTATTAGGTAATATACACAAACATTCACATATACATATGTGTGCGCATGTGTGTATGTGTGTGTATGGAATGCACTTTCAGAAACCTGCACTAATAAATTTAGTCCTGTGTCCTTGCCTATATGATACTAGAAGATGTGTTGTTGCAGCAAGGCTGTCGACAATGAGAAGCAGAAAATCATCCACACTATTGTTTCAGACTTAGGGGAACTGAAGAGGGAAGCTGCTGTTTCCTAACGGAAACAGACAGCCCCAAAGGAGCAGCTGTTTGCGTCTTGACCACTAACAGGCAAACACAATGTCTGGCATGATCTCGGAGACGTTCCTAAAGGACTGACTGGGTTTTTTCCTCTCACGTTCCTTTCAAGAAGCGCTTTGTTACGGGAGCTATTTCCTAGAATTAGTCACGGTGGTCACGAGCACTATCGTGGTCAAGGGATTCTGAGCACTTGAGTCACGGGGCTTTGCACATTAGAGCAGTACAGTCCGTGCGTGAGACTGCACGTGTCCAGAAACCAAAGCTAGGCTCGTGGCACCTATAAATTACCAGCACGGTGGGACACTAGGCCGGGTGGTCTCTGCCTTCTGTTTCCTGTGTGATCACTTACAGTTATGGGATGCCATTGTTCGGCCTTTGGCATTGAGCGACAACACTGCTGTGATTATAATAATCCTACTGAACACGTGAGGCACGCAGTATCATTAAAAATCCTTTTTCTGTGTTGTGAGCTACACCGACTGGTGTTTCTGCCAACCGAGTCCAGTGCGGACTGTTCTGGGTGCACCGCAGGGGGGTCATGGTTGAGCTTTGACTGACACGCTGTCATTAGTGTGGTGTGCTTTGGTCGCCCCCTGGTGTTGACTCTTTGTAACAGCACTTAGCGTCTGACCTTGGGTAGCTTCTAAGCAAACAATAAAAGCTAAACAGGGATGAATAGATCTGGGAAGCTGTTCCTACACAATCTAAATAATTACATCGCGGGTGGAGCAGGGGAGACGCACACACAAAGGGGATCTTGGAATCTTCTATAGCAATATCGCTTCCCTATGGTTTCACGCTTAGCTGTGCATGCCTGCAACAGGCCCCAGTGAAGGACCTTCGTGATGAAAACCTCTCACTAGGCTGGACCTCTAGGGAAATTTCAGTCATCTCCCAGCAGTACCAGTTTGGGGCAGTGTTTCAGACCCAAACCCCAACAGGGAATATGTGCCCAGGTGCCATTTCGAAAAACATCTGAGTGCATGGCATGGAACCTTCCAGGACTCTCTTTGGGAACAATGGATCGGGTATTTACAGCCACGGTGACTATCTCCCCCTCTTTCTGCTCACACAACTGCAGTGATTAGTGGGAAGATGTGAACCCCACTTCTACAATAGACTTTGGGTTATGTACTGAAAGGTGCCAGTCCTATGTACACAAATCAAATTAAAGATCTAGCCAGAGTTTGTCTTCAGTAAACAATGTGTAGCCTGAGCAGGGGGTATCCTAAGACAGGAGCATTCGATGGTGTTGTCATGATGCTCTAGCTTCCAAGTATCTTCGCTGGAATGGCTTTTCCTTCACATTTTGTCTGTTACTCATGCTAATATGGCTATGATCCTTTTTTTCCTTTTCCTAAAAATAAATTTTCTCATACAATGTATCCAGATTATAGTTTCCTCTCCCTCTACTGCTTCCAGTTCCTCTCCATCTCCCTTCCTCTCCATGTCCACATCCTTTCTGTCTCTCATTAGAAAAGAACAGACTTCCAAGAGATAGCAATCAAATGTGACAAAATACAGTATAAAAAGATTAGACAAAACTATCAGATCTAAGTTAGACACAGCAAGCTGATAGGAGAGAAAGAGTCCCAAGAGCAAGCACCAGTGTCTGATTTTAGTGGAATTGGTTTGAGTTTCTCTCCATTTAATTTGACCTATGAATACCTGTATTTGACAAAGAAGCCAAAATTGTACAATGGGAAAGAGAAAGCATCCTCAATAAATGGTTCTGGCATAACTGGATGTCAACATGTAGAAGAATACAAATAAATCCATGTCTATCATGGTGCACAAAACTCAAGTCCAAGTAGAACAGAGACTTCAACATAAATCCAGCTACACTGAACCTGATAGAAGAGAAAGTGGTGAGAAGCCTTGAATGCATGGGCACAGGAGACCTCTTCCTAAATATAATACCAGTAGCACAGACACTGAGAACAACAATTAATAAATGAGACCTCCTAAAATGAAAGCTTCTGTAAGGCAAAGGCCTACAGAATGGAAAAAGATACTTCTGACAGAGGGCTGATCTCCAAAACATAGGAAGAACTCAAGAAACTAGACATCAAAATAACCAATAATCCCACTTTTAAAAATGGGGTACAGAATTCTCAATAGACAAATCTCAAATGGCCAAAAGACATTTAAGGAATTGTTCAACATTCTTAGTCATCATGAAAATGCAAATCAAAATCACTCTGAGATACCATCTTACACCTGTCAGAATGGCTAACATCAAAAACACTGATGATAACTTACATTGGAGAGGATATGGAGTAAGGGGAACACTCATCCATTGCTGGTGGGAGCTCAAACTTGTACAGTCATGTTGGAAATCAATATGGTGGTTTCTCAGAAAACTGAGGATCAATCTACCTTAAGACCCAGCTATTCCAATCTTTGGCATATAACCAAAGGATGCTCAATCATACCACAAGGACACTTGCTCAATTATATTCATAGCAGCATTATTTATAATACCCAGAACCTGGAAACAACTTAGATGCCTTTTGCCGAAGAATGGAAAAAATAGTTGTACATTTACACAATGAAGTATTACTTAGCTGTAAAAAGCAATGACATCATGAAATTTGAAGGCAAATGGATAGAACTAGAAAAAAAATCGTTCAGAGTGAACTGACCCAGAGGACAAGCATGGTATGTACTCACTCATAAGTGGATATTTGGAGTAAAAGATAAGATACCCAATCTGCAATCTACAGGCCCAGAGAGGCTAGGTAAAACGAGGGCCCAAAGAGAGATGCATAGATTTCCCCGGAAAAAGGAAAAATATAAGAGATCCCCAGGATAAACTGGGAGCAGAAGAGGGGATGGAGGGATGGAAATTTGAGGGAGTGAATTGGGTGGGTTGGGTGTGGGAGGGGTAAGTTGGGAGTGGGATGTAGAGGGGTAGATATGTCTTGTTGAAGGGGTGCATTTGGGAGTCAGGGAGAAATCTGGTACTAGGGAACACCCAGGAATCCATAAGGATAACCTTAGTTAAGACTCCTAGCAATAGTGGAGAGGGTGCCTGAACTAGCCATCTACTGTAATCAGATTGGTGACTACCCTAATTGTCATCAGAGATACTCTACCCAGTAGCTGATGGAAGAGATGCAGAGATCCACAGCCACGCACTGGGCTGAGCTTGGAAAGTCTTGCTGAACAAAGGGAGGAGGGATTGCATGAGCCAGGGGTGTCATGACAGGAAATCCATAGAGACAGCTGACCTGAGCTCATGAGAGCTCACAGACTCTAAACCAACAGTTAGGGAGCCTTCATGGAACAAACCTAGGTCCTCTGCATGTATGTGACAGACGTGTAGCCTGGTATCTTTGTAAAGCTCCTAGCAGTGAGATCAGGACCTGTCCCTGACATTTAGCTGGCTTTTGGGAACCTGTTCCCCATGCTTTTTCCAGCCTTGATGCAAAGGGAGGAGCTCCATCCCGCCTCAACTTGATGTGCTATGCTTGTGCAAGCCCATAGGAGACCTGCCCATTTCTGAATGGAGATGGAGGGGCATAGAAAAGGTAGATGGTAGATGGGAAGCAGGTTGAGGGGATGGGGGATCAGGAGGAGAGTAGGGAGGGGAAACTGTGGTTGGTATGAATGAAAAATGTTATTTAAATAAAATAAAATAAAATAAAAAGGAAATATTCTTCAACAATGCCCAGAACCAAATCTTCATCCTCAAGCAAACTCCTGTGTTCTGTTCCTTTTGGGAACAGAAGTGAGACTAAATAAAACTATGCAGTGTGCTCCATGACCCTTTGAAGAATGTTAAGATGTGCTTCAAAGGCTTTTAGAACCGAGGTACACCTAACCAACAGCCACCTTGGCTAATGGTTTGTCAGCAGAACAGAGAGAATGGAAATGCACTCTCTTGGGCGGGTGCTCTTTGGGTTAGCTTAAGGCTCTAGAGCTGTAACTGTAGACCCATGTTTCTTAGAGAGAGTGGTAAACTATGAAACTAACCCTAGAGGGACCCGTGTACCTACCGGACCTTCCCACACCTGTATTATTTCTTCACAAGGCTCTCTTATGAAACAGGGAGCCTACTGTCGGGATGGTGGGGGCTCCATCCAGTTTTTGGTAGCAGGAACTGTTTATCTTATCCACTTCTCCCAAAGCTGCAGTCCATAGCCTCCACACAATGGGAGTTCATAAAGTTATATCAAACAGAACCACATCTGTCTCCCCAAAAGCGTGCATCTCTCCTCTTCTCATCTGGGACTCATTTAACATAGAGCAGATACATAAGCCTGTGATTGCTCCATTTCGAGAGGTGGGAAAGCTTGGGTACAAGCAGTCTGCATTAAGTCTTGCAATCTATCCAGAATGGCAAATTGCCCTATTGAGTGGCGTATATAAATAAGTCTCTGGGTGACTGAAAGCACTGACGGAATTCATAATTTCCAGTTCCAGAAATGGAATCCATTTCATTTTCTGTGAAAAGCTTGCAAATTAATAAGACCAGCTAAGACCCATAGATAAAAAATGCTGCAGCACTAATACAAAGCTGGTGGGCTGCAGATTTGAGAACCTGTTCTGTTAGGCTTCTCTAAGGAGTACATGGTTCTGACTTTCTTTCAGAAGTCATGTGCAGAGACCAATTCCAGGATTCAAGTCACTCATGCCTCTGAACTCTGCTCTATTCATCTATGCTTAAAGTCATACAAGGGGCTAGCTGGTGTGGAGCTGTCCTCTCGTGGTTAAACATAGCCTGCTAGGAGTTAATCAAAGCGCAACACCTCATTCACATTCAGCGGGCGGTTTGCAGCAGACAAGCTCCCACTGCTACAACCCTGAGTCAGAACAAATTAACATCAAATATGCATCATTGGGGTCACTTAAAATGAGCAGCAAACTTTATTTTGTAATCTAGTAGCAGCCAGGAAACTGGGACAATAGTGTCATCTCCAGAGCAGCAAATGAATGAAGTCGGAAATGGCCAAATGAGGAAAGATGCCCAGAGTCTCCGGGTGGAGAAATTATTCTTACCTTTTGACTCAAGGACTATACATAATACTTGGGAAGACAAAACAGACATTTACCCAGCCATGTGCCTCAAGAATCTACAGTACACCAAGACAGTGCCAAAGGCAATTATAATGGATGGAAACGTACATTAACTGAAGATAATAAACACAGCATGTAAATAATCTTCTCTACTATTTGACCTCTGGTAGATCCTTTGGGGGTTTCTTAGCTCGATTTTATCTCATGAACACTAGGAGACAGGTTCAGTGCAGGTCAGCCTGAGCTAGAATCTGAGTTAATAAAGTATGTCTGTGATAAAGGACTGCAGAGACGGTCGGGCACTCAGGAGTACTTGCTGCACTTCCAGGGGACCCAAGTTCAGTTGGCAGGACCTGCATCAGGCAACTCACAAGCTTCTGGAACTCCAGTTCCAGTGCATTTGGCAACCTTGTCTAGCAACCACAGGTACTCATCCACCTGTAGCACGCGTGCACATGCGCGCGCGCGCGCACACACACACACACACACACACACACACACACGGATTACCTTCGCAGTTACTTTGTGTTTTTTTTGTTGTTTTTTTTTGTTTTTTTTTTTTGCTGATTTTTTTTATTAATTAATTAATTTAATTATTAAAGATTTCTGCCTCTTCCCCGCCACCACCTCCCATTCCCTCCCCCTCCCCCAATCAAGTCTTCCTTCCTCCTCAGCCCAAAGAGTAAGCAGGTTTCTCTGCCCTGTGGGAGGTACAAGGACCACCCACCTCCATCCAGGTCTATTAAGGTGAGCATCCAAACTACCTGGGCTCCCACAAAGCCATTACATGCAATAGGATCAAGAACCCATTGCCATTGTTCTTCAGTTCTCAGTAGTCCTCATTGTCCATTATGTTCAGCGAGACCGGTTTTGTCCCATGCTTTTTCAGTCCCCGGCCAGCTGGCCTTGGTGAGTTCCCGATAGATCATCCCCATTGCCTCAGTGTGTGGGTGCACCCCTCGCAGTCCTGAGTTCCTTGCTCGTGCTCACTCTCCTTCTGCTCCTCCTTTGGATCGTGAGACTTCAGTCCAGTGCTCCAATGTTGGTCTCTGTCTCTGTCTTCTTTCATCGCCTGATGAAGGTTAATATTCAGGGGGATGCTTATATGTTTTTCTTTGGGTTCACCTTCTTATTTAGCTTCTCTAGAGTCACGAATTATAGTCTCAATGTCCTTTATTTATGGCTAGAAACCAAATATGAGTGAGTACATCCCATGTTCCTCTTTTTGGGTCTGGCTTACCTCACTCAGGATAGTGTTTTCAATTTCCGTCCATTTGTATGCAAAATTCAAGAAGTCATTGTTTTTTACTGCTGAGTAGTACTCTAATATGTATACATTCCATACTTTCTTCATCCATTCTTCCATTGAAGGACATCTAAGTTGTTTCCAGGTTCTGGCAATTACAAACAATGCTGCTATGAACATAGTTGAGCATATACTTTTGTTGTATGTTTGGGCATCTCTTGGGTATATTCCCAATAGTGGTATTGCTGGGTCAAGAGGTAGGTTGAACCCGACTTTCCTGAGAAACCGCCACACTGCTTTCCAAAGTGGTTGCACAAGTTTGCATTCCCACCAGCAATGGATGAGAGTGCCCCTTTCTCCACAACCTCTCCAGCAGAGGCTATCATTGGTGTTTTTGATTTTAGCCATTCTGACCGGTGTAAGATGGTATCTTAATGTTGTCTTGATTTGCATTTCCCTGATTGCTAAGGAAGTTGAGCATGATCTTAAGTGACTTTTGGCCATTTGAACTTCTTCTGTTGAAAAGTCTCTGTTCAGCTCAGTGCCCCATTTTATAATTGGATTGATTAACCTTTTACGGTCTAATTTCTTGAGTTCTTTGTATATTTTGGATATCAGACCTTTGTCAGTTGCGGGGTTGGTGAAGATCTTCTCCCAGTCAGTGGGTTGCCTTTCTGTCTTAGTGACAGTGTCCTTTGCTTTACAGAAGCTTCTCAGTCTCAGGAGGTCCCATTTATTCAATGATGTCCTTAGTGTTTGTGCTGCTGGGGTTGTACGTAGGAAGTGTTCTCCTGTGCCCATGTGTTGTAGAGTACTTCCCACTTTCTCTTCTATCAGATTCAGTGTGTTTGGACTGATATTGAGGTCTTTAATCCATTTGGACTTGAGTTTTGTGCATGGTGATATATATGGGTCTATTTTCATTCTTCTACAGATTGACTTCCAGTTTTGCCAGCACAATTTGTTGAAGATGCTCTCTTTTTTCCATTGTATACTTTTAGCTCCTTTATCGAAAATCAGGTGTTCATAGGTTTGTGGGCTAAAGTCAGGGTCTTCTATTCTATTCCATTGGTCGACTTCTCTGTTTTTATGCCAGTACCAAGCCGTTTTCAGTACTGTAGCTCTGTAATAGAGTTTGAAGTCAGGGATGGTAATGCCTCCAGACAATCCTTTATTGTATAAGATTGTTTTGGCTATCCTGGGTTTTTTGTTTTTCCATATAAAGTTGATTATTGTCTTCTCCAGATCTGTGAAGAATTTTGATGGGATTTTGATGGGGATTGCGTTGAATCTATAGATTGCTTTTGGTAGAATTGCCATTTTTACTATGTTGATCCTCCCAATCCAAGAGCAAGGGAGGTCCTTCCATTTTCTGGTATCCTCTTCAATTTCTTTCTTCAAAGACTTAAAGTTCTTGCCAAATAGATCTTTCACTTCCTTGGTCAGAGTTACCCCAAGGTATTTTATGCTATTTGTGGCTATCGTGAAAGGTGATGCTTCTCTGATTTCCCTCTCTGCTTCCTTATCCTTAGTGTATAGGAAGGCCACTGATTTTTTGGAGTTGATTTTGTATCCTGCCACATTACCAAAGGTGTTTATCAGCTGTAGGAGTTCTTTGGTAGAGTTTTTGGGGTCGGTTATGTATACTATCATATCATCTGCAAATAATGAAAGCTTAACTTCTTCCTTTCCAATATGGATCCCCTTGATCCCCTTATGTTGTCTTATTGCTATTGCTAGAACTTCAAGCACTATATTGAAGAGGTATGGAGAGAGTGGACATCCTTGTCGTGTTCCTGATTTTAGTGGGATGGCTTTGAGTTTTTCTCCATTTAATTTAATGTTAGCTGTCGGCTTGCTGTAAATAGCTTTTATTATATTTAGGTATGCCCCTTGTATCCCTAATCTCTCCAAGACCTTTATCATAAAGGAGTGTTGAATTTTGTCGAATGCTTTTTCAGCATCTAATGAAATGATCATATGGTTTTTTTCTTTCAGTTTATTTATATGGTTGATTACATTGATAGATTTGCGTATGTTGAACCAGCCCTGCGTCTCTGGAATGAAGCCTACTTGATCATAATGGATAACTTTTCTAATGTGTTCTTGGATTCGGTTTGCCAGTATTTTATTGAGAATTTTTGCGTCGATGTTCATGAGTGAGATAGGCCTGTAATTCTCTTTCTTGGTTGGGTCTTTGTGTGGTTTTGGTATCAGGGTAACTGTAGCTTCATAAAAGGAATTTGGCAATGACTCTTCTGTTTCTATATTGTGAAATACATTAAGAAGTATAGGTATTAGCTCTTCTTGGAAGTTCTGGTAGAATTCTGCATTGAAACCATCTGGCCCTGGGCTTTTTTTGGAAGGGAGATTTTTGATAACTGTTTCTAATTCTTCGCGACTAACAGGTCTATTTAGATCGTTCACCTGGTCTTGGTTTAGGTTTGGTATATGGTACTTATCTAAAAAAGTGTCCATTTCTTTTGCATTTTCCAGTTTTGTGGCATACAGGCTTTTGTAGTAAGATCTAATGATTCTCTGAATTTCCTCTGTGTCTGTGGTTATGTCCCCCTTTTCATTTCTGATCTTATTTATTTGCATGTTCTCTCTCTGTCGTTTAATTAGTTTGGATAGGGGTTTGTCAATCTTGTTGATTTTCTCCAAGAACCAACTTTTTGTTTCATTGATTCTTTGGACTGTTTTCTATGTTTCTATTTTGTTGATTTCTGCCCTCAGTTTGATTATTTCCAGTCTTCTACTCCTCCTGGGCGCGTCTGCTTCTTTTTTTTCTAGAGCTTTCAGGTGTGCTGTTAAGTCCCCAATGTATGCTTTCTCCGTTTTCTTTAAGTGGGCACTTAGTGCTATGAACTTTCCTCTTAGCACTGCTTTCATCGTGTCCCATAGGTTTGAGTATGTTGTCTCTTTGTTTTCATTAAATTCAAGGAAGACTTTAATTTCTTTCTTAATTTCTTCCTTGACCCAGGTGTGGTTCAGTAGTTGACTGTTCAGTTTCCATGAGTTTGTCAGCTTTCTGGGGGTAGCTTTGTTGGTGGCTTCTAACTTTAATCCGTGGTGATCTGATAAGACACAGGTGGACACTGATATTTTTTTGTATCTGTGGAGGTTTCCTTTGTTTCCAAGTATGTGGTCAATTTTCGAGAAGGTTTCATGAGCTGCAGAGAAGAAGGTGTATTCTTTCCTATTTGGGTGGAGTGTTCTATAGATGTCTGTTAAGTCCATTTGATTCATTACCTCCAACAATTCTCTTAATTCTCTATTAGTTTTCTGTCTGATTGACCTGTCCATTGGTGAGAGAGGTGTGTTGAAGTCTCCTACTACTAGTGTGTGTGATTTGATGTCTGCCTTGAGTTTTAGCAATATTTCTTTTACATAAGTGGGTGCTTTTATATTAGGGGCATAGATATTCAGGATTGAGACTTCATCCTGCTGAATCGTTCCTGTTATGAGTATAAAGTGTCCCTGTCGATCTCTTCTGATTGATTTTAGTTTGAAGTCAGTTTTGTTAGAAATTAGTATGGCCACACCTGCTTTTTTCTTAGGACCATTTGCTTGAAAAACCTTTTCCCAACCCTTTACTCTGAGTAGATGCCTGTCTTTGTGTTTGAGATGAGTTTCTTGCAAACAGCAGACTGTTGGATCCTGTTTTCGTATCCAATCTCTTAGCCTGTGCCTTTTTATTGGTGAATTGAGACCATTAATATTAAGTGATATTAATGACCAGTGGTTGTTAACTCCGGTTATTCTTACTGCTTTTGGTAGAAGAGTTTGTGTGTCTCCCTTCTTTGAGTTGTGCTGTTGAAGGGTCGCTAGATGCCTGGGTTATTGTAGGCAGTGTTGGCAATGTTGGATTCCTTGGGTTGTGATTTTCCTTCTATTACTTTCTGTAGGGCTGGATTTGTGGCAACGTATTGTTTAAATTTGTTCTTATCCTGGAATGTCTTGTTTTCTCCATTGATAGTGAACGATAGCTTGGCTGGGTATAGTAGTTTGGGTTTGCATCCATGGTCTCTTAGTTTCTGTAGTACCTCTATCCAGGACCTTCTGGCTTTCATGGTTTCCATAGAGAAGTCAGGTGTAAGTCTGATCGGTTTACCTTTATAGGTTACTTGGCCTTTTTCCTTTGCAGCTCTTAATATTCTTTCTTTAATCTGTATATTTTGTGTTTTGATTATTATATGGCGAGGGGACGTTTTTTTTTGATCCAGTCTGTTTGGTGTTCTGTATGCTTCTTGAATATTCAAAGGAATATCTTTCTTTATGTTGGGGAAGTTTTCTTCCATAATTTTGTTAAAAATGTTTTCTGGACCTTTGAGCTGTGCCTCTTCTCCTTCTTCTATCCCTATTATTCTTAGGTTTGGTCTTTTTATTGTGTCCCATATTTCCTGAATGTTTTGTGATGAGAATTTGTTGGTTTTGGTGTTTTCTTTGATCAGTCCGTTTATTTTCTCTATGTTGTCTTCAGAATCTGAGATTCTTTCTTCTATCTCTTGTATTCTATTGATTATGCTTGTTTCTGTAGTCTCTGCTCGTTGACCTATATTTGCCATATCCAGCTGGTCCTCAGTTTGTGTTTTCTTCCTTGCTTCCATTTCAGTTTTCAATTCTTGGACTGTTTCCATTACCTGTTTGATCGTTTTTTCTTGGCTTCCCAGGGTATCATTTACGTATTTACTCATTTCTTCAAACTTTTTGTTATACTTCTCATCCATTTCTATGAGGGCGTTTTTTACATGTTGTTTAAGGGACTCTATTGCTTTCAAAAAGTCAGTTTTTTCCTCTTCTCCTGTGATAGGGTGTTCAAGTCCTTGTGTTGTAAGATCATTGGGTTCTGGTGTTTTCGTGTTGTTTTTCAGATTGTTGGGTGAATTCTTGCCTTGGCGTCTGCCCATCTCCTCTTACCGATGCTATCTATTGGGTTTGATTTAATTGTAGCGGGGCAATCTGTTCTCAGTGCAGGCTTCACTGTTTCTTGCCCGCACTATCCTGTATCCAGTGCCTCCGCCGCCCGGGCCTGCCTGCCGGTGCCTCCGACGTCCGGAACTGTCTGTGCGCCGGTGCTTCCGCCGCCTAGGCCTGCCTGCCAGTGCCTCTGCCACCTGGGCCTGCCTGCGCGCCGGTGCTTCCGCCGCCTAGGCCTGCCTGCCGGGCCTGACTGCCGGTGCCTCCGCCACCCGGGCCTGCCTGCACGCCGGTGCCTCTGCCGCCCGGACTTGCCTGCGTGCTGGTGCCTCCGCCACCCGGGCCTGCCCGCGTGCCGTTGCCTCCGCCGCCCAGGCCCGCCCGCCGGCGCCTCCGCCAGCCGGAACTGTCCCGCAGTTACTTTGAAGATAGTAAGTGAACATGTTTGTGGGCTAATGAGAGTGATTCCACTAAAGGGGCAAATTAATAGAAAAGAGAGTGGCTATATGAAACATCTATATGCAGTGAGCTCTCGACCTCTGCTAATAGAAAAGAATAAGCAAGAGCGTGAAGCCCAGATTCCCTCTGCACAGGTCACTCCTGTGAAAGGTCTGCCCAGCCGTCTTTGATCTCTGCCCTACTCCACCCCCATTACAGTAAGTACAGAGGGCTTGCAGTTAGGGCCTGCCCCACCATTGTCGTGGCTATTGCCGAGTCCAGTTCCCAAAGGTGAGGGAAGTAAAGAACTGCCGATGAGAAATCAGGGAACCAGTAATGAGGCAGGCACTTTTAGTGCTGTGGAATAATCCCTCTGTTGCTGTGAATATGTGTTACTCTCATTGGTTAATAAAAAGCTGACAAGCTGGTAGCCAGGCAGAAAGTATAAGTGGACAGTCAGATACAGAAGACTCTGGGAGGAGGAACGGCATCAGGAAAGACATCAGCCAGCCGCCAAGGAATCAGGATGTGTCCGAAATGAAGTAACAAGTTGTGGGTCACGTGGCAAAGCATAGATAAGAAATTTGGGCTGAGGGTTAGAGAGATGGCTCAGTAGTTGAGAGCCCTGGCTGCTCTTCCAGAGGACCTGAGTTCAATCCCCAGCAATCACATGGTGGCTCACAACCATCTACAGAAGGATCCAATGCCCTCCTCTGGCAAGTAGAGAAACATGCAGACACAGCACTCATATACATAAATAAATTTTTAAAAAGGAATGTAGTTTAATTTAAGTGTAAGAGTTAGCTGGTAACAAGCATGAGCTATCAGCCAAGCATTTACAAGCAGTCCAAGCCTCTGAGTGATTACTTGGGAACTGGTGAGTGGGACAGAAACCTACACACCGCATGCCAAATACAAGTCTCAACTATCATGATACAGGCAACTCTGCACATGTAGGCTCCTATACTCTGAATCCTGAATTTATTTTACTTGTAATATTTTAAAATATTTTTATTTATGTGTATACTAGATGTGTGCAGGTACCCACAGAAGCCAGAAGAAAGTATTGGAGTCTCTGAAGCTAGAGTTACATGCAGACGTAAGCAACCAGGTATAGGTACTGGGGACCAAACTCAGATTCCCTGGAGAGCAGTGCATATTTTTAGCCACTAGGCAATCTCTTCAGCCCTTTGAATCTGTCTAATCCAGTCATTTGGTGGCTCTTTCATTTCTACCCGTGTAATACTACCAAGTAGGTTTCATTAAAATGGCACAGGATTGATGTAATGTAGATAAAAGCAATTTCAAGTCAAAACCTCAAATTTTGGGTCCCTTGCTCTGTGCAGGTAGGAGAATCCATGGGCCCACCTCCTTGTGACCCCAGTGGGTCATACACCACTATACTGAGTCAATATAAGGTGAGATATGGGAGGAACAGGCAGATGTGGGAAGTCTGCTTACCACCCAGAGCCAAGGTAATGTCTGGACCTGGGATGATGCCAAGGCCATAGCTAGGTCTTTGGCCCTATTTTAGCCAGGATCTGCCTTGAGGTCTGTAACTCCTGCTACCATTGAAGGCCATGCAACTGCCCAATGACTGGGCTGCCACCTGGGACCATATCGGAGTCTGGAAACCATGAAGCTGCTAGACCCATTCTGATCTGAGGGGCCTGTGCTGCCCCCCAGGGACATGGTGACATCCAGGTTTAAGCTGCTGCTGAGGATCATGTCTGAGTCTGTTGTTTTATTGCAGCTGGGTATGTTTTGTTGTCCATTGCCCATGTTACCACAGAAGCCCATGCAAACCATGAGTTGAACCATGTGTTGAAGTACAAGGGCCTTTTTGGTCTGGTCCCACCTCTCAATAACCGTGGGACAATGGATCTGAAGACCCTAGTATGGGAAAACTGGTCCTGCCCCTCATAAGAGAACCACCTGCACACACACTTGGGAAAGCCTCCCAAAACTTCATACACACACACACACTCATGTGCACGTATCTGTTTCCTGATATGGTGACAGAGTTAAGACTATGAAGGCTGACCTATGCACGACAGGGATTCAAGATTCCTAGCTTCAGCCCCCTCACCATCAGAGCACAGTCCTGCCCCAAGGAACGCAGAGTGCCAGATGATTATATCCTACCAAAAGGCAGCTCACAAGTGTTATGGTGATCTTCACAGAACAGAACTTGACCTAGTAGTCACCACCTACTCTGAAGGCCAGGGGATCCTCCTGACAGGTCGGGTGACTGTTTCTTCCCACCTGAATGTGGCCCTGAACCAAGCACAGCCCCAGAGGTCTCTATTTGGAGAGGCCTCTCTAGCGCCTCTTCGCCTGTGTAACATCTTCCCTGGAGACTTACGGACTGACACTATTACTTTCCTAATGGATGATGAAGTTTCTCTCGCAAGCCTATCCCTCTCTCTAAAAGTAAATTAAATGACACGATCTTACCATAGACTGGATTTAGTCACATATTCTCTATGAGAAACAGCATTCAAATCAGAATCACCTGATGAGTTATCTGCTGACGACAATTGAATATAAATGTAGGATCATTTAGGAAGCAAATAAACCATGCGGTTAAGAGGTAGCGTAATACACAGCAATTTTATAAATCTCTCTTTATCTTGCCTTCTCACTAGTTGGGAGGAATTAAAGAGGACATTGAAAATGCATTAGGTAAATTGCAATATTAACAATGCCATTTAAATTGTTTCTCTGACTTGTGGAAAACAACACAAATGAGAATATATTATAAAATCTATGAAGGTTTTCATACAGGGCCCAAAGAGATATCTAAAGACGACTAAAGTGGGGGGTGAAGAATGAACTGGGTTTCTGGGACATCCCCCTTCTGACCTGGGCAGCTCCTCATGGGTACTTACATTCCTATTTGAGTTCCATCGAAACTTTCCTTTGAGGAAAGATCCCAAGGTGCTGGGGAGATGGTTCAATGGTTAAGTGCACTTGCTGCTCTTGCAAAGAACTGGTATGTGGTGCCTACCACCCATTTCCAGTGGCTCCTAACTGCTTGTGACTCCAGCTCTAGGGGATCCAATGCCTTCTTCTGACCTATGTCTGTGGGAACCAGGTGTACACACACAGACACACACACACGTAAATAAATAATAAAATATTTGATTAAAAGAAAGCTTCCAAGGCAGGCAGGTGGAAATGGGGAGGGGGGAATAGATAATATTGAAATTCTCGTATTTCTCTGTGTCTACTTCAGGTTTAAAAAATCATTAAAAAATCATACTATTTTTAAAAATGTCAGCCTAGACTTTATCTTCATAGTAGCATAAAGTTTCCAAACTATTAGAAAATACTGCTAGACATAGACTCTAAACATCTGCCAAATTCATAATAAAATGAATGTTATGATGAGTGTATAGGAATATGTGTATTATTGGAATAGAGTATGAATCCATAATCAAGTAAAAAGATATGAGAATTTAGTCCACATTAAATGATGTCATTATGATGTGGACACATCTACCAAATCATGAGGAGGCACAGATCCCACACGATTGCCCGGTTCTCCAGAGAACAAAGTATACATACAGCGTTAGTGTGTGTGTGTGTGTGTGTGAGAGAGAGAGAGAGAGAGAGAGAGAGAGAGAGAGAGAGAGAGAGAGAGAGAGAGAGAGAGAGAAAATCACCTCACACAGTTAGAGGCTTCGAGTCCCCAGCAGCCACCAGAAATCCAAGAGGCCTAATGATGCCGCTCTAGACCAAAGACCTGGCCCTCAATAAAAGTTGATATTTAACTCAGAGTCCAAAGGCAGAGGAATCCAGAGTCTTTCTTATTCAGGTCAGTCAGCCTTTTTATTCTTCCTAGGCCTTCAACTGATAGACTCAAACCAACTGACAATAAGGATTCAAGCATCTTCACTTGGTCTGAGGCTGCCAATGTTAGTCCCATCCAAACACTGCACAGTAATCTTTGATCAATTACTTGGACACCTACAGTTCAGTAAGGTAGACGTATTAAACAGATGATTTCACCATCAGTATTAAGTCAAAACTAATTAAGGGTCTAAAAAGAAAAAAAAACACAAAAGAAGTTATATAAATGAATGTTACTTTATTTCTTGGTATAGAATGCTTTTTTAAATAGAGAGAGATAAACATAAAAGTGTATAAAGAATAATATTAAGCAACTTGCTCACATGAACACTGTAGTATTGGAACAATTTAAACCATTTAATTAATTTTGTTGGTATCCAAAGATTTTAGAGCCAAGGAATTCCAAAAAGGAAATCATTGCTTGTAGCTTCTGCAAATTAGTTTGCTGTCAAACATAAGCTGACCAATGACTAACCTTTGTTACTAAGGTCCAAAGTGTCAGACCGAGTTTCACAAACTGTCCCTCGTGTTAAGATGTGTAATCAACCCCTTAACTGATTTGACATAAACAAAAAGAGCAATATTGAATTTACTTGTGATTCTTTGTGTTCACCTCAGTGTGTGGTTTTCAGTTACTTCCTAATGAGGACAGAAATTTAAATTCACCCTAGGTTTACAAATTTCAGTTATAAACAAGTTGTTACCTGGCATGAAAGTAGAGGTATAAAGTTTTGGTCAACCCTGGTGACAGATCTGCTGCTACAGCTTGCTGCTAATGACTGAACACAATTTATGTGAGCTCTTGAATAGCTTAACAGTTTTTGCAAACAAATGGCTGGGATTTTGGACTTGATCCACACAAAGCTATGGGGTATTTATGTGCAGAAATATAATTTGCACTGTACGTTAATGGTCATCCTTGTGGCCATATAAATGGAACCAGCTGCAAGGCTAGCAACATCAGCAACTAAATTTGAGCTTTGTTCCTCTTCAGCCTGGTGTTACCATTTCAGAAAGAAAGAAAACACTTTCCTTTTCATTTCTCACAGTATTGGATCTCACAGAGTCTTCTCAGCCTGGCATTCCCACAGGCTGCTGGACACACTGGGGCTCAAGCCATACAGATGTCATGTAAATGCCCTTAGCTCAGACTGACACAGATCTCTGCTTTCATAACTGATTATGACAAGTCTCTTCATGATGAAAAAATGGTGCGATATGGAACTTGTACTCAGAAATGCACTAGTAACCTTTGCGGCGAGGAAGGAGCACTGTTAGCTCTGGACTCCAGTCAGCTAGTAGGAAGTAGGGTCAGAATACGTATGGCTTCCCAGTTTTGCATCCTGCAGTCTCACAACATGAGATAAACCACAAAGGAAGTATTTGCAACTTTGTAAATTTGTAGAAATTTGTAAATTCTACAAATTAAGGCATTTAAATGCTTTCCTCTCAGACTGTTGATTGCTAAAAATTTGTAACTCACCGTTGGAGTCTTTAATGAATAGACAGGCTTCTTGAGTTGTGTGAGGGAAATCTTGACTGAAAATATAGCTTCTTGCCCCTTGTCTATAAGGGAATTGGACTCCAAACCTAGTTTATCTGCTTAGCAGACAGCAACAGATTAACCAAAGGGGATAAAAGATCCCAAACCAACCCCAAGCACAGTCAACAGGACAGTAATAAGGAAAGACAAGAGTCAAAGCATTTGAGAAGCCTTCAAGGGTCAAATGACTGACAGCTATAAAGGGAAGGAAACAGAAAGAACAGTATCTTCCTATTAGGGTCCTGGAGAAGTCCAACAAAAGACCATCATCCATGTATGCAATCACAGAGCATTTATTATTCCAGCATTCTGGGGCCGTCCCTCCCACACAAAGGCAAAATGACGACAACCCCCAGAGAAGCCAGCAGGCTTCTTTTAAGCACAGCTAAAAGGAATTCCTAGAGCAGTTAGGTCATTTTAGATGTGATTGACTTAAGCTAGTGGCCATCATATTAGTGCTTTCTAATTGGTTAGATCCAACAAGGGCTGGTTCCAGTTACAGTTCCCATTTTTGGGCAGACCTGGACGAGCCCCAGGCTTTGTTCGCATTTGGTTATCTGCTGACTGTGGCTCAGGCCTGGCCTGGTACTGTGTGTACCGGACTCCTTGTCCTTGCTGTCAGGGGTTTTGGAGATTGATTATCCCTTGTTCTTGGCTCCCTTTGAAACTGCTTACTCAGTCTCAGGAAACTGAAATAGAGGCCTGATCTCTGAGAGAAGATCAAGCAGCCTGCTACGGCATCAGCTTGATCCTCTCAGTTCCCTGTCCTCAGCACCCAGAAGAATCTGAGGGCTCTCCGTCCATCTGCCCAATGATCCACTGCATGAACTTCCAATATCATCCAATTAACCCACAATATTTATACCAACTCACCTGAGAGTGCTAGAGGAGCCCTTTGTCACTGGAGAAATAAGTAGTGTTCAAACTGATTCGTTAGCAAGTTACGTGATCAAAAAAAATTGAGAGAACAGAGTGCAGCAGCCTAATATGTAAAGGTGAGGGCCACGAGCCTAGAAATCCATGTGACTGTGTGCCCCTCACCTAGTTAGAAGAGGATCTGGGTTCTCACCCTAACACACGGCTGACTGTGCTGCCCTAAAAATACCACTCCCTGTGCTCAGCAATTCCACCCAGGGAAAACTCTGACTCCTTTTTCCTTCTGCTCATTCCACATTTACTGAGCCTGGGACTTAAGACCAATATATTCACCTGTAAACCTAATACCTTTGACCTCTATATCCCACTGCCAGAGCTAGCAATGGACACATAAACCCAAGTGAGTCAGCTGTCATCTAAAGCTGCGACACACTGCTTCTGCCATTCTCTGATGTGATTTTTCTGAAAGTCTGACTTTGTTCATCTTACTTGCTTTTGTGTAACATAGAGGATTCTGATGCAGCTCAAATCAACCATGAGAAAACTGTTCCTCATTAAATCCATGCAGCTGGACTGAGGAGGCTGGTGTTTCGAGGGTCACAGGAATTCCATGTAAGGGTCACTTCCTGTTTGTCCAGAAGAAAGTCAGGAAATTCCTTGATGAAAGTATGATGATCTCACCGTTCCGGGCTTTGTCTACCAATCACCTCTCCTTCCATCCCATTTCCTTTGTGTGCTCTTAGACTTTCTGTGTAGTTTTCTATTATTTATGCCAATTGAAGACTCTCGGCACCATGTGAGCAAGTATCTATGGACTGGTAAGGTCTCACTTCAGAAGTGGGTTTCACAGTTCCTTGAGGAAAGAAGCCAATTAAGCCAAAATTTGGATACTTTCTTTCCAGCTATTTTATCTAACATAAAATATTGAAGATTTTTCTCAGTGGGTCTGAAACAACTAAGTTTGTATATATGTGTATATTTTGTGAGGGCTTAAATTTTGAATATTCTCTCTTCAGTCACTGATGGACATATTTCAAAGACGATATGCTTGATGAGCAGGCTTGAGTATTTTCTCCTCTTTCTTAAACATATCAAATATTTCTCCTTTTAAGTAGTATCTCCTGCCTAGAGATAAAGAGAGGCTAAGGCATCGTACGAATCTAAGCTCGTTGATGTGGGATGCCCTTCTGTATGCTGTGAATATGTCTTACTACCATTAGTTAATACAGAAGCTACCTTGGTCTATGGCAGGGCAGAACATAACTAGGTAGGAACTCCAAGCAGAGAGAAAGGGAGAAAGAAGGAGAGTCAGAGAGATGCCAGCAGCGGCCAGAGAAGCAAGATATGAGGAAACAAGTCTTGAGTCTTGTGGTAAAATACAGACTAATAGAAATGGATTAAGTTAAGTTATAAGAGCTAGCTAATAATAAGTCAGAGCTAATAGGCTGAACAGTTTGCAATTAATATCAATATTAAGCCTCAGAGTGATTATTTGGTAACTGCCAGACGGGAGAGGAACATCCAGTTGCAGCTCATTGTAGATCTAGAGTAGAGCATCAGAGTCCTCTACTTTCCAGTGCATCAGGCATTGGACTAGATTTCCATAACAACAGCAGGCCTCAGCTAGCCACTCTTCAGTCATGAGAAATTTCAATCAGGCACATGTATTGAGATGATTATAATCAGCTGCAAAAAAACAAAATCCTGATTGATCAACTCATTTTTGCCCTCTTCTCCTTAACATTGGATAAGTGAGACAAACGTTTTAATTCATAAATTCATGTCAGTAGAAGGTAAAAGGGTCTCTTGTCACTAAAGAAGGGACATTAGTGCTATCTAGCCCTGCTCTGTCCCAAAGGATAGAGCACTCCCTCACATCCCACCCGCTTCCATATCTGAGTTCTGCCTCCAAAGGCACTAAAGCCATAAAGGGGGAGGAAATCTCTCAGCCTGAAAATTACCTTGAGGTTCATATTAAATCTCCACTCTTTTTTACAGCTCATGCATCCCCACAGCTCTCTCAACCACCTGAGCTTACTGGAGGTAACTTTCTGGAGAGGGTCATGTTACCCTCATGTCATATTTTCAGGTGACTTTTTCCCCTCATTTATTTATTTTTTTTAAAAAAGAAAACAAACTATCTTTTTTTCATTATACATACCAATTCAAATTCCCACTGCTTCCCTCCTCCCATTCCCTCTACATACCCTCCCGCCCCACTCTCATCCAGTCCTCAGAGAGGGTAAGGCACATTTGCTTTGGGGAAGGTCCAAGGCCCTCCTTACTATATAGGCTGAGTAAGGTATCCATCCAAAGAGAACAGGTTCCCCAAAAGCCAGCACATGTAGTAGGGATAAATCCTAGTGCCACTGTCAGTGGCCCTTCCGTCTGCCCCAGCCATGCAACTGTCAACCACAACCAGAAGGACTAGTTTGGACCTATACTTGTTCCTTCCCAGTCCAGCTGGAGTTGGTGAGCCCCCATTAGCTCAGTTAGATTGTTTCAGTGGATGTACTCATCTTGACCTCTTTGCTCATATTCTCGTTCCTCCCACTCTTCAACTGGACTTTAGGAGCTCAGTCCAGTGCTCTGATATGGGTTTCTGCCTCTGTTTCCATCAGTTGCTGGATCAACTGAAGAATGGATAAAGAAAATGTGGCACATTTACACATTAGAGTACTACTCAGCTGTAAAAAAACAATGACATCTTGAATTTTGTATGCAAATGGGTGGAAGTAGAAAACACTATCCTGAGTGAGGTAACCCAGACCCAAAAAGATGAAAATGGTCTGTACTCACTCATAAGTGGATACTAGCTATAAACAAAGGATATTGAGCCTATAGTTCATGATCCTAGAGAAGCTGAGTAATAAGGTGAACCCTAAAAAAAACATATATGGGTCCACCTGGAAAGTCAAAATAGACAAAATCGCCTGACAAAACTGGAAGCATGGTGGTGTGGGGAGAAGGAGGGGTGGAAGAGGAAGAAGAGGGGTGAGGAGAACTCAAATGAATGGGATAGTTGAGAAAAAGGAAGGACAGAGATGAGAGCAAGGAAAGAGATAGCTTGATTGAAGGATCCATTATAGGGTGAGCAAGAAAACCTAGCTCTAGAGAAATTCCCAGGAATCCACAAGGATGACCCAAGCTAAGACCGTAAGCAACAGAGGAGAGGGGGTCAGATCTTGACTTGCCCTGTAGTCAGACTGATGAATATCTTAAATATCACCCATATGACATTTTATCAAAGAATTGTGGGCCTCCTCTGACCACTGACATTAAGGAAAAGATTTAAAAGCCAGCATTTTTTATTCAACTGTTCAGTCTCTGTTTCCGTAAAATGAATATTAGCCTATTAACATTTATCTATAGTTTTAGGTCTAGAATTTCTAAATAGAAATTTCCCTCCAAATTGGGTATAAATATTCAACATGTTCTTTCCAAGCTTACAAAAGACATTTATAAAGCTGACTTTGTGCTGTCGTAAAAGAACTCAATGAATTTTGAAGGATTAACTAAATTTTTTACCCATCAGGCAATAGATAAATAACAAGTAACTAGGAAAAACCCAAATATCTCGAAATTTGACAATACTAATTGTATGCTCTCCAGTTGTTAAATATAATGTCTGACAGAAGATTGGGTTGTTGGGGCTGGAGAATGGCCCAATAGCTAAAAGCATGCACTGCTCTTTCAAAGGATCCAAATTTCACTCCCAACATCCAAGCCAAGATGTTCACAACTACATACAACTTTGGCTCCAGGGGACCTGACTGCCTCTTCTGGTCTCTTCAGGCACTGTACTTATATGCACATACCTACACAGAGACAGATACACACAACTTAAAAAAACTAATAAATTTTTTTAAAAGAGCAATGTTTTAGGTTAAACTTGTTATTGCATTAAACAATCATCAATGTCTGTCTGACTGTCATCTGTTTGACATGCAAGTAGTGAAAATTAGGCATTAAATTTTTCACTGTGATGTCAATGTCTCCTTAAAGGTCTGTCATTATTTTATTTATACGTATTAAAACCTAGAGTTTTAAATTATGTCATCAGCTTTAAAATTTGATTTATTTTACCATAAGGGATGACCCTTTTTGTTATATAACACTTTCTACTTTAATTTCAGTTTTGTCTGTAACGTTATGACAATAACAAATATATGTATGTTTGAGTTTTCCTTATTGATATAAAATTTTCCACTCATATTTTCATCTAGCTTAAGACTACAAAGAGAGCTAGAATTGTATTAAATGTATCGACACTGTCTTTTGGTTTTTTTACAATAAATTTTGGGAATCGATTTTAGATTCACAGAAAAGTCACAAGTGTGGCAAGGCTTCCATGGATGTTTCGTGTCTTCTCATGTTCACATGACACAAGTCCAGCAAAGCTGAGGAACCAACAGGAACAGAGAGCTCTTAATTAAAGGGATTATTAAACCTTTTCCAATTCTTCTACTAGACGTTGATGGTCTAAAATAGAATTTAGGTCATTGCACTGCATTTAGTACTGTTGTTGTATAAAGTTGTTAACTCTATTTGTTATAATTGGCAATATTCTTAAAACTGGTTTGAGCTGAGTGGTGGTGGTACATGTCTTTTATTTCAGCACTCAGGAGGCAGAGGCAGGGGGATTCTGTGAGTTCAAGGCCATCCTGATCTACAAAACAAGTTCACAGGACAGCCAAAGCTATACAGAGGAACCCTATCTCAGAAAACCAAAAAACCAAACAAAAAAGAAAGAAATGATTCGCCCAACCAATACTATTTTGTGCTGGCTTATTTCCATTACTTTTATTTTTATTATATTTGTGTGTTTACTTGAAGAGTGCATGCTTGCCACAGCTTGCCAAGCTCTGAGAACCACTTGAGGGATTCATTTCTCTCCTTCCTGTGGGTCCTGGATATTGAATTCAGGTCGTCATCTTGGCAGCACATGCCCTTATCCCATGGTTCAGCTCACCTGTTCTCAACTGATTATTCTAAGCCATTCTCATTTGTCCTCAAAACATGGGCTTTTATTAATCCAGAAGTGTTAGAAGATATAAATAACAATGCCTAATGCTAACCACTGTTAATTCTTATCATCTTATCCCTTGCAAAATATTCATTAATGATCACATAAATGTGTATTAATATCTCTCTTTATTTTGATTTTGTCTTCTTTGAAACCCATATGACTCCGTTGTTGTGTTTTTAAGTGTTTGCTCTGGTCTAGCAACATATTCAGTCATATTTTCAATTATCATCCCATCTTTCATCTAATATCTTCAATCTGAATTTTTCCATATTCCTGAAATAATTTCTTTAATATAGACTTTCTGCAAAAGCTGCTTCTATTTTTGCCTTAAGTATGGGTCTATGTTTGTCTTAGGAATAAGATTTATTTGAACATAAAATTCCAAGCTGACAAGTATTTTCTCCCAGTTCTTCTGAGTCCATGTCGTTAGCTTATCCCTCTGTGTTGCTTTTGGTAAGTTTGCTTTCTTTACTAGGTTTGTTCATAGTGATGACTGCTCCCTCTGGCTATGTTTATAACCATTTTCCTTTTCTTTTGTGTTCTATGGTTTCACCACAAAAATTATAGAGGAGGTTTTACTTTCCAAGCTTAGGATTTTTAGGATTATTACTTGGGTGGGGATGATGTAGAGAGGTTTCATACATTGAAGCTGGGTGACTTTTGCCATGAAGCACTCAGATTCTCTACTAACCTTTATATCTCTCACTAAATGAATTATATGGTTTGACATTGCAAAAATACTTGATTATATCAATACAGTAATTATTGCACAACAAGTAATAACTCTCAGTTTTCAGGGTAATTTCACAGGTTTCTAGAAGATTAGAAATGAAGTCATTTATTTACTGGTAGGATATAATTTTTTCTCATGTAAGGGCCAACAAGCACATTACACTATAATCAAATGCATGTTGTTAAGTATTTAGTCATTAGGTATTTAATTTAATTGTTAAGTATTCATTTCACACAAAGGCCAAGTGTCTGTTGCCATTGTGATGTACATTCTTTCTATGGAACATGCAACACAAACGATCAATGCACTATCCACTCCAACAAGATATGAAGACCTGTAAAACACCCTATTAATCTAGAGGGACAGAACTAATAGAATAAATATATATGGGATTTCTTAGAGTGACTTACAGGCTCTGGTCCAACTAATCCAAAACTGGGTATCTACTAATAGAAAGTTCAAGAATCTAGTAGTTGATCAATTCACAAGACTGAATGTCTCAGTTGGTTTTCAGTATACCCTGAGTCCTGAAGTAGGCTCTAATGCCAGTAAAGGAATGGACTTGTCAGCAGGAGTGAGGGCAAGCTGGCAAAGAGCACAAAACTTCCTTCTTCCATGTCCTTACATAGGCTGCCAGCAGAAGGTGAGGCCCAGATTAAAGGTGGATCTTCCCACTTAAGTGATTCAGTTAAGAAAAAAAATCCCTCACAAGTATACCCAGCTGCGTGGGTTTTAGTTGATTCCAGATGTAGTCGGATTGAGAACTAAGAATAGCCCCACAGTACCTAACAAGTTTGTTCCACCTCGAAGTTTCTGAGGTTACTGATTGTGCTGAACACAAAGTAAATGCCGAGTTACTGGTTCTTAAACTATTATAAAGTTTAAAAGAGATGGGGTGTAACTCTCAGTTTTTACCTGGAAATTAAAACAGATTTCCCTGAGAAGCTCAAACTAAAGTATATTTTGAGTGATATTTTCATTCTATGCCTTGTTATCTCTTGCAAGGTGTATGTGTTCTTCTCTTCGTCTGTTCTGTTCTGTTCGTCTTCTCTTCTTAGTCTTCTGTTCTTCGTCTTCTTTGTGTTCGTCTTCTGCGCCACGACCGGAGGGAAAGGAGGACGCAAGACACAACAAAATGTTATTCCCCAGAAGGCCCCCTGAGCGTGGCTCGCCTGGGGAACTACATTTCCCAGGAGGCCCTAGCGTTCCACGCAAAGGCTGCGCAGGCGCAGAACGTGGCGCTTGACGCACGCACGTGGGGGACCCTTTAAAAACGCTGAAACGCCGTCTGCTCTTTCTCTTTTTCCCCTTCTCTCCTGCACGCCACAATAAACCTCGCGCGCCGAGTTTTGTTGTGTCTTGTGTCCTCCTTTCCCTCCGGTCACGAAGAAGACGAACACGAAGAAGACAAAGAACAGAAGACTAAGAAGAGAAGACGAACAGAACAGAACAGACGAAGAGAAGAACAGTATGGATCCCCAGAATGAGGGTGGTATTGTTCTAAATAAAGTCCAGCTTTGCGGGAAAATAGCTGTAAGTCAGCCTTTCCTCAGTACTCCTCAGCTTCAATTAAGGTCTTCCTCACAAACGAGCAAATTCTATTAGAATACATCCTTAAAAGCATGGGAAAATACATATTGTATCTTTTTTTTTTTAGGTTTTTTTTTATTCTTTTTTAATTAAAATTTCCAACTGCTCCCCGTTTCCCATTTCCCTCCCCCTCCTCCCACATATTGCCCACTCCCCCCGCTCCCCTCCCCCTATCCCCACTCCTCTTCTCCTCCCCCCAGTCCATTCCCCCTCCCTCTCGATACTGAAGAGCAGTCCAAACTCCCTGCCCTACAGGAAGACCAAGGTCCTCCCACTTCTATCTAGGTCCAGGAAGGTGAGCATCCAAACAGGCTAAGCTCCCACAAAGCCAGTTCATGTATTAGGATCGAAACCTAGTGCCATTGTCCTTGGCTTCTCATCAGCCTTCATTGTCCGCCATGTTCAGAGAGTCTAGGTTCAACCCATGCTTATTCAGTCCCAGTCCAGCTGGCCTTGGAGAGCTCCCAATAGATCAGTTCCACTGTCACAGTGGGTGGGTGCACGCCTCATGGTCCTGATTTCCTTGCTCACGTTCTCCCTCCTTCTGCTCCTCATTTGGACCTTAAGAGCTCAGACCGTTGCTCCAAATTGGGTCTCTGTCTCTCTCTCAATCCATCGCCAGATGAAAGTTCTCGTGCCATTCTCCTTGGCCTCTCATCAGCTCTCATTGTCTGCCACATTCAGAGAGTCCGGTTTTATCCCATGTTTTTTCAGTAGCAGTCCAGCTGGCCTTGGTGAGCTCCCAATAGATCGGCCCCACTGTCTCAGTGGTTGGGTGCACCCCTCATGGTCCTAACTTCCTTGTTCATGTTCTCTCTCCTTTTGCTCCTCATTATAACCTTGGGAGCTCAGTAGGGTGCTCCAGTGTGGGTCTCTGTCTCTATCTCCATCCATCGCTAGATGAAGGTTCTATGGCAATATGCAAGATATTCATCAGTATGATTATAGGATAGGTTCATTTCAGGTTCCCTATCCTCAGGTGCCCCAATGAACTAACTGGGGACATTGCCCTGGGCATCTGGTAGCCATTTCAAGTTCAAGTCTCTTGCCAACCCTTAGGTGGCTCCCTTAACTAAGGTATGAGTTTCCCTGCTCCCCTATCCAACCTTCCTTTATCCCCAATCACCCCAATTACCCCAGTTCCCCTCATCCTCTCCTTCACACTTTTCTCTCCCCATCACCCCTCATCCCCATCCCACCCCACCCCCAAGATTCCAATTTTTTGCCCATCAATCATGTCTATTTTCCATAGCTGGGAGGATATCTATATGTTTTTCCTTGGGTTTACCCTCTTATTTAGCTTCTTTAGGATCACAAATTATAGACTCAGTGGCCCCTATCCATGGCTAGAAACCAATTATGAGTGAGTACATCCCATGATCTTCTTTTTGGGTCTGGGTTACCTCACTCAGGATAGTATTTTCTATTTCCATCCATTTGCATGCAAAATTTGAGAAGTCATTGTTTTTTACCGCAGAGTAGTACTCTAATGTGTATATATTCCACACTTTCTTCATCCATTCTTCCATTGAAGGGCATCTAGGTTGCTTCCAGGTTCTGGCTATTACAAATAATGCTGCTATGAACATAGTTGGACAAATGCTTTTGTCATATGATAGGGCATCTCTTGGGTATATTCCCAAGAGTGGTATTGCTGGGTCCAGGGGTAGGTTGATCCCAATTTTTCTGAGAAACCACCACACTGATTTCCAAAGTGGTTGCACAAGTTTGCAGTCCCACCAGCAATGGATGAGGGTACCCCTTTCTCCACAACCTCTCCAGCAAAGGCTATCCTTGGTGTTTTTGATTTTAGCCATTCTGACAGGTGTAAGATGATATCTCAAAGTTGTTTTGATTTGCATTTCTCTGATCGCTAAGGAGGTTGAGCATGACCTTAAGTATCTTTTGGCCATTTTAACTTCTTCTGTTGAGAATTCTCTGTTCAGTTCAGTGCCCCATTTTTTAATTGGGTTAATTATCCTTTTAAAGTCTAGTTTCTTGAGTTCTTTATATATTTTGGAGATCAGACCTTTGTCTGTTGCGGGGTTGGTGAAGATCTTCTCCCAGTCAGTAGGCTGCCTTTTTGTCTTAATGACAGTGTCCTTTGCTTTACAGAAGCTTCTCAGTTTCAGGAGGTCCCATTTATTCAATGTTGCCCTTAATGTCTGTGCTGCTGGGGTTATACATAGGAAGAGATCTCCTGTGCCCATATGTTGTAGGGTACTTCCCATTTTCTCTTCTATCAGGTTCAGTGTGTTCAGATTGATATTGAGGTCTTTGATCCATTTGGACTTGAGTTTTGTGCATGGTGATAGATATGGGTCTATTTTCATTCTTCTACAGGTTGACATCCAATTGTGCCAGCACCATTTGTTGAAGATGCTTTCTTTCTTCCATTGTATACTTTTAGCTCCTTTATCGAAAATCAGTTGTTCTTAGGTTTGTGGGTTAAAATCCGGGTCTTCTATACGATTCCATTGGTCGACTTCTCTGTTTTTATGCCAGTACCACGCTGTTTTCATTACTGTAGCTCTGTAGTACAGTTTGAAGTCAGGGATGGTAATGCCTCCAGAAGTTCCTTTATTGTATAAGATTGTTTTGGCTATCCTGGGTTTTTTGTTTCTCCATATAAAGTTGATTATTGTCCTTTCAAGATCTGTGAAGAATTTTGATGGGATTTTAATGGGGATTGCATTGAATCTATAAATTGCCCTTGGTAGAATTGCCATTTTTACTATGTTGATCCTCCCAATCCAAGAGCAATAGAGATCCTTCCATTTCCTGGTATCCTCTTCAATTTCTTTCTTCAATGCCTTAAAGTTCTTGTCAAATAGATCTTTCACTTCCTTGGTTAGAGTTACCCCAAGATATTTTATGCTTTTTGTGGCTATCGTGAAAGGTGATGATTCTCTTATTTCCCTCTCTGCTTCCATATCCTTTGTGTATAAGAGGGTGACTGATTTTTTGGAGTTGATCTTGTATCCTGCCACATTACTAAAGGCATTTATCAGCTGTAGGAGTTCTTTGGTGGAGTTTTTGGGGTCGCTCATGTACACTATCATATCATCTGCAAGTAATGCAAGTTTAACTTCTTCCTTTCCAATTTGAATCCCCTTGATCCCCTTATGTTGTCTTATTGCTATTGCTAAAACTTCGAGAACTATATTGAAGAGGTATGGAGAGAGTGGACAGCCTTGGCGTGTTCCTGATTTTAGTGGGATGGTTTTAAGTTTTTCTCCATTTAATTTGATATTAGCTGTCGGCTTGCTGTATATAGCTTTAATTAAATTTAGGTATGACCCCTGTATCCCTAATCTCTCCAAGACTTTTATCATAAAGGGATGTTGAATTTTGTCAAATGCTTTTTCAGCATCTAATGAAACGATCATATGGTTTTTTTCTTTCAGTTTATTTATATGATGGATTACATTGATAGATTTGCGTATGTTAAATCAGCCCTGCATCTCTGGGATGAAGCCTACTTGATCATAATGGATAATTTTTCTAATGTGTTCTTGGATTCGGTTTGCCAGAATTTTGTTGAGGATTTTTGCGTCGATGTTCATGAGTGAGATTGGCCTGTAATTCTCTTTCTTGGTTGGGTCTTTGTGTGGTTTTGGTATCAGAGTTACTGTAGCTTCATAAAAGGAATTTGGCAATGACTCTTCTGTTTCTATATTGTGAAATACATTAAGGAGTATAGGTATTAGGTCTTCTTGGAAGTTCTGGTAGAATTCCGAATTGAAACCATCTGGTCCTGGACTTTTTTTGGAAGGGAGGTTTTTGATAACAGCTTCTAATTCTTCACGACTAACAGGTCTATTTAGGTTGTTCACCTGGTCCTGGTTTAACTTTGGTATATGGTATTTATCTAAAAAAGTGTCCATTTCTTTTACATTTTCCAGTTTTGTGGCATACAGGCTTTTGTAGTAAGATCTAATGATTCTCTGAATTTCCTCTGTGTCTGTGGTTATGTCTCCCTTTTCATTTCTGATCTTATTAATTTGCAAATTCTCTCTCTGCCGTTTGATTAGTTTGGATAGGGGTTTATCAATCTTGTTGATTTTCTCCAGGAACCAGCTTTTTGATTCATTGATTCTTTCAATTGTTTTCTGTGTTTCTATTTTGTTGATTTCAGCCCTCAGTTTGATTATTTCCAGTCTTCTACCCCTTCTAGGTGAGTCTGCTTCTTTTTTTTCTAGAGCTTTCAGATGGGCTGTTCAGTCTCCAATGTGTGCTTTCTCTGTTTTCTTTAAGTGGGCAGTTAGTGCTATGAACTTTCCTCTCAGGACTGCTTTCATAGTGTCCCATAGGTTTGAGTATGTTGTTTCTTTATTTTCATTGTCTTCAAGGAAGAGTTTAATTTCTTTCTTTATTTCTTCCTTAATCCAGGTATGGTTCAGTAGTTGACTATTCATTTTCCATGAGTTTGTAGGCTTTCTGGGGGTAGCATTGTTGCTGAATTCTAGCTTTAATCCATGGTGATCTGATAAGATACAGGTGGTTATTAATATCTTTTTGTAACTGTGGATGTTTGCTTTGTTACCGAGTATGTGGTCGATTTTTGAGAAGGTTCCATGAGCTGCAGAGAAGAAGGTATATTCTTTCCTATTTGGGTGGAATATTCTATAGATGTCTGTTAAGTCCATTTGATTCATTACCTCCATTAATTCTCTTATTTCTCTGTTAGGTTTCTGTCTAATTGATCTGTCCATTGGTGAGAGAGGAGTATTAAAGTCTCCTACTATTAATGTGTGCGGTTTGATGGCTGACTTGAGTTTTAACAATGTTTCTTTTACGTACGTGGGTGCTTTTATATTAGGGGCATAGATATTCAGGATTGAGACTTCATCCTGATGAATTGTTCCTGTTATGAGTAGAAAATGTCCCTTTCCATCTCTTCTGATTGATTTAAGTTTGAAGTCAACTTTGTTAGAAATTAGTATGGCCACACCTGCTTGTTTCTTAGGTCCATTTACTTGATAAGCCTTATCCCAACCCTTTACTCTGAGTAGGTGCCTGTCTTTGTGGTTGAGGTGTGTTTCTTGTAAACAGCAGAATGTTGGATCCTGTTTTCGTATCCAATCTCTTAGTCTGTGCCTTTTTATAGGAGAGTTGAGTCCATTGACATTAAGTGATATTAATGACCAGTGGTTGTTAACTCCGGTCATTTTTTAGTAGTAAATTTTGTGTGTTCCCCTTCTTTGTGTTGTGCTGGTGAAGGGTCTCTAGTTGTCTGAGATATTGTGGTCATTGTTGGACTCCTTGGTTAGTGATTTTCCTTCTATTACTTTCTGTAAGGCTGGATTTGTGGCTACGTATTGTTTAAATTTTTTTTATCCTGGAAAATTTTGTTTTCTCCATTTATAGTGAACGAAAGCTTGGCTGGGTATAGTAGTCTGGGCTTGCATCCATGGTCTCTTAGTTTCTGCAGTACATCTATCCAGGACCTTCTGGCTTTCATGGTTTCCATAGAGAAGTCAGGTGTAAGTCTGATAGGTTTACCTTTATAAGTAACTTGGCCTTTTTCCTTTGCTGCTCTTAGTATTCTTTCTTTATTCTGTATGCTTTGTGTTTTGATTATTATATGGCGAGAGGATGTTTTTTTTTTTGATCCAGCCTATTCGGTGTTCTGTATGCTTCTTGAACCTTCATAGGTGTATCTTTCTTAAGGTTGGGAAAGTTTTCTTCTATAATTTTATTAAATATATTTTCTGGACCATTGAGCTGCGCTTCTTCTCCTTCTTCTATTCCTATTATTCTTTGGTTTGGTCTTTTTATTGTGTCCTATATTTCCTGAATGTTTTGTGATGAGAATTTGTTGGCCTTGCTGTTTTCTTTGATCAGCGTGTTTATTTTCTCTATGGTATCTTCAGAATCTGAGATTCTTTCTTCTATCTCTTGTATTCTGTTGGTTATGCTTGCTTCTGTAGTCTCTAATCGTTTACCTAGAATTTCCCTGTCCAGCTGGCCTTCTGTTTGTGTTTTCTTCTTTGCCTCCATTTCAGTTTTTAAGTCTTGAACTGTTTCTATTATCTGTTTGATTGTTTTTCCTTGGTTTCCTAGGGTATCATTCACTGATTTACTCAATTCTTCAAACTTTCTGTTATACTTCTCATCCATTTCTATAAGGGCATTTTTTACATGCTGTTTAAGGGCGTCAATCACTTTCATAAAGTCAGTTTTATCTACTTCTTCATGATTAAGGTGTTCATGTCCTCCTGTTGTGAGGTCGCTGGGTTCTGGTGGTTTCATATAGTTTTTCAGATTGTTGGGTGAGTTCTTGCATTGGCGCCTGCCCATCTCTTTCTCCGAATGCTCCCCTATGGATCTTCTTTTACCGGATCAGGTCTTCTTGCCTACTGTTGTACCTTCCCAGTGATGGCACTCTGCAGTGATAGCTCTCCTGGTGCTCCTGTGATGTCTCCCCTGGTACCAATATCAGATCTCCATGCAGGTTGGGTAGTTTGTAAACAAAACGCCTACCTTCCTTGCTGCAGGCAGGCCAGTGAAACAAAGGAAGTCTAGCCTGCCTACTTGCCCTGAGGATTTGCCCCCAGCGCCAGACAGACTGAGCTGGATGGTGTTTTGTGCCCAAAGAGGAAAGGGGGCAGAAGGGAGAAGGGTTCTGCATGCAATCTGGGTGGGACAAGAAGAGAGAGGCAGTATGCGAGGTGTAGAGCCCCTGCAAGGAGCCCAGGGAGTATAGGGTGGGGGATGAGGGACTTCAGAGTTCCCTGTCCAGGGCTGTTTCCGGAGCCGGTCACAAACTCACCACACTGCTGTCTCTCCTGGTGCCGAGATCAGGTCTCCGTGCAGGTTGGGCAGTTCGTAAACAAAGCGCCTACCTTACTTGCTGCAGGCAGGCCAGTGAAACAAAGGAAGTCTCGGCTGCCTACTTGCCTTGTGGATTTGCCCCCAGCGCCAGACAGACTGAGCTGGATGGTGTTATGTGCCCAAAGAGGAAAGGGGGCAGAAGGGAGAAGGGTTCTGGATGCAAACTGGGTGGGACAAGAGGAGAGAGGCAGTATGCGGGGTGTAGAGCCCCTGCAAGGAGCCCAGGGAGTATAGGGTGGGAGATGAGGGACTTCAGAGTTCCCTGTCCAGGGCTCTACATATTGTATCTTAATAATGTGCATCATAATCTCATTTAGGGAGAAAACTGAGTTTGAGGAAATAATTTATAAGTTTTTGGTAAGGATGTCTCATATTTTGCACTCTCCTAGAAGCAAGCACTGAAACAGGGATTTGAGAATGGCTGGCTTATTTTGAAGGCAAACTAATAAGACATTGCTGGTGGGTGGGTTAAGAAAATACATGAGAAAAACAATTGATAGGCACAGGGCCACCCACCCAAGGGGAAACGGGGAATCTGTAGAGGGCTTCATGAAATTTTCTGCTGCTGTGACAAAGCCCTGGAGTCAACTTGAGGAGGAGAAATGTTTGTTAGGGTTCATGGTCACAGTCAGTTGATGCCATTTCTTGGAGCCACTGCTGAAGCAGAACATCGTGGAGGAAGCATGAACTACAGCAGGGCATTGTGGCAGGGAGGAAGCATTGATGCAGCAGGGCACCATGACAGCATTGCTGCAGCAGGTATCATGACGGGAGCATTGCTGCAGCAGGGCACCATGACAGGGAGCATTGCTGCAGCAGGGCACCATGACAGGGAGCATTGCTGCAGCAGGGCAGCTCATTTCATGTGGTTAGGGAGGAATTAAGCACAAAGATACTCCAAGGTCCGTCAAAGGTCCCTTTGGAGGGCACAAGCTTAGCTCCCAAATAGCTAACCTCCTCTCATCAGACCTCCCCTTCCAGCATTTTTGTGAATCCCCAGTATCACCATACACTGTGTGTCAAGGTTTCTTCATATGGATATGAGGGGCATTTAAGATCCATCAGTGACTGGCTGTGAGTTGTCTGAGCAGAGGCTATTCCTCAGTTCTGAGGTCACACTGTAAAGTCAGCACTTGAGACTGAAGAAGATCCCCATGAAGACAAAGCCAGCCTAGGCAACATAGCATCTCAGGGCAGCTTGGGTTAGAGTGAGGTACTGTCTCACGTATGATAACCACACGTGATAGCTGGTTCTGATAACCAATGAACAGGCAAAGAGGTGCAGGTGTAAAGGTTGAGTCAGCTCTGCATTCGCTGATATAGATTTACATGAGAATGGAACGAGGATTTCAAAATGGGGATTAACATTCCCTGGAGTAAAGAAGCTGATGGATTTTTAAAAGCAGGAAGCCTAATGTTCAACCTTCAGGTTCTTATGTTGCTGAGATACAAACCCATCCCCCACCAAGAAGCCATTCCAAATTCTCAGCATGATCAGTGTTGCATAAAACCCCCATAAGCAGTTCCCTTTTGTTGTTAAATTGAAAGTGAAAATAGCCTGAATGCTATGTTTTGGTACAATGTGGCACAAAATAAAGCTAGTACAAACACAGTGTTGGAGTAACCCATAAACTCCCTATTGTACGAAAATGGAAGATCATGAGCAGGGAAGGGCAGCTCACGCCTGTAATCCCACTACTAAGGAGGCCAGGAAAACACCTGTGACTATCAGGGTAGTCTGGGCTCCATAGTGAGCTGAAAGACTTACTATGTTACAGTGTTTTACACACACACACACACCACTCATAACATGCACACATTTGCATGTACACACATACACACTGTAACACACATATACACATATACGCACATACACTTGTACACACACACATACATACACACAACTTACATATACATATACATTCACACACACTCACTGTAGGGGAATGTGGTATAACAGTGGTGCTGGGATATCCTGACTTATTGGGAAGCCAGGATATACTTAGAGCCGCAATAAGACAACTGGGGGGCAGGGGGTAGAGACACAATAGGGAGCTCTGGAGGGGTAGATCTGCAATAGGACAGCTCTGGGGGTAGAGTGGCAATAAGACAGCTCTGGAGGCTGGAGCTGCAATGGGACAAACAACTCAGCCCTGGAGGAAAGGAGTCCTGACTATTGGAAAGACAGGCAACCTGAAGCTGGGGTGCGGTGGGGGATGGTATCCCAGCAGGATATAGGGATCCTGCTCTTCTCCTGGAGAGCACTTACAGCTAAGTTCTGCTTTGTTCCTGATGGGAGCATCCTAAAACAGCTATCTAATTCTTCTTGGGCCCAAGATGCTTCTTCTGCTAACACTCTGCTAAAGGGAGAGTGTGTCTATACCTAGAGGTCTAGAGAATGGGATGTGCATTCTTGGCATTTGGGGCATGTCTGGTGGGCGGCTGTGATAAATACTATAGTAAAGCTTACCAATGACTCCCATTTATCATCTGGGGTGCCATGGATCCTTACTTAGGATGTAAAAGATTCCCCATTCTTCATAAAAGATAGAGTGTTTTCCTGCATGAGCATCATGTCTCCAGCAGTCTTCAGACCCTACCACATGAGTGGTCTGGTTGAACTGCTGGGTATATGTTTCCTTTTCAGTAACGTAGAAAGGGTAGGGATGAGTAAACTCTGGGAGCTGTAGAGCTGGAGCCTGGACGGCCTGTTGAAGCTTACACAGTGGCTTGCTAACAGGGATCAAAAGTGTGAGGGGCCAAAGGCTGCTTTATATAGGGAGTATGCAAGAAGAGAGAAAGAAAGAATTTAAGAGCATAAGAATCCAGACATTCCTAGGACACACAGAATTTCATCCTTTGTATTAGGGACTGTGAGTGACTGAATTAAGAGTTTTCCATCTAGGATCTGCTTAAGTCCCCTGAAGTTTTGGAGAAAGAGGGAGGGTATTAGGCCTTAGTTATATATTTTGTCAGGATTTGTGGTTTTGTGACAAGGTGGTGATATTTGGCTATAGAAGAAGGGTTTGGGGTATTTCACACCTGGGGATCTACTTGAGAAGATGGTAGAGAAAAAGTAGTATCAGAATGTGAGGTTTGAAGGTGGGGAATGGCTGGGTCCAGACTTGTCCAAATTCCCATGCACCATCCAGACCATGTCCAAGGTGCCATTAAGAAGGACACTGGGGCATTGCCAGTCCCCATGCCATGAGGGACACAGGGATATCAAGCCCAAAACACCCTTCAGTCAATCTCCTCAGTCGGTCCATGGATGACCGACAGAGACTTGGGTCCCTTGGCCCAACCACTGCCATTTCCAACAAGGACCCTCAGGCGGCCATCACAGCCAATACATCTCTTTATATCTTGATACTGGGGCAATTTTTTCAGTCCTGACAAAGTTATGGGGCCTACTTTACCCACTTATCTCTCTATTGTCAAAGTAAGAGACAAGCTAACCAAACCCCACCACTTAGCTGCATCTTTAGGGGTATTCCCCTCACATATTCTTCTCTAGTGGTACCAACCTGCCCCCTTACACTTGTTGGGAAGGGACCTCCTAACCAAATTGGGAACCTCTATTTCCTTTGCTCCCTCCATCTGGTTAACCAGTGACCCTTCTGATGACATTTAAAACAAGGATGTGAAAGTTTTCAGACTTTTGGAGGCCAGGGAGCCTGAGCTTCTGCTTTGGCCAGCTGAGAGACCTTAGCCATCATGAGGTATCTTTGTCTACAAACCTTTTCATTTCTTCCATGATAGACCACAGCTAAGGCTTCTGCCTGTGGAGATAAGGGTCATCTCTCTAAACATATAAGTTTAACCTTATTATCTGGGAAACTCTGGGAGAAGTACATCATAAGGAGTTGCTTTCTATCTGGGGTCTCAGGATCCAGGGTGGTATGTTGTAAGAGGGCCTCTGTAAAGTAGGTAAGGAACTGAGATGGATTTTCATGTTTTTTTCTTCTGGATGATCTTGTGCACCATTTTATAATTTACTGTTTTAAGGGCAGCCCTGTGAAGACCAGCTAGGAATGGAGCTGGTACAGGAGGTCCCATAGCAGAGTGAGAATGAGTAGCAGGAGGAGTAAGGGCTGTTAGTGGGTAGAAAGTGGGTTCTAGGGAGAGCTGACCTGGATAACCTGTCACTGAAGAAAGAGAAAGGGGAGTTGAAGGTACCAGAGAAAGGGAGCTGTGGGGTTTTTGTCTATATGGGGAGAGGCTTATTAACTGAATCAACAGTAATACACTCATCCTGTTCTGACCTCATAGCTAGTAGGAGTTGGGTGGGTGAACAGGAGGTACAGAGAGAAGGCTTGGAATGAAGGTAAGAGAAAGCTTTAACATAGAGTGTCTCTTTCCATTTCCCCAATTGCTCACAGTAGTTGTAAAGATCCCGAATAATATTGGGATCTAGTGTGCCATTAAGCTCCATTTAGATTGGTTGTCTATGGGATATTGAGGTCAAACTTTATTGCAAAGGTGAACAAGGTTAGGACCTTTCAAATAGGGTACCAGGTATAAAGGCTTGAGATTTTCTAGAAGGCATCCCAAAGGGGAATGGAAGGGTATGGAACTCTGAGTTCCCATGGATGAGAGAGGATAGGGAAAAGACCACTGCTACCTGTAGTCGTGAGCATCCTCTGGACTGAAGGAGAACTGAACAAGGACCAAGGACTAAGTCGTTCAGAGGGCCGTCACCACACTCAACAGGGGTCAAATGTGCCTGGATAAGCCGATGAGAGACTCGGGTGCCTGGTACTAGGGTTTCTGTAGAGATGAGAAGGCAAGAGAAAACCAAGCTCTAGGGGGAGGGTCTCATCCACAGGAGAAGGACTACGAAAAGGAGGCTTTTATGACTCCTTTTTATGAGAACAATAGAAGGGGACAAGAATGGATGCTATATTCCAATTGCATCTAAGGAAACTGCCACATTGAAGCTCCAAGTGTGGGGAAGCATGGTTAGTTGAAGAAGGCCAACTGTAGCCTTAAAGGCCATGGCTGGGGGTACCTCCACTTCCAAGAATATTATAGGGGGTTCCATATACTAAATGGTCACTTACTCAGACCCAGGGAAACATTTACACTGAACAAAGAGGGAATGGTTGGGTGGAATGCTGAGTGATCAGTGAGCTGAAAGGTGGGTCTGATGTAGATGAACTGGAGATAGGGGATAGGGTCCCAGTGAAGTTAAGACCCCAGGGGGAGAGCACAGGCACTGGGGGAGTTTATCCTGGGTTTTGGCACCAAAATGTAAAGAAATGTGTTACAATAGTGTTGCAGGAACAAAAATGTTTCTTTCCTGGCACAGGCCTCAAATACAGGGTGTGTTTCACTGGCTTTGGGTTCAGAGTCAGGGTGCTCAGTGATTGGTTGGTTTCCTGCTCAGGGATTGGTTGGTTCAGCTGGGTAGATGGGCAGGGACAGAGGTGACTCTGCCTTTATGGCCAAACTGTGTTTCTTTCACTGGTACTTTTTAGCTTTTTGACTCTAATCTTAGGACCAGGGCATATTTCTTTCACTGGCTCTGATTCTAGGGACAAGTATGTAGTTTCAGAGTCAGGGCACATGTCTTTAGTCCTGGATTCAAGGATAAAGATGTTTCTCTCCCTGGCCCAGGTTTCAAATACAAGTGTATTTCTTTCATTGACTCTAGGTTCAGAGTCAGAGTATTCACTGAGTGGTTGGTTTTCTGTTCCAGTTGTGCCTTTTGTTCTACACACACATATACACATACACACACACATACACACACAAAGCAATAAGAAGCAGAAAATATTCTCAGATTTCTAAGCTGAAGGATGAATTTATTTCCTCAAATGATTGCTTCTGGAAAACTTAAAGAAATCTCAGCAATCTAAAGGCATAGGTAACATGTGCATGAACTTAACCTTTTACACCCTAACAGTCCATCTTGGCCTCCCCTCTCTGTCCACTAGAAGTTCTTAGGTTACTCACGCATGGCTGTATCACCAGTGAATCATCTTCACTTTCCCAGCTCTAAAGGCAGTGGAGTCACATGCAGAATGCAGTTTCAGATGCCGCATTTACACAGTGGCCATCAAAGGCCTTCAGCATCTGCCAGCTCTCGCTGAAGTTTCCACTCCTATTGAAAAGGAGCTGAAAGAGGGATTTTCAGTTCCATGCTTGTTAATTCTTCAGGACTCTGTTTTATTTCAAGCAACCAGAAACATACTGCATCAAACTAAAAGGACACCGGAGGCTGGATCCCAGTCTTTTTGGCATTGGTCTGGTGAAAATGCTCTTTGTCCTCTTGCCCCAGTGAGAAGCCACATCATCAAAAGCTCCTGATGTTCCAATGTTGATCCCCACTGGCTGTTGGCTCATTGCCTCCTGTTTGTCTATTCACAGCTCTGGCAGGTTTACAGCTCTAAGGCACAGCTCCTTGGAACATTGTTAGCATCTCAGGAGCCCATACTAGTAGGATGCTCAAGGGATAACTCATAAGCACTGAATAACTATTCAGTGCATAACTGCATGGATGAGCCATGCAGTACACACTAATCATGCTGCAAAGTTAATGGAGTCTGCGATGGACTCTTTGTTTGAGAATTCCCTGTGTTTAAGGTCTGCAGGAAGGTGGGAGAGCACAGGCATGGTCTAAAATGGTCAAAACACACATGGTCTGAGTTAGTATTTAATTATACAGCTTTATAGAGTATATTGTGATGATCATGAACTACAGAAAGGAATATGGATTGGGGGCTTCAAAGTGGTAGAGACAAGTTAAAAGAGTGTGAAGGAAGGGGATGAAGATGTAGAAAGGCTGCCGTGTTATGTGAACCAGTCTCCCCACCCTAGGAATTATCTGAAAACATCTCCCTTGATGGTGCAGGCACCTTCACTAGGAAAAGTTTCTTTTTAGAGGCAAATTTCTTTCACATTTCCTGACTCTTGTCTTTTTAAATTTCTTGTTATAAACAGTCAGTATGCTGATGGGAAATAACTTAGGTTCACATTTCAGGGTTTGACAGCTGTATTTTGGCATCTCTGTCCTTAACCTTCTCTTCATGGTCATAATTAAATGATGGCAACAGTTTATATAGAATAAAAACACGAGGAAAACTGTGGATAAACTTGCAGGAATGCTTTGCTGTGAAGCAAGTTCTCATGTGCGGCTGATAGCTATTTCTGAGATCCTGTAAAAGACTCTGCATGCCTGTGCTTTATTCCTAGAATGCTTTCTTTTGCCCCAGGAGGCAGCACTAAGCATTGTGAACTTCCTACTATGTGGACACAAAGAAGGGAAAGAAAGAAATACAGCATCCGGGCCTGGAAAGCTGGCCTGGTCTTAAATTTTGTGTAGTAGCTATGCAGTGTGTTTCTCAGTAGACCACTGAAAAGGACTTCGATCAAATGATCATGACAATATTACAGAGCTAATAAAAGGGGTCTGTAGGAAACTTGGAAAGCCTGTACCACAGTGTTGGTGCATATTGTATGTGGGTGCTTATGGTTTGTGTTGTTTTTATAACCTAAGTGGCTTTGCCACTTACAGCAGAAGAGAAATATGTGAAGGGGGAAACCTCACAAGACCCTACTTCTTGGTGAGGACTACAGGCAAGAAAAGGCTGTTGAAAGAAGGAGACTGTGTCTTGTCCAGGGATGAACTCCTGATAGGTATTCGAGTCCCAAGAATCCATGTTATGGGAATCCAGTAGAGATGACCACACTGACACAGTTTATAGCCAACTGAGAGTCTTCATTCCACAAGGCTGGGACTACCCTTGAGTATATGGAGATCTAAATGTAGCCCTGAGTGTGTAGACCAGGGGATTTTAAAGCAAAAACAACAATAAAAAAAAAAAGACACACATCCTGTTATCTCACTCAACATCTGCAGGGAGACGTCTGCACAAGCAAGTAGTTTAATAGAAGCTAACATAAATTGTTAGTGCAGGAGAAGGGGCGTCTGCAAAAACAGGTAGTCTAAGGGAAGCTAAATTAGCTGGCGCATCTTGGTCTTGGGCCCTAGAATAGAACTGGATAGATTTCCATGGGATTTTTCCTTCCAGGAGATTAAATTCTAGTTAAACCTAAAATGGTCTCAGCAAGAATACAAGATGAAGGAATCGCTGCACTGTCTTGCCCTGTCAGAGCCAGCCTTAAACACATATACACATGTGCAGCACTAAATGTACTCAGCTGGAGATACAGATAGAATTGCATAATACACATATATGTAATTAAATAGGGAGAAATTGCATATTTATGTAAGAATAGCAACTATAAAAGTCATGAATTTGTGAGGGAGTCGGAGGATATAGGAGAATTAAAGGGATGGGGGGTGGAAATGATGTGGATGTGGTATGCAGGCAGGAAATTCTCAAGAGTTTTTTTTTTTAATTCTAAAAACTAAATATTGTTATAAAATATATGGTAAATCACAAGAGTATCCCTAATGCTCATTTTTGTTCTTCTGCCTCATTGTTAAGGATTGAACAATGTTATGTGAGCTTTGGGGCAAAAGCTCCAGCTGCATGAAATAACACACTGGGCATGGCCACCCACCCACAGGCACCAATGACAGAAGCAATGGCAAAAGACAGAGAAAAGGGTGAAATAACCACAATGGGAAGGAGGTTTAATGAGCCCTAGGTCTGTCTTAAGGTATTCTGGTCAAGGTGTGACTACTGACCTCAGCTCACATTCTAAAGGAATAGTCTGAAGAAGTCTTTCCTGCTTCCAGGTTTGGTCTAGTTCCCATGAGATAATTGCTTCTGCTGTGGGCAGTGATCTCAGGAGACTTTGCTGTTCCTAGAGCCCAGGATGATTACAGGCTTAGGACAGTGCCCAGAGACCTCAGAAGCCTTCTGAGAGTGAAGAACTCTCAGTTACCCTCCTCTTGCAGAGGTATGTTGGACACTAACAGTTTTTAGATACTTTTTTAGTGATTGACATACCTTTGGGTTGAATTGAGCAGTGACCACACCAAAATAAAGAACATAGAATACTTTGAGCTGTTTTGTGACCTCAATGATGCAATGATTTTTTAGTTAAAATATTTTTTTCTCAAGTACTTAAAATACTGGAAAATCATCAAAAAAAAAACACAAGAAATTATCTAGTAAAATATGAAATCTATGTCCTTAATGTCAGGGTTTTACAATCATGACTAAATATAGAATTGTGTTTTTAAAGAATTCCTTGTTGTGTTCAGCTTTAAAAAAAAATAAAAACAAAAACAGTCTCTTGTAGAGAGGAACGGAGGGCTGCATTCCTGCTACCCAGATCCCAGCCGCCTGACTAGCTTATGCCAGAAATAATTACATTGAAACTGTATTCTTTTAAACACAGCTTGGTCCGTTAGTTCTAGCCTCTTATTGGCTAACTTTCATATCTTGATTAACCCATTTCTATTAATGTGTGTAGCACCACGAGGTGGTGGCTTACTGGAAAGGATCTTAACCTGCATCCATCTTGGAGAGGAGAGCTATCGCGTCTGCCTCACTTCCCTTCTTCCCAGCATTCTGTTCTGTTTACTCCACCTAATTTTCTGTCCTATCAAAGGGCCAAGGCAGTTTCTTTATTTACCAATGAAAGTAACACATAGGACAGAAGACTCTATTCCATCAGTCTCTCATTTCACATCAGTGTGGCAAGCTTTGACCTTGGAAAATATTTTAGATATATTCACATTTTGAAATATGTTCTAAATTTTTTTTAATTTAACAAAATTGTTTTCTTAATAAGACAAAATGCTTAATGCATTAAACTTTAAAATACAGTTTAAGTTATTTCTGTATATTTTGCCTAGAATTGTGCACATTATTGAGAATCTTTACTCATTCTTTCTCTAAGTTTTAAATGTAATTTTGTGTGTATGAGCGTTTTACTGTGTTCGTATGTCTGCCTGGTGCCTAAAGAAGCAGAAGGGAGCAAGAATCTCATGACACTGAACTTATTGATGATTGTGAGCCTCCATGTGAGTGCCAAGAACTGAACTGAGGTCCTCTTCAAAAACAAGGCTCTTAATTTCTGAGCCAGCTCTCTAGCCCCTTAACTCTTATTCTTAATGAATATTTTGAATGAACTCATTTTTATAAACTACTTGCCAACAGACATAAATACAAGCACATATGCACACACACAAGTATTTTAAATTAAATATATCAAGAATAGCCAATCATTTTCAGGAATTCTAATTTTCAATATATATATATATATATTACAAATTATTCTTATGGCATAACCAAACAGATTAAGCTCATCTGCACACATGACTACACTTTAAGTTCCTTTTAGCCAAACTCTAGTCAGGTAGTTTTACATAGAATGCCTTTGTCTTAAAATGTCCACGCTGAGTCAAGCATGATGGCACACAACTCAGGAAGCACTTCCCCAGTACTCAGGAAGCCGAGACAGATCTTTGTGCTTGTGGCCAGCCTGCTCTATACAGTAACTTCTAGGACAACTAGGGATATACAGAGAAACCCAGTCTCAAAACCCAAAATTGATTGATTAATTAATTAATTAGAATAGTGATTATAATAATAGCATGCTTATCCTTTTAAATACAATCCTGAGACTGAGAATAAACTCTTTTTAGGATTTTAGGAGTGAATGCATTTAACTAGAAATAGCTCAAATAAAGATCTTGGGTAGTTGCTTCTTTAGAAGAAAAAAAAACAAATATAGTGATGATTATGAAAACAAATGGTAGAAGATATAGTGATGGATGATAGACAAATAATAGATAGGTGGATAGATGTGACAGATAATATATAAGCATAGATTGTAGAAAGATAGATGACAGATTAATTGATAATGGTAGATAGAAGCAATAGTTTTTATATTGATGCTATAAATGCAATCCAAAAATCATTCTAAAAATGCACACACACACACACAGATGTTTTAAATGAGGCTTGTCAAGAATAGCAATTTCAGTAGGCATAAGTTTAGCTCAAACATAAAGTGTCCACAGGTATATTAGTCAGCTGTTTTCAAGAATTCCACAGAATGATTAAGTTTCTGCCAATGCTCTTGGAGGATTCATTTTTTAGAGGATCACCTACGGTGGCTGAAGCAAGAGAAAGTATGCTACTTAATGAGACTTCCAGAAAGTATATTTATGTGTCTCAAAAAGTTCCAATACCAAGAAACCTGAGATGATCCTATGTACAGAGTAATGATACTGTTATGGAAACTGCTGTAATTCATCTGATGTGGCCCATTACAAGGCTGCTGCTTATCACAGAGTGAGATATCCCTAACACTTCCATTAATCCTTAGGGTCACCCAGAGTGGGACAAAAGGAACATTCATCTTTCCCTTAGGATTTTAGAGAGACCTGCATTAGGAAAAATCTCTAATAGGACAGTGTGAGCAGCAGTCAGACTTTCATGGTAAAATCAAGTCAGTCAGAGATATACACTCTTTAACTAACATACAAATGACACATGGAACAACTGCATCATTTCAGAGTACACTTTTGGTCTTTTTTTTACTTTTTCTTTAGTTTGGATTTATAATTATGAAACGACAAGTCTTTCTTGAGTGAACATGGATAGAGATAATATAATGCCTCAGATACCCTTGAATTCCTGTGTTCATCATATCTTTTCCTTAGTTTCCAACACAAAATCATAAAATCCAAACTTTTCAAGCCCCAGAAACTTAACTACCAGAACTCCCAACCATCCCCCACCACATCAATGATCCCACCTGCACCTGGGGGAGATGAGAGTCTGGGCTCCAGGCCGGATGGCCCTGACCTCTGGGCCCTGGTCCTATGGCACATCTTGAGCCACACCCACACCCAGAGACCTGGCAACAGCCACCCCACACCCCCAATCCCCTCTCACCACAGCAGTGACCATTGGAAGCCCTGCCTGCACCTGGAGGAGCAATTACCAGAGTCAAAGTCCTCAGCTTCACCTAGAAGAAGAGTGGCCACCTAAGCCACAGGCTCCACTTGCATCAATTAAAAGAAGAGGAACCCCCAGAAGCACAGGCCCCACCTGCACCCACTGGAAGAAGAGATGGGTAGAAGGCAGTGTAAGAACACCTTCAACAACATAAAGAGCAATATGGCACCACCAGAAACTAGTAGGTCTACACCAGCAACACCTGGACATCTCAACGCAGATGAAGCAGAAGAAAAATGATCTTAAAAATAAATTTATGAGGTTTATAGAGGCCCTTAATGAGGAAATGTGGAAAAAGCCCTTAAATAAGTGGAGAAAAAGACAAAACTTTGGAAGAAATTGACAAATCCCTAAAAGAAAGCCAAGAAAAAAATGAACAAGTAAAGGAAACAGTTTAAGACTTGAAAAGTGAAATAGAGGAAATAAAGAAAACACAAACTGAGAAAATTCTGGAAATGGAAAACTTGGGCAAATGAACAGGAACTACAGAGGCAAGCATACCCAACAGAATACAAGATATGGAAGAGAGAATCTCAGGTATTGAAGATACAATAGAGGAAATAGATTCTTTGGTCAAAAAAAAAAAAAGTTAAAACCAACAAATTCTTAACACAAAATACCTAGGAAATCTGAGACAACGTGAAAAGACCAAACCTAAGAATAGGGATAGAAGAAGGAGACCAAGTCCAACTCAAGGGCACAGAAAGTGTATTCAACAAAATCATAGAAGAAAACTTTCCCAAACCATAGAAGGAAATGCCTATGAAAGTGCAAGAAATCTACAGAACACAAAATAGATTGGACCAAAAAATGTTCCCTCACCACATAATAATCAAAACACTAAATATAGAATAAAGAAAGAATACCAAGAGCTGTCAAGTTAAAAGGCCAACTAACATATAAAGACAGACCTATCAGAATTACATCCAACTTCTCAATGGAAACTCTGAAAGTCAGAAGTTTCTGAACAGACATTCTGCAGACACTTAGAGACCACTAATGCCAGCCCAGACTATTGTACCCAACAAAGATTTCCATCCCCATAGGTGGAGAAAACAAGATATTCCATGACAAAACCAGACTTAAACAAAACCTATACACAAATCCAGCCCTACAGAAAGTATTATGAGGGAAACTCCAATCCAAGGAAGTTAGCTGCACCCACAAAAACATAGGTAATAAATAATTCCAAACCAAGAAATCCCAAAAAAGATAGCATACACACAATACTCTCACCACCAAAAAAAAAAAAAAAAAAAAAAAACAGGAATTAACATTCACTGGTCATAATATCTCTTAATGTCAATAGTGTCAATTCACCTATAAAAAGCAAACAGAATGGATATGAAAACAGGATATAGCACTGTGCTGTATACAAGAAATACGCCTCAACTTCAAGGGCAAACATTACCTCAGAGTAAAGGGTTGGAAAAATATTTTCCAATCAAATGAACCTATGAAACAAGCAGATGTAGCTATCCTAACATTTAACAAAATAGACTTTGAACTAAAATTAATCAAAAGAGATGAATAAGGATATTTCATATTCATCACAGGAAAAATCCTTAAAGATGAAGTATCATTTCTGAACATCTATGCCCCAAATACAAGGTCACATTCGCTTGTAAAAGAAACATTACTAAAGCTTAAATCACAGATCAAACTCCACATACTAATAGAGGGAGACTTCAACATCAACACTCCACTCTCACTACTGGACAAGACCGTCAGAGAGAAACTAAACAGAGAAATAAAGGAACTAACAGATGTCATGACTCAAATGGGATTAACAGACATCTATGGAACATCCCATCCAAACCCAAAAGAATATACCTTCTTCTCAGCACCTTATGGAACCTGTTATAAAATTGGCCACATACTTGGTAAAACAAACAAACAAAAAAAGCAAAGCTCCACAGATACAAAAAAAAAAAATGGAATAACCCCTTGTATCTTATTGGATCAACAAGCTTTAAAGATAGAATTCAATAGCAACACTAATCGCAGATAGCCCACAAACTCATGGAAATTGAATAATGCTCAACTCAATCATCTTGGGGTCAAGGAAAAAATAAAGAAATTAAAGATTTTCTAGAATTCAATTAAAACGAATATACAATATACCCAAACTTATGAGACACCATGAAAACAGTGATAAGAGAAAAGTTCATAGCAGTAAGTAACTACATAAAGAACCTTAAGAAATCTCCCACTAGTGACTTCACAGCATGCCTGAAAGTTATAAAACAAAAAGAAGTACATTCACCCAGGAGGAGTAGATGCCAGGAAATAAGCAAATGGAGGGCTGAAATCAATAAAACAGAAACAAAGAATATAATACAAAGAATCAATGAAACAGACAATGAGACAACACGACCCCAAAACTTCTACCAGGAAACTCCTACAGTTGATAAACACATTCAGTAATGTGGCAGGATACAAAATTAACTCAAAAAATCAGCAGTACTCCCATATACAGCTGATGGATGGACTTAGAATTCATAGAAACATCATCCTTCACAATAGCCACAAACAATAAAAAATATCTTGGAATAACTCTCTCCAAACAAGTGAAAGACCAGTATGACAAGAACTTTAAGTCTTTGAAGAAAGGAAATAGAAGAACATATCAGAAAAGGTAAAGATCTCCCATGCTCTTGGATAGGTAGGATCAACATAATGAAAATGGAAATCTTACCAAAAGCAGTCTACAGATTCAATGCAGTTCCCATCAAAATCCCATCACAATTCTCCACAGACCTCAAAAAAGCAATACTAAACTTCATATGGAAAAACAAAAACCCACGATAGCCAAAACAATCCTGTACAATAAAGGAACTTTCAGAGGCATCACCATTCCTGATATCAAGCTCTACTATAGAGCTCTGGTAATAAAAACAGTTTGGAATGGGTATAAAAATTGACACATGGGTCAATGAAATTGAAACAAAGACCCTGAAATTAATTATACACACCTATGAAAACTTGATTTTTGACAAAGAAGTCAAATTGTACAATGGAAAAAGATAGCATCTTCAACAAATGGTGCTGGCATACTTTATGTCAACATGTAGAATAATTCAAATAGATCCATATCTATCTCCATAAACAAAACTCAAGTCCTAATGAATCAAAACCCTCAACATAAATCTAGCCACACTGAACCTCATAGAAGAGAAAGTGGGAAGTAGCCTTGAGCACATGGGCACAGGAGACCACTTCATAAATATAATGCCAGTAGCATAGACACTGAGAGAAACAGTAAATAAATGGGATCTCCTGAAACTGAGAATCTTCTGTAAAGCAAAGGACATAGTCAGCAAGAGAAAATGGTAGTGTACAGAATGGCAAAAGATCTTTACCAACCACACATCAGACAGAGGACTGAGCTCCAAAATAATCAAAGAACTCAGGAAACTAGACATTAAAATACCAAAGAATCCAATCAATCTAAACAGAGAATTTGTAACAGAGAAAGCTTAAATGGCTGAAAGACACCTAAGGAATGGTTCACCCTCCTTAGCCATCATGGAAATGAAAATCAAAACAACTCTGAAACAACATCTTACACCTCTCAGAATGGCGAAGATCAAAAACACTGATGATGCCGGAGAGGATCTAGAGTAAGAGAACATTCCTCAGTTGTTGGTGGGAGTGTAAACTTGTACAGCCACTTTGGAAATCAGTATGGTGGTTTTGCAGAAAATTGGGAACCAATCTACCTCAAGACCCAGAAATGCCACTATTGGACTTATACTCAAAGGATGCACACTCTTACCACAAGGACGTTTGCTCAACTGTGTTCAAAGAAGCATTATTCATAATAGTCAGAACCTGGAAACAACTTAGATTCCCCTCAACTGAAGAATGGATAAAGAAAATGTGGTACATTTAACAATGGAGTACTCTCAGTGGGAAAAAGAAACAATGATATTTTTAAATTTGCAGGCAAATGGATAAAACTAGAAAAACAACCTGAGTGAGGTAACCCAGACCCAGAAAGACAAACACAGCATGTAATCACTTTTAAGTGGATATTAGACATAAGGTATAGAATTACCAGCCTACAGTTCACAACCCCAGAGAAGCTGGGCAACAAGGAGGACTCTAAGAAGGACATACTTGGATCACCTGGGAAGAAGAAACAGAAAAGATCTAAGTAAATTAGGAGCGAATGGGAGAAGAGGGACAGGGAAGGGGATGAGGAAGGGAAAGAAGGAGGAGAACATGAGGAAATATGATGGTCGAGTTGGGGCAAGGACATAGAGGGAGAACAAGAAAAGAGATACTTTGATAGAGGGAGCTATTATGGGTTTAGTGATAAACATGGCACTTGAGAAATTCCCAGGTAATCCACAAGGATGACCCCAGCTAAGACTCTAAGCAATGGGGAGAAGTTGCCTGAACTGGCCTTACCCTGTAATTAGTTTGATGGCTACCTTAATTGTCATCATAGAACCTTTATCCAGTAACTGATAGAAACAGATGTAGAGATCCAAGCTAAGCACTGGGTGGAGCTTCTGGTGTTTAGTGGAAGAGGAGGGGCAAAAATATGCACAAAGGTGTCAAGACCATGATGGGGATAGCCACAGAAACAGCCAACCTGAGCTAGTGGACACTTACTGATACCATACTGAGAGCTGGAGAACCTGCATAGAACCAGTCTAGGCCCTCTGAATGTGAGTGACAGTTGTGTAGCTTTGGCAGTTGTGGGTTCACTGACAGTGATATCAAGTTTTATCCATATTGTATGAACTGGCTTTTTGGAACCCATTTCCAACAGAGGAATACCTTGTTCAACCTAGATAGTTGGGGAGAGCTTTGGTCCTCCCTCAAAGTGATGTGGCAGACTGTTGATTCCCCATGAGAGGCCTTACCCTCTCTGAGGTGTGGATAGGAGTGGGTTGAGGAGGTGAGGCAAGTGTGAGGAGGGAAAAGAGGGGTAACTGGGATTGGTATATGAAATAAAAAGAGATTGGTATGAGAAATGAAAAAATAATCCAAACTTCCCTATCAAACCGAAGAAACTCGAATAGTTGTTCTATTCCTTTTAAAGGAGAAAGAATATAAACTTCATACAGGCATATGGCAGAAGTGAAAAAGCACTCATAATTGAACCCCAGTAACTTAAAAGAATGCCCAGTGATGGGAAAACCCAAAGGTGCAATGGTGTAGCAGACGCTGGCTCAAGTGAAAGAATAAAAATAAAGTAAAGCACATGGAATAAAAGTTTGAAGAGCTCCATCTGTTGTTGTGGCCTGTGGCCACACAAGGTTGTGAGAATTCATGAAAGAGCAAACTATTTGGTTTATGGAGAAGAATAGAAGAACAAGAAGAAAAAAACTATCACCCCACTGTCTCCTTCGAGGTCATACTCTGAGTAGCCTAAACTCCTCCATTAGACCCTCCTCTTAAGGTTCCACTTCCTCCTAACACCAGGGCTTTTGGAAACATTCCAGCTCTAAACTGTAGGAAACAGCATCCTTCAGACTAAAAGTGTAGATTTCTCATGGTATCCCATGTCACTTGTCAACTAATAACGTCTATCACCACAGCTCATTCTTCCTGTTGTGGCATTTTAATAAACATTTCTTCATGCCATCACTCCTTCTTATATATGTGGTATCATTTAACTCTTAAAAAGTGAATACAATTTAACGGTAGTAATCTTTCTGACAGAATTCATCTTTAATTTTACAAGGTAATTCCAACCAGAAAAAGAAAAGCATAGCGAACCTAACTCACTCATTTTATGCAAGAAAAAATGATTTGTATTAAAAGTTAGGTCTTGAAAATTAGAAGAATTATTTCCACTAATTTAACAACAAATTTTTTAATAGATATTTGGTGTTTCTAGAGACATCTAGGACATTAAATATAAATACCAATTGCACAGAAAATGTTACTCATTGGTTGGGGATTGGACCATGTGTTTCCAGATTCTTAGCCTCTTAGTCAAGAATGAAATAAAAACTCATACATATTGAAAGGAGCAATGAAAATACTCACCAAAAAATTATAAAATGGATCAGAATATACTGTAAGAAGGATGGGGAAAATGACTCAATCAATGGCTAAGAGCTGTAGTGAGCATGAACTCTCAACCAGCTATAAGTTCAGATCCAACAGGGATCCTACATCCTATTCTGGTCTTTGTGGGTACCTATGTTGATGTGCAGTTCCACACATAGATTCACACATATGTAAAATTTAAAAACAAAATGAATCTTTTTAAAAAGCAAGAATACATTGCAAGAAAACTGTAACATGAGGGCCAGCTTGTTGGGGTTTTTGTCCTAACTGGTTCCCATAGTCATTAGATCCCAAAGAAAATCATACAGAGAGTCTATATTAATGATAAACTGATTGGCCCATTACCTCAGGCTTCTTATTAACTCTTGTGGCTTATATTAACCCATTGTTTTTTATCTATGTTAGCCACATGGCTCAGTACCCTTTGCAGCAGGGCAGGTCACATCCTGCTTCTTCTGTGATCTGGGTAGGACTGGGAGGAATGGGCTTTCTCCTTCCTAGAATTCTCCTGTTATCATCCCACCTCTACTTCCTGTCTGGTTGACCCACCTATACTTCCTGGCTGGCTAATCAGCATGTATTTAAAACATGATTGACAGAATATAGACAATTATTCCACACCAGAAAACTGTGAGCTGCTATAGTGAAGACAATCAAGGTCCCCAGTTATTATTTTGGACTTCCTCTTGTGGTTTTCTATTCAGTCTACCTGTGGAGGTCATGTGACCACTCAGACATATATATCAATTTATAGTCAACTGATAGTCTTTATTCCAGATGGCTGAGACAACACCCAAGTGTTAGGGAACCTAGTTGTAGCCCTAATATCCAGAGGTTTTTGAAGGCAGAAACCACTCTGGCATCTTGTTCAGCAGCTTCAAGGGAAGAGGGACTTAGTATAAGCAATTGGATAGAAGCTAAAATAAGTGGTTAACTAAAGGAGGAGGTTTCTACAAGTTGGCAGAAGCTAAGACAAACTAGCTAGGACATTCTGACCTTGTGTTTCTAGAATATAGTTGGGTGATTTTCCAAGGGATTCTCCATCAGGGAGATTAAATTCTACTTAAATCTAAAATGGCCTCATCAAGAAGACAAGCTAGAGGAAACTTTCCATTGTCTGTCCTGTCACACTTGCCCCTGTTGTCACCAGAGAGATTTGAGTCTTCTCTCAGAGATGTTAGTCTCTTTAATTAAGAACTTGAATGTAGAGTCTGAAGGAAGCTTGAAAATATAAGCCGTAAATCTTAGCAGGTGTTAAAAGGGAAGAATAGAAAAGAGGAAAAAAAGCAAGCCATGCCATTTGTAGGCAGCCATATGGAAGAAAGCAGCAACACAGCAAAGGGTGGGGGAGCTTCAGAGCAAGAATAAGGAAAGCAAAATATCTGAGTTTTGACAACCATCTGAAATAAAACTAAAGAGAAGGAAAAGTTACCCTTTTCGGAAAAACTCAGAAAAATGAGCCAACCTTAGTCAAGCCATAGCATATGATTACAAAAAGAGTGGGATTTCTGGAAAGGAATAATTAAACTAAAGGGATAATTATCCCTCCTATTTCTATAGTGTGACTTAAGGTAAATCAACCTTTCTGAGCCCTGGTCTCTTGGTCAGATAATACGCCTCACTGGATTTATTTTGGAGAGTCCACCAGAGAAGACCACTTAGACAGAGTTTATAACAAATTGAAAGTCTTTATGCCAGCTGACTGAGACTACACTCAGATATTTGGGACATAAGTATTGGCCTGAATATTTAGAGCAAGGGTATTTTAAAGACAAAAACACATCCTGATATCTCACTTGCTATAACACTGCAGCTACAGGAGGAAGATTTGCACAAACTAGCAGTTTACAGAAGCTAAGACAATCAGTTAGCTGGAGGGGAGGTTATATAAGTAGGCAGTTTGACTGAAGCTAAGTTGATAATTCAGCCTGTCTCTATCTTTGGTTTAAAAGCCATCTTAATGTAAAGACAAACTAGGTCCATTGCTTTTTATGATTAAATCTCTTTTTCTCAAGGTTTGAGCTATGCCTTACCTGAACCTTAGCTACAAATAGTTATATACTGCCTATCCCAGGAAATGTCAACTATACCTTTATTTCAGAAGGTTATAAAGTCCTTGCTGTCATGGCCTTGTTCTCTTTTCATCTGTATTCAAAGACAGCCTTTTGTATATCCCCCTCCAATAAATATCTCTCATGGAGTCTGTAGCATGGTTTGACTTCTAACATTCCTTGGCCCTCTAATCACCACAGAAAACCCAAACAATGGTGCCAGTGACTCAGCAGGATATCCTGGTGCCTGTGCTCCCCTGTGGAGGGTTTAAAATTCACTGGGACCCTTTCCCTTATCTCTTGTCCACCTGCAATAGACTCGCCTTCTGCCTCACTGATCACCGGGCACTCCAGTCAACAGTAACAAGTGGTAACTTTTCTAAATTTTCCCTTTGGTCAGTGTAAACTCTTTCCTGGATCTGAGGGAATGCCCATTGAGCATCTAGCACCTGTCTAGTATTTTTTTTTTTTTGAGACAGGGTTTCTCTGTGGTTTTGGAGCCTGTCCTGGAACTAGCTCTTGTAGACCAGGCTGGTCTTGAACTCACAGAGATCCGCCTGTCCCTGCCTCCTGAGTGCTGGGATTAAAGGCAGAAGTACCCCTAGACATGGTCTTTAAGTTGATCTTCTTTACCAACCCAACCTCTGACACTTGTCCTTGGGTGAGACTTCATCTTGTGAGCTCAGCTTCTTTCTTTTGGTTTCCATTAAAAGCCCTGGAACCAGGCACAAAGTCTTCTCAGACTGTTAGCCCTGACCCTGTTGAATGGAGTGATGGTGCACTGACTGCTTATTCCTTCCTCATTCAGTCTGCTGTGTCTTGGAGATGGCCTGGGCTGTAGGCATAGGATCTTCCTCTACTCCCTATTATCCACACCTTCAGTCTCTTCTTTGAAATGCCTCTCAGAGAACCTTCAACACCTCTACCTAACACCCAACTTATAGACCTCTATACTTATTCACATTTGCAGTTGAATCTGGCCTCACTGTCCCTTAGATAAATAAGAATGTGTTGACTGACTGCCTTTGTTCTTTTCCTTTTGCTGCTATCACAATTGCTACAAGCTCAGCAGCTCAAAAGGATAAAGATTTATTACCTTTTTTTAATTTATTAAAAATTTCTACCTCCTCCCATCCTTCTATTTCCCTCCTGCTCTCCCCATACCCCCTCCCCCTTCCTCTCCAGTTCTAAGAGCAGTCAGGGTTCCCTGCCCAGTGGGAAGTCCAAGGTCCTCCCCCCTCCATCCAGGTCCAGGAAGGTGAGCATCCAAACAGACTAGGCTCCCACAAAGCCAGTACAGGCAGTAGAACAAAAACCAGGTGTCATTATCATTGGCTTCTCATCAGCCCTCATTGTCAGCCACATTTAGAGAGTCCAGTTTGATCACGTGCTTGTTCAATCCCAGTCCAGCTGGCCTTGGTGAGCTCCCATTAGATCAGTCCCACCTTCATGGGTGGACACACCCTTCGCAGTCCTGACTTCCTTGCTCATGTTCTCCCTTCTTCTGCTCTTCATATGGACCTTGGGAGCTCAGTCCAGTGCTCCAATGTGGGTCTCTGTCTCCATCCATCGCCAGATGAAGGTTCTATGGTGATATGGAAGATATTAATCAGTGTGGCTATGGGAGAAGGCCAGTTCAGGCACCCTCTCCTCTGCTGCCCAAGGACCTAGCTGGGGAAATCCCCCTTGGACACCTGGAAACTTCTCTAGAGCCAAGTCTCTTGCCAACCCTAAAAGGGCTCCCTTAGTTAACTTCTTCCCTGCTCCCATATCCACCCTTCCTCCATCTCAACCATCTCATTCCCCCAAGCTCACCCCAATCCTCCCCTTCTCCCTTCTCTCTCCCCACCTCCCCTTTCCCCCCAACCCACCCCACCCCTATGGCAGTCAGTCAACACATTCTTCTCTGCTTTTCACATTCTAATTCTCTAGCCCATTTTTCTGATATATCAACATTTTGTATTGCTTCTTCCTCTACAGAACCTGAGTTAGATTCTCAGTATTCAAGCTGGGTATTTCATAAACTGCCTATAACTCTAGTCCCAGGGAATCTGAAGCCCTGTTATGGTCCCCATAGGTCCCTGCATGTACATGTGCTTACATACACAAACACACATAAAGAAAAAGAAAATTTTTTCAATCAACATTTTTCTGATTATGCCTTAATACATAGTTTTGATATTGGATTCATAATTATTTTTATGTTCATATATTAAAATTATGTGCAAAAGAAAAGAAGTTATAGATAAATTTTAAATAAAATGAATCGTCTGCTGAGTTGGTGACATAATAAAATACAAGACAACTATTTCGAGTAACTTTAGAATCTAGTAATCCAACCGTACATTCTTAAAGAAACACAGCCAATTTTGTCTTATTGATTTTCCCTTTGTTTCTAGTTTGTCTGTTTTTATTTTTATTTTTTGTTGTTTTTTATGTATTTTTATTGAGATGCAGAGAAAGAACTTGGAGTAGGTAAGGAATTGAAGGTCTGGGAGGAGTTGAGGAAGAAAAAGAATATGATCAAAATAGACTGTGTAAAAAATTTAAATCAAAATTAAAAGAAAAATATGTTCTCAAGAAAAGTAGAGTTGCAAATAAAGTTTGAAATTAACTCATAAAAAAATCCCTTAGATATTGAGTCAACAAAATGACTTCCCAATGGCATTCTAGGTTCCAGTATTATCCAGGACCTTTACAACTGTTGCCAGTAATCATGGAAATAAAGAGAGATCCCCTATTTGCTCCAAGCCTTCCCTCTGTTCTTCCTGTCCCCACACTCAGCTCTTTCTAGACATGAAGTTTGAACTAGACAATTCCTCCACTGCTCTTGATCCCACTAATGAGCACACCCCACCCCCTTACTGACCTCAACCTACACAGCTCCTTCTCTTCCTCTGGCTTCTTCAGTCTCCTCTTTTCCCACTCTAGCAACAGGAGACTCTAACCATCCTACTATGGTATCCACTTTCACCCCACAAATAACCTTCAGTCCCCCGCCACTCACCCTTACTCTGCTGTGGGATTCACTCTACCATCTCCCACCTAGACTAACCTGTCCCCAGTTCTCACTTTGCAGGATGTTGCTGGAGTAGACAACCAAGTTAAGGTACACATCCTCTTTTCATTATGTGAACTCTCTGAAATAGAAAAACACCTGGTGATCTGACCTGTCCCGTTAAGAGAAAAGCCATGCCCACTCCCTTCCTGATCTTCAGTTTCCACCCTGAGTCCCTTCCCATTTCCGTCTCTCCCTTGAAGAGGCAGCTTCTGCCTTGCTCCATTCTTTCTCCCTTCCTCACCTCTCCCCTTACCCCCTTCTGTCTCTCCCTTCTTTCCCTTCTCTTTCTTCTCTCTCTCTCTCTCTCTCTGCCTCTCTGTTCTTCTCCCCTTCTCCCTTTCCCCTCCATAACCCACTAAATAAATATCCGACCTTACTCTACATAGCATGCCTATCCATCTGTCTCTCGCCTGCCATGTGGCTCCCTGCCAAGGACCAGCCATTTTCAGAGACCTCTGGCATGGTCTTATGGCATGCCCATCCATCTGTCTCTCCTCATAGGACTGGCTGCCCCATTGAGGTCTCTTACCCACCATGTGGTTCCCTGCCTGGGACTTGTGGCCTGATGCAGCCCCTCAGGTACTGCACCATCCCTGCCTGGGTCTGGCTGTTCTCAGGATCTGCTGCCCACTGCCTGCTACCCAGGGACCTGCAGCATGATCTCATGGCCCGCTGCCCACTGCACCCCTCAGGAACCTGCAGCATTTTACTTTTACCATTACACCTGGGGTATTCTACCTCTAACTCCTCTACTTTCATTAAAGAATTTCAAAATATTACCCAATCCTCTAGTCTTACCTTCCATAACATATGTATGATAACTATAAATCTACTTCCCAAAGAGCACTGGTGAGTTTGGGAACAAACTAGATCACATTCAGATGGAGTCCACCAAACTTAATGCAGCACACAGGCTGAGACTGAGGCAGTTGTGGTTATGGATCACCAATGGAACTACAGTACACCAGGGTGCATTCTAAGCTAGAGATCAATTTACAATTTGCCTCCTTGGCTGATATCCATCTGGCACTGAGCTACTGAAAGTGGATTTGGGGGAGCACCTGGTTTTGGAATATGGGTGGTTCTTGGTTTACCAACATTCCTCTTTCTTATTATAAAATGTGGAGGCCCAAAATATGAGCCTGTTTTCACCTTATCTGAAGGTCAGAGAGTTTTAGCTTGTTCAAAGTTGTTGACAACAAGTGTGCCTACACATCCTGACCTACGGTGTGGTTACTTGGACTCTTTGACATTAAGATGACCCATACAGGTAGATACACTCCACCCTGACCAATGGTCAGGAAATTCAAGCATATTTCTGCTCCTTCTTTTGAAATAGGAGGTTTGACCTTGGGAGTGGCTGCCTTCACTTGGTCTATGGAGGGTTCACTGCCTAAGCTAATGAGTTGATATCTCAAAGTATTGAAGCAAGTAACTATTCTAGTTTCCCTTTGTATTAGGTCTTTTGTCTTCTTCCCCTGTCATATTAGGGTATAAAAGCATATAGAAAAATTAAATGCAGTGGATTTCAGTATTCACTGGAACTCCCTCCCAGTACTATCCTATGTTTTCTGTTTTATTATTTTCACTTGTCTTAGTACTCTTTACTATCTTTCTGATCCTTATGTCCCTACTCTGATAAGTGGTATATTTGCTAAAGCTGCTCTCCAACAATGAAAGGTGAGGAAATAGGAAGTGGGGATGGTGAGGCAAGAATGGGGGCTCTGTGTTCTTCCGACTGCTTCCTGTTGTCTGGGGTCATTGACATCTTCAGGACACTGTTGATCCTCACCATCAAGGCATATTCAGGAACCAAGAGTCTATGGATCTGTGGCTTGGGGTTGGAAATCCTGTGAAAATAATTGTTCAATTAGAGATTTTTTTTTGAACTTGTCATTGGAGAAATGTAGAGAAGAAATTGATAAAGCACAGTCCATGTGATTCTCCATCAAGGATATCAAATTTTAATTAAGTCTGAAATGGCATCAGAAAAAAATGCCAGATGGAGGAACCACTGTCATGGTCTGCTCTGTCACTTTAAGAGACAAGCCATGCCCACTCCCTTCCTTATTTGCTGAGGCAAGCTGTTCTTTAGCTTCCAGCCTGAGTCTTTTCCCTTTCCATCTTTCTCTCTTTCCCTCTCTCTGCTCTTCTCCCTTCTCCCCTCCCCTTCCATAACCCACTAAATAAATATTCAGCCTCACTCTGCATGGTGTGCCTATCCACGTCTCTGTCTCTTGCCCATTATGTGATTCTCTGCTAAGGAACAACTTCGGAGACATGTAGCATGATCTCATGGCATGCCCACCCATCTGTCTCTCCTCATGGTCTTGTGCGTAGTCCCTGCCTGGGACTAGCTGCTCTCAGGACCCCCTGCCCACTGCCTGTCCCTGCTCAGGGACCTGTGGCATGGTCTTGTGGCCAACTGCCTGCTACAGCCACTCGGGATCCTGAAGCATTTTTATTTTTACCATTACAACCACTATTCTGTCTTGTCCTGTCACGGATCGACTTATGTTTTGGGTTGCTGAAAGGTTAAATCTCCATCCAAAGCCAGAGGTAGATTCGACTCTTTTGACCAGGAGGAAATAACCTCATTTAATGGGCCTCAACAAGGCCACTGTAACATTCTCCCACCCTTCAGAGGTAACCCTCATGTCATTTAAGAGAGATGGGGCTAAAATTAGGAAATCAATATAACATAATCCAGAGATCTGGTTACAAAGCTATTCAGCAGAAACTTACTGTACTTCTCCCTATGGCCTCAGACATGAGCACTAATTTAGGAGGTCGTAGGAAACATAGCACCTCTAGCATCCAGAGCTCATTCTGTGAGAACAGTGGGCAGGGCTTTAGGGAGCCTGCGCTGAGTTGCCAATTCAGAGTGATCTCTTGGGCTCATCACTGCTGTCAAACATCCGCTACCATGGTAACTATACCTCCTCAAACTAGAGGTAAGGTAATTCTCCTATAAATTTTAATTTTTAGAGATTTGTTCATGAAAGTGAAGTATGAGTTACTATTTTAGGGTAAAATGGCCTGACCCATGCAAAGTCTAAGTTCTCAGCGTGTTCCATGCATCCTTTCTCTCTCATTATTTGTTTTGTGCTCTCAGTAGAGGATGGAAGGCTCCTCATTACACAGCACCACCACTTCTAACATTTCATAGACTTTGAGGAATTCTAAGAATGTTGTCATTAACACCCAAACACAAGGAAGAAAATGACCATTTTAATCAGCAATTGAAATTAGTTCCCAGACCTTAATCAGCAGGAAGCAAAAACCTGCAGACAATTAGGCCTCCTGTGGTTGTTCCCTTGGAGGGCTGCCTTAGAAATTCTTGGATTTCCGCATCCTTTTATAATTCAAGTGCAAATTTATGGCCATTGTGTCCACCAGGATCAGCAAATTTCCTGCTGGGGTATAGAAGGAGAACTGTTAGCTGTTGGGCCTGATTAGTTTCACTGAATTAATAAAAGAAACCAGTCTCCGCTCTGGCATCTTTAATATTCAGATCCCGTGTACAGTTCTTCAAGAAGGTCAGAACAAGGACAGATGCCACAAACTACAGAGCTGCAGCTTTGCTCCTCACCTGTGGCCTCCAGACTCTGACACGTCCTGAGCTGAAGACTTATGTTCTAACTGACTCATGAGCTTACTTTGAAAAAGAGAAAGGTGGGGGTGCTTGAGAGCAGCAAGGTGAACAGTTGCATGGGGGTACAGGGTGCCAGATAATCAATAGCCACAAAAACCACGTTGGGGCAATGGCTTCTAGGTGCTTTTTCTCATTGGAGGGAGCTATGCCATCTCCTGAAAACATTCGTAAAAGACTCTAGCTTGGTCGTGGTCCTAGTCTTTAAAAACGTGAACAAACTGGAAGTTGGGGCTGCTTCCCTTTACTCTGCTCGGGACAGCCCCACTGGCAGTAAGAAATAGAAACTCCATTTGGCTCTTTAAGGCATCTCAGGATATTTTCTTTTCAGGTACCCCATAACATCATGAATTCAAAAATGTATTTCAAAGACAATTAGGAAGGTGAGTTTTTAGAAGCTTATTATAGGTTCACCGGTGAGTTTGAGAGAAAGAGAGAAAGTATAGCTTGAAGCATCAATGATGTAGAAGCTCAAAATAATTGAGTTGGTACTATAAAGGATTTACTAACAGATTTGCTTAAGAGATATTAAGTCACACAAACTCGAATTTAGCTAAGATGGACTGGCTCTAAAATACCCCCAAAGACAGATAAGGTAGAATACTAACCAGGCCTGTTAGAGATAAGCAAAATTTACATGCTAGGATGTAAATGTTGTTCACCAAGATTGACTAACCATTAGGCCCATCCCTGAACAACATGTCTTTACCATGCTCATGAGTACTACAAGGTTACAAGTTCTGACCTGACACAAAGTCCCCCAGTTCTCTTCTTGAGAAAAGTATAATTCTGCCAGATGGGCAGATGGCCCTAGGTAACAACTATTTGGTTTACTTAAGAAATAATATGGCAGCATCTTTGCTGTGTCAGTCTCCTGTCTGCCCAATGCCCAAGTGGCCAGACTTCTGAAGAGCTCAGAATACAACATTGGAAGCCAAAACACATTTGGGGGAAAAATAAAGCTGACAGCCACTGTTAACCTTTAACAAGACATTCTGTCTTAAGAACAGACATCCTTGCTACTGATGTATAAAGAGGTAAACTTTTAACAATTGCCTCCTGACTCCCAGTGAGGCAATTTCAAGCTAGGTAGTTATGGTGGACAAAGGTTAGCTTCTAACTATTGCCTCTATGGGACTCCTTGCATTGTCTTCCCATAATTTTTAACTGCCCCCCTATGTGACTCTACTCTGCCTTGCATTCTTTCAGGGACAGAGAAAAGTAGCTGTGTCAGCCATGGGCTTTCACAAACATCCTAAGTTAGCATTCTATAAGAAAAAGTTGTAAAATTTCAAATGTAACATGACTTTAAGCCTGACCTCAAGGCTGTAAAGCTATTTGATCTTATTTACTATAAGAGGCTCAAAACCTGTTTCCATTGTCACACTGCCAGAAGCCAAAACTCTCACCCGTGGTCCCAGGGCACTGGAAACTTTGTGTCCTGTGGTGATTGGAATAGTTTGCTTCTGGTTCCTAGATTTCAGGGGTCTGATCCTATTTTTTAACACACCCCTGGAACCCAACACTTGCACTGTCCTGTCTCTGCAAAATTGCTCAAAGTGCATGTTTGGGTAGAAGTTTCATCCCAAGCACCCTCCCCTTGGAGTTGCCTCAGCCCAGATTCCACCCCCAAAAAAGCTCAGGAAATGATGACCCCTCCTCAGAGATGGTCAAGACCACTCCCACAGGGTATTTAAAGAACAACTCATAGAACAAACACATGGTTTTCCAGTTTTCCTTCCCCATCTCCTTTCTTGGGGGACTGGAAGGCCACATGGGAGTGTTGGTATTCATTAAATCTGAGCTTTTTCTAATTCAGTTTGATTTCATCTGATTTGGATTATTGTGTCAGCAGAGAGGTTTATTTGGGTGCAACAACTATTCATCTGGAGGTCCCAATGAGGGGCCTGTTTTTCCCACCAGCCCAAAACTAAGTGTTGGGGAAAAACCCTTCTCCTGTTGCACCTGCTCTCCACCAGGCTAAGATCAGCTTCATCTGGGTAAGTACAGAGTTCCAAGTCACTGCCTTAGATGCCCAAGGCCTCATACATTCGGGTGTCCTGAGAAAAACATAGTGTTTCCTGCCTTTTTCTGGGAGCCAAAGGCCTGCCTTGTCCCTGTGGGGTTCCTTTATCAGGAGACATCCTGTTAAGGAATTTCTCACATCCCTCTTTTTTTTTTTTTTTAACTCAAAGCCTATCACAGTACATGCATTGTTCTAGGCTTTGAATCCTGAGGCCTTATCTCCAAACACCCTTGGGCTGCCTTTTACATAATATTTTTAAATTGGGGCTATCTGACACCACACATCCCTTAAAGCCTAAAAAGTTTTTGCCAGTGTAAAACAAACAAGCCCCCATCTGTCCTTGGTTTCTGGATGCTGTGCTGCCCTCCCCACTTCGCTAGCTGTTTGCTGTTTGTCTCATGCTGAGATTCTCTCTACAAGGGACCCATTCCCCAGTCCTCCTACTCTAAGCTTCATAGGTGTTCTGTCCTTATGTTTCTCTTCTCCCTTTTAACACCTGTTGAACTGGCCCTTAATAGCACCACCTGTGCTTTCCTGGCTTCTGCAGCCGGCACCACAAATTTTAAGTTAATCAACTGACAGTTTCCTAAAAACTTTTGTTTGTCTGTTCATTTACATGTGTAAATAATATGGGCAAAGTATGTTTCTTTTATGTCTTTCTGTGTATGTGTGCTTGTTTTTAAATCTGTAAAACTCGTAACTCCAGATTAAAACAGCTCTGGAAAAGTATAAACATGTAGATCACCACCATTTTGGTCAACGCCTTCTTTGGTAAGAGTATCCATATGTACTGGCCCTACCAAGGAGACATTCTGCCTCCAATATACTTTGACTTACTAAAATATTCCTTCTAATCTTCTTGCCTCTACTAGCGCTGGTGAGCTGTAACTGACTCAGTTTCCTGGATACTACACTGAGGGATCAGTTGTCTCATCCTGCCAAGACAGGTGGACTGAACCCTACACCCACAGGAAAATCTTCAGGCCTCCTGGGTTCAGCAGCTAAAGGCAAGTACTGCTTCTAAGACTGGTATTCTCCAAAGACTACAGAGAGTATTGCCTGAATATTTTAAAAAATCTGTCTCATTTCTGCTCATTAATCCTCAAATCTGTCTAATGGCATTTGATGACTTAAGGTATCGGTATTTCATTACTTAAGTTTCCTTCTAAAAATACAGACAGGTGTGCCTCTTTCACAGACTTCATAGTACAAAATTAACAGGTTCCAGATGTATTTTCAGAGGGTCAGAGTTTCCAATTCCCTTTAATTGTCTTCTAAAATGTTCATGCCTTTTAACCTAAAGTCATAGTCTTTTGCTATGATGCCAAGATATAAATCTGTTCCAATTGACTTACAGATACCTGAAAAAAGTTCTGCTGCTATATCAAGAAATCTGGTCTGGTAAAAACAGTCTACAGAGCCTATCTTAACCCCATTCATTTTCAAGCATATTTTACAGGTCACTCCTGCTGTCTGGGCCAACACCAACTTAAAGAGGTCCTTCCAAATAACACCAGCACCTGCACTAGCTCCTGGAACTTCATCATTTGAGCCACCTCTCCTGGCTCAAATGAACACCTACCCAACAACTGAAATCTGTTTTTTTTGTTGTTGTTTTTTTTAAGATTTATTTATTTATTATGTATACAACATTCTGCCTCCGTGTATGCCCACACGCCAGAAGAGGGCGCCAGATCTCATTACAGATGGTTGTGAGCCACCATATGGTTGCTGGGAATTGAACTCAGGACCTCTGGAAGAGCAGCCAGTGCTCTTAACCACTGAGCCATCTCTCCAGCCCCCTGAAATCTGGTTTTAAAGGGCATTTCTGCTCTTATGTCTTACTTATCCACCCTTGCCTCTCCTGTACAACCAGGGCAGTTTTCTGTCCCATTCTTTCTGGCAATTAATTGCCCTTCCCACAGGTAGCCCCATTCATATGTCCAAAAATAACAACCTATTTTTTTCGCTCATCTCCCTCAAGGAACAGATGCCTGAGGTCTCCAGGAGGGCAGTTAGCTGAATGCCTCTCCAGCCACACTTCCTGCTGAGCATGAGCCCAGCAATATTGATAGAGGTTTCTGTCCTGCCCAGTCTCACAACTGTTCAATCCCAAAGAAATACACAGAGGTCTATGTTAATTATAAACTGTTGACCTATTAGCTCAGGCTTCTTATTAACTCTTACATCCTACATTAACACATAATTTTTGTCTATGTTAGTCACATGGTTTGGTACATTTTATCAGTGAGATATTCTCATCTTGTGTCCTCCATGTCTGGGTGATGACTGCAGAATGAACCTTTTTTTTTCCCAGAATTCTCCTGTTCTGGTCACCCCACCTATAGTTTCTGTCTGGCTACTGGCCAATCAGTATTTTATTAAACCAGTACAAGTGACAAACCTTTACTGGGTGAAAGACCATTGTCCCATAGCATTCTCCCTTTTTTTTTTCAAAAATAAAAACTCTGAATCTAATCTCCTTCGTTTAGCTTTCTTCCTGACCATTATTCGTAACAACTTGTAGCCAACACTCTAAACGATGACAAACATCCATAATCCATGTTTTGGAAATGTGGGCATATTTTTCTAGGCTACTTCCTACTGATTGGGGGTACTGATAATCTTTTGGGGGCCTAATAAAAATTTAGAATCATGGTCAAGTCCTGACTGGAATATTCTGTGAGGCTTGATCATCTCAGCCAGAAATCTTGAGGCTGTTCTGAATGTAGAACTCAGAGGAAACTTCAACAAAGGTCCTCTGAAATGTTGGATCATCTTGGTCATTTGCTCCTATCACAGATGTCTTCAAGGGATCTTCCTTAATCAAACCTGATTTTTCTTAAGCCAGAATAAATCCACAGCCTCTCATTTCCTGTGGAAATAAAAGCAAGCCCTCTTCATCAAAGTAACATATTTTTTTACTTAAATTTTGAAATTAAGGTATTTTCAAAATATATATGTTGAATTAATCAAATGTCTTTTAGCAGATGTTGCTCCTTCAAACAATTCAAAGACAACACAGTAACATATAGTATCCAGATTCTCTGTGTATTTTCCATCTTTACATGGCTTTATTTTAAATTCTATTTCTTTTCTTTTTCTTTTTAATTTTTGCTTTCTTTGAAACAGGGTTTCTCTGTGTATCTTTGGCTGTCCTGGAACTTGTTGTGTAGACCAGGCTGTCCTTAAACTCACAGAAATCCACCTGCCTCTGCCTCCCAAGTGCTGGGATTAAAGGTGTATGCCACCATACCCAACTACTCTCTTTCTTGCTTGCTTGCTTTCTTTGAAGGATTTTATTCTTTTTCTTTTCTCTCCCAAGCCTACATATATTTTTCAACACACTGTAAACTGCTTAGAGGTTTTTTTTTTTATTTGAATCTATCTTTACTGCATCTCTCCCTTTTTCTGATTACATGAATCTTTAATTTGCTAAGCAATATGGCTAGGATTAAAGCCATGGTTTTAACAGCTGGATTCCCCCCTTCTTTAGCTTTCTGAGAGTCTAGTTCATGGCAGAGGTACTGGCAGGAGCCATATTTATTGCCACAACTCTATGGAGTTTCAAGGTCACTGCCACCACCAAGAAACATGCTGTTGGCTATTCATAAACACCATTCATTTAAATGGTTGGTGGAAGGGCCTCTTAAAAGTACTGTGAGGTTTTTGCCGCTAAACCTGAGTCAGGAAGTCTCTCTTAAATGAGATGCACTTTCCTCTAGCAAATAGAACCCATCTGAGAAAAGGCTGCTACCAATAAGCCATGCCTAACTCTGTTTTTTTTGTTTCTAGAATTACTTCCCGAGCTCTCTCAGGTTTTAAGTGGATGCAGTTGCTCACATTGGCACCATTTGTTGACAGAGGTTTCTGTCCCACCCAGTCTCACAGCTGTTCAATCCCAACCAAACACACAGAGGTCTACATTAATTATAAATTGGTTGTTCTGTTAGCTCAGGCTTCTTATTAACTCCTATACCATACATTAACCCATAATCCTTGTCTGTGTCAGCCACGTGGTTTGGTACCTTATATCAGTGAGATATTCTCATCTTGTGTCCTCTGTGTCTGGGTGACAACTGCAGACAGAGCCTTTCTTCTTCCTAGAAATTTCCTGTTCTGATTGCCCCAGCTATACTTCCTGACTGGCTACTGGCCAATCAGCATTTTATTAAACCAGTACAAGTGACAAACCTTTACAGGGTAAAAGACCATCGTCTCACAGAAAATCAACTCCCAACTCTCTCCTCCCCCAAGCTGCCATGTATCTAAGGAAGTAGCCAGTCTTGCACCAGCATCCCTATACCCAGAGAGTCTGGAATGTTTGAAGTTTCACTGGATGTTAATATACCCAAAGAGTCTAGGATGTTTGGGTTAAGGCATCATCCCAGCCCTTGGCATCCATATATCCAAAGAGTCTGGAATGTTTGGGTGGAAGTTCCATCCCAAGGGCCCTCCCCAGGGAGTTGCCTCAGTTCATACTCCATCTTCTAGAAAGCCCACCAAATGATGACCCCTCCTCAGAGATGCTTAAGACCACTTCCACAAGGTATTTAAAGAACAACCCAGAGAACAAACACATGGTTTTCCTGTCTTCTTTCCCCATCTCCTTTCTTGGGGAAGGGGAGAACTAGAAGGCCATCTGGGAGCATTGGTATTCATTAAACCTGGGTTTTTTCTAATTCAGTTTGGTTTTGGTCTGATTTGGATTATTGTGTGAGCAGAGAGGTTTATTGGGTAGCAGAAGCTTTTCAGTGTAACCTGGGGCCAGGACCTAAGGGAGATTTGAGGCTGACAGCTCGTGAAATGTGTCAGCCTAAGGGGTATACACACTCATAAAATCTTCTGTTAGAGCAGTGACTCTCAACCTTCCTAATGCTGTAACCCTTTAATGCAATTCCTCATGTTCTGATGAACCTCAGCCATAAAATTATTTTCATTGCTATTTCATAACTGTAATTTTGTTATTGTTATGACTTGTAATAAAATATCTGATTTACAGAATAGAATATATGATATATGACCCTTGTGAAACAGTTGTTCAACCCCCAAAGAGGTGGACAGAATAAGACCACTACCTCAATTTGAGACCTATTTGAAGTAAGCTTGATTTGGGGGGGGTCACCCAAGAGCTTGCCAGGAACTACCTCCTAATTCAGGTTAAAAAGAGTGGCCAGAAATCCACTTCTTGAGCCTCTTTGAAGGAGTAAAGTCATGAGTGGTTTTACAGAAGAGAGACAATGATGCAATAAGGAAGTAAAGAGAAAAAATTCTCAAAAAATCCATCATGTGGTTCATATGATTAGCAAGGGTTCAGGGAGAATCAGGGAGGGTCAGGGATGGTAAGGGTATTCTCCAAAAACAAGGTCATGGGTTGGGTAAGGTCAAATTCAAGGAAACAGAGCAACTCAGCTCTTACAGTAAATAGGAACTTATTTTTAACAATACAGAACTTTCAAAATGGAGTCTGGGAGGCTTTTTGTTTTTGACACACAGGTTGAGAACCTTTGTATTAGAGGCTGGCTTTTCCTTGGGCATTAACATTAACCAGTCATGCACTTTTTCCCTTGTAAGGAACTTTTTCTTTATTAATCTCTAGTGTGAAGAATTACTTCTCACTGAGAAAGCATATTGTTTCCATGTCATCTGGAAGAACCAATTGCAATTTGGATGCATAGCCAGCCATAACTCATTAAAGAAATTAAATAATACTTTTTTATGAACCTATTATTCCCAGATGTATCAGGGATGTTAAAATCCTTTGTGTCAGAGTCCAGTCCTGGGGTGACAATATGGCTACCCCTTATAGAAAACATGGTCACTATTACCATGAGTTCAAAGGGAAGAAAAGGCATTGTGACCCCATCTTCAAATGTCCTCTGTTGAACTCCTCAAGCCCATTGAGTGTGTAAGCCCATTGGCTTTTGGGTTTGCAATGGAGCCGGGCTACAGAACTGATCTCCATTATCTCTGGAAAGTGATCAGAGATGCTGGTTTGTGTAGATTTTCACTCTGCAGTGCAGCATGAATTCTAATTGTTCTTAATAATAAATAACCAGAGTCAGCTATAGGGGTTAATGATGAAGATCAGAGAAGCAGAGCAGCCAGCTACTAGAGAGTTCTTACTTTTACCAATGCTCAAAACAAAGGGGTGATCCTGTCTCCTCGAATCCTCATACTGCATCTCCAAACTGCATCCATCTCTACAAAACCTCAGACTGCATCTGAGCTCCTGTCTCTTTCCACCTTATATTTCTCTCTCTGCCCAGCCATATCACTCTTGTCTCCACCTCACTAATGCTGGGATTAAAGGCATGGAATCCCAAGTGCTGGGATCACCTTTGAGTGAGCTCTGTTTCTCTTTTAGATAGATTCAATCCCATGTAGCTCATGGTGGACTCACAGAGATCTACCTGCCTCTGTCTCTCAAGTGCTGGGATTAAAGGTATGTGCCACTACTGCCTGGCTAGTGACTTAGCTCTGCACTCTGATCTTCAGGTAAGCTTTATTTGTTAGATTACAAACAAAATATCACCATAGCACAGTTCTGCTCCATCTTGTGTGTTGTTGCTCCCCACCCCAGCATGGTGGAGCCACAGGACTGCATCTTCATCTTAGCATTTAAATGAGTGTCTACAGTTCAGCCTGCTGTGCTGATTGGTCCTGTGACAGAGGTTGTATCACATAGCTAACACCCACCTGGGTCCTCCTTACACAATCAGGTATTGATCTCTAGACCTGGGCCTGACTTTGCTAGGAGGAGAATTTGAGGCCTGTGTAAAGGGGCACAGCTAATTGAACTAGTGTGCAATTAAATCCCAGACCAGTTGTGAGTTCGAGGCCAGCCTGGTCTACAAGAGCTAGTTCCAGGACAGGCTCCAAAACCACAGAGAAACCCTGTCTCGAAAAACCAAAAAAAAAAAAAAAAAAAAAATCCCAGACCAGTCTGGTACAAAATTCCCTCACTTCAGGAGATGTTGATTCATTGCTTGAGACATTTAGGATTATGTGGGTGCAGACTCTGAGATCCTCCATGGGGCACAAGAATTCACCCCCTATCATGTGAGATAAGGGGTTTCTTAGTCTGGCCAGCACAGCTGGAGATAGCAGCACAGCTGGAGATAGCAGCAACCATCTTTGGGATCTTCTCACAGGGTGACAATTCCTACACTGTCTCCAACCCTGGGCCTTTTTCTAACATGATCCATTCTATTAGTGAAGTTTTTAATTGAGGATTTTATTTAACTTACTCACGTTCTCATTGTTCACACTTCCAGGATCATTTGGTTTGGTGTTTCTTCAGTCACTCTCCTTACTGAATTCAATGTTGACATCCTTGTGTTATTCATCCCTTTATTTTTGTCTTCTTTGAGTTCTTTGAAATAACAATAATTCTTTTGAATGATTTTCCTTGTGGCAATAGTCATTTGGGACCCATCAGTATGAGTATGGTAATTGTGGAGGAGACATGTCTTGGATTTTCTTCGTGTTTCAACCTTGCACTGAGATTTGTATGTTTGGAGTTAGTTAGTTGTGTGGGAATGTGAACCTGCACAGCTAAGGGTCTGTGGATTCCTTTGTTGTCTGTAATAAACACCATCCCCTTTGGAGTCTGTACAGGACACACTCAGACACTAAATTCTCAGCACAAATGAGATTTGTTACCCCAAAGAGGCAAGCAGTGGGGGAGGCAGCAAAGGCAGACAGCAGCAGCAGCAGCAGGAGCAAGTGTTTCTTCAGGAGTGGGTTTCTAAGCAGAAAAGGGGGAGTCTGACTTTGGTGAGTTGTTAAGTCCTGATTACACATGTAGCCAAACAATGCACTCTCATCGTGGGATCTTGATGTTTTATCTCAGAAAAAAAGCCAGTGACAAAATAAGGGACTAGAATTTGGGGGCTAGCTTTAGAATGTATTCTAACAGTTTTTAGCAAGGGGGAGAAATGTAAAAGGTAAAACCACTCAGTGCCATGTTTGCCATGCTCAGGCGTGTGTTTGCCAATCTTAGACCTATTAGAGCCCATCACTGTCCGCACCAGGGACATGGGGGAGCTGTAGAAGTATTGGCAGGGGGTCAGGGTCAGGGGCCCTTACACATTAGCGCTAATGTTATGGTGTTGAAAACCAGGAGCTAACACCAAGATATTGCAAAGTAAAAAGTTAATAATGTCCCCATAGTAGAAGACTGAAGATGGCCCAGATTAAAGGCAGAATAGTTGCTTTATACCAAGCGAGAGAGTGATTAAAAATGGAATTTTGAATTTATTTGCTGTTTTAACTTTGGCACAGTGGCTGCACCTTAATCTGCTGTTACTTCAGCCTGCAGTGGTGACTGCATTACTGGCCTGCTCCTCTAGCACAGGTCCAGCCCCTTAGGCCACACTCTGGTAGCAATTCTGATTCCACAGGAACGGGGTCTATCACTGCTGCTAAAGGTAGCTTTAACTAAATATCATTCTATTTCTAAATAAAGCTTGAGATTTAAAGCTTGGAGTGAAAACCTGAGAGCTCAGAGAGGCTGAGCAGCAGCTAGACAACCTCGCCTTGCTGGCATTTCTAAGAGACTCCTCCTCCTCCTCCTCCTCCTCCTCCTCCTCCTCCTCCTCCTCCTCCTTCTTCTTCTCCTTCTTCTTCTGCACACCACAAAAGGGCAAAAAGTTCGTGCCTCTCCAAATCCCTCCCTACTATTTCTGTGTCTCTCTATCTCTCCCAGATGCTCCCTGATGCTCTCTGATCATTTTCTGTCAACTAATTGCTAACTCAGCCTCCTGACCCAACGTTGATTTTATTTAATCAAAACAAATGCAAACTTGGGGTTCCTAATACGATCGAATATCCTCCAATAGTTGTTTTTATGATCACAAGAAAGTGTGGGCTTATGGTCAGATAGTTAACATACCACAAAACATCTCATGGTCAGTCATTTACAGAACAATGGAACATATTTACAATGTGTAATTCACGACCCTTGGAGCTGTCTCTCCCCGAGATCCACTGCCCTTTGGTACGGACAGAAAGAACAAGTAGCAACTTAAAAGGAGGAGAATGGCACTGAGACAGATTTCTAGCAACAGGTGCTTCGGGGGGCTCCAAAAGGTCTTTGAACATGACAGTGTTGAGCTGAAATGTAAAATGAGACTTGCTGTCTACCTGCCTCCACAGACAGAGAGTGCAAAGTGTCCTGCACTCTACTGGCTGTCAGGTTTAACTTGCACAGACCAAAATTTCATAACCAAGTCTGGCTTTCAGCAAGCTGCCTCAGAACATGGCCTTGTCGTTGTTGCTCCAGATACCAGTCCCCGTGGCTGCAACATCAAAGAAAAAGATGACAGCTGGGACTTCGGCACTGGTGCGGGCTTCTATGTGAATGCCACTGAAGACCCCTGGAAAACAAATTACAGAATGTACTCTTACATAACCGAGGAGCTTCCACAACTCATAAATGCCAATTTCCCAGTGGACCCACAGAGGATGTCTATTTTTGGTCACTCCATGGGAGGCCATGGAGCTCTGATTTATGCTTTGAAAAATCCTGGAAAATACAAATCTGTGTCAGCATTTGCTCCAATTTGCAACCCAGTGCTCTGTCCTTGGGGCAAAAAAGTTTTTAATGGATATTTGGGACCAGATGAAAGTAAATGGAAGGCGTATGACGCGACCTGTCTCGTGAAGTCCTCTTCAGGTTCCCAGATTGACACATTAATTGATCAAGGAAAAGATGACGAGTTTCTTACAAATGGGCAGTTACTCCCTGATAACTTCATAGCTGCCTGCACAGAAAAGAAAATCCCTGTTGTTTATAGGCTACAGGAGGGTTGTGATCATAGCTACTACTTCATTGCAACCTTCATCACCGACCACATCAGGCATCATGCAAAATACCTGAACGCATGAAAAGCTTCAGATGGAAGAATCTCATCGGGATTATAAACCTTGGACTACACAGAATTGCTCAGTAAAAGATTTGGGGTTTCCTCTCAAAAGATCATCCTCCTGCAGTTGAATCACTTTTCTGAATAAAGATATCAAACTTTCAAAAAAAAAAGTGTAATTCACAAGGGTATTGAGAAAAAACCAGTCAAAACAATTGACCACTAGCTAAGGACACAGTCCAAGACTAACATTGTTTAACTGAAAAGAAAATGGACACTAGGTGCTGAGCAGACCTGAAGGTTCAGTCCAAGTGCTCAGGGACTGGCAAAACCTATAGGTAGTAGCAGCTGAGAAGACCAAGAAATGTGGCCCAGGTGATTGATGCCTGGCAGGGCCCTTACATGTGGGCACTGGGAAATGGGCAGATCTAGAGGGACAGATTAGATGCTTGGAGCCGGGCAGTCAGGGCAAGCCAGGTGTACATGCTTTTTTAATTTGACTTTTTATTTACATTTAAGTGTATTTTTATTTTCTTTATCTTGGTTCTTCCTTTCTTTCCTTTTAGGTAGCATCCATAGTGGTGAAACCTACTATATTTATCCCACTAATGAGGAAAGTGGGGTCCAGGACTGAATCTAGCTTCTCTAGTTGAAAGGACTTCCAATCCCCGCATTCCAATCTCAGTCCTGAGAACCACAGTCCATGGGTGCTTTGATTGGGTTCAGTTGGCTACAACCACCTCCTTGGCATTCCGTGGCCCTGAAGAATGTCATGAAGTATACTTCAAAGGTGGACATTTTAATGGACCTCAGGCACCAATATTATCTCCCTGCTGAAAGTCCCAAAGGTCAGATTTGGGTGTCTATTGACCATGGACCTTGTTCAGGAAGAAGAAAACAGTCATAGAGGTTCAACTATGAGCTAGCAACTCTCAGAAATACAAGACCCTCAGTATTTTCCTGCACATTTTAGGCACTGTGGCTACTGCCATGAAAATGGTGTAGTTCACCAGGATACAAAAGCAGAAAACACAATAACTGATGTCAATGGTAAAATAAAAATCATAGACTTTAATATGGGTACCAAAGTCAAACATGTTTTTTTAAAAAAGGTGTTGACGGGTTTACCAATTTGAAACATGAGTGCTTCTTAGGTCTCCAATATGGACAGTCTGAGATGGACATTGAGAGTGGTGCTGTACTTGATGGCTACAGGGACCCTACCATTTGCAGGAGCCACTTAATAGGGGCTGTAGCAAAAATGCTGCAGATGTCTATGACATCTTGGATCACATCTCACAAGATGTCCACAACATGCTCAATCCTAGTTAACAGCCAAAGTTAGGCTTGGACAGAATTTTCTTTTTGTTTTTCAGGAGAATGAAGGCATCCAGCTAAGGAATCTGAAGACTACTGGACAAATGAGACATCTTAAGAAAAGGGACAAATCATCCAGAAAAAAATGTCTCAAGAAAAAGAGTAAATTGGCCTATTGCTATACCACATTTCCAATAGGATGACATTTCATACAGCTTCCCAAATGTTTCTTTCTGCTGTTCTCTACAGACACACAATGCAAATGGTCTTTTCGTAGTCCCATTTCAATTGAAAATTAAAGTTGACTTTGGAGTTGGAATGTTGCTCTCTCCTTTTCTAAACCCAAGCATGCTTGTTAAAGTAATATCCAAAATCTCTGTATCATGTCAGAAGCTCATGCCTGATATGAAACAAAATAAAAATGAAAATTAGGGGACTATTCTATTGCTACTAATCTTATGATCCTTTGGTTTAATTTCGACTCTTTAAAACATTTCTAAAGATGTTACTATTATCTCAAAATTTATTGTTTTAAAATTTTTGTCATTATATTAATGGTTATATAGAGTATTAACTAATTCTAAAAACAAGTTTCAATCTCTCTGACCCTAATGAAGAGGGAAAGCAAGCTTGCCCTTGGGAACTTATTCCATACACACTCAAAACCTCAGCTTCCAGGGGACAGACAGTAGGGAGGGCAAAGGGCAGGCAGAGGGCCACTCTGCATGCTGTTCATGTCTGCCCCCCACAGAAGAGCAATGTCTGCTCTCGACACAGCCCCCATAGCACTCAGACTGCTTCTTGCATCATCTCAACAAGGAGCAAAAAGAGAAGGCCCCGGAGGACCCTGGTTGAATAGAAGCCTCTCCCCAGTGGGCTATGCCAGAGAAGATCTCTCCCATGAGCAGTGTAGGGACTGCAAAAACTGGCCTAGGACAATTAGCAACTATTTATCGAGAATTTGTTATCTGCCATCTCAGAAGAAACTTTTCTGGTTTAAACAAAGTACCCCAAAGAAATGAGAGACAATCTTTGTTTAGATTTACAAAAACAAGTAGGTAGTGGTGTTCAGTGCTCAGGTAGAAGAGGAAGAACTCATGAATACTGCACTCATACAGTTGGGAAACATCCTGGTATGGACACCCAAGAGAAGCAGCCACAAGGAAACCAAGATGTGTTATGCCCATCACCTGGACGAGAAGCCCGACTCCAGCCACCAGGGAGATGGCTAACAACAGAGGCATCTACATGAAGGATGTCAGCCACTGAGGCCTCATAGAAGTCAGTGGGTGTAGTAGGAGCTGTGGGCTGTGTTCCTGCCGCCCCAGCTCATGGTTGCCTGGCTAGCTTATGCCCCAAAATAACGACACACAAACTCTATTCTTTTAAACACTGCTTGGCCCATTTCTGTTCATGTATGTAGCACCCCAAGGTCCGCTTACCGGGAAGATTCTAGCCTACGTCCATCCTGGGTCGGAGCTTTATTGCATCTGCTCTGGAGAGGAGAGCATGGCGTCTGTCTCTCCGAGGAGCTGCCCTGCATCTGAGCTCACTTCCTCTTCCTCCCAGCATTCTATTCTGTCTACTCCACCCACCTAAGGGATGGCCTATCAAATGAGCCAAGGCAGTTTGTTTATTGACAAATGACCTTCCTCCATCAAGTGGGGTCTTCAGGGGGTGGGGACTCATTGTTGATCATAGACAGAAAGTCAAGGGTTAAAAACCAACTTCGCCATTAATTTTCTTTATTTTGTTTTATTTTTTTAAAGAAAACTAACTTTTTTAAATTTCACATACCAACCCAGTTCCCACTCCTCCCCTCCTCCCATTCCTACCACCTTTCTCCCCAACCCGCCGCCCATCCACTCCTAAGGAACAATGCTTTGCTGAAGGTCCAAGGCCCTCCCTACTATATCTAGGCTGAGCAAGGTGTCCATCCAAAATGAATGGGTTCCAAAATGCCACTACAAGCAGTAGGGATAAATTCTGATGCCAATGCCAGTGGCTCCACAGTCTGCCCCAGTCATACACCTGTCACCCACATTTGGAGGATCTAGTTTGGTCCTAAGCAGATTCCTTACCTGTCTAAATGGAGTTGGTAAGCACCCATTAGCTCAGGTAAATTGCTTCAGTGAGTGAACCCACCATGGTCTTGACTTCTTTGCTCATATTCTCACTCCTCCAACTCTTCAACTGGACTTTGGAAGCTCAGTCCAGTGCTCCATTGTGGGTCTCTGCCTCTGTTTCCATCCATTGCTGGATGAAGGTTCTATGGTGATTAAGAAAGTCATCAATCTGACTACAGGGCAAGGCCAGTTTGGGCAACCTCTCCACCACTGCTTAGGGTCTTAGTTGGGGTCCTTCTTGTGGAGTCCTGGAAGTTTCTCTAGTGTCAGATTTTTTTCTAGCCCCATAATGGCTCCCTTAATCAAAATATCTCTTTCTTTGCTCTCCATCTCTGTCCTTCCTCCATCTCAACTATCCTGTTCCCTCAAGTTCTCCTCTGGCTCCTCTTCTCCCTCCTCCCTTTCTCCCCCACCCCCATGTTCCCAATTTTGTCAGGAGATATTGTCTTTTTCTCCTTCCCAGGGAGATGTATATATATTTGTTATGATTCACCTTGCTACTTAGCTTCTCTATGTTCATGGACTATAGGCTTCTTATCTTTTGCTTTACAGTTAGTGTATCATGTATCCACTTATGAGTGAGTACATACCATATTCCTCTTTCTGGGTCTGGGTTGCCTCACTCAGGATGTTTTTATTTTCTAGTTCCATCCATTTGCATGAAAATTTCAAGATGCCATTGTTTTTTGCTGTTGAGTAGTACTCCATTGTGTAAATGTACCACATTTTCTTTATCCATTCTTTGGTTTGGGGCATCTAGGTTGTTTCTAGGTTCTAGCTATTACAAATAATGCTTCTTTGAACATAGTTGAACAGATATCTTTGTAGTATGTTTGAGTATCCTTTGGATCTATGTCCAAGAGTGGTGTTGCTGGGTCCTGAGTTGGCTGATTTCCAGTTTTCTGAGAAACTGCCAAATTGATTTCCAGAGTAGTTGTACAAGTTTGCACTCCCACCAGCAATGGAAGAATGTTCCCCTTACTCCCCATTCTCTCCAGCATAAGCTATCATTGGTGTTTTTGATCTTAGCCATTCTGACTGGTGTAAGATGATATCTCAGAGTCATTTTGATTTGAATGTCCCTAATGGCTAAGGATGTTGAACATTTCTTAAGTGTCTTCCATCATTTGAGATTCTTCTGTTGAGAATTCTCTGTTTATATCTGTAACCCATTTTTTAATTAGACTATTTGAAATTTTGATGTCTAATGTCTTGAGTTCTTTATATATTTTGAAGATCAGTTCTCTGTCTGATGTGGGGTTGGTGAAAATCTTTTCTCAATCAGTACATCCACCGTGATTAAGTCAGCTTCATCCTATAGATGCAGGTATGGTTCAACATATGAAAATCTATTAATGTAATCTACCATATAAATAAACTGAAAAAAACATATGATCATTTCAATAGATGCTAAAAAAGCATTTGAAAAATACAACACCCCTTCATGATAAAGGTCTTGGAGAGATGAGGAATACAACAAATATATCTAAACATGATAAAAGCAATATACAGCGAGGTGACAGCCAACATAAACTAAATGGAGAGAAACTCAAAGTGATTCCACTAAAATTAGGAAAAAGACAAGGCTGTCCACTCTCTCCATATCTATTCAACATAATTCTTTAAGTTCTATCTAGAGCAATAAGACAAGAAAAGGCGATCAAGAGGATTCCAATTGAAAAGGAAGAAACCAAACATTTGCTATTTGCAGATTATATGATAGTATACATAAGTGACCCCAATAATTCTACCTGGGAACTCATACAGCTAATACATACCTTCAGTAATGTGGCAGGATACAAGATCAACTCAAAAAAAATCAGTAGCCCTCCTATATACAAGTGATAAAGAAGCTGAGAAAGAAATCACAGAAACATCACCCTTCAAAATGGCCACAAATAACATGAAATATCTTGGGGTAACAATAACCAAAAAAAGTGAAAGACTGTTCAAGAAGAACTTTAAGTTTGAAGAAGAAATTGAAGAAGATACCTGAAAATGGAAAGATGCCCCATGTTCTTGGATAAGTAGGATCAATATAATAAAAATGGTAATCCTATCAAAAGTAATCTACAAATTCAATGTGTTGCCCATCAAAATCCCAACACAATTTTTAACAGACCTTCAAAGAACAATATGGAGCTTCATATGGAAAAACAAAAAACCCAGGATAGGCAAAATAATCCTGTACAATAAAGGAACTTCCAGAGGCATCACCATCCCTGACATCAAGCTCTACTATAGAGCTACATGATGGAGGAAGGTCATTGGTTAAATAATAAAGAAACTGCTTGGCCCTCATAGGTTAGAACATAGGTGGGTGGAGTAAACAGAACAGAATGCTGGGAGGAAGAGGAAGTGAGCTCAGACTCGACAGCTCTGCTCTCTGGAGCAGACGCCATGCTCCCCTCTCCCAGGCAGATGCAGGGCAGCTCCTCTCAGAGCCAGACACGATGAAGCAAGCCACCAGTCAGACATGCTGAATCTTTCCCGGTAAGACTGGTGCTACACAGATTATTAGAGATGGGTTGATCGGGATATGAGAATTAGCCAGAAAGGGCTAGAGCTAATGGGCCAAGCAGTGTTTAAAAGAATATAGTTTGTGTGTTGTTATTTCGGGGCATAAGCTAGCTGGCGTCTGGGAGCCATGTGGCAGGAACACAGCCCGCAGCTCCCAGGCCGGCCCACAGCTCCTTCTACAGCTACAGTACTGAAAACAGCTTGGATTGCCATAAAACCATAAAACCATGGTATTGGCATAAAAACAGAGAAGCCGACCAATGGAATCAAATAGAAGACCCGGACTTTAACCCACAAACCTATGAACACCTGATTTTCGATAAAGGAGCTAAAAGTATACAATGGAAAAAAGAGAGCATCTTCAACAAATTGTGCTGGCAAAACTGGATGTCAATCTGTAGAAGAATGAAAATAGATCCATGTCTATCACCATGCACAAAACTCAAGTCCAAATGGATTAAAGACCTCAATATCAGTCTGAACACACTGAACCTGATAGAAGAGAAAGTGGGAAGTACTCTACAACACATGGGCACAGGAGAACACTTCCTACATATAACCCCAGCAACACAGACATTAAGGGCCTCATTGAATAAATGGGACCTCCTGAGACTGAGAAGCTTCTGTAAAGCAAAGGACACTGTCAAAAAGACAGAAAGGCAACCCACTGACTGGGAGAAGATCTTCACCAACCCCGCAACTGACAAAGGTCTGATCTCCAAAATATATAAAGAACTCAAGAAATTAGACCGTAAAAGGCTAATCAACCCAATTATAAAATGGGGCAAGGAGCTGAACAGAGAATTCTCAACAGAAGTTCAAATGGCCAAAAGACACTTAAGGTCATGCTCAACTTCCTTAGCGATCAGGGAAATGCAAATCAAGACAACTTTAAGATACCATCTTACCCCTGTCACAATGGCTAAAATCAAAAACACCAATGATAGCCTTTGCTGGAGAGGTTGTGGAGAAAGGGGTACACTCATCCATTACTGGTGGGAATGCAAACTTGTGCAACCACTTTGGAAAGCAGTGTGGCGGTTTCTCGGGAAATTCGGGATCAACCTACCCCTGGACCCAGCAATACCACTCTTGAGAATATACCCAAGAGATGCCTTATCATACAACAAAAGTATATGCTCAACTATGTTCATAGCAGCATTGTTTGTAATAGCCAGAACCTGGAAACAACCGAGATGCCCTTCAATGGATGAAGAAAGTATGGAATATATACATATTAGAGTACTACTCAGCAGTAAAAAACAATGACTTCTTGAATTTTGCATGCAAATGGACAGAAATAGAAAACACTATCCTGAGTGAGGTAAGCCAGACCCAAAAAGAGGAACATGGGATGTACTCACTCATATTTGGTTTCTAGCCATAAATAAAGGACATTGAGCCTATAATTCATGATCCTAGAGAAGCTAAATAAGAAGGTGAACCCAAAGAAAAACATATAGACATCCTCCTGAATATTAACCTTCATCAGGTGATGAAAGGAGACAGAGACAGAGTCCCACATTGGAGCACTGGACTACAACCCCAAGGTCCAAACCAGGAGCAGAAGGAGAAAAAGCACAAGCAAGGAACTCAGGGCCATGAGGGGTGCACCCACATACTGAGACAATGGGGATGTTCTATTGGGAACTCACTAAGGCCAGCTGGCCTGGGTCTGAAAAAGCATGGGATAATACCAGATTCACTGAACATAGCGGACAATGAGGACTGCTGAGAAGTCAAGAACAATGGCACTGGGTTTTGATCCTACTGCACATACTGGCTTTGTGTGAGCCTAGGCTGTTTGGATGCTCACCTTAGTAGTCCTGGAAGAAGGTGGGAGGTCCTTGGACTCCCCACAGGGCAGGGAACCCTGACTGCTCTTAGGGCTGATGAGAGAGGGGGAGTTGATTGGGGGACGGGGAGGGATATGGGAGGCGGTGGCGGGGAAGAGACAGAAATCTTTAATTAATAAATAAATTAATAAAAAAAAACATAAAACCAGACACTTTGACAAATGGAATCAAATTGAAGACCTGGATATTAATCCACACATCTATGAACACCTGATTTTTAACAAAGAAGCCAAAATTGTAGAATTGGAAAAAGAATGTACCTTCAACATATGGTGCTGCCATAACTAAATGTCAACACATGTAGAAGAATGCAAATAGATCCATATTTATCTCTATGAACAAAGCTCAAATCCAAATGTATGGAAGACCTTAATATAAATCTAACCACAATGAACCTGATAGAAGAGAAAGTGGGTAGTAGTCTTCAATGCATGGGCACAGGAGACCACTTCCTAAATAAAACACCAGTAGCACAGACACTGAGAGCAATAATAAATAAATGGGACCTCCTGAAACTGAGAAGCTTCTGTAAAGCAAAGGGCACAGTCAACAAGACAAAATGACATCCCCAATAATTTTCTTAAACTTTATTTAGTTGATGCACCCTTCTTTCTTGCCACCCTAAGATCCCCTCAATCTTATACCTTCTCCATGCTGCAAAAGTCAAGAGTTTTCTTTTCTGCTGGCTGAATGCACCTTATACATTATGGACTTGAACTTCATTGTATCTTTCATTTATAGTCTTTTAGTAAGCTCAGTTTCAAAGCAATTTAAATTATCTTTGTTAATAGGATTCCTCAGACAACACATAATCTGATTCAGTGGGATCAAGATATGTTAAATTCATCGTATTCCAATTAACCAGATGAGCTTCTCACAGATTGTAAATTATTGCCTTACTTGTGCATTTCATTATTTCTGTCCCTGTTTTTTACTTTACAAAATTTCGTCAGTTACAACAAGTGGATGCTGAATAAATACAGTGTCTTCTCACATTACAGCTCAGTAGAACATTTTCAAACACAGGCCACAGGAGTAATGATAAACTGTGTTGTAGGGCAGTGCATCAAAGGAAATCTTTCACAAGTGAGTCAGAAAGAAAAATCATGTTTCATGAAATATACATGTAAGGTTCTGAACCCAAATCTAGGAAAGAAAAATAGACCTCTGCCTTATAAAGGAATTTTCCAATACTATTTAACTAGTTTTGACACTTCTGACAGTCTTTTGCCTCAGAGAAAACTATTCGTATGGCTCCAAATGATTTTGTCTAAAACTAGAATGTGAACTGCAAGTGCAAGAAGCCATGTATATAAGAGCTTCCCTTTAGGTCTGTCAGGTTACCTGAGCTACAGAAGATTTGAAACTCTATCTTCAAAGAGGAGGCAGCCTTGGATACTGGGATGTCACAGTGTCCTCTTTTTTTGTAGCACATGCAAAACCTGAAAGCATATTGCAGGAGGTCAGTGTACTGATACTGTGATGGATAGTTAGCTGTTGGTCTAACTCAGCTGTACCTCTGATTGCTGGCTTCCAGGGAAGGATATCAGGGCTTCTGGCTGGGCAGAGTCAAGCTTCTGGCTTGGACAGTTCACTTGTAATATAGAAAAGGTATGTTAGTAAAGGCAGATGGAGTGTAGAAGACCACTGTTGCAGTTTGGGGCAGCTCCTGTGGCTCAGAATCGAATGTTGATATGTTTGTGAGGGCACAGGAGACCCTGACCATATATGATCTCCTTGGGATCTTAAAACTGTACAACCCACTGTTACAAGGTGGCTCAAATTAACACAAATGCTTGAAAATCAAAGAGGTCTATTCCTTAAAAGTTTGTACAAACTGCCCTGTCCCTTATTTAGAAAAGATTTACTCTTCTGGCTTGTGTTTTTCCAACTTGAGATTCACTTCCCACCTGTGATGGTTGGCATTTTCAGCTAGTCAGTCCCCCTTGGCCTCTCAGTGGACAAATACATTAAATGAGCTGGGAAGACCTTCACACTGTTGGTGGCACCCTTCTCTATACAGGATATCTGGGTTGTATAAGACTGGAGAAAGCAAGCTGAGCATTGGCATTCACAGGCTATCTTCTGTTGAAAGATGCCATGTAATGAACTGCCTCAAGCTCTCATTGTCCTTTTTGCCCTGCTGTAATGGACTGTGCCTTGAACTGTGAGCAAGAACAAACCTTTTGTTAAGGCACAAAATTACAGTAACAGGACAGGAACAGGTACAAGGGAGGGACTGCAGAGTGAGCAGGCCTGAGCCAGAGACCTCCTCAGGACCAGGCCCAAGCCAGGGACCTCGGAGGAAGCAGGCCCAAGCCAGAGATATCTGTATGAACAAGACTGACACAGCAACCTCCACAGAAGCAGGCTTGAACCAGCAACTTCTGCTGGAGCAGACCCTAGGCAGCAACCTCCACAATGACTTGACTGAGCAGGAGACCTCAGCCAGAGCAGACACAAGGGAATGACCTCTACAGGAGCAGCTACAAGAGAGCAACTGCTGAGGGTGCCAGCCCAAGTCAGAGACCTCTGCAGGACTGGGCCTAAACCAAGGACATCTGTTGGAACAGGCCTGAACCAGCAACCTCAGCTGGAGCAAGCCCAGGGCAGAGACCTCCACAGGAGCAGGTTTGACCCAATGACCTCAGCTGGAGCAGGCCCAAGGCAGCAACCTCCACAGGAGCAGGTCCACTAAGGGAGCAGGCCTGAGACAGCAGCTTCCACAAGGGCAGGACTGAGCAGGAGACCTCAGCCAGAGCAGACCCAAGGCAGCAACCTCCCAGGCACAGGTATAAGGGAGCAACTGCCAAAAGAGCAGACACAAGCCAGAGACCTCTACAGGACTGAGTGTAAGTCAGGGACCTCCAAGGGAGCAGGCCAGAGCTAGAGGTATCTGCAGGACTGGGCTCAAGTGAGGGGCCTCTAAGGGAAGAGGCCTGATCCAGTGACCACTGCAGGAGCAGGTCTGAACCAGCAACCTCAGCTGGACAAGGTCCAAGGCAGCGACCACAGTGGCAGAAGCCCTAAGCAAGCAACCTCCATGGGAACTGGGCTGAATGACCCCCAAGATGGCAGAGTGACCCCAGGGAGCACTGAGCAACCTCAGGGAACACCAAGTGACCTCTGGGGTGACTGGGAACATGGAGCAACCATCAGAGTCTTGGATCCACTGGCACCTGAAAGATTGATAACCAGAAACACAGTCCCAACCACAGGAATTAGAGGGAAAGATGGGTAGACAAGGTAAAAACACACTCAACACCACAAAGAGCAACCCAAACCCAACAAAATCTAGTGACCCTCTAACAGCAAGACTTGAACACCAAACTACACATGAAGCAGAAGAAAATGATCTAAAAAATAACTTTAGAGAATGTTTGAGGCACTTAAAGAAAAAATGAAAAATTCGCTCAAAGAAATGGAGGAAAAGACAAAAAAAGAAAGGAAGAATCAACAAACCCCTTAAAGAAAACCAAGAAAAAGCAATCATACAGATGGGGAAAAAAAATATTCAAGACTTGAAAACTGAAATGGAGACAATTGAAAAAAAACCGCAAACCGAGAAAATTATAGAAATGAAAATTATGAGAAAATGGTCAGGAACCACAAATGCAAACAGAAAACTAACAGAGAAACAAGGGAACTAACAAATGTTATGACTCAAATGTACTTAACAGACATATAGAGAACATATCATTCAAAATTATATCAAGACCATTTAAGCAAATTAAATAGACACATAGCTGCTAAAGAAATAGAAATGGTCATCAAAAGTGTCCCAACCAAAAAGAAAAGCCCAGGGCCAGATAGTTTCAGCACAGAATTCTACAAGATTTTCCAAGAACTAATACCAGTTCTCCTCAAATTGCTCCACACAATAGGAACAGAAGTAACATTGCCCAACATTTTTTATGAGGCTACAATTACCCTGATACCCAAACCACATAAAGTCATTACTAAGAAAGAGAATTACAGACAAATCTCACTCATGAACATTGTTGTAAAAATACTCAATATATACTGGCAAACCAAATCCAAAAACAAATCAGAAAAATCATCTACCACAATCAAGTTGGCTTCATCCCAGAGATGCAGGTTTGGTTTGACATACAAAAATCTGTCAATATAATCCACCATATAAACAAATTGGAAAAAAATAACATGTGATTATCTCATTAGATGCTGAAAAAGCCTTTAACAAAATGCAACGTCTATTTATAGTAAAGCTCTTAGAAAAAGCAGGGATACAAGAAACATACCTAAACATAATTGTAGAAGGAGCGGAGGACCACTTCCCACAGCCCGGCTCCCAGCCACCTGGCTAGCTAGCTTATACCTTGAAATAACAACACACAAATTGTATTCATTTAAACACTGCCAGGCCCATTAGTTCTAGCCTCTTATTAGCTAACTCTCACATCTTGACTAACCCATATCTAATAATCTGTATGCCACCACAAGGTTGTAGCTTACCAGCATGAGTCTAGCCAGTGTCTGTCTAAGGAAGGGGAATCATGGTGTCTGCCTGACTCTGCTTCTTTCTCCCAACATTCTGTTCTGTCTACTCCGCCTATCTAAGCTGCTGTCCTATCAAAGGCCAAGGCAGTCTCTTTATTTGACCAATGAAAGTAACACATAGACCGAAGACCCACCTACATCACATAATAAAGGCAATATATAGCAAGCCAACAGCCAACATCAAACTAAATAGAGAGAAACTCAAATCAATCCCACTGAAATCAGGAACAAGACAAAGCTGTCCACTCCATGTCTATTCAATATAGTACTTGAGGTTCTGGCTACAGCAATAAGACACCAGAAGTAGATCAAGGGAATATAAACTGGAAAAGAAGTAAACTCTATTTGCTGATGATATGATAGTTTACATAAGTGACACCAAAAATTCTACCAAGGAACTTGTACAACTCATAAACACTGTCAGTAATACAGCAGGATACAAGATTAACTCAAAAAAAAATATCAGTAGCCCTCCTGTACACAGATGATAAATGGGCCGAGAAAGAAATCAGAAAAACATCACCCTTCATAATAGCCACAAACAACATAAAATATCTCAGAGTAACTCTAGCTAAAGAAGTGGAAGACCTATATGGCAAGAACTTCAAATCTTTGAAGAAAGAAATTGAAGAAGACACCAGAAAATGGAAAGATCTCCCATTATCTTTGGTAGGTAGAATTAACAAAGTAAAAATGGCAATCTTACCAAAAGCAATCTACAGATTTACTGTGATGCCCATCAAAATCTCAGGAAAATTCTTCACAGACCTTGAAAGAACAATACTCAACTTCATATGGAAAAGCAAAAAAAACTAGGATAGCCAAAACAATCCTGCACAATAAAAGAATTTCTATAGTCATCACAATCTCTGACTTCAAACTCTACTACAGAGCTAAAGTACTGAAAACAGCCTGGTATTGGCATAAAAACAGACAGGAGGACCAATGGAACCTAATCAAAGACCCAGAATCAATCCACACACCTACAAACATCTGATTTTTGACATAAAAGCAAAAAATATAAAATGAAAAAAAAGCATATTCATCAAATGGTGCAGGCATGACAAAATATCAACATGGTAAGTGTCTCATTTTATTTCACAGATAGGAAATTCATGATTGCAAATGTTTAACTTGACTTAGTTTGGTGGTGTCTCAATTTCCTTTCCTGTTACTGTAACTTTGTTTTAACTGTTTTTATTGAGCTATATTTTTTTCCACTTCCCTCATTTCCTCTACCCTTCCCTCCTACTATCACCAATGGTCCCAATGTTTCCAGTTTACTCAGGAACTCTTGTCTTTTTCTATTTCCCATGTGCATTAGATCCATATAGGTTTTCTTAGGGTGTTATTTGTTGTCTAGGTTCTCAAGGATTGTGAATTGTAGGCTTTTTTTTTTTTGCTTTATGTCTAAAAGCCACTAAAGAGTGAGTACATATGATATATGTTTTTCTGGGTCTGGGTTACCTCACTTAATATGATGTTGTTTTAGATCCATCCATTTTCCTACAAATTTCAAGGTGTCATTATTTTTTTCTGTTGTGTAGTACTACATTGTGTAAATGTACCACATTTTCCTTATCCATTTTTCAGTAGAGGGGCATTTAGGTTCTTTCCAGATTCTATCTATGACGAACAATGCTGCTATGAACATAGAAGAGCACATGTGCTTGTGGTATGATTGAGCATCCTTTGGGCATATGCCCAAAAGTGGTATTGCTGGGTCTTGAGATAAAGTATTTCCTAATTTTCTGAGAAATCACCATACTGAAATCCAAAGTGGTTGTACCAGTTTGCACTCCCAGCAGCAATGGAGGAGTGTTTCCTTTACCCCACATCCTCTCCAGCATAAGTTGTCATCAGTGTTTTTGATCTTGGTCAGTCTTACAGGTGTAAGATGGAATCTCAGAGTTATTTTGATTTGCACTTCTCTGATGGCTAAGAATGTTAAGCATTTCCTTAAGTGTCTTTCAACCATTTTAGAGTCCTCTGTTGAGAATTCTCTGTTTTGGTCTATACCCACTTTTTGTTGTATGATTTGTTCTTTTGATGATCAATTCTTGTGTTCTTTGTATATTTTGGATATCAGACCCCTGTCTGATGTGAGTTTGATGAAGATCTTCTCCCATTCTGTGGGCTGCCATTTTGTCTTGTTGACTGTGTCCTTTGATTTCCAGAAGCTTCTCAGTTTCAGGAAGCCCCATTTATTAATTGTTTCTCTCAGTGTCTGTGATACAGTGAACAGAGCTCATTGGGACTGTTTAAAAGAGATAATTGTCATTGTTTAAAACATTTTTTCTAAACAATAGCTACATGTACAGTTAAGTTTAAGTAGCACACACATACACACACACACACATACATATTTTTGCCTTTAATAAAAATAGTGGTTGCCCATCTGATCTCCCTTAGTAAAGATGGCAGCTAGTCCATCTGACTTGTCTGTCTTTGCCCTTAGTCAAGAAGGTGGTGAAGTATCTCTTTTAACCTCAAACATAATGGTGGTGGTCACAAGGTCACCCTTAATAAAGATGGCACCTGCCCATATGTTGTAAGGTACTAACAGACCACATGGTATTTTTTTGATCAGTTGTACAGATTTAAAACATACCCAGTTAGCAAGATGCACATTCAGTACATTCAGAAACATGCATGTTTGACCACACCATTTACACATTCTTTTAATATGAAATCAATAGGAAACATTCTGAACATATGGTGCTGTCCCAGGACAGCCTATAGCTGGGCAGGAAAAAGGAACCCAGCCCCGGTGGATGGGATGATAGTGGCAGTGGTGACAGGAGGGAGGCAGGAAGCAGATAGAGGCAGGGCAAACAGAAGAATGAGCTACCTAGCAGAACAGAACCTTTAGAAGTGAGGTTGATGCTCCCAGGCAGAGGGAGGACCCCTCATGAGACAGGCTGATTCTTAGCCACAGTGGGATGGGGTGGGAAACAGCAGTAGCAGTGACAGTCACAGTAGGTGGGACATGCAGGGAAGAAGAGGCAACCACACACAGATAGGTGAAGAGAACAGGGATTTTGGGCAAAGAGTATAGTGAGGAAGAACAAATGGAACTTGGGGCAGAGAAAATTGAGAGCATTGGTATAGGGGAAAGGGGAGTGTCTTTCCATGCACTGGACTGCTGACAGAAGTTGAAATATCTCACAAAATATTTCATGAAATATCAGTATATGGAGTACCAGTAATTGGTCATTTGGATTGATATCTGGGAGGGATATTGGAGTAAGGTTATTGTGGCAACATTCATTATGAAAGATTTTTCTTGCTCTCACAGAAAGCATCATCAGAGTTGAACATCCATCCCTGTGGTGAAAAAGGTTATCTGCTCTGTGTCAGACAGGTAAGGTTAGATCTTCCTCTTTCAGAAAATAATAATTGTGCATGGATCTCTAACAATTCATTATCCTTTCTGCCATAAATCTTCTAAAGTAGTTGGGGAAATGTAAAAAGTAAAATGCTGTGGATACCCAAGTGACTGCAGCAGGCCATGAGGAGAGACAGATGGATGGGCATGCCAGGAAACCACGTCTCAGGTCTCTGAAGGCAGCTGGTCCTGAGCAGGGAGACATACAATGATGGGTGAGAGACAGAGACATGGATAGGCATGCATGCATGCAGGGTGAAGTTGGATATTTATCTAGTGGGTTATGGAGGGGGAGGGGAAAAGAGCAGAGAGGCAGAGAGAGACAGAGAGAGAGACAGAAAGAGAGACAGAGAGAGGGAGCGAGGAAGCTGCCTCTTTGAGAGGGAGACGGAAAAGGAAGAGATTCAAGCTGTAAGCAGGATGGAAGATCTGCCTGCCTCAGCAGACAGGGGAGGGAGTGACTGTGGCTTTTCTCTTAAAGACACAGAATAGAACAGATCACAATATGTGTGATCATCTCACCTTATCAAGCTATAATTAATGGCAATGATGAATGAGAATTTCTCTCTTTAACATGTGCAGTGGATTATAGAGGTGCTCAGTGGTAAGAATGTTCACTCTGCAAGTATGGCATGAGCATGCCCTGTAACTGACAACCTTCTTTAGCCTTACACAGGTATCTGCACACACCTCCACACACACCATACACACAAAAATGCAGCAGGGAGAAAAGAAAGCAAATATTGACTATCTTTGCACCCTAGCAGTTTTAATGTTCACATTTGTTAGAATTCTAGAAATAATTACATTGAGCCCCATCAGGACTGCTGTCAATAGTCCCCCAAAGCTTCCACTGAACTCTCTAAGTTAAGGTAGTGTTCTCAAGTCTCTGCTGTGCAGCATAGAAATGACAACAGGAAATGCATCTAGCTCAATTAAGGTATCAGAATTATATTTAATTTTAAGTTTATATTGCCATGTGTGAGTAATGTTGTTGTACTGGGAAGAACAGCTCAAGGCTGTAGGGTTTCTGAGATGACTGACAACCTAATGCAAAGACAGTGGCCACTGGCATGGCACCAGCCGTCCTTTCTCCTTTTATCTCTCAAGTTGGTCTGTCCCTCAATGTTTTCAAACAAAAACAGTTAACCTCAATGTATTTACCTTATTTCCATACTAGGATACTCAAAAGAAGATCGAATCTTTGTGCCATTTTTCCATAATCAACCTAAAAGCTAAAATTGGGAGAATTAGATGGATTATTGTTGTTCCTGCATGAGAGCATTCACCAATGGGAAGACCTAGACTACAAATCCCAGGACCAAAGAACTGAACTAGAAAAACAAGTACATACTCTACTTCCCTACTAGCCCGACACATCAAAACTACCTGAGCCATTTCTGCAATACACTACCTCAATGTATTCATCAAGAAACACTATATTGACTTATTATTATGCATAATTATGGATTACAGTGTGATAATTAGATGTAATCACACATGGAGCAATGAACAAATCAGTGCAATTAGTATCTCTGTCTCCTAAAACCTTAGCCACATTGTGTTTGGAGTCTTAGCACTTTCCCCACATGCATGTGTGTGCAGGCAGGGTCATCATGTCAGTCACTATTCAGAGACAAATTCTTTGCCAACTCATGCTTATATTGTAAAAAGTAAGCAAACAAATATTAAAGAGGGTAATATAACTTCACTGATGCATACAATGTTTCCTTCATCTACAACCAGTGAAGGCACTGGGAATATGTTCCTGCAAGTTAGAACCTTAGAACAATGTCTCCTATGTTCTAAGTACAGCAACTAGGATAACAGAGATGTTGCTTTGCTTAGATGTAGCACCTGCGAAAGATGGTGAGGTCCCTGAATTCTTCAAGAAAATACAATAGAGCGTGCTCAGCATGGTAAGTCAGTTTACTCAATGGCGTGGAGCTCAAGGGCCCACTGGGCCGTTATATTTCCATAGATTCTTTTACAAGCATTTCAAGGTTCCATCCTGTTGCATGAGGAGGGTGGCCCTTTGTTTGTCTTGGCCACTCAGCTCGCTTACACCTAAAATAATCACAGAAACTGTATTAATTAAAACACTGCCTGGCTCATTATCTGTAGCCTCTTATTGGCTAACTTTCACATCTTGATTTAACCCATTTCTAATAATCTGTATATCACCAAGAGGTCGTGGCTTACCGGGAGAGATTCAGCGTGTCTGACCTGGCGGCTCCATGGTGGCTCTCTGTCTGCCCTTCTTTCCAGCATTCAGTTCTATCTTCTCCATGCCTACCTAAGTTCTGTCCTATCAAAGGGCCAAGACAGTTTCTTTATTCACCAATAAAAGCAATACATAGACAGAAGGACCTCCTACACCCCCGTGCTAAGTTGAAGATCTCTAATTTTTCGTTTTGTTTTGTTTTTGAGACAGGGTTTCTCTATCCCTGGCTGTTCTGGATCTCACTCTGTAGACCAAGCTGGCCTCTAAATCAGAGCGATCTACATCTCAAGTGCTGGGATTAAAGCCATGCAGCACTACCACCCTACTGAGGATTTCTAATGTTTTATATTGGTGTCATATTATTGAGATGCTATAGTATTTTGATCCCTCGGGTATGCCCACTGAAGTTCTAGTATTTAAGTTCTCTTGTTAAACACAGACATGCAAACCAACTCTCTGTAGTGTTTATTCTCTACAACATGCTTTCCTGTTTCTTTCAATAGACTCCAATTTTAATCCCTAACCAGATCTGTTCTTTTCACAATTCCTTCTTTCAGATATCCTCAACTTTTTCAGGTAATTCCTGGAAGTTAAAGATTTTTTTTGGTGCCTCTGCTCCAAGACAGCCAGTAACTGAGTCATTACCAGTTTTTAAGTAATTTTTTTTAAAAGATAGAGTTTCTCTATGTAGCCCTGGCTGTCATAGAACTGGTGTGGGAGGTCCTTATCTCTATGTTTTTCTTTCATTGGTTAATAAAGGAACTGCTTTGGGCCTATAGCAGAGCTTTAGGGGAACAGAGCTAGTTGGAGAAGAAGAGATGGAGAGAAACGCCATGGAGCCGCTGCTGGTCAGACATGCTGAATCTTTGCCGGTAAGCCACTGCCATGTGGTGATATACAAATTAATAGAAATGGTTTAAATTAAGATAAGAATTAGCCAATAAGAAGCTAAAGTTAATGGGCCAAGCAGTGATTTAGTGAATACAGTTTCTGTGTGGTTATTTCGAGGCTAAACTAGCCTGTGGCTGGGATGAACAAGCAGCTCCCTGCAACATAGAACTAGTTCTATAGACCAAGATGGCCTCATAGATCTACCTGCCTCTACCTCCTGAGTGCTGGAATTAAAGGGGTGTGCCACCACCACCTGGAAATATTTGATTGTTTAGTTTATTTAATAGAATAGCTTCTTGAAAGTTGCTTTAGCTGAAAACCCAGGAATAATGTATCCATATCATAGTTCTGCTGTTCTAGTAGAAAATTAGCCTGACCCAGTGCATCTGAGACCACCTCCCATATACACATTTCTCCATGAAGAGACAGGGTCAAGAAGCCAAAAAGGGACAATACTTTTAATGTGCTTGTGAATATTAACACAACTGTGTACATTGTCCTTTAATAAGGAGAGAAAACACCAAAGGCCACAGGACAAACATTTCCTCCCACCTTCCCTCTAACTTCTTTGCCTGTATTAGAAAGAAAAGTGTCATTTTAGATCTGTATAAAAGAAAATTGTGTTATCCTTGGTTCTCAGAAAAAAACAGAACTAACAGATGCACATGTGGCACATGCACACATGTACATGCACACACACAAACACACACACATACACACACACACACACACACACACACACACACCAAGAGGATTTATTGGCCTGCCTTACATGATATGTTGGGAGTGGTTCAAAATGGCTGTCTCATACCTGAGATGCTGAGAACAAGGGAGTTCTTCAATCCACGAGGCTGGAAGCCTCAGCCATCCCACCTGACACCAGAGGATTTTCGGAGAGCTACAGGTCTTTCATCCTCATTGGAAGCCCAAAGAAGCTGCTTCTGAGCCAGTGATGGGATCAGTAGCTGCTACAAGACGAGCAGCAAAGTCATCAATGAGGGAGAAGGCCAAACAAGCATCCAAAGCTCTTTCTTCCATGTCTCTTTATCTGGGTGTCGATTAGAAAGTGCCACCCTTAGGGCAAGTCCTCCCATATTAAGACAAGCAATAAAATCACACACATATAGCTTGTTAGGACTGCCATGGCCAGGCTCTAACCATAACTGTTCAGGATGGCATTTTCTCATACACTGTAAAGGTCACAGTTAACACTTCTATAACAACAAAAAATAACACCAAAGACATATAACAGATTTATTTAATGAAATAAGAGATTTTTTTCATAAAAATAATATACTAAGAAAAAGTAATAAGACAGATTCTATGAAGAATGGATTTTTGTATGGAAAGGAGACTAGGTAAAACATGTATACTCCAGTCCATGACATGTATTAGGCATTTCAGTATAGCAGGGAGATAAGGAACTAGCCCAGAATTCTAGTGTCAATGGCTCATCATGAAGGAGGAAGGTGAGCATGAGAAAGAAAAGCTGAAGATGCTCAGAAAGGACCTCAACGTGTGAGGCCTTCCAAGGTCCAGAACTTCAAAGCACTGTGTTAGCTACCTTTTATAATTGTAACTGAATAGCCAACAGAAAGCAACTTAATAAAAGGATATATTTACCTCATGGCTTTGAGAAATACAGACCCTAATGGGGAAGAAAGTGTGGCACCAGGCCTCTGGTTAAATTTTGCCCATAGATAGAAAAGGGGGAGAAAAGAGCAAATTGTGGGGTCACTACCACAGACCCACTTGCCTCAGTGAAGCTCCTCCTTCTAAAGTTACAACCTTCAGAAACAGCATCATCCCCTTAAGATATTCATTGAAACCTATGAGCATACAAGAGACATTACATATTCAAATTATGATGCCAACGCACTGATGCCTTTTGAACAAATGCCCTTTGACTTGACTCTTTGAAGCCTGATGGGAGATGATGGGCAACAAGAACGAAAACAGAGTCCCCTGGCATTGTCTACATACCAGGCACATTTGAGACACATGGATACCAGGTAAACTCTGAAGCTAATAGCATGACTGAAAGCTGCAGTACTCTGCTTAACAGGAAGTTTGAGAAATATGAACTAAGATGGTTTCAAGCCTCATAATGAGAAATCTCCCAGCTTTGTCAATGCTCAGATTCAAAATAAATCAACACTGGTCTCTCAGAGATAAAGATCACAGGCTGGTAGTGGCTAACAACGAAGTGAAAAGTGAGCCACAGTCCTGGGTAAAGTGGAAACTGATGCCAATAAACACAGCTAGCACTGCCTTCCGTGGCTCTAAACTAACAAAGCCGAAAGGTGAATTCATGGTAGTTGATGTTGTTTGACTGTCTTAGGCCACAGTGTTTAAAGGTAAACTGACAAGAGGAAATACATCTAGGCATTGTTCCTTCCCATCTTCAATGTTCACTGAGTTCTGGGTCCCACGGAGCTTCAAAGATCAGTTCACAACCAGCAACAAGTTTTACAAATATTAAGTGTAAATACTTTCTGTCTAGTTAGACTAAAAGGGTACAGTACTATTTTCACACCCAAGACCCTTATGACTTTGTCAAGTGGACAATGTTGAGTCCTTCGGTAATACTTACCAGGAGCTGCCGCTCAGGCACCTGTGCCTTCTCCTGGAGAGCTCACCTTCTTACTGCAGATCTCGCATCATAGTGTAGCCTCCACATCTCACATCTCTTTTTCCCTTCACACTCTAGCTTCAACGTTTAGGGACACAGTCACTCCCTTGAATAAATCATCTTTGAATCTCCTTCTGAGTCTTTAAAATTTAAATGTATTAATGAGACTGAGAACTTGCAAAAGGGACTTTGTGCCTTCAGTTATAGGACTATTTAAAACCCGACATGAGATAACAGTTGCTAGATTTCAAGTCCAGTTAGATTGCACAGCAGGACTGTGAAGCTCGTTGTAGTCAGGGTCAATGTACTGTAATCAGGAGTGTTTGAATAATCCTGGAACAAAGAGAGCTTATCCCTTCCAAAGGGGATGTAGCAATTGTCTGAGGGATAGGAAATTATAAAACAGATTAACACTTTTCTCAATGTAGGGGAGATCTTTGTCTAAAATTACAGGATAATTCTACGCAAAGATGACCTTGATATTCTGGTGACTTTTATAATTTGCCCAGGTTAAGTCATGAGAATAATGTATGTGAGAGTCTGGGGCAATATTTACTTGAATCTGTCACCCTCTCCAAGTCAGGATCCATACTGACAAAGTCCCCTAACAAGATGGCACAAAAGATCCATTCTCTTTCAGTGCTTGGTGTCCGTAGCCTCTCCCAGCCTCATGGACTCTCTCACCCTCTGTAACTGTTAAGTCCAAAACAAACTCTTCCTTGGTCATGGTGTTTTCTCACAACAACAGAGAAGTAATTAATACACAAACTGACATGTCTTCACCCTCGCAATCACCCGCTATTGTCTCTCTTCTTTCTTTAGATTCTGAAGAAAACTTAAGACCCATCTTTATGGCAGATGGCCATGGTAACATAGCTTTGTTTGTGTTTTTTGGGTATTCTTTTTTCTTTTCTTTTCACAATACTGTACATTAGAGCTTACTCTGACATTACTAGTTTTTAGTTATTATTAGAAGTTTGGGATCTGTTTGTATGTCCCTATAAGAATTATCTATCTGTAACAAGGATATTAGAGATGGGTCACAAGTGAATGTTTAGGAGGCTGAAATAACCTGAAATAATTTGGTTCTGGACCTGCAACTCTCAAAAACCAAAGAATTTCTTTTAATTAATTTATTTATTTATTTATTTATTTAAGATTTCTGCCTCTTCCCCGCCACCGCCTCTCATTTCCCTTCCCTTCCCTCAATCAAGTCCCCCCTCCCTCATCAGCCCGAAGAGCAGTCAGGGTTCCCTGCCCTGTGGGAAGTCCAAGGACCACCCACTTCCTTCCAGGTCTAGTAAAGTGAGCATCCAAACTGCCTAGGCTCCCACAAAGCCAGTACGTGCAGTAGGATCAAAACTCAGTCGGGAGCAGAAGGAGAGTGAGCACGAGCAAGGAACTCAGGACTGCGAGGGGTGCACCCCCACACTGAGACAATGGGGATGTTCTATCGGAACTCACCAAGGCCAGCTGGACTGGGTCTGAAAAAGCATGGGATAAAACTGGACTCTCTGAACATAACGGACAATGAGGACTGCTGAGAAGTCAAGAACCAAAGAATTACTAATCAGTCTTACAGAGTATTTCTCACGGGTGTAAGGGATTTTGTTTTGTTTGTTTTCTGAGAACCTCAGTTCACTATGATATAATCACTATATTCAAATAGGTATTTTTTTTCTCTTGAATGCTGATAGATCCTGAAATAAATAAATAAGGCATGGAACATCCTGAGAGTTAACTTCTCAGAGCTATGAGCTGGTGATGTAGCCACAGAGAAGATACAGGCCACCAGCAGAGATAGAGGCAGAAACAGGTCATGGAGGCATGTAACCACGTTCCTTTACAGAAGTTGGGCAAGCCATAAATTACATGTATGCATCCTCATTTAGTGGTCCGGCTTCTGGACTGCAGCTCCATCAGAGAGCAATGGCATGTGTCCTGTTGGTAATCTCACCCTGGCACTAATGCATATTTGTTGAATGAATAAGTGAATGAATGATAGCAATTGAGCACCTCACACAGTTTTAGGTGACAGAAGACTGAATAATGCATCCAAATGATCACCTTCCACAACACAGAGCTGAAAGTAATGCTAAGCAGGAACAGAATCGCTCTGACCATTTGAAGGCAGTGGTTCTACATTCCTGGTTATCCCCTCCTACCATAGCCCTATGCAGTCTCCAGTCATCCTTATGAGTATTTAATGCTTTGCTTCTCTCGTTGTCATTAATTACCTTCAATCACTGTTCAGCCGGTGCAGGCTTGGCAATCTTCTTATCTCAGAGGAACAAGAAAAAAAGATTAGCTGTTTTATCATTTAAGTAATGAGAATTTTACACTTCTCTAAAGAGATTTATGAGAGTAATTAGTTGAAGCAGGAGTTTCCAGCTGGAGTGTTATTAGGTGTCACATTAACCCTAGGAGGGTGAACTATTGTCTAGCAAAGTAAGAATTATTGAGGGTGGCATGAAATTTCAGTTTGAGACATGTGGAAATACATAGAAATATGCAGCAGTAGTTAACTGTTCAATAAAGCATGGTGTTTGAAACACTAGATCACAGTTTCATAAAACAGCGAAGCACTGATTTTGAGGTTAGATCCTTCTCTACTTGTGTGTATGTGTGTACATGCACACACAGATGGCGAATTTAATTTCAGGTCTTGTGAATGCCAAGCAAGCTATCTACCAATGAGCTATATCCCAAGCTCCAGTCCTACCTGCCACTTAGGAGCAGTTTCAAAACAGAGAAGAAATAAAGAACTGCACCCCTCTAGACCTAGATAACCAAGAGTCTACAAGACAGCAATGTTTCTAAATGAGTCAACAATAGCTAGCATCTTAGCCATGCAGGCTAGGGTTAAAGTCTTCATTCCCAAAGAGAATTTTTTTCCTGTAAGTCTTTGTTGAGTCCTCTAACTCATGTTTCAGTTTTTAATTTACAAGTTCTCATTTAGATTCGCTCAAGTTAAAACTGTACACTGTGGTGGTGCATACCTTTAATTCCAGTTCTTGGGACGCAGATGCAGACAAATCTCTGAGCTCAAAACCAGCTTGGTCTATAGCCATGACAGCCAGGACCACCGAAAAAATGCTGTCCCTATTGTGTGGTCTAGAATGCTCAAAAAATGTGCAGAACTCAACTAGCAGGTATTTGTATATAAATGAACATGTACAAATGTGACTTCCACCCACAGAAAGATAATCTGGCCTTTGGACAACAATATTTGTATAGTATCCACTCTTCTTATTTTGACAAAGATAATACCCTTCTATATGTTTATATGGATGATCGAATCATTGGGCCTTTGGAGGAATCAGGACTAGGTCTCTGAATAATCACTATTGTTGATATCCTCCAAAAACATGGCTTTAAAATAGCCCCAAACAAAATACAAAAGGTACCCCCATCATATATTTGGATCCCAGTTAACACTCACTCAAGCCAAAGTGAATGGACCCATATTAATCCTGCGTGAGCCTCTCACTTTATGGGGATTACAAAAGATACTGGGGGAAATGAACTGGGTAAGGCCCTGGTTGCCTACAGAGACTGCAAGAGTAGATGTGTTGTTATATGATCTCCTAAAAGGGGGCAACCATATGAGATCATTTCCTTGTCCCCTGAGGGTCATCAAGCACTCACTGAATTCATCAATGAGCTCCACCAGGCTTCTGTGGTGAGATATAATCCTAACATTCCAATCCAAAACTGGATATTATTAGGGAAAAAGACCATGCTGGCTGCCATTGTTCAGCAGTCAAAACCACTAGAATGGGTATGCACCACCCTGGGCACACTCCCAGAGTGTACTCACTAGTCAATGAAATACCTGATATGATCATAAAAATCAGGGACACGCCCCTCCAACATTATGGGGAAAAAATCCCTTTAAATTAATAATTCCACTCAAAATTAAGGATTTAGAATGAGTGGACAGACATTGTTATATATTGAGCCTCACTCTAGAGTGATTTCTGGGGACCATGGACACCCACTTTGGGGAGTCCCAGTTAGTGAAGCTATATCAAGAACTACACTGGAGAGTCCCCTTAGTCTTTTCTTCTAGCCTGCTGCCCCAAGCACTCACTGTTTGCACAGATGGTGGGAAGAATGGGGCTACCTTTGTAGTTTTCCCTGTAGAGGGGGGACCAAGGCAAAGATTATCAAAATTCTCTCTTGTGGGCAATCCGTAATATAAGGAAATGATAACCATATATATATTGCCCTACAAGAGGTCCCAGAACCCTGCAACCTCTATTCAGACAGCTCTTAATGTGGTGAACCTATTGCCACACTAACCCTATGCCTGTATCACATTGGATGCCTTGATGGTACAACTTGGATGGAACATCTGAGAGGACACCATGCCCCCCCAGCTTCATTTCCCAAGGGAACGCTACTGCGGATGCTGAAGCTTCAGGGGCCTGTCTCATAGAGGTCTTAACTCTGCCGATACCCAAATGCATGACTTAACTCATGTCAATGGGAGAGGACTCAACTATCTATACCCACAGATCTCTGCAACAGAATTAAAGAAAATTGTTCATACATGTAAGACTTGCCCTCTATACCCCCCCCTTTACAAGGGCTGGGGATGAACCCAAGAGGGATAGGACTCAATATCATCTGGCAAACATTACCCTACATTTGGCAAATTAAAATAAATGTTTGTGACCATAGACACGTACTTTAGGGCATGATGGGCTATCACCCACTCAGGGGAAAAGGAAACCCATGCCAAAATCCACTTCTTACAATGTTTTGCTACGTTGGGACTACCACAACAGGTAAAGACTGGCAATGGCCCCTGTTTTATAAGTAAAACATTAAAAGAATTCTTTCAAAGATGGAATATATCCCATACCACTGGGATCCCATACAACCCTCAGGGTCGAGCGATTGTCAAAAGGAATCACTAATATCTCCAAGACGTCCTTATAAAACAAAAAGGGGGAGAAGGCTCTCCACATCTACAACTACAAAAGGTGTTATTAACCATCAATATTCTAAATTTTCAAAAATCAGATGAACAAAATAGATTCCAGAAACATTGGGGATTCCTACCAATGAGGCCCTGCCTAAAGGTTAGATGCAAGGATCCTCTCACTAACCAATGGAGGGGCTCAGATCCCTTATTGACACAGGGCCGGGAATATGGATGTGTCTTCCCAAACTGAGGGGAAATACCTATATGGCTACCTGCTCATAACTTAAAATTTCTCCCCTCACCTCAGGACAGTGGGGAAGACCAAGATGACCAATAAAGAAAGAAAGAGATTACGGTGGACAACCTTTAAATTCAAATACAAGAAAAGAAAAATCATCACTGCCCAAGGGAGACTGACCCTTGAGGAAAATGTTGCCTGTTTATCTATTTCAGATGGCCCTCCTGGCAGTAATCATGTTAATTCTTCTCATGGGGACCAAGGTCCTACCAACCACAGAGGGTGGAGCGCTGGCACTGGAGGGATCCTAAACCAGACTTCTCAGATGATGAATGCCATGACCTGACCTGATGTTTGACCTCTGTGATTTGGTGTGTGGGAGCTGGGACACAGGAGATTGGATACTGGGGATCAAAGGGAGACTTGAAAGCGGAGGCTCTCAGGGGTGCACCCTAACCAGGCATCTTACCTAATAAGCCTGGGTGTTCTCATGTCCTTAGGAGACATGCCCTCCTGCAGACACCTTTTTATGTTTGCCCAGGAAGCAACCGGACTGCCGCTACTGTTAGCAATTGGGGGGGGGGCAAGATTCTGATTACTATTGTTCTTCCTGGGGATGTGAGCAGAGTGGGACTGGACATTAGATAAAACAACATGGAGATATAATGATCTCCAGGGTCTCCTAGGTACCCCTATCCTGGAACCCCCTATATGGAAGATGCCCTCAATTTAGATGGAACCCTCTGTAAGGTTTACAGATCAGGGGAAGAAAAGGGACCTATCCTGGTTATCTGGGAAGATGTGGGGATTAAGGCTATACCAAAAGGGATATGATCATGGCCTTACTCATGCTTCACATGGAGATACTTCCTGAGGACCCTCCTTGGATGCTGGGGCCTGCTTTCAAGCTAATGCCCATGGGGAACATGCCTTTATATTCCTCAACTTTACATACCACAACATCAGCTTTACATACCTCAATCCCCTCATCATCTACCCCTAAGGTATCCTTCACCAAGCTGCTGAGAAATGCAGGGGGATTAGAGAACTCACCTTATTTGATGGAGACCATTAAGATGCCTTTATGGCTTTAAACCTTACCCACCCTTAAGCAACTGAGGACTGTTTGCTTTGCTTACAGCCACTACCCCTCTACTTTGAAGCCTTTGGGGTAAATGGCTCTTAAGAAATACTAGATAAAGCTGATATTTGTAGATGGAAAAACCCTGAGATGGGAGAGATGTCGGGATTGACTATCCCCCTTCGGCAGATGTTGAACGCAATTTGTGTCTCGTACACCAGACACCTCCTTCTTAATCTCACTTGTGATGTGGCTGATGGGTCTACAGCTTCATGGACAGTGCCCAAAGATCATGGGTATCTTTGGGTCTGCCAAGAAATGGGGGTTACTCCCTCCCTGTCTGACCTGCTGATCATTCAGTATAATGACACTTGCCTGCTTGTATTAATTTTCCTTCATGTGCTTTACCACATGCAAGAAGAATCCCTGCTCGAAGGTATAAGAGAGAGCCCCTAATGGTCCTAGCCATCACCACATTGATGGGGCTAGGGGTGGTGGGGACTGCCCTGGGCATCTCATCCCTGGTAATTTTACAACAAGAAATGGGAATAATCGCTCACAATTGACGGTGACCTTAGAAAAGTCAGATACTGCATTAAGTTATTTACAAAAGTCTTTGGATTCCTTAGCAAGGGTAGCCTTACAAAATAGGAGAGGCTTGGACTTGCTGTTTATGGAACATGGAGGAATTTGCAGGGTACTTGGGGAAAGATGTTGCTTCTATGTGGATCTTTCTAGAATAGTTACAAGAACCCTAGATGAGTTAAGAAAAGATATTGATTCATTTACGTCAAGGACCCCCTATAAAACCTGGTTTAATTGGTCCCCAGGGCTTATGACACTCATGTCTTCCCAAATTGGGCTGATGGCCATTTGTTTATTGATCTGTCCATGGGCCAAAAAGACAGATCAATTTTGGCCCATGCAGTCTTCAAAAGCTAAAACAAGTATTCCAAAAACAGATACAACAGGTACAACTCTTGGCCCTTCAAGTACGTTATGATAGGCTCAATACATCTTACCCCATGAATGAACTCTTAATTTGAGGGTATCCAGGCCGAAACTCTGTATAGGGGTGGCCCTGACCCATACACTCTCTCCAGTGGGCTATTCTGGCTTGGTGACAGGGTAGGGAGTAGGATATAAAACAAAAAATAAGAGAGATGTTGGGCCAAAATTATCTCAGGACCTGTCCAGGCATGTAGGACATAAAAGCCTGGCTCAAGTTTGAAGTTTCAAAGCTACCGAGTGGGGATGAGACAGCAAAATCTAGGTAGATGCCCTCCAGCCAGAGAAAGTGCTTGGCTGTCTCTCATTGGTTGGAAGTACCCCCACATCACACGATGTCACTTAACCTATATAAGCTGATGTTCACAGTAATAAACTGAGTTCCTGATTTGACTTGAATCCCTATTGCTTCTGATTGTCCTGCATGGTGGGGCTGAAGATCTGATTGTCCAGCCTTATGGGGCTGTGGAATGGGTGGATAGTGCCCTCACCTTTCCCTAGGGGATAAGGCTAAAGAGGCCTGCCAGGTATCCAGTTGCCAATGCAGAAAAAGTCAAGTTTTAAGAATGATTTATACAGTGCTGGGATATTTTGGGATGCATCCCATTATGGAAGGGAGACGTCTCATGATTTCACAAGATTTCTATGGATTTGACAGTGAATATCCAAAAGACAAGTGTTCCCGAAGCTTTGCAAATCAGATCTTACACTTGTGGGTCTGTCTATGGATCTCTCAGTCATACTTTCACTGTCTAATATTTATGGCTCACATCAGCAGACAGCTGTATGACAGGGTTCTGAGGGAAATTAAAGCTTCCAGGTACCAAGGTCCCTTTCTGCAGGTTTCAGAGGAAGGAGTGGTTGATGAATACGTCTACAGTACGTAGCCAGGTTCTCTGATTCCAACGCAATGGGGGCGCTCAGCAAATGTTTGGCCCTTATTAGTTGACTGGTGTCTGTCACAAGGATGTGACACTTGTAGCCCTTGATGGCTTAGGGACTGGTGACATTCTTAGGTGAAGTCAGAATCACACACTCAGACAGTTTCTCTAGCAGGGCACCCGTCATTGCTCTGTAACATTGGAAATGACAGAGTAAGGTATGATTGCAGAGAGCGACAAAGGACTCCGCGGGTGGGTGGAGCCTGAGGAGCCCTTAGGCCAAACCTAACAAGCATATTCCACACCAAATGTATAGTAACTATCAAGTCATTGGCTAATTTATTTGGTTCAATGTCTTTTCTTGCTCTTACCCAATTCTCAAATGGTGACGCCTTCCCTGGGTTACTAGCATTCATTCAAACATACTCATTTCTCTGTTAAATTTCCTACATAGTCAAATGTGTGTTACTTCTACCATGTGTCAGTGAGTTGAGTTCTGACAAATTCCAAATATCTGTCATGGAACAGCCAAAAATCCAATCACATAACTCTTGGATTTCTTGGATTTCTTTTCATATTAAGTGATGATGCTGCAACTGGAAAGCAAACATCAGATACAGTTCGAGTACAGTAGTGAAAAGACAACACAGAACCACTGTGTGTTTAGCAAATGGCAAGGCATTCCACCACTTTCTGGGGTGCTGAGTGGAAGAGTTTATGTATTAGGATTTATGTATTAGGATCTCTCCTTTAACAATGTCTTCAAAGTCAGGCATGGTGGAACACAACTTTAATCCTTTAAACTACTCAAGAGGCAGAGACAGGTGGATGTTTTCCCATTCAAGGATAGCTGGGTTTATACAGGGAGTTCCAGGACAGGCAGGGGTACCCAGACCCACTCTAAATAATGATGATGATGATGATGATGATGATGATGATGATGATGATGATGATGATGATGATAGTAATAGTAGTAGTAATACAAAAAGAATCATGTGAAGGGCTGTGATGTAGTTCAGTGGTGGCATAAAATAAATGCATGAGACCCGAGTAGATTCTTAGTGTTAAGTCTCAAAGCCTGGAATAAATAGCTGAACTGCCTACTTAACATATCAAAGTGGTCCATGAGGTTCTCCTAGCATTCCACAGTCCCTACCTGCTACAGGGTTCTCCTGGCCTGCATACTTCGCTCTCTACCCTGAACCCTCCAGCCCAGGGGCTGGGATGCTTGTTCCTATATAATCCAGACGTTTTAGTGACCTGCCTCTTTTTGAACCTTTGATTTCTTAGGTGCTGCATTTAGTTCCCTATTCTCCCCTCTCCCTTCCCCTGCCCCTCTACTACATGACCCAGCTCAGTCTAGCCATGTCAACTGTGTACTCTCCCTGATGTCCCTGCCTCTGGCCATGCTCTCCCACATGTCTGCAATAAACTTTCTTCTCTGCCACACCTAGAAACAGCCATGTCCTTTCCTTTTTATTTCTTTTTCTTTTTTATTACATTTCTTCACAAAGTCATTTTAATTTTCAATGATACAGCTCACTCCATAGATACATTAAGTAGCTAATGTTTCCCTTTTTTGATTTATTTATTTATTATGTATACAACATTCTGCCTCCATGTATGCCTGCATGGCCCAAAGAGGACACCAGATATCATTGCAGATAGTTGTGAGCCATTAAGTGGTTGCTGGGAATTGAACTCAGGACTTCTGGAAGAACAGACAATGCTCTTAGCCTCTGAGCCATCTCTCCAGCCCGATGTTTCCTTTTTTATTAAGGCTCATCCTACTTTCTGTGTTGTATCTTGCCTCCCGCATGCTTAGAGTTCTTCTGCCTCTATTACCTGTAAAAGCAACTGCATGAGGAACTGCAGGAAATACCATGCGGGGGGGGGAGGGGGGGACAAAGCCATACTTTAATCTCTATAGCTAAGCTATTCTTCAATAAAGTGACTACTATTGGACACACACTTTAAGAGCTAATCATAATGACTTAAGAAACTATGGATAGTATTCTCTGGCATAGTGTCAAAGCTCTAGGTGGTAGCAGAGTGCTATGATGGTTAGGGAGTTTGTTGTTTCTGAATACTAATTCCAGTTGGTTTTGATTTAAGCTTATCTTGCCTGAAGAAAGAAAATGCTACTGTACCGTTTGCTTTTCTATATACCCTTGAATTTTAATAAATTTCATTAGGCAGAAAGATTCTCTTAAGAATTGCTGTCAGAAATACAATTTGCAATCCCATTTAAGAGAGCTGGTTGTTCTCCATAAATTCCGATGGACAAATGTGCCAACCCCTTTGTGAGCGTGCATTCATTATGGCTGCTTCTGATTCCAATTTTTGAAGCCAGAAACAGCTCTCTCACATTCCAAAAGTCCATCATCTGAATAAGTTTCCCCCATAGAAGACAAAGGAATTTAAAATGTGAGTAACCTGGATTCCTACCAGATCTGGGAAATACTGAGAAGGCTGAATTAGATGGAGAGTCATTAGAGTAGACCAATCAGATCCACTTCCTGTGAGGTACTTCCTGTTCCTGACACTGGCTCTGTCAATTGTGAAATAATCAGTTGAAGAGCCCAGAATATAGAAATCACAAGCCTAAACACATTTTGTGGAAATTGAAGCTGACAGGCCCTGTTAACTTTTAGCAATTATTTTCTGCTTAAGAGCCGACATCTTGGCAGCTGCTGTGTACAGAGATAAACTTTTTAACAGTTGCTTCCTCCCGTCCAGACAGGCTGTTGTGGTGGACAAAGGTTGGTTTCTCACTATTGCCCCTAGGAAGCCCTGCATTCATTCTAACTTTTAACTGTCCTCCTACGAGGCTCTACTCTGCCTTGAATTCTTTCAGGGACAGTGAAAAGCCACTGTGACAGTGACAGGCTTTTGCAAACATTCTAAGCTATTATCCTATAATCAAAAGTTGTGGATCTTACAATGTAACGGTACTTTAAGCCTGACCTCAAGGTTATAAAAGCTCTTTGACCCACACTTTGTGCTTGATTTTACTATAAGAAGAGGCCCAAAACTGGCTCCCATTGTCACAATGTCAGAAGCCAAATGTGGCTTGTGACCCCAGTGAGCTGGAAATGTTTTTGTTTTGTTTTGGTATGGTTTGGTTTGGTTTTGTTTGTTTGGTTTTGGTTTTTGGTTTTGTTTTTGCCTTGTGTGACTGGAATAAAGCTTGTTTCTAGCTCCTAGACTGCAGTGGTCTGTACTCCATTATTTGTGCACTCTGTGAGCCAACAAACACAGTTTCATCTACTGGGGGAACACATGCTGGATATCACACCCCAAACAGTAAGATGGTAAAAGCACAAAAAAATAGTATTTTTAAAGAACAGTAAGTGGCAATCTAATCTACTAAGGTGAGGAACTTGTTTAATATGATAATTAAATTTTACTAAAACGGAGCATTGCCACTGGCCAGCACCTGGCAGTGATGTAAAAGGTGAGAATCTCGTAATAACAGAGAAATTGGCCAATGGAATCGAATAGAAGACCCGGATTTTAACCCACAAACCTATGAACACCTCATTTTCGATAAAGGAGCTAAAAGTATACAATGGAAAAAAGAGAGCATCTTCAGCAAATGGTGCTGGCATAACCGGATGTCAACCTGTAGAAGAGTGAAAATAGATCCATTTCTATCACCATGCACAAAACTCAAGTCCAAATGAATTAAAGACCTCAATATCAATCTGAACACACTGAACCTGATAGAAGAGAAAGTGGGAAGTACTCTACAACATATGGGCACAGGAGACCACTTCCTAAGTATAACCCCAGCAGCACAGACATTAAAGGCAACATTGAATAAATGGGACCTCCTGAAACTGAGAAGCTTCTGTAAAGCAAAGGACACTGTCACTAAGACAAAAAGGCAACCCACTGACTGGGAGAAGATCTTCACCAACCCCTGCAACAGACAAAGGTCTGATCTCCAAAATATATAAAGAACTCAAGAAACTAGACTTTAAAATGCTAATTAGCCAATTAAAAAATGGGGCATTGAACTGAAGAGAGAATTCTCAACAGAAGAAGTTCAAATGGCCAAAAGACACTTAAAGTCATGCTCAGTGATTAGGGAAATGCAAATCAAAACAACTCTGAGATATCATCTTACATCTGTCAGAATGGCTAAAATCAAAAACACAAATAATAGCCTTTGTTGGAGAGGTTGTTGAGAAAGGGGTACACTCATCCATTGCTGGTGGGAATGCAAACTTGTGCAACCACTTTGGAAATCAGTGTGATGGTTTCTCAGGAAATTCGGGATCAACCTACCCCAGGACCTAGCAATACCACTCTTAGGAATATACCCAAGAGATGCCCTATCATATTACAAATTTGTTCAACTATGTTCATAGCAGCATTATTTGTAATAGCCAGAACCTGGAAACAACCTAGATGCCACTCAATGGAAGAATGGATGAAGAAAGTGTGGAATATATACATATTAGAGTACTGCTCAGTAGTAAAAAACAATGACATCTTGAATTTTGCATGTAAATGAATGGAAATAGAAAACACTATCCTGACTGGCCTGCCTGCACCAAGCAAGGTAGGCGCTTTGTGTATGAACTACCCAACCAGCACGGAGATCTGAGCTCGGTACCAGGAGAGCCATCATTGGGGTGAGTTTGTGACCCGCGGCAGCAGCCCCGGACAGGGAACTCAGAAGTTCCTCACACCCCTCCATCCCTCCTGGGCTCCCTGCAGAGACCCTACTCCCCGCACACTGCCTCTCTCTTCCTAGCCCACCCAGCTTGCATCCAGAACCCTTCTTCCTTCTGCACCCTTCCTTCTTTGGGCACATAACACCACCTAGCTCAGCCTGTCTGGGCGCTGGGGGCGAATCCTCAGGGCAAACAGACGGGCAGGAGTTCCTTTGTTTCACTGGCCTGCCTGCACCAAGCAAGGTAGGCGCTTTGTTTACGAACTACCCAACCAGCACGGAGATCTGAGCTCAGTACCAGGAGAGCCATCATTGGGGTGAGTTTGTGACCAGCGGCAGCAGCCCCGGATAGGGAACTCAGAAGTTCCTCACATACCCCCATCCCTCCTGGGCTCCCTGCAGAGACTCTACTCCTTGCAGACTACCTCTCTCTTCCTATCCCACCCAGTTTGCATCCAGAACCCTTCTTCCTTCTGCCCCCATCCTTCTTTGGGCACATAACACCACCTAGCTCAGCCTGTCTGGGCACTGGGGGCGAATCCTCAGGTCAAACAGCGGGCAGGAGTTCCTTTGTTTCACTGGCCTGCCTGCACCAAGCAAGGTAGATGCTTTGTTTACGAAATACCCAACCAGCACGGAGATCTGATCTCGGCACCAGGAGAGCCATCATTGGGCACGGAGAGCTAATCTTGGCACCAGGAGAGCCATCATTGGGCACGGATATCTGATATTGTCACCAGGAGAGACATCACTGGAGCACCAGGAGAACCATCACTGGGGAGTACCATCACTGGGAAGGTACAACAGTAGGCAAGGAGACCTGATCCTGTAAAAGAAGATCCATAGGAGAGCATTCAGAGGAAGAGATGGGCAGGCACCAATGTAAGAATTCACCCAACAATCTGAAAAATAATATGAAACCACCAGAACCCAGCGACCTCACAACAGGAGGACATGAACACCTTAATCATGAAGAAGTAGAAAAAATTGACTTTATGAAAGTGATTGATGCCCTTAAACAGCATGTAAAAAATGCCCTTATAGAAATGGATGAGAAGTATAACAGAAAGTTTGAAGAATTGAGTAAATCAGTGAATGATACCCTAGGAAACCAAGGAAAAACAATCAAACAGATAATGGAGACAGTTCAAGTCTTGAAAACTGAAACGGAGGCAAAGAAGAAAACACAAACAGAAGGCTGGCTGGACATGAAAAATCTAGGTAAACGAATAAAGTCTACAGAAACAAGCATAACCAACAGAATACAAGAGATAGAAGAAAGAATCTCAGATTCTGAAGATACCATAGAGAAAATAAACACGCTGATCAAAGAAAACAGCAAGGCCAACAAACTCTCATTACAAAACATTCAGGAAATATGGGACACAATAAAAAGACCAAACCTAAGAATAATAGGAGTAGAAAAAGGAAAAGAAGCGCAGCTCAACGGTCCAGAAAATATATTTAATAAAATTATAGAAGAAAACTTTCCCAACCTAAAGAAAGATATACCTACAAAGGTTCAAGAAGCATACAGAACACCGAATAGGCTGGATCAAAAAAAATCATCCCCTCACCATATAATAATCAAAACACAAAGCATACAGAACAAAGAAAGAATATTAAGAGCTGCAAAGGAAAAAGGCCAAGTTACTTATAAAGGTAAACCTATCAGACTTACACCTGACTTCTCTATGGAAACCATGAAAGTCAGAAGGTCCTGGATAGATGTACGACAGAAACTAAGAGACTGTGGATGCAAGCCCAGCCTACTATACCCAGCCAAACTTTCTTTCACTATAAAGGGAGAAAACAAAATTTTCCAGGATAAAAACAAATTTAAACAATACGTAGCCACAAATCCAGCCTTACAGAAAGTAATAGAAGGAAAATCACTAACCAAGGAGTCCAACATTGACCACAATATCTCAGACAACTAGAGACCCTTCACCAGTGCAACTCGAAGAAGGGAAACACACAAAATTTACTACTAAAAAAATGACCAGAGTTAACAACCACTGGTCATTAATATCACTTAATGTCAATGGACTCAACACACCTATAAAAAGGCACAGACTAAGAGATTGGATACAAAAACAGGATCCAACATTCTGCTGTTTACAAGAAACACACCTCAACCACAAAGACAGACACCTACTCAGAGTAAAGGGTTGGGATAAGGCTTATCAAGTAAATGGACCTAAGAAACAAGCAGGTGTGGCCATACTAATTTCTAAGAAAGTTGTCTTCAAACTTAAATCAATCAGAAGAGATGAAGAGGGACATTTTCTACTCATAACAGGAACAATTCATCAGGATGAAGTCTCAATCCTGAATATCTATGCCCCTAATATAAAAGCACCCATGTACGTAAAAGAAACATTGCTAAAACTCAAGGCAGCAATCAAACCGCACACATTAATAGTAGGAGACTTTAACACTCCTCTCTCACCAATGGACAGGTCAATTAGACAGAAACCTAACAGAGAAATAAGAGAATTAATGGAGGTAATGAATCAAATGGATTTAACAGACATCTATAGAATATTCCACCCAAATAGGAAAGAATATACCTTCTTCTCTGCAGCTCATGGAACCTTCTCGAAAATTGACCACATACTCGGTAACAAAGCAAACATCCACAGTTACAAAAAAAATCTGTAACCACCTGTATCTTATCAGATCACCATGGATTAAAGCTAGAATTCAACAACAATGCTACACCCAGAAAGCCTACAAACTCATGGAAACTGAACAGTCAACTACTGAACCATACCTGGATTAAGGAAGAAATAAAGAAAGAAATTAAAGTCTTCCTTGAATTCAATGAAAATAAAGAAACAACATACTCAAACCTATGGGACACTATGAAAGCAGTCCTGAGAGGAAAGTTCATAGCACTAAGTGCCCACTTAAAGAAAACAGAGAAAGCACACATTGGAGACTTAACAGCCCACCTGAAAGCTCTAGAAAAAAAAAGAAGCAGACTCACCTAGAAGGAGTAGAAGACTGGAAATAATCAAACTAAGGGCTGAAATCAACAAAATAGAAACACAGAAAACAATTGAAAGAATCAATGAAACAAAAAGCTGGTTCCTGGAGAAAATCAACAAGATTGATAAACCCCTATCCAAACTAATCAAACGGCAGAGAGAGAATTTGCAAATTAATAAAATCAGAAATGAAAAGGGGGACATAACCACAGACACAGAGGAAATTCAGAGAAATATTAGATCTTACTACAAAAGCCTGTATGCCACAAAACTGGAAAATGTTAAAGAAATGGACACTTTTTTAGATGAATACCATATACCAAAGTTAAACCAGGACCAGGTAAACAACCTAAATAGACCTGTGAGTAGCGAAGAATTAGAAGCTGTTATCAAAAACCTCCCTTCCAAAAAAAGTCCCGGACCAGATGGTTTCAATGCGGAATTCCACCAGATCTTCCAAGAAGACCTAATACGTATACTCCTTAATGTATTTCACAATGTAGAAACAGAAGAGTCATTGCCAAATTCCTTCTATGAAGCTACAGTAACTCTGATACCAAAACCACACAAAGACTCAACCAAGAAAGAGAATTACAGGCCAATCTCACTCATGAACATCGATGCAAAAATCCTCAACAAAATACTGGCAAACCGAATCCAAGAACACATTAGAAAAATTATCCATTATGATCAAGTAGGCTTCATTCTAGAGATGCAGTTCTAGTTCAACATACAAAAATCTATCAATGTAATCCATCATATAAATAAAATGAAAAAAAAAACATATGATAGTTTCATTAGATGCTCAAAAAGCATTTGACAAAATTCAACATCCCTTTATGATAAAAGTCTTGGAGAGATTAGGGATACAAGGGTCATACCTAAATATATTTAAAGCTATTTACAGCAAGCCGACAGCTAACATCAAATTAAATAGAGAGAAACTTAAAGCCATCCCACCAAAATCAGGAACACGCCAAGGCTGTCCACTCTCCCCATACCTCTTCAATATAGTTCTTGAAGTCTTAGCAATAGCAATAAGACAACATAAGGGGATAAAGGGGATTCGAATTGGAAAGGAAGAAGTTAAACATGCGTTATTTGCAGATGATATGATAGTGTACTTAAGCGACTCCAAAAACTCCACCAAAGAACTTCTACAGCTGATAAATACCTTTAGTAATGTGGCAGGATACAAGATCAACTCCAAAAAATCAGTCGCCCTCTTATACACTAAGGATATGGAAACAGAGAGGGAAATAAGAGAATCATCACCTTTCACGATAGCCACAAACAGCATAAAATATCTTGGGGTAACTCTAACCAAGGAAGTGAAAGATCTATTTGACAAGAACTTTAAGTCTTTGAAGAAAGAAATTGAAGAGGAATCCAGAAAATGGAAGGATCTCCCTTGCTCTTGAATTGGGAGGATCAACATAGTAAAAATGGCAATTCTACCAAAGGCAATCTATAGATTCAATGCAATCCCCATCAAGGTCCCATCAAAATTCTTCACAGATCTTGAGAGGAAAATAATCAACTTTATATGGAAAAACAAAAAACCCAGGATAGCCAAAACAATCTTAGACAATAAAGGAACTTCTGGAGGCATTACCATCCCTGACTTCAAACTCTATTACAGAGCTACAGTAATGAAAACAACGCGGTACTGGCATAAAAACAGAGAAGTCGCCGGGCGGTGGTGGTGCACGCCTTTTATCCCAGCACTCGGGAGGCAGAGGCAGGCGAATCTCTGTGAGTTCGAGACCAGCCTGGTCTACAAGAGCTAGTTCCAGGACAGGCTCCAAAACCACAGAGAAACCCTGTCTCGAAAAACAAACAAACAAAAAACAAAAAACAAACAAACAAAAAAAACAGAGAAGTCGACCAATGGAATCGTATAGAAGACCCGGATTTTAACCCACAAGCCTATGAACATCTCATTTTCGATAAAGGAGCTAAAAGTGTACAATGGAAGAAAGAAAGCATCTTCAACAAATGGTGCTGGCGCAACTGGATGTCAACCTGTAGAAGAATGAAAATAGACCCATATCTATCAACATGCACAAAACTCAAGTCCATGGATCAAAGACCTCAATATCAATCTGAACACACTGAACCTGATAGAAGAGAAAATGGGAAGTACCCTACAACATATGGGCACAGGAGATCGCTTCCTATGTATAACCCCAGCAGCACAGACATTAAAGGCAACATTGAATAAATGGGACCTCCTGAAACTAAGAAGCTTCTGTAAAGCAAAGGACACTGTCACTAAGCCAAAAAGGCACCCTACTGACTGGGAGAAGATCTTCACCAACCCCGCAACAGACAAAGGTCTGATCTCCAAAATATATAAAGAACTCAAGAAACTAGACGTTAAAATGATAATTAACCCAATTAAAAAATGGGGCACTTAACTGAACAGAGAATTCTCAACAGAAGAAGTTCAAATGGCCAAAAGATACTTAAGGTCATGCTCAACCTCCTTAGCGATCTGAGAAATGCAAATCAAAACAACTTTGAGATATCATCTTACACCTGTCAGAATGGCTAAAATCAAAAACATCAAAGATAGCCTTTGCTGGAGAGGTTGTGGAGAAATGGGTACCCTCATCCATTGCTGGTGGGACTTCAAACTTGTGCAACCACTTTGGAAAGCAGTGTGGCGGTTTCTCAGAAAAATTGGGATCAACCTACCCCTGGACCCAGCAATACCACTCTTGGGAATATACCCAAGAGATCCCTTATCATATAACAAAAGCATTTGTTCAACTATGTTCATAGCAGCATTATTTGTAATAGCGAGAACTTGGAAGCATCCTAGGTGTCCTTCAATGGAAGAATGGATGAAGAAAGTGTGGAATATATACACATTAGAGTACTACTCTGCAGTAAAAAACAATGACTTCTCGAATTTTGCATGCAAATGGATGGAAATAGAAAATACTATCCTGAGTGAGGTAACCCAGACCCAAAAAGAAGATCATGGGATGTACTCACTCATAATTGGTTTCTAGCCATGGATGGGGGCCACTGAGTCTATAATTTGTGATCCTAAAGAAGCTAAACAAGAGGGCAAACCCAAGGAAAAACATATAGTTATCCTCCTGGCTATGGGAAATAGACAAGATTGCCGGGCAAAAAAATTGGAATCTTGGGGGTGGGGTGGGATGGGGGTAAGGGGAGATGGAGAGAGAAAAGTGTGAAGGAGAGGATGAGGGGAACTTGGGGAAACCGGATGATTGGGGATATAGGAAGGTTGGATAGGGGAGCAGGGAAACTCATATCTTAGTTAAGGGAGAGACCTAAGGGTTGGCAAGAGACTTAAACTTGCAGTTGCTACCAGATGCCCAGGGCAATGTCCCCAGTTAGTTCCTTGGGCTCCTGACGATAGGGAATCTGAAACGAACCTATCCTATAGCCATACTGATGAATATCTTGCATATCACCATAGAACCTTCAACTAGCAATGGATGGAGAGAGAGACAGAGACCCACACTGGAGCACCGGACTGAGGCCCCAAGGTCCTAATGAGGAGCAGAAGGAGGGAGAACATGTACAATGAAGTCAGGACCACGAGGGGTGCACCCACCCACTGAGACAGTGGGGCCGATCTATTGGGAGCTCACCAAGGCCAGTTGGACTGTGACTGAAAAAGCACGGGATAAAACTGGACTCTCTGAACATGGCAGACAATGAGAGCTGACGAGAGACCAAGGACAATGGCACGGGGTTTTGATCCTATTTCAGGTTCTGGCTTTGTGGGAGCCTAGACAGTTTGGATGTTCACCTTCCTAGATCTGGATGGAGGGGGGAGGACCTTGGACTTTCCACAGGGCAGGGAACTCTGACTGCTCCTGGGACTGGAGAGGGAGGAGAAGAGGAGTGGGGGGAGGGGGAGAGGGGCGGGAGGATGGGGAGGGAAATGGGAGGCGGGGAGGAGACAGAAAATTTTTTTTCAATAAAAAAAAAAAAGAAAACACTATCCTGAGTGAGGTAAGCCAGACCCAAAAAGATGAACATGGGGTGTACTCACTCATATTTGATTTCTAGCCATAAATAAAGGACATTAAGCCTATAATTCGTGATCCTAGAGAAGCTAAATAAGAAGGTGAACCCAAAGAAAATCATATAGTTATCCTCCTAGATATTGGAAGTAGACAAGATTGCCAGGAAAAAATTGAGAACTTGGGGGTGGGGTGGGATAGGGGTGGGAAATGGGGAGAGAAAAGTGAGAAGGTGAGGATGGGGAGAGCTTGGGGGAATTGGTTGGTTGGGATAAAGGAAAGGTGGATACGGGAACAGGGAAGTATATATCTTAATTAAGGGAGCCATTTCAGGGTTGGCAAGAGACTCTCTAGAGGGGTTCCCAGGTGTCCAGGGAGAGGTCTCTAGTTAGTTCCTTGGGCAGTTGAAGATAGGGAGCCTGAAATGGCCCTATCCTATAGCCATACTGATGAATATCTTGTATATCACCATAGAACCTTCATCTAGCGATGGATGGAGATAGAGACAGAGACTCACTTTGGAGCACTGAACTGAGCTCCCAAGGTCCAAATAAGGAGCAGAAGGAGGGAGAACATGAGCAAGGAAGTCAAAACCGCGAGGGGTGCACCCACCCACTGTGACAGTGGGGCTGATCTATTGGGAGCTCAACAAGGTCAGCTGGACTGGGACTGAAAAAGCATGGGATAAAACCGCACTCTCTGAACATGGCGGACAATGGAGGGCTGATGAGAAGTCAAGGACAGTGGCACTGGGTTTTGATCCTACTGCATGTACTGGCTTTGTGGGAGCCTAGCCTGTTTGGATCTCACCTTACTAGTCCTGGATGGAGGTGGAAGGACCTTGGACTTCCCACAGGGCAGGGAACCCTGACTACTCTTTGGACTGGAGAGGGAGGAGGAGAGGATTGGGGGGAGGGGGAGGAAAATGGGAGGTGGGGAGGAGGCGTAAATTTTTAACAAAGAGAAAAAAAGGTGAGAATCTACTTACAAAACATGAGGTGAATCAAAGGAAATTTCAGTTCCTCAGAGACTGCAAAGGCCACTGTGCATAAGTGAATAAGAGTAATCACCCCGAACTGGCTCAAATTCAAAAACACCTTAGAAGAGTAAAGAATTCAAGGTAAGTCTGTTTAAACATTCCTTATCCAAAATGCGGGTGTCCTTCAGACAGAAGGCACCACGTTTTCAATAGGGAAGTCCCTAAACACCATCTTCTTCTGAGAAAGAAAATTTCTCATCATAGCTATCTTTTTTTTTTTTTATCAATACAAACAATGGTTTAATTGAAAACTGCAACAGTATTCAAAAACTCAGCAGAACTAGACAAAATGAACAAGTAACAAATGCGGGGAAGTAGCAGTCCAGGTCACTCCAGATGCAGGGGAGGTATATGGCAGATCGTGGGCCAGCCCCTGCCAGTAAATGAAATAATATGAAAAGTATCAACAATCAGAACAGCCAAGAAGAAATAAGGCACCTGGATGGCTCTATAAATATTAAAGAAATTAGATTAGTAACTTCAAATCATCACACAGAGCATGGGCCAAGGCCAGGTGGCTTTATTGCTCCCAACTTTCCCTAGACGCGGTGCTTCAGGGAAACCAGCATCATGTTAATGTCATTGATAGCATCTGTGTCCTTGATGGCACTAGCAGACAAGAACACACAGGTCAGATACAGGGAAACCCACAAAGGTAAAAACAGGCCCTAGACAGACTATCAACCCACAGAATACAGCATGGTGTAGAAACTGTTTGGTGATAATGTGACTTGTTTCAGACAGGAACATTTGGGTTTTTTTGTTTTGTTTTGTTTATTTGTTTTTTTTTTATTTTTATTTTTTAATTAATTAATTTATTTATTAAAGATTTCTGCCTCCTCCCCGCCACCGCCTCCCATTTCCCTCTTCCTCCCCCCATCAAGTCCCCCTCCCTTGTCAGTCCGAAGAGCAATCATGGTTCCCTGCCCTGTGGGAAGTCCAAGGACCACCCACCTCCATCCAGGTCTAGTAAGGTGAGCATCCAAACTGCCTAGGCTCCCACAAAGCCAGTATGTGCAGTAGGATCAAAAACCCATTGCCATTTTTCTTGAGTTAGCAGCATTGTTTGTAATAGCCAGAACCTGGAAACAACCTAGATGCCCTTCAATGGAAGAATGGATGAAGAAAGTATGGAATATATACATATTAGAGTACTACTCAGCAGTAAAAAACAATGACTTCCTGAATTTTGCATGCAAATGGATGGAAATAGAAAACACTATCCTGAGTGAGGTAAGCCAGACCCAAAAAGAGGAACATGGGATGTACTCACTCATATTTGGTTTCTAGCCATAAATAAAGGACATTAAGCCTATAATTCATGATCCTAGAGAAGCTAAATAAGAAGGTGAACCCAAAGAAAAACATATAGGCATCCTCCTGAATATTAACCAACATCAGGCGATGAAAGGAGACAGAGACAGTGACCCATATTGGAGCACAGAACTGAAATCTCAAGGTCCAAATCAGGAGCAGAAGGAGAGAGAGCACGAGCAAGGAACTCAGGACCGCGAGAGATGCACCCACACACTGAGACAATGGGGATGTTCTATCTATCAGGAACTCACCAAGGCCAGCTGGCCTGGGTCTGAAAAAGCATGGGATAAAACCGGAGTCGCTGAACATGGCGGACAGTGAGGACTGCTGAGAGCTCATCATAGCTATCTCATTTGCAATCAAGAAGAGAAGGAGAACGGCAGTGGAACAGGAATAGACGGTTTTGATGATGTAGAAAGAAGTAATTTGCAACTATAAAGGGAACATTGGAGAAGAAGGCCTGACAGTGGGGGTGTGCTTGGATCCCACATTATTCCCAACCCAAAAGATAACAAGGCTCCTGGATGTTTTTAATGCATTGTCTCACATTTTATGAGCATTACAGAAGGAGCATGCTTCAGACAGGCTGACTGTGTGAAGTCCCCAGGTTGTACCATTATAATTCATCTTAATTTCTTGATTGAATTTTTTATCTCCACCTGGGTTTATTGTTATTGTCCCTGGCTTTTATCAGTTGTGTTTGTAAAGACAGCAAAGGTCCAGAATAACAGTATAAATCCCTATACTTTAACAAGCAGGTGCTGACTGAGCCAGACCCCAATGACTTGTGAAGTTTTACACAAACATTTCCATCAGTGCTGCCAATGAGCCACAGAGCCTTATCTCAAGACTGAGAACTGGTGCTATGGACATAAACTCTACACAAATGATACCCAAGATAAGACCAAGTAATTTCACTTTGACTGTTGTGACAGAATCACCTTCCTCTTGAGGAGAAACTCTGTGAGAATTCACCAGCTGCATCGCCATCTCTTTTTGCAGCACAGTTTCCTTAGGACGCCTTCTCTGTGACTATTGTGATCTAGTAAATGTGTCTACCCCTGTGTCATTAGCTTAGTACAACACTTCCTGGAACACACAGCAAAACAAACAAAACAAAAAACATTTATTTTTCTGTGATCATTTTCCCCATAATGCAGTGTTGCACCCCCTTCCTGTCTTGGTAACACTTTATAAAGCATACTTTTTAAAGAATGGCAATACTTTATAAAGAATGCATCAACTTCCAATTTGTTTTAGGAGCATTTTAAAACTTCAGTGACTGGCTGACTTTTCTCCAATTCAGTCAGACTTGTGGCTTGAAAAATCCACCCTACTAGAAGTCAATAGTTTGCTGTTAGAGCCCTCACAGGATTAATTTAAAAAAAAAAAAAAAAAAAAAAAAAAAACGTTTTTAGTTTGCTCCTGGGTTGTCTTTACCATGTTCAGATAGGAGAAAGGAAGTTTTCAACTCTAGGTTCCTATTAGCATCATTACCTTTGAGAAAATACAAGTGACTATTAAGGTTCTCTTATAAACAAGATACCTATATCATGAGGGAACTCAAGGCTTAGGGACTGTTGTTGGAGAGGGAGCAGATTTTTTAAAACCAGAGGTTGGAGATAACTAGGTTGGAGCAGTGTCCTCTGAACATGACAGTGCTGCACACATGAGCTCACCACAGCCGTGGCTGCCTGAACAAGACCTGTAGAAGATGCAGCCCAATCAACATTCCAACAGAGAGTGGAGGTGAAGAGGCCAAGAATATGGAAAATTGTTTGTCTATAGCTTATATGCATATTCTAGGATATTGGGACGGATAGCCTTTTTAAGCAAACTACCTGACTCTTTGCCCTCCATCCTCCCAGATACAGGAAAGCAGTTAGACCAGACCCATGACCATGTAAACATCTTGAAATAACACCCTGTAATAAGAAGTTGTAAATCCTGACTCCTGGGGTGTTCTCCAAAGTGTTTGTAAATTCTGGCTGAAGTAATGCACTCCCTACCCTGCCTATGGTCTAGTGTGGGATTCCCCTCTATATGCTGTGAATATCTTTTATTGTCAATGGTTAATAAAGAAACTGTTTTTGATGAATGGCTTAACAGAGTAAAGCTAGGCAAAAAATTCAAACAGAGATATATAGAAAGAGATGGGAGAGTCAAGAAATACCATGCAGCCATATTTCGGGTCTGGGCAGCCAGAAACAAACAAGCAATCTCTGCCTAGAAATTGGCTCACTAACATGGGCTGACTACATCCATGTAAAACCTGAGAGAGCTTGAAAAGAAATTCTAGATACACAAAAAAATGCAAAGTTTAGCACAGCTTCTTGGTAGTTGCATTTAGGGGATAGGGAGAGATGGGCTCTGTTTGCTGGCAGTGAGCAGGGGTGCTGTGGCTCCTTTAAGAGGTTTCCTGACTCGGTTTTTATAGCAAAAACTGTACAGCTTCTTTAAAAACGAACTTCCTGGTTCTTGCTGGCAGAACAACTGCTGGCTCTTTCATGAGTTCCTGCACTTAAATGGGGTCTGTGAGCAGCATGTTACAAATTGCTTAATGGAGACATAAACCCTGGAGGAATAATCCCTGAAGCTGGGGTGGAGAGCATGGCTTATAGAGTTGGCAGTAAACGTACCTCCACCATGCTGGACTTGTCAGAGCCAAAAGACAAAGAAGACTTAGTCCTAGCCTCACCACTTAGCATTTTAAGAAGTAATCTTGGTCAGAAAAGGATTACAGATATGCAATAGGACAGATTCATACATAAAAGACCCCTAACCAAGACACAGTGTGTTTAAAACTGTACATAGGCTTGGAAGAGAGAAGAAAAAGAGTACAGATAGTTATAAAAAGAAACAGTTTTAAAAATAAAACAAAGTCTTTAAAGAGACAGAGTACAGATAGTCACAGATTAAAGGAATAAAGAAAAATAAGCCATGTTAAGATGAGACATACATACAGAGTCTGAATTATGGATATTATTGTGTTTTCTTTCATTTTTTTGACTGTGAATGAGCGAAGTACAGAGAGATACTTCATTGTATGGGCTACTAAGCTAAACCAACATATATATTTTAGAGGTATATCTTACCTTCAAAATTTGGGTCTAAGAATATGTTGTTTTGGAAAAGATGTTCTACTTTTTGTTTCCACAGAGGATAGAAAGCTATGGATTCCTCACTGGCTAATATGGTTTGATCAAACAAGAGCCCCTGAAGCAATGGCCCAGATGGTCCAAAATCCATGACAGCTTCAGGACTGCTGGCTGAGATGGACCTACTACACAGGATACCCCATAAAAGATCTGATTAACAGTGCCCCTAATTAGTAGGAAGTGGTCTAGAGAACAATGCCCAAATTACCTAAATGATTGTTTATATTTTTTTTTTACATTTAAAGGTGGATATACTATAGAGATGAATACTTTGTATTGGTGTGGATCTTGATTTATTGATACAAATTTAAGGTCAACTTTGTTATATGTATATTTCTGCTCTTGATTAAGGTATTATATTTGTACAGATCATTTAAAAATGTAATGTATAATTAAGAAATATAGGTTAATATATAATCATCTATAATAGTCAAGCTTGTAGTCATGTTAGTTAGCTTTTCTAGATATGCAGAGATATATTTCAGATGGATAGGTATTCTTCAAACCTTTCAAAGACTTATAGAATATGGCAGCTAAAATGTTTTAAGAACTTAGGAATTTTCATGACAATGAGACTCATCTGCTTCTGGCAGTACCAGTTACTTCAAGAGGAAGATGGGCATTGAAGAGGCTCCTTATGGGGTTGGTTAGCCATTTGAGCAAGAAACTGCTCTTTCCTGGACTACTTAGTTGTATGCTGTATAAACTGGACATGCAGGAACCACAGAAAAATGACTGCTAAAGTTTCCTAAAGAATGTGATATAGTCCTCCAGGGTTCCCTGATTCATGAAAGAGTCTTCCAGACATTCTTCAGGGCACAGAAAAAAAGTGACTAACAAACTGCCAATGTAAGCATAACTGTCTTTAAAATTCCCTGCTACATGGAAAGTCTGCCAGATACTATGGGTTTATAGGCTGAAGATGGATGCCCAATGTTACAGAACAACTTTGGGTGGCTATCCAGGCAGCAAGATGTCTCTGTCATTCCTAGAGTTTTGGAAGTTCTGATTGCTTAGGTGTTGACAGAGGTTTCTATCCTACCCAGTCCCTCAGCCATTCAATCCCAAAGCAACACACAGAGGTCTACATTAATTATAAACTCATTGGCCTAGTAGCTCAGTCTTTCTTCTTAACCAATTCTTACATCTTTAAATTAGCCCATAATCCTTGTCTGTGTTAGCCACGTGGCTTGGTACCTTTTATCAGTGATTCTTATCAGTGATTTTTATCAGCATTCTCATCTTGCTTCCTCTTAGTCTGTCTTTTCTCTACAAGAGACCCAGTAGTTTTAGAAAAAGCAAACCTTGATTTTACATATAAAATGAGTTAACAACATAGGTTGGGGAAGAATATGGTTGTCTGCTGCTGCTAAGCAGACAAAGTTATACTTAGCCTAACTGTAAATACCATCATAGATCTGATAAAAATAAATTATAGCATGAAGTATCATCCAAATGGTCTATACATCGATTAAAATGACAGAGACTAGGCCATTACCTAAACCATTATCCCAGGCTCCACAGTGTTGGGGGCAGAAGTACCAGAACGGTGTCAGCCTTTTGGCTACCAGGCCTAGAAGATCTGAGAAGCTTCCCTATGGAGGAGGAACATGAGAGAGACTAACCTTACTTTGTCTAGGAAAAGTGGCAATCAATTCTCCAGTATCCCAGTTGTCCACAGTGTGGGCAAGCTGCTGTCAATAAGTACAACAATGGGTCACAGAACCAAGTAACTGTTTCCAAAGCTAGTTAGAAGTTTTTGTACCTTGCTGAGATGGAATAAAGTTGCTTCTGCTCATCTAACTTTGGTGATCTCATCCTCAATATTTTTATAACACCCACACCCAACACAGGGAGGATTTGAAGCTGTACCCCTAGCTGAGGAGCTATTGAGTTGATAGCTTCTAGGGTAGGAAAAGTCAGTTTTCTTTAAGGACATAGCCTCTAGTAGACAGACTATGCTCCAGTGGATGAACCCACACCTATGAGTATATAGACAACTTGAATTTGGATTTACTTCTTTGTTTGTTTATTTCTTTGTTTGTTTGCTTGTTTTCAAGGACCTGAAGTTGGGAGGGGTATTGAAGTGGAGAGTGGATCTAGGAGGAGAGGTTACAGATGGGAGTAGGGGTGAGAATCATTTAAATATGTCATATGTGTGTGAAGTTCTGAAAGAATTAATAAACATATTTTCTAAAAGAAAAAATATTCATAACCAGGGTCCCATCCTAATCACATACAGAATTTTAAAGGTGATAAAACAAAATATAGATTCCATTATTTCAAAATCTGCTGATACTGTCTTCACAATTCATTTGGAATGGTTCCTATGGTATTAATAACTGATAGCAGGATTCAGAATATTGTACTTTAAATGCACCTAACGTTTAAGAAAACAGACAAGGGGAATATGAAACAAAGCTTTACTAAGTGCTTTCCTACCCATTCTCACCATTGCATCATCCATTCCATCCTACAATCATGTAGCTACAAGATAACCCATGTCTATACTTTTATTTGGCAGTGGTGGATTTGGAGGTTTCCTCATTTCTTAAGTTTCTTATGGTATGTAAAACATTTACTAGGTAAGTTTGTTTCATATTTTCCTTTTTAAATCTAACTTTGTTTAAGGAGCCTCACCATAAACAAAGAAATAGAAAAAGAAATACATCTTTTCTTCCTTTTATAGGTCTTTGATGTGTCTGTGTAGTAGCTAGCCCTATGGTATGGTTGAAAAAGGAACTAGATATAGAAAATTTCTTTAGTTGACTCCTGCATTATACCTAGAAAATTTGAAGATGTGGCTCCATCTAGGACTCTTCTAAGGCTACTATTTCTAGAGTTCAAATATTTTGTCTTTCACTGTTAGGGTTTACTTGCAACAAATGTTGACATTATTAACAAAATATTTCCTCCTTGACTGTCCTGCCTGTGAAAATGATGACAAGCTCTGCTCCTTCACTGTTCTTACCAAGCTCTCATGGTATTTTCCTTTGATCCAATAGAAAGAACATGGACATCACCACAGCGTCTTTGTAAGCAAATGAACTTTTGCTAAGACACTAAGAGGTCTTCCAGAGCCTCTATTCTAATCTTTACAATTAATTGGGTCAATATCATCTTCACTCAGGTGGGCATGAAGCAGAGAGTTCATTTCATTCTTATTCAAGGTTCTAATGTCTTTTTTCATAGGCAATAATGGATATAAAATAAAAATAGTAACACAGATTGCTGCTAAATTTTGAGGGTTAAAGACTGAGCTCTCGCCATCCCAAAATACTAGGCTCTGTCACCTGTCACAATGTGCCAATTAAAGAGACAGTTTAGTACTGAAAAGCAGAAAAATAACATCTATTCTGTGTGGCCATAAGGAGAAAAGAAACAAACCCAGTGACCTACAAGTGCATCTTTGGAGTATGACATGAGGTTTAGGTTCAAATAAAGAGCAAGAAGTATACATAATTCAGAAGTTCAGGTCATAGTTTGTTCCTGCCCATCAGTAAATAGTCATTGTAGCTCTTCCTCTTCTGCAAAGTGTTCAAGAAGTACTCAGAAGTGTGTGCTATCTCATCCTAAACTCTAAGTTCCTCTTAACCTGGTACCAGGGCCTCTATCTCTCTTTTCCCCCCAGTATAAGGTTGTTGGATAAATCTTAATTCCTTTCAGTCCATGTTTCAATAGCCAGATGGCCAAGAATCTCTTTGTAGAACATCTTGTCTCCTGATCATACTGTTATCAGAGAACAGAAAACAGGCAGTGAAGATGACAAGACAGCAACTCACCCTGATTTTACTACAGTCTTGCTCTAAGACAAATGAGAACTTCTCTACCATTTACACAGACCAAGTCCATCCTCTTGCATTGAATAAAGACTCTAAATAATACTTCTCAAGCACAGAGACAATAAGTAATTTAGAGACAAAAGCTGAAAAAATTTTACTGTCTTCTCAATCACAGAAATACTTGATAGAATAGGAAAGTTCACAGTTTTCTTTTGCAGGTGTATAGGTAGTATAATGAGCTCCTTCTCTGGGGTAACTTTAGCATGTATGATAATTTCCAAAGGCTCACAAAGCAGTTATCAAGTATAATGCCTCAGTGACAATTCATCTAAATTGAAGATAGAATTTTTCGCTACATCGATGACAAGAGGCTCCATTTTCACTGATAATACATTTTTTACCTGAGCATCTGAGTACCAAATTATGGAATTTGCTCTGATACACAGCCCCAAGGATGGATTCTAACTAATGTCTCCTGAGATAGAAACATTGAGCTGAAGGTGGTCAGTAAGGCTCTTTAAGACACTGGTCATCTCACAAATATAGACATTAAAAATAACATTTTGTAGCTATCAAAACTACAACCAGTCTCAATTCCTAGGACACTGTAATAAAGATTAGTTAGTAGTCAAGTGCAAAATGTTCCATATGGGCTCATGCATTTGAACATTTAGTACCCTCTGTTGGCGCTGTCTAAAGAAGTTATGGAACCTTTACGAGGTAGACCCTTTCCAGGGGAAGCGCATCGATAGAGACAGGCTTTGAGGGTGTGTGACCTCACCACACCACCTGTCCCCCTCTTCCAGGTTCTTCTGTCATGTCTTCTCTTCTGTAATGGACTCTGTCCTTCTGGAACCATAAGCTAAAATAAATCCTGTATTGTAGGCAGACTATTCTGGCCCATCATCCAGTATCCTAATAACCACATGGAAACTTATTATTAATTCTAAATGGTTGACTGACAGTTTAGGCTTTTTTGACTAGCTGGTATAACTTCAATTAACCCATTTCTATTAATCTTTGTGCTGCCCCAAGGCTTGTTTGCTTCATGTACATACTTCCCATCCTTCTCACTCTGCATTTTATGGCATCTCCTCTGACTCCACTCTTCTTCTCCACAGCTCTCTCTCTCTGCCTTGAAAATTCTGCCCAGCCATTAGCCAATCAACTTTTTATAAACAATGAGAGCAACATGTCTTCACAGCATACTGAAGGATTGTTCTACAGCACTATGTTGAAAGACATGGGTCAAAGAATCCCAGGCTAACTACAAGATATTCCAATTATACTGTCTTTATTATAAGGGGCAAACTCATGAAACAGGAATGAGAAATCCAACCTCAGTTGTGTAGTGCGGGAACCACAGAGAGAGTAAACCCTGCGGAAACTGGCAGTTTTTCTCCAGGTACCCAAAAGGTCATGCCCTAACCTGGTCCAACCTCTTAAAGATCATTGGCTGAGAGAGATTCCCCATCACCTCCCCCTTTTGTCTAAATAAAAGAGTTCCAAACCCAATACAAATTATATACAAGAATAGATATCAAGTATAAAATTAGGATTACTACCAACATATACAATATTAAGCAAGGAACACATTCTAAATGTTTTAATAAACATCCCGTTCTAAAGAGTCTAAGTCTTACATTGGAAATGGCTTGGCTAAATCATAAGAGGAAGATAACTACAACTATTTAATCTTCAACCCCATTGAAAACCTAAGAAGGGAGATAATGTTACTTGAGTAGGCAGAAAGTACAATCAAGAAGCTTGCAAAGTGTGCAGTAGATGACAGAGAGAACTGGCTTCCTGAGCAATCACCCAAAGTCTCATTTGCAATATTGAAGCAACCAACTCTGGCTAAGGCATAGCATAAAGGACAGACCATTTTCAGAAGCAGGAAAATTTTCAGAACCATCTTACCCTGTCATGGCAAGGTTTGGCAGTTTTTTTCCTTGTGTCCTTCTTATACACCATGTACTTTGTCAGTGGTCAAGGCTGACCTTTATCACGCCTCCTACATACACCCAAAGGCTGAATCCTCCTATTCTTGCCATTCCCAGAGGAGATATTATTTCTAGGAATTTCTTGTCTACAATACCTTCTCAGATGTCCTATTCTACCACAATTAAAACATTTGTCATTTTGGTGTCTTCTCATAGCATTGAAAATTGCTTCTCCTACCCAAACTTCAGTACTACAATCAAATGTCTCAACATTCATTGTATGCAAGCTCTATTCATCTACTGGTGCTGATTTGACCTTTAAAAGCCCAAGGATCTTTTTTCATTCAAGTTGGCATTTTTCCAAAGCCAACAATTCAATAAGTTCTAACTTCTGGGTCTATTACTCCAATTTGTACAGCCTTAGTTAATCTTTGTAAAAAGTCACTAAAAGGTTCTCTCTGGCCCTGTTTAATCCTAATATATAATTAAATTATTTTCCCTAGTTTCTGAATCCTCTCCCAAGCATTTGAAACTGCAGTGCTATGTAGAGAAAAAGTGTGTTCATCATAAAGAGCCTGGTCCTGAGGATCAGAGTAATGTCCCTCACCAAGAACTTGATCTTGGGAAATCTTTTTGCCTCTTCTCTCCAATAACACTTCTAGAGAAGCTGCAGTCCATCTTCTAGAACTGCTGAGATTAATTGAAGCCAATCTTGTCCTTATTGCTTGAAGTCCATGTTTTGACCATTTCCGTAACAAACAGTGAATGTAGGCCACAAGTAACTGTTGCTTGTTTAATTTCTTTTTAATTTCTTGTTTAATCATACATATGGAATCCCATGTAAAATCTTTGACTACTTTAGGGTACTTGGTGCCAGATGGTTTTTCTGAGGAGATCACTAGATAGGCAGTTAGAACTCTGAATAAGTCATCCCAGAGTTTGGTACATACTGATGAAGCTAAATTCTGTCTTTGTACCTTTTATCCCTGCTCATTAATTTTGATAAATTTATCAATATTTTCAAATCACTTATGACTGACTTTTGTAAAGTCAATCTATCATAACTGTTCAACAGATTCTGATTAATACATTTAACAGCATGAATTCTCCCAGACAATGTCTCAGCACCCTCCATCACTGACTGGGTTTTGTTCGTCAAATTGGTCATATCCTTATCCAGAGTGTTGATTTTCCCTTTTAGCTAATCATTATCAATCTGTAAAGACTGTCCCATTTCTAAAAGTGCCTCATTCTTGGCTCTAGTATCAAACCATTTTTTAAGGAGAAAATATGAAAAACAAAGCTAATCTCTAGAATTAAATATAGAGATGTAGGAGGCAAATCACATAAGCCTTGCATAATACCTTACATGGTATAAGTAAAAAAGCTCTTGAACTCTTGCATCATTAAATTTTCTGTCATCTTAACCTTATAAATTATAAATTTGACCTTATAAATCTTGCCTGTAACTAGTTGGAGTGGGTGCAATAACCATTACTGGCCATTAGGTTTCACAGTTGTAGCAGAGTGGCTTACACATTTCAAATTGACTAACACATTAGATACTGAAAAATATGCTTAAATTAAGATCAGCTATTAATGTGATCAAGGCAATTTCAAGAGTTGGTGACCAGGATAAAGAGAAACGCCAGAGTCTTCCATCAGTGCAAGTCACAGACTGTGTACTCCACAGAGATCCCTGACTGGGTGGCAGCAGAGTGCCAGGGAAGCCAGACCTAGAGCAGCTTCAAGATGCCACCAAGGCCAGAGGCTGCGGTAGAGCTGCAGCGCAGGAAGCTACACAGGGCCTGGCACCTGCTGAAGCCCCAGGCCAGAAGGGTCAGTTCTTAAATACCCAATGCACCATGCGGGGCCTAGCAGCAACTGGCTGGAGCTGCAGGGGTCCCGAGAAGTGGACGCACTAGTCTCCAAGTCCCATGATCTGGGCACCAATTGTGGAAAGATGCTGGCCAAAGAATCCCAGGCTAAGTAAAAGATATTCCAATTATATTTTCTTTATTATAAGGGGCAAACTCATGAAACAAGAACTAGAAATCCAACCTCAGTTGTGTAGCACCAAACCACAGGGAGAGTGAACCCTGGGCAGGCCAGAGGTATTTCTCTGGGTACCCAAAAGATCACGCCCTAACCCGGCCCAACCTCTTAAAGATGATTGGCTGACAGAAATTCCCCATCAGCACTGTGTTCCTTAAGCTGTCTTTTGTCATGGGATTTTATCACAGCAACAGAAAAGTAGGATAGAAACCTTTACACCTTGTGGCATTCTTTTGATAACAATCAAGGAAAACCAACAAATGCCTATCAATAGAAGACCAGCTGATTGGAGCATGACACCCACAAAAATGCAGCAATTGGTGAGCACATATCACATGTTCCAGATATAGTGGACCAGGAAGTATACAAACTCTTCTCTGAAAGTCTCTTGCCAAAATCAGTTGGAACTTAAGTTTGTTGTACTAAATTACAATGTATAGGAAATATGAAACCAGAGTAAGAAATTCAATGACACTCCAATGGTACAAAGTCAGACAAAGGAAACTGTCTGGGACAAGAATTCCAGTTATACCCCAGGCAATAGCATGAAATGAGAGCAATATAAGAAGAAATTAAACCTGTAACTAATTGGTATATGGAGCATTTTTCATCAGACCGAAATAGATCACTTCTTTATAATCATGTTGAGAATAATCAGAAAAATCTGAAAGTTGATCAGTAGTTAGCATTAACTAAGTATTATTGATTGTGTTTTGCTATATAAGACAAGGGTATTACAGTTAGTGAGAAAATGGTCCTGCTTTGATAGATACATCTGAAAATATTTAGTGGTAAAGTGACATGAGCTCTAGGGTAGTTTCTAGCAGGACTATATTAGGACTGTCAAAATATAACATCCCTTCATGATAAAGGTCTTAGAGAAAGCAGGGATAAAAGAAACATACCTAAACATAATAAAGACAATATACAGCAAGCCAACAACCAACATCAAATTAAATAGAGAAAAACTCAAAGCAATCCCACTGACATCAGGAACAAGACAAAGTTGTCCACTCTCTCCATAGGTATTCAATATAGTTCTTGAGGTCCTAGCTAGAGCAACAAGATACCAGAGATACTAGCTAGAGCAACAAGACACCAGAAGGAGATCAAGGGGATACAAATCAGAAAAGAAGTCAAACTCTCACTATTTGCTGATAATATGATAGTTTACATAACTGATCCCAAAAATTCTACCAAGGAACTTCTACCACTCAGAAACACTTTCAGTAATGTCACAAGTTACAAGATTAACTCAAAAAAGTCAGTAGCACTCCTGTACAAAGTTGATAAATAGGCTGAGAACAAAATCAGAGAAACATCACTCTTAACAATAGCCACAAACAACACAAAATATTTTGGGGTAACTCTAACCAAACAAGTGGAAGACCTGTTTGACAAGAACTTTAAATCTTTGAAGAAAGAAATTGAAGAAGACTCCAGAAAATGGAAAGATCTCTGAAACTCTTGGGTAGGTAAAATTAACATAGTATAAATGGCAATCTTACCAAAAGCAATCTACAGATTCAATGTGATGCCCATAAAAATTTCAGAAAATTATTCAAAGACCTCAAAAGAACAATACTCAACTTCACATGGAAAAGTAAAAATCCCAGGATAGCCAAAACAATCCTGTACAATAAAGGAACTTCTGGAGGCATTACCATCCCTGACTTCAAACTCTACTACAGAGCAACAGTACTGAAAACAGCCTGGTATTGGCATAAAAACAGACAGGAGGACCAATGGAACCAAATCAATAGTGGGTGTTTATAATTGCAACTTCACTGGTGGGTAAACAGAGGCATAAGATAGTGATGTGATTGGTTAGAAGGTTAAGTCTGAGTTCAAATTTAATTATTTACTTGACTCAAATATAAACATCGTTAAAAATATGTACTGAAGTACATTTAAGGAAGATCTTGCCTCCCTTCTCATTAGGATGCCTATTGTTGCCTCTAAGAGAAAGCAGTTAACATCTCAAACACTAGGCACTCATTAACTTGCTCCATGCGATGTTGGGTGTAAGACAGACCCTCACTTACTAAGAGACTGCAACAAGCATCAGGACCCAGACTCTATCCAGTTCTCTGCTCTGTCACTAGGGTTGGAAGTTCCATGAAAGCTGTGGGGTGACTGCTGCAGCTTTGGTTCTCCTCCCATAGCAACTTCTAGAAGCCAGAAGAGGTAGGGAGAGGGCTTTCCCACATATGCTCTTTTATAGGGGAGGAGGAATCTTTTCTTTTACATTTTGTTTTAATTTTATTTTTGAGAATTTCATACATAAGTACTATATTTATATCATTTTCACCCAAATTCTTCCCCTTCAACTCCTTCCATGTAAGTCCCTCTGAACCCCATTACTTCTTTTTTAGTTTTTTGTTTTACACACACACACACACACACACACACGTATGTAAAGTGCAACATAATCAGTGAGTGCTGGTTGTATGTGTGTATGTGTGTGTGCTTAGAATTGGCCACTCAGAATTGTATAACCTATCAAACTCATGCCTGGAGAAGACTGATTCTGTCTCTCTTAGTAGCCATTATAGCTCTTCATCTAGGAGTGGGAGTTCCTGAGAAGTCCCCCACCCACACTGACATAGCAACTGTTGTTGTTATTGTGAAGATTGTCTTAGGTGATAGGATTGTTGAGATTTCAGGGGTGCAGCTTTCTGTCACACATAGAAGACACTTTCTCATAGCAGATGTATTAGTCTGCTGGCTCTCACAGTCCTTCTATCTTCCCTTTCTGGATGTTCTCAGAAACTTACATATAAGAGTTGTGTTGTAGATAGAACAATTTGGGGACAGGTAACCCATAGTCAATTGTTCTCTGCAGTTTGACCAGTTGTAGATTTCTTTTATGGTCTCTGACAAAAAAGAAGTTTCTTTAATTCTGGGTGATAGCTACACTCACCTGTGAGTATTATAATAAGTATTTAGGATAGTTAGAAATTATAATAGTTGAAGAAGAAGTCTAATAGTGGGCTATCCTCTAGGGCCCACAACTCAGTTCTCAACCACAAGTAGTTGGCTAGATCTACAGTACCAGACTTATATTCCATCTTATTGAGTAGGTCTTAAATCTGATTAGGTGACTGTTCATTACTGCCCCAGATATCAGTGCTACTACTGTACCTTTGGGTGTCTCTTGCTGTGCTGGTCACTGTTGTGATTAGAAGGCTTTACATCTGGGTAGGACTTTGGATTGCTTTTCTCCCTCGGCAGCTTGCACAGCACCTTACAGGAATGATGCTCTCTGGAAGTGTCTCAGGGTTTTGCTGTAAAATTGGCCGAGGTATAGTCACAACTGATGGTTCTTACTGACTGTGGTATTGCCATGACTGGCTTTATCAAATCAAAATTTATCATTCTAGAGCTTGGGAGATTCTCCTTAAAGAATACAAATTCCTAAGACATGAAAAATTGAACTGTTTTACTGTGATATTCCATAATGAGAAGAGAAAGATACTGGGTCTTCAACAATTGCATCCTTGGGCCCTTTGTCCTGACCAGTGCCTACACTGCACATCCATGAATGTACATGAAAACCAGCTGCTTCACTCTTCAGTGGTCTTCACTTCTCACTTTCTTAAAGGGGCATTTGGCTATAGGTCCTAGATTCTAGTTGATACAGTTATTTCTTGGTGCCTATGTGAAACTCCATGTCAGAAAGATGGTACAAATGTCGATAGAAATAAAAACCATTGCCCTAAAAACCTTACATTTGCCTTTGTACAACAGAAAATAATTCAGAGACTCTCATTCATGTTGGAGGATGGCCCACTTGTTCATCTCGGCCATCTGGCTAGCTTACCCCCGAAATAACCACACAGAAACTGTATTCATTAAATCACTGCTTGGCCCATTAGCTCTGGCTTCTTATTGGCTAACTCTTACGTCTTAATTTAACCCATTTCTATTAATCTGTATATCGCCACAAGGCAGTGGCTTACCAGCAAAGATTCGGCATGTCTGACTCTGGCTGCACCTCCATAGCATCTCCTTAACTCTGCTTCTTCCTTCCAGCTTTTGGTTCCATCTTCCCAGCCTACCTAAGTTCTACCCTATCAATAGGCCAGGGCAGTTCCTTTATTCATTAACCAAGAAAAACAACACATAGGCAGAAGAACCTCCCACACCATATTCATAGTGGCCCAAATAGACAGAGTGAAAACTGACATTAACTCAGAAAACTCAGTGTGGTCACTTCTCAACCTAGCCACTCTGGACAGCTGTATTCTGCCCTCTAGAATTCAGCCCTTACCTGCTGCTCTCAGAAAACTGGCTAGACTGACTGATGGCTCAGAATCCCCTTGCCTCACCCAAGACCTTCCATGTGGACAGCTTCTCTGACAAATGCACAGCACAGCCACCTACTTCCTGTTGACTTAAGTGTGGAAACCTGAGATTTTTCTCAAGGAGTAATGATCATAGCTATTTTCATCCACAGTCTGTGCTTCCTCATGGCATAGTTAACACATGAGCATGGTAGGCAGCCAACCTATTTAATTTACTCAATTTCATGGGTTAGTTGTGGTTACTATTTTAATTGTGGTTACAATATTTTAATTGATATGGTTAACAGTTTCAAAATCCCTGCTTCCCACTTAATTATCCCTTGATGTCTATCCTAAGGTCAAAGGATACTTGCTTTTCATGGCCTCCACCTTAATACCTTCAAAAGCAGAGTCCTGGCTGGGGACCTCTTTTGACACAGCCGTCACAAGCAGACCTACCTTTCTTTCCTTTAGACATGATTAATAGCAGGAGCTGTGTGGAAGAGTCTTCTTCTGTTTCCCTGCTGCTTCATAAATTAGTTTTCATTTAAGGGGCAAAAACTAACTTTCTCAGCACCCCAGGATTTCAAATTAAAAGATCTGTAGGCAATTCCATTTCAGTCATAAAATGCCTTTTTTTTTTGTTTTGTTTTTAACAACATCATTTTTTCCTGTCTTTGTTCTCACTTGGGTCACATTCAGATTTGCCTCCTCCTTGAAGGACTTTGTTTAAGGAGATTATATACTTCAGCAGATCCCTATACACTGGAACGTTACCTCCTGTCCCTTTAAACAGGAGCCAAAGCAGAATGGACACCTACACTCCAGGAAACTGGCAGTTTGGTCAAATATTTTGCTATGGAAAACAGGCATTTCCCAGGGTCTTGCCTGCTTCCATAAGACGGTCTCTCCTGTCCTGATTCCTATCCACTTCAGCAATAACTTCTGCACCTTGTAATCTTATAGAATTCAGAATGCAGTGTATGTTATTTTAAAACCAAATGTGTAAAGTAATTGAACTTGTATGGGATATAGCAGCTTACTTGACAAGCCCAGGTAAGGAATAATTTAGCCACCATCAGTATCCTTGTGAACGTATATTTCTTCCATCTTCATCCCCACTGGCCACTCCACTTATGTTACAAGATCGCTTTGGTAGCTCCAAATACAAATACAACCAATACACAGCTTGATTCATCAGGAAAGAAAAGAACATGGAAACTTTGTGGTTTGGAGTACTACAAGCAGACACCAGTCAGAGAACTACATGTTCTCCAAAGACTAAAGGTGTTTTCTTATTTGTCAGGGTAATGCCACATGCCAAGGCCTGCCAGATTATAGTTATGGGTCTTGTCCACTGGGACTGAGAAAGACTTGAGAATCTTTTGGTGAAGGTGGTGGGAAGGAAGGAGGTTGGGAGGAGATGCACTTTGTCTAACCTTCCAGACCACTGTATTGGAGCAGTGTTTCTCAAAGAGTAGCTCATGATGGATACACTGTGAAGACAGCCAGGCCCCACTAACACCTAAGTCGGAAGAGTCTCCAGGGCTCTCCATCACACTTTTCCACTCTAAAGACTAATGGTCCTGCAGAACTCTGAGGTCTCATGTGATTCAAATTTCTGCCCTCAATCATCTCCACAGAGAAGATGCTAAATGGATCTACAGATGTCATATTTCAAAACTGATGATTTTCTTTTCTTTCCATCAGAACTTGCCTGTGTTCTTGATAGCTTCCTGTGGGATCAACTTCTCTGTGAACCAATGCCACTTGAGGGGACTATTTTCTCTTCTATTAGTTTTATTTTCAGAATAAGATTAAGAGAAAAATACAATTAAAAATAACAACAATTAACAGAAAAAAATAGATGTGAGAAATTGATCACTTTTCTCTTTCTTTCTTTCTTTTTTTTTTTTTTTTTTTTTTTTTTTTTATTTTATTTTTTATTCTTTTTTAATTAAAATTTCCACCTGCTCCCCGTTTCCCATTTCCCTCCCCTCCTCCCAAATATTGCCCCCTCCCCCCACTCCCCTCCCCCTATCCCCACTCCTCTTCTCCTCCCCCCACACCATTCCCCCTCCCTCTCGATACTGAAGAGCAGTCCAAATTCTCTGCCCTGCGGGAAGACGAAGGTCTTCTATCTACGTCCAGGAAGGTGAGCTTCTAAACAGGCTAAGCTCCCACAAAGCCAGTTCATGTATTAGGATTGAAACCTAGTGCCATTGTCCTTGGCTTCTCATCAGTCTTCGTTGACCGCCATGCTCAGAGAGTCCGGAATCAACCCATGCTTATTCAGTCCCAGACCAGCTGGCCTTGGTGGGCTCCTAATAAATCAGTGAAGAAAGTGTGGAATATATACATATTAGAGTACTACTCAGCAGTAAAAAACAATGACTTCTCGAATTTTGCGTGCAAATGGATGGAAATAGAAAACACTATCCTGAGTGAGGTATCCCAGACCCAAAAAGAGGAACATGGGATGTACTCACTCATAATCGGTTTCTAGCCATAAGTAAAAGACATTAAGCATATAATGTGCGATCCTATAGAAGTTAAATAAGAAAGTGAACCCAAAGAAAATCATATAGTCATCCGCATGGAGAGGGGGAAGTAGACAAGATTGCAGGGCAAAAAATGGGAACTTGCGGGTGAGGTGGCATGGGGCAAAGGGGAAATGGGATGAGAAATATGAGAAGGGGAGGATGGGAGGAGCTCGGGGGATTGGGATGGTTGGGATATAGGAAGGATGGATACGGGAGCAGCGAAGTATATATCCTATCTAAGGGAGCCATCTTAGGGTTGGCAAGAGACTTGACTCTAGAGGGGTTCGCAGGTGTCCAGGAATATGTCCCCAGCTGGTACCTTGGGCAACTAAGGAGAGGGAACCTGAAATGACCCTATCCTATACTGATGAATATCTTGCATATCACCTTAGAACCTTCATCTGGCGATGGATCAAGGTAGAGACAGAGTCTCAATTTGGAGCAACGGTCTGAGCTCTTAAGGTCCAAATGAGGAGCAGAAGGAGGGAGAACAAGAGCAAAAAATCAGGACCACGAGGGATGCACCCACCCACTGTGACAGTGGAACTGATTTTTTTTTTTTTTTTTTTTTGTTCCAGGATCAGGCCCTGAGCCTAATGCTTGCTGGCAAGAGCATCACCTTTAGAGCACGTTCCCAGACCTATTGCATTTATTCCCTATGAGCAAATAATTTCTATATTTTCAATGTTAGTCACTCTTGGCGGCCACATGGGGCATTATTTCCCAATTTCCAGACAGTGTGAGGTAAGCTCCATGTTCACTGTGAGTGTTAGCTTCTACATTAGGAAAGTGAACAGGAAGATATAATACTTCATGCTAATAGAATGCTTCTTCTGGAGTTTATATTAATTTGTTTTCCTCCTACAGTAATTGTAGGCATGTATTCTCACTATGCTATGAATCCCACTTCTCAGACTGAGGTGAGAGAAGTGACAGTGTGCACATGTGAGTCCACACATAGCTCTAGAAACTGGTCTTGGACCAGCAGGGCTGCCACCAACTCTGCGCACTCATGGGAAGTGTCCTCTGAGCCACAGGTGACTTGTATTGGTCCTTAAAACTTTATAACTAGCTGTAGAGTCTTACAGTGAGAAGAACATGCTTTTAACATTCTGAATGGTTGCCTTTACTGAAGCATTAGAAGAGCCGTGATGACGGCAGAAGGTGGGAAGGTTTACAGATACCAGTCGCTGGCCTGAGTAGCCACTGCACTCCGGCCGCTGACATTTTCTTACTGGTGACAGCTTCCGTCACTCTTCATCACTTCCCAAGGCTGACACTTAGAGCCCAACCTGCACGTCACAAAACAGTGCAGTAACAAAGCACACTGACCTGAAAGACAAACCACTTGATCTCCAGATTCAGCATTTATTCTCACTGTATGCCTATGAAGGTTACTTAACTGCTTCATATCCCAGTTCCTTTATTTCTGGTCGAAGCCAGCAATAATATTCACATAAAATTTCATAATACTTATTAAGATGTATTATATATAAAGTATTTAAACTATGTCTGACAAAAGACAAGCACCACACACCACTGGTCTGTCAATGAAAGTCACAGCATAAACCCTATTCACTGTGGGAAGCAGAAAGGCTATCACTGTGGATAACTGACAATTTCTATGTGAGACAGGTTATGCAAAGGAAGGTGGTGGCCCTGCTATAGGCTGCTTGGGTGTAGGCCCTCTGTGAAGTCTAAAAGCAGAGGATGTGGAGACATCACCATCAGTCTTAAAGGTCTCTGAAGACGAGACATTGTTTCAACCCTCTTTTCTGGGTAGAGATGTGGGGAAGAGAGACTTCTAACTCTACTAAATTGATGACATTTGATAACAGAGCCAGGACTGTGATCATGCCACTCATTGATTTGTTGCGGGAGGTCCTTCCACTCCTTCAGCCAATAGCCGCTGAGATACCAGCCCATTGGGGCATGGTCTCTCTCTTTAAAAAAAACGGCCACTTCCCTCCTCTCTCTCTTGTGTCCAGCTCCGTTTCCGGTGACTAGACTCCTTCTTGATTGCACAGAGGGCTGTTGTCTGGGATGGTGATCTGTAAGTTTTTTCCCCTTTAAATAAATACCATCCTATTAATCATAATTCCAAACTGGTGTGGGATTGTTTGTGATTTACACCTTCATCATCTGGTGCCCAACATGGGGCGCCATTCTGTTGAAGGAGCTGCAGGCTGCTTCCTGCCACCCAGCTCCCAGCCACCTGGCTAGCTTATACCCCAAAATAACAACACACAAACTGTATTCTTTTAAACACTGCTTGGCCCATTAGCTCTGGCCCTTACTGGCTAATTTTCATATCCTGATCAACCCATCTCTAATAATCTGTGTAGCACCAGTGTTACCAGGAAAGATTCAGCATGTCTGACCTGGCAGCTTGCTTCATTGTGTCTGCCCTGGGGAGCAGCTACATGGCGTCTAAGCTCACTTCCTCTTCCTCCCAGCATTTTGTTCTGTTTACTCCACCCACCTAAAGACTGACCTATCAAATGGGCCAAGGCAATTTCTTTATTAGTCAATGACCTTCCTCCATCATTCATTATGCCTTCCATCTATATGTTTTGACATATATTGTTTATATATACATTGATATGTGTTGTATATATACATATATGTACAATATCATGATACATATTGCAAAATGGATTTACTGTGATAGGAGCTTGGGATGTGGAGCAGTGGAGATCCATGGACTAATGAATACAAGGCCATGAGTTCAAGAAAACAAAACTAAATGGACCTAAGAAGCAAGTTGGTGTAACTATCCTAATATCTAATAAAAGAGACTTCAAACTAAAAGTAATCAAAAGAGATCAAAAAGGACATTTCAGGGGCTGGAGAGATGGCTCAGTGGTTAAGAGCACTGACTGCTCTTCCAGAGGTCCTGAGTTCAATTCCCAGCAACCACATGGTGGCTCACAGCCATCTATAATGAGACCTGGTGCCCCCTTCTGGCATGCGGGCACACATGGAAGGAATGCTGTACACATAATAAATAAATAAATAAATCTTAAAAAAAAAAGAATGTTCTGAAAAAGGACATTTCACATTCATCACAGGAAATATCCATCAATATCAAGTCTCAATGCTGAACACTTATGCTCCAAATACATGTACACCCACATTTGTAAAAGAAACATTGCTAAAGCTTAAATCATACATCAAATCCCACGCACTAATAGTGGGAGACTTCAACACCCCACTCTCCCCAATGGACAGTATGCCAGACACAAAATTAACAGAGAAACAAGGGAGCTGTCAGAAATTATGACTCAAATGGGCTTAATAGACATCTATAGAACATTCCACCCAACATAAAAGAACATACCATTTTTTCAGCATCTCATGAAACCATCTCTAAAACTAACCACATACTCAATCACAAAACAAATCTCAACAGAAATGTATACAATGGTTTGCATAAAGAGTTCAGAGGATGTGTTCTGGAATTGATTCTCTCTTTCTACCTTCATGTAGGAGTCGAAGGCTCAAACTCTCATCTCCATGCTAATGTGTCAAGAACTTTTGACCTACTGAACCCTCTGGCCAGTTCAGGGTGATAATTTGAATGCAACATATTATTCAAAGGGCTGAATCATATGCTCAAAATCTCTACAAAGTAAATTTATAGAAATGTCACATATACAAACAGTAAGATTCCAACTTTCCCATTTAAAAAAACAATAACTTCCACCTTAGACTGAGGGGAGAGCCATTTCTTAATATTTATGAAATTATAGCCACATCTGAATTCTAACTTGGCTTTTCAAAACAATAGAGGCCAAGTTTGTTCTCTCTTCTATGTGACAACCCTTCAGATGTTTGACAAGACAGATTTCTTATTTCCTCTGCATTGTCTTTTACAGCTAATCAAAGGTTTTTTAAACTAACCTCTTTCCTGAGAAGTAAGAACTGACTTCCTTTAGAGACCTTCAGTGTCTGCCATAGGCACAACCTGGCTCATCCCTCCTTTAAAAACAGGCACTGAGCAACGACAAAACACCTCCTGGCTTGTTAATTCTTTACAGGGCAGACGTTAGGACCATGGTACATATTTGTCTAAACTGCACAGTGAAGCCATATGCAAATTTGCATAATGGCCCTTCAAGAGATGGGCTGATTGTTAATTACGAATCACCTGTAACTAGATAAAGCTGGGGTTTGGTTTTACCTTTATGCACTGTCAGAAATTCCCTGAATTCCCCACATTCCCACTCATCTCCCTGTTACTTCAGGTGGCATTTAAAAGGAAGAGGTGGCAAGCAATGTGTGATGTGTGTATATGTTGTTTTTTTCAAAGTTAATAAAGATGCTTGATTTCAGATAATTTCTAAGAGGTATACAAGATGTTTGCTAACCTTGCAAACATTTTGAGTTGGCTAGTTTCTCTGTCAGGGATGCTCTGGTCAGATGGATTAAGGAAGAATTTGTATTAAATACAAGTTGCTTGCCTCTACTCCCTAATAATAATGGATCTAGAAGCCAGATAGTAAAAATATTCTGGCTTGGTCACTTAGATGTAAACTGGAGTTTCTATGCTAAAGATTATGCTAACTAAGGTTTTTTTTGTTTGGGTTTTTTTTTTTTTTGTATATGTGTTTTCATTTTCTTTTCTTTTGGTTTTCTGCAGGTGATCAAGTTTTTTTTTTAATTTCATTTTTCATTCCAACCACAGTCCTTCCCCCACCCCCTCATCTTTTTCACCCACCCCACATCCTTTCCTCCCATGGTAAGGGAAGTCAACAAGTCTGGCACATAAGTTGGGGCAGAACCAAGCCCCTTTCCTCTGCATTAAGGCTGAGCAAGGTATGCCACCAATTTGAATCCCCTTGATCTTTAATTGTCTTATTGCTTTAACTACAACCTCAAGGACTATATTGAATAGATATGAAAAGAGTGGACAGTCTTGTTTTGTTCCTGATTTTAGTGGACTTACTTTGAGTTTCTTTCCGATTAATTTGATGTTGGCATGCTGTAAGTTACTTTTATTATGTTTAGATATGTTCCTTGTATCCATGATCTCTCCAAAACCTTTATTATGAAGGGGTGTTGTCTTTTGTCAAAGGCTTTTTCAGCATCTAATGAGATTATCATGTGTTTTTTTTTCCTTCAGTTTGTTTATATGGTGAATTAAATTGACAGATTTCTGTATGTTGAACCAACCCTGAATCTCTGGGATGAAGTCTACTTGGTCATGGTGGACGATTTTTTTTTTCTTTTTGTTGTGTTCTTGAATTCAGTTTGCCATAATTTTATTGACTATTTTTGCATCAGTGTTCATGAGGGAGATTGGTCTGTAATTCTCTCTTTGTTGCATTTTTGTGTGGTTTGGGTGGCCTCCTTAATCCTGTGAACTAACTTGAAAAATGGCATCCAGCTAAACAGTAAATGTTTCCAGTGTGTTTTTTACTCATGATTCAAACCAAGGAAAGAACAAAAAAAAGAAACATGCCACTACATGCCAGGATGTTCTGTGAAGTCCCAAGCATAGAAAGAAATGGAATGTGGCAATTGGGCTCAAGTGCCAACCCATACATAGGTCTATGACACCGATGGGTTTAAAATAATATCTCTATTTCTTCTCTGTCAGACTCAAAAAAGGATAAAGGACTTCAGAAGGTTACCATAGGAATTTAGATTCTATGTAAGTCTTTAACATAGCTCTAGACTCTCCACACATTTGTAGCCATCATGGTCTTTGGTATAGCCACTGCCACTGAATTATTCTCTCTGTGACCTCAGTTCCTCCTGAGGAACTCTTCCTTCTATACCCTTCATTCATCCTTCCTGCTCTCTGCAATTGAAAACCACTTTGCATAAAATGCATTTCAATTATCCCATCTTCGTATAATCAATCCTTAAAGACTTTGTCAAATGTTGTGTGATAGCATTTTTATACACATCTGAAGATTGGGAGATAAAACTGTGAAGTGAATTCAATCACGAAAAATAGTAAAGGTTGTTTTTTTCAGTGCTTTCATAAGTGTGCAAGCTTGTGAAGACATATAAGTTTAGGGTCAAGATTATTGGCCTTGCTGTAAACACAATACCAAGATGCAACAATGATACAGATAGGCACAGGACCCTTTTCCTGTTCTCCAGATTTGGTTGAGTTAGCCACCATGTGTCTCTGTTTGCTGATATTTTCTTTTAAAAAATTATCATTACATTTTATTTATTTACTTATCTATTGTGTGCATACCACAGTGCACACATAGAGGGAGAAAACAAATTGTAAGAGTCAATTCAATTCTTTTTTCTGCCACGTGGATCTCAAGAATCACACTCAAATCATTAGGCTTTATGGCAGGCACCTTTATCATCGGAGCCCTTCCACTGGCCCATGGTTTCTGATCTTTAAATTGGGCATAAGTGTTATGGTTTAAGTAAAATGTTGCAGGTCTATCCGAGTGGCTGCAGCGGGCATCGGTTCCCAAGAAAACACCCTCAGATCTCCGAAGTAGCGGCAGGCAGCTGGCAACTGAGAGCAGCCAGTCCCAGGTAGGGATGGCACAGTTCCCCGAGTGGCTGCAGCAGGTCACTACTCCCAAGCAGGGAGCCACATGGTGGGTGAGAGATCTCAATGAGGCAATCAGTCCCACGAGGAGAGACAGAGGAAGGCATGCCACAAGTCTCTAAAGGCAGCTACTCCCAGGCAGGGAGTCACACGGAGGGTGAGAGACAGAGGCATGGATACACACGTCATGCAGAGTGATGTTGTAATATGAGCGGCGGGGCTGCCGGCGGCACCCGCATGGCTTATGCCCCAAAATAATTACATGGAAACTGTATTCTTTTAAACACTGCCTGGCCCATTAGTTCCAGCCTCTTATTGGCTAGCTCTTACATATTGATCTAACCCATTTCTAATATTCTGTGTAGCACCATGAGCTGGCTTACCAGGAAAGATCTTAACCTGCGTCTGTCTGGAGTGGGAGAATCATGGCGACTCCTTGACTAGGCTTCTTTCTCCCAGCATTCTGTCTGTTTACTCCACCCACCTAAGGGCTGGCCAAGGAGGATCTTAACCTGCATCTGTCTGGAGTAGGAGAATCATGGCGACTCCTGACTCGGCTTCTTTCTCCCAGCATTCTGTTCTGTTTACTCCGCCTACCTAATTTTTGTCCTATTAAAGGGGCCAAGGCAGTTTCTTTATTACTTAACCAATGAAACAACAGATAGAAAGATGACCCACCTCCATCAGAGTGAGGTTTAATATTTATTTAGTGGGTTATGGAAGAAAAAGAGGAGAAGGGTAGAAGAGCAGAGAGAGAGACACACACACAGAGAAAGAGAGAGAAACAGAAGGGGAAGGGGAGAAATGGGGAAAAAGGAGAGACAAAAATGGCCTCTTTGAGAGGGAGACAGAAAAGAAAAGGACTGAGGTTGGAAGCTGAAGATCATCTTGCCTTGGCAGATGGGGGGAGTGGGCGTGGCTTATCTCTTAAAGGGACAGAGCATACCATTACATTCCAACCTCTATTTTATAATAAAAAGGTGGGAGTTAAGGCACAACAGATTAAAGGAATTGGGGCAGTGGATTCTCAAGACTGCTTCATGATTTCTTGAGGAGAGAACCTGAGAAAGTTGGATGCTGGTCACATCCTGGCATAGCTGATCTGTTTGTTCCTGTCCAGTATTTGTGGTATGGAAATCTTTGGTGTCTCTGACACTTGTTAAGGTATTGGCAGAATAGAGGACAAAGTAAAGTTAAGGGGAAAAAATGGACTATGAAAGGCATAATGAGAGAAAAAATTGATGACTTGTTTTTGTCCTCACACCCCTATGACTTGCAGGTCTTGTATTTGTATTTTACTAAAATTTTTTTGGTAAGGTTGTTCTTTTAAACTGACAAAACCTCACAGCTGTCAAACTGCATCAGAGATCTTCTCTAGCTACTGAAAAAAAAAATTAGCTCCCCAAAGTTTACTTATCCAGAATCAGGACTATTGTCATAGTAACATATGAGATCATCCCAGAAGCAATATCCTTGAAATCATGGTTTCTTATACTATTTAAATTTTTATATTATACTATATTAAAATATTTTAAAATATCCGTGTGTTATCTCAATTCACACTGTGAACTTTGAAAAACATGAAATGAGCTAACTACTGAGGTCCCTTATAGTTTTCATACTCAGACATGTGACAGATGGAAAGGACAAAGATAAGGAAGACAGAATGCACTCAAGAAGTGTGTTACAATGCACAATTTCTGGTTTGTTTGTTTTTTCAGTTAGTGAACTCAGAATGTTGGAGTAGATATTCCTTGATGGAGGAATCCCTCAAATTTCAAAGTCACTGCTTTGACCAGCCGCAGACAGAAACCATCAGAGACATGAAGGACAAAGTCAATTTTTTGACCAGCCTCACACAGACGCGATGAGAGACACGAAGGACAAAGTCAGCACTTTTGCCAGTTTCAGACAGAGATGCTGAGAGACAGGAAGGACATTGGAAGCTGAGTAATCTTCATCAGTGCACAGGAAGGACAAGGCACATGCTTCAAGCGCTGCCTGGGAAAGAGACAGGCACACCTGACAGGAAAGCTGAGAGCTGCCACAGAGCAAAGCCAGCAGAGCGTAGCACACAAGGACAAAGACAAACAAAACGACTGCTCCTCTGCCTTCTTCCACTAATTTTTTCCACAATTGTCATTTTGTCACTTTAAATTTACTGTCTCAACTGAATCAGAACATCTGGGCAGGCTGTTAATGGCCTTAATAAATCTGGTAAATTAGTTATTTTTCTTACCATTTTTTTCTTCAATGGTTTTATGATCAATTAATTTGTCTCTCTTACAAGAAATACAGTAGGGTCCCAATTTATTCTGTGTAAGCTAATGGAAGCCCAATGGCTCCCCTCACTCAGAAGCTGTTCAACCCTTCCCAAGTTTCATGACTCCCTCAGTCTAGAATGACAACCATTTATAGTGTCTCTAGAACCAAGACAGAAAGAAGACTTCCTCTGAGGGTTGGGTCTTAGAACGGCTTCTCGTGTGGCATACAAGTGCCAGCATTGGAAAAGGCAGGCAGGTGAGAAGGAAGGACAAACATCTCAGCCCAGACATAGTACCAACAACAGAATAAAGTAAGGATCCGCCAAAGTCCAACTTGGTGAACCAATGAGTTTTATTGGGGTTACTTACAGGAGAATGGGCAAAAGATTGCTTACCTGAAAAAAAAAAATGATTAAAGACAACTGCATCACCAAAAATCTCATCTAAGTGTGAGTGACAGCTTATGGGTGCTGAAATTCCAGAGCTTGCATGAAGCTCAAAGGTCAGAAAGTGTCTTTTCCAGGGGTCCTAGCTGCTCTGTTCTTTGTCCCGGTATGTCAGCTGCTTTCTATTTTCTAGACAGCTCAGCTTGTCTTTCTCTCAAGTAGCACAGTTGGTCGCTACCTCTTCTAGACAGCACAGTTGGTCTGAGCTTTTTCCAGGCAGATATGCTGTCCTGAGAGGTTTTTCAACGGTTCCTATATAAACTTGGGGAAGGAGGGGCCTAGTGCATCTGGCCAGTTACAGGGACTTCCTAAATTTTCCACAATGTTTTAAGGAGCCTGACTATAGGAGGAAATATTTCACCTTTTTTTGGAACATCCTGAGCTGTAAGAGGTGACTCTGTTGATGGGATGTGTCAACTGGGAGGAAATTCCTACAGAGGACCATCTTGTTCTGCTCAAAGACTATCAATATGAAAGGCACTGGGAAGGGACAGGTGGATTCTGGGGTCCAGGGTTTCCCTCTCTAAAGTTAGTGCTCCCAATCAACTGAGAATATTAATACTTGTTCCAGACCTCTAAGGAGATCCTGGAATCTTCACAAGTATGATGATCAACATCTTAGTAAGAGGTATGTTTTATTTTTCTGAAGTCTTGAGATATCCATTTCAAAAGTACATGCAGATGGTGTGGGACCTATACATTGGGAGGTCTTGGGAATCATTTCCTGTCACCTCTCTCTGTCCCAGAAACATTCATGAGCCCCAGAGTTGAGGTTTTAGTGAAGAATTCCCTGCGTAGGCTCACATTCTTGAACACTTGGTCCCCAGCCAGTGTCACTACTTGTGAAGGTTGTGGAATCTTTAGGAGGTAGAGCTTCACTGGAAGAGTTGGATTATGGGAAGCAAACATTGAGATTTTATAGCTTAGTCTCAGTCCTTGTCTTTTCTCTGTTTTCCAGTCCACCCAAGGTGAAGGTGCAGAGAACTGAATGAAGTACCAGCCACCCTGCCTTCACCATCATGATCAACCACGCCCCCTCAAACTTCCAGCCAAAACAAAGTCTTCCTCCTGGAAGTTGCTTCTTCTCAGGTGTTTGTCCACAACCACAGGAAAAACAGCAAATAACCCTCAGCAAGAGAATTCATCCTCTGCCCGTACATTCGGCTCTCATGTCACTCAGTTCTCTGGAAGACACTTGATGCTTTTGTATGTAAAGAGGAAACTGGTCCACAGGACAAGGGGAAGTCTTCCCAACTCACTCTTCATGGAAGGTGCTCCTTACTCTTCATCAGCCTCACAGCTTCCTTGCTGCTCACCTCACCATGAGTCCCAGAAAGTAATCATGATTGAAGTACAAACGTTCAATTCTACAAGACTTAACAAAATAAAAAGACAATGACATAATAAAGACTACATACGTGACATCACACAATTTCCAAGATTTTTGGCATGCCATTTGTATTGTCTACACTGCCTTTCTCCCCTGTTCCCTTGCTTGTCAAACTCCTATTCAGCCTCAGTACTCAACTCATGTGTTAGCTTCCTTTATGATGCTTTTATCATCTTGTAACTCTCAGAAGATCCAAAACTGTGAGTTATTCTCATGATACATTCAAATCTCAGTAGATAAACACGTAGAAGGAAGGGTTTTTAGGCTAAAGAGATGGCTCAGCGGTTAAAGGTCTTGTTCTTCCAGGCGACTTCAGTTCAAATCCAGGTACCATGTCAGGTGCCTCCCATTGGTCTCTAACTCCAGCTGCAGGGTACCCAGCACCCATTTCTGACCTAAGCAGGTACACACACACACACACACACACACACACATAGTGAAATAAAACTTTATTTAAAAAGGAAGCTTTGTTGCCAACCTGACTGAGTGGCTTCATAGAGGAGACTGGGTCTCTGCTGCAGTCTCTGTTTGTGTCCCAAGACTTCTGTGAAGGCTGAGAATGTGCAGCCATGTTCACTCCTAGAGGCACATGGCACATCTAAGACAGTATGGGCGAGCATGTCACTCAGCAATACAGAAGACTGTGCAAACATGCACAATTAGAAAATCAAATTACACACCACTTGGGATTTGTAAAGAGAACCATTGTCAATCACAATAAATCTCGTGCAGCCTCAACATGCTCAGGGAATATCCTGCAAGATGTACAGTTGGTATTCATTAGGAGAGGCTGTGTTTTTATACCTGAAAATGATCCTGAGAGTCACACCTTCCTGTCTTACACTCAGACCTCTTGTCAACACTGATAACTAAATACAAAGGCTTCATTTTCTGCCTGTGAATACTAATGAGCCACATTATTGTTTTCAGAGTCACTACAGACTCTTGTGTTGCTTTTTATTTGGTTTGTGCTTTGACAGGAAAAAATTTGCAGCCTTGGCAAAGAGAAGCCTACATCCACCTGTGTGCTAACATTTACCAGCACTAAAGTGAATGAGCAGCATCCCAGGGAAGAGGATGAAGGATCTGTGGGAGGCAGGGCAATGCAACTTCAGCTGACAGGGCTAACTTATGGGAGGGCATGAACAATGTCAGCCCTAATGGGCTAATGCCACCAAAAATCTTTAAGAAGTGCATCAGGATAATAGGAAACACCACAGTGGCTGAGCACCAGAGTGAGATTATAGGATTCCCCCCACAGGTCAGCAGCATCAGGTCCTGCTGTGTTGATATAAAGGCCATGAAGACCAGACTTCCACCTCAGTGGGGAGCACTGTACTCCCAGCTCATCCCTCATAGGCAGGTAATCACCTTTGGCCCCTTTCAAGCTCCTGCTGCTCCTGCTGCTCCTGCTGAAGCTTAAGGTGGAGCCAGGTCCCAAGTTTCCAGTGTGGTGCACTGTGCTGGCTGCTCCATCCCTCTGCAGTCCCAAAGGCCACTTTGCTGATCCAGATGAAAGGTCTCTTCGTAGTCCTGTAATTGGTGGAGCAATGTGACCATAGGCAGCACAGTCCTGGACAGATAAACATGCTGATGTGAAGCACAATAATAAACCTCAGGGTCAGAAATTGGGGTTCAACCTGAAGATTTGAAAAAGCAAAACAGCCAGTCACTGGCTCTTACCCCAACCTCAGTCAGAAATGGTGATCCTGCCTCCAGGAATCTCAGAATGAGACTGTCCTTTGAGATCTGTTTCCTCCCATTTTATATTTCTCTCTAGGGCTGGGATTAAATATGTGCACCACCATCATTAAAGGCATGAACTGCCAGTTTCTATGGTAACTAGTGTGGCTACTGGGATTAAAGGTGTGTGTTATTGTGGCTTCTGAGATTAAAAGATTAATCTGGTCTATAAGGCTGACCAGTGGGACTATTCTACCCTCAGATCTTTATGCAATCTGTATTAAAATACAATTGGAATGGAACTACACTGATGGATAGTCACAAGGAGTGTGGGCTTTAGCAGGAGGAATCCCATCCTGTTTCTATGGAAAGGTTTTTGTTTCCTTATACTGAAAATAGATATTTTGTCATATAATATAACCTGATTATGGTTTCCCCTCCCTCTGCTCCTCATTGGTCCTTTCCACCTCCCCCATCCATCCAGATCTATCCACTTTTTCTCCCTCATTAGTAAACAAACAGGAGCTGGGCAGTTGTGGGACACTATTTTAACCCCAGCATTTGGGAAACAAAATAGGCAGTTCGCTGTGAGTTTTAGGCCAGCCTGGTCTACAGAGTGAGTTACAGGACAGGCTCTAATATTAGAAAGAAACAGTGCCCCCCCCCCAAAAAAAGGAAGAAAAATAAAGAAAACAGGCAGGCCCTGACTACACTGGAGAAGTGAATGTCTGGTCTCCTGGCTGGAGGATCCTTCTCTCTAGTCTCCAGAGACACATCTCATGCCCCACCCCATCCACCAAAGCCCCAGAGAAGTAGTTGCAGCCCCCCACAAGCCCAAACATCCCCTACCACATCTGAGAACACTGGAGTCTAGGCCCTGAATTCACCCAAAGAAGTGAGTGACTGGATTCCTGGAAGGAGGACCCTGCTCACTAAGCCCTAGTCCCACCCCCACCCTCCAAAGCCCCAGAAACTGAGAGAAACATCCCCACACCCACAGCCATCTCCTACCATATTTTCAATCACCTAAGCCTTGGCCCTGCCTATATCTAGAGGAGCAACCACCAGAGGCACAGCCTTGTCTGCCCCTGGAGGAAGAGTGACCACCTGACACACAGGCCTCACCTGCACCAACTGGAGGAAGAGGGATCCCCTCAAGCACCCACTAGAGAAAAAGATGGGTAGACAGCAGTGTAAGAATACACTCAACAACATAGAGAGCAATATGGCACCACCAGAAACTAGTGGTTTTGCACCAAGAAGGCCTAAATATCCCAACACAGATGAAGCAGAAGGAGATGACCTTAAAAATAACTTTATGAAGATGATAGAAGACCATAAAGAGGAAATGAAAAATTCCCTTAAAAAAGTAGAAGAAAAGACAAACAAAAAATTGTAATAAATCAACAAATCCCTAAAAGAAAGGCAAGAAAACGCAAACAAATAAGTGAAGGAAATGGTTGAGGACTTGAAAACTAAAATAGAAGAAATAAAGAAAACACAAACTCAGGGCATTCTAGAAATGGAAAACCTGGGTAAACAATCAAGAACTACAAATACAAGTATGCCCAACAGATTACAAGAAATGGAAGAGAGAATCTCAGACATTGAATATACAATAGAGGAAATAGACTAATCAATCAAAGAAAATGCTAAATCCAACAAATTCTTAACACAAAATATCCAGGAAATCTGGGACACCACGAAAAGACCAAACCTAAGAATAATAGGAATAGAAGAAGGGGGGAGAACTCCAGCTCAAAGGCAGAGAATATATATTCAACAAAATAATAGAAGGAAACTTTCCCAATCTAAAAAGAACATGCCTGTGAATGTACAAACACCTATAGAACTCCAAATAAACTAGATCAAAAAAGTTCTCTCAACACATAATAATCAAAACACTAAATATATAGAATAAAGAAAGAATACTAAGAGCTGCCAAGGAAAAAGGCCAAGTAACGTAAAAAGACAAAACTATCAGAATTACACCTGACTTCTCAATAGAAACCCTGAAAACCAGAAGGCACTGGATAGACATTTTGCAGACAAAAAGAGACTGCAGATGCCAGCCCAGCAAAGCTTTCAATTGCCATAAATGGAGAAAACAAGATATTTTATGACAAAACTATATTTAAACAATACTTATCCACAAATCCAGCCCTACAGAAAACAATAGAAGGAAAACTCTAACACAGGGAAGTTAGTTACACACACAAAAACACACACAATAGATAATCCCACACTAGCCAAACCCAAAGAGGAGAAACACACACACACAGTACCACTACCAGCAACAAGACCAAAAATAACAGGAACTAACAGTCACTGGTCATTAATATCTCTTAATATCAATGGTTTCAATTTACCTATAAAAAGACAGAGGCTAACAAATGGGTATGAAAACAGGATCCATCATTCTGCTTCGTACAAGAAACACACCTCAACTTTAAGGATAGATATTATACCTCAGAGTAAAGGGTTGGGAAAAGATTTTCCAATCAAATGGACCTAAGAAACAAGCTGGTGTAACTATTCTAATATCTTAAAAAGTAAGCTTTCAACTAAAATTAATCAAAAGAGATGAAGAACTTTTCATATTCATCACAGAAAACTGCATATGGAAGAAGTCTCAATTCTGAACATCTGTGCCATAAATACAAGGGCACCCACATTTGTAAAAGAAACATTACTAAAATTTAAGCCACATGTCAAACCCCATACATTAAAAGTGGGAGATGTCAACACGCCATTTTCACCACTGGACAGGACTACCAGACAGAACATTAACAAGGAAATAAGGGGTCTAACAGGTGTTATGACTCAAATGGGTTTAACAGACATTTATAAAACATTCCACCCAAACACAAAAGAATATACCTTCTTCTCAGCACCTCATGGAACCTTCTCAAAAATTGACCACATACTCGGTAACAAACAAACCTCAACAGATGTAACCCACTGTATATATGTTATATATCATGTATATATATATATACATATATATGTATATATATATGATAGATAGATAGATAGATAGATAGATAGATAGATAGATAGATAGATAGATAGATTTTTTTTTAAAGACAGGTTTCTCTGTAACTTTGAGGCCTGTCCTCTCCTGGAACTAGCTCTTGTAGACCAGGCTGTCCACAAACTCATGGGGATCTGCCTGCCTCTGCCTCCCAAGGACTGGGATTAAAGGCGTGCATCATTAGTGCCTATTACCATGACTTAAAGTTAGAATTCAAAAACAACACAAAATTACAAAAGTTCACAAACTCATGGAAATTGAACAAAACTCAACCAAATCACCCTGGGTAAAGGAAGAAATAAAGAAAGAAATAAAAGACTTCCTAGAATTCAATGAAAATAAATAAACAATATATCCAAACTTATGGGACACAATGAAAGCAGTACTAAGAGGAAAGTTCATAGCACTAAGTACCTACATAAAGAACCTTAAAAAACCTCACATCAGCAACTTAATAGCACACATGAAAACTCTAGAACAAAAAGAAGCAAACTAACACAAGAGGAACAGTTGTCAAGAAATAATAAAATCAAGGTCTGAAATCAATAAACTAGAAACAAAGAAAACAATACAAGGAACCAATGAAACAAAGAGTTGGTTCTTCAAGAAAATCAACAAGATAGAAAACCTTTATCCAAACTAACCCAAAGGCAGAGAAAGGATATCTAAATTAACAAAATCGAAAATAAAAAGGGGAACATAGCAACAAACACTGAGGAAATCCAGAGAATAATCAAATCATACTTTAAAAACTTGTACTCAACAAAATTGGACACAAGATTAACTCAAAAAATCCTTTATACAGATGATAAATGGGTTGAGAATGAAATCATTGAAATATCACCCTTTACAATAGCCACAAACAACATAAAATACTAACTGAACAAGTGAAAGACCCGTATGATAAGAATTTTAAGTCTTTAAAGAAAGAAATTGAAAAAGATAGCAGAAAATGGAAAGATCTCCCACACTCTTAGTTAGGAAAGATCAACAGTAAAAATGGCAATCTTACCAAAAGCAATCTACAGATTCAATTCAATCCCCATCAAAATTAGAGCATAATTCTTCACAGACATTGAAAGAACAATACTCAACGTCATATGGAAAACAAAAGACCCATAATAGACAACACAATCCTGTTTAGTAAAGGACCTCTGGAGACATCACAATCTTTGATGTCAAACTCTACTATAAAGCTGCAGTAATAAAAACAGCTTTGAATTGTCACAAAACAGACTGGTGGACCAACAGAATTAAATTGAAGACCCTGATGTTAATCCACATACCTATGAACACCTTATTTTTGACAAAAAAAAAAAAAGCTAAAATTATACAATGGAAAAAAGTAAGCATCTTCAGTAAATAATGCTGCCCTAACTGAATGTCGATAAGTAGAAGAATGAAAATAGATTCATATCTATCCCCTTGCACAAAACTGAAGTCCAGATAGATCAAAGGGCTCAATATAAGTCCAGTCACACTGAACCTCATAGAAGAGAAAGGGGAAGTACACTTGAACACATGAGCACAAGAGATCACATCCTGAATATAAGAACAGTAGCATAGACACTGAAATCAACAATTAAAAAATGGAACCTCCTGAAATGCAGAGATTTCTGTAAGGCAAAGGACACAGTCAACAAGACAAAATGGAAGCTACAGAAAAAGAAAAGGTCTTCACCAACCCCACATCTAGTAGAGGGCTGATCTCCAAAATATACAAAGAACTCTAGAAACTAATCATTAAAATACCAAATAATCCAATTTAAAAATGGGGTACACATCTAAACAGAAAACTCTCAAAAGAGGAATCTCAAATGACTGAAAGACATAAGAAATTGCCCAACATTCTTAGCCACCATGGAAATGAAAACCAAAACAACTCTGAAATACCATCTTACACCTGTCAGAATGGTTAAGATTAAACAAACTAATGATACTTTATGCTGGAAAGGAAGTGGAGTAAGGGAAACAAGTCTCCAATCCTGGTATGTTGTAATAAGAGCGGCGGGCTAAGTTCCTAGCACCCGGCTGCCCGCATGGCTTACTTATGCCCCGAAATAATTACACGGAAACTGTATTCTTTTAAACACTGCCTGGCCCGTTAGTTCCAGCCTCTTATTGGATAGCTCTTACATATTGATCTAACCCATTTCTAATATTCTGTGTAGCACCACAAGCTGGCTTTCCAGGAAAGATCTTAACCTGCGTCTGTCTGGAGTGGGAGAATCATGGCGACTCCCTGACTTGGCTTCTTTCTCCCAGCATTCTGTTCTGTTTACTCCACCCACCTAAGGGTTGGCCTATCAAATGGGCCTAGGCAGTTTCCTTATTAATTAACCAATAAAAGCAACAGATTAATACAAGACCCACCTCCATCACTGGTGGGAGTGCCAACCTGTACAGCCATTTTGAAAATCAGTATGGTGGTTTCTCAAAAAATTGGAAATCAATCTATTTCAAGACCCAGCAATACCATTTCTGGACATACACCCAAAGGATGCACACTCATGCCACAGGACATTTGCTCAACTATGTTCATAGCAGCATTACTTGTAATAGCCAGAACCTAGAAACAACCTAGATGCCCCCTCAACCAAAGAATGGACAATGAAAATGTGGTGCATTTACACAATGGAGCACTATTCAGCAGAAAAAAAAATGACATCTTAAAATTTGCAGGTAAGTGGATGGAACTGGAAAAAAAACATGAGTGAGGTAATTCAGAACCAGAAAGACAAACATGTTATGGACTCACTAAAAAGTGATTATTATACCTAAAGCAAATGATAACCAACCTATAGTCCACAACCCCAGAGAAGGTAGGTAACAAAGAGGACCCTAAGAGAGACATACATGGTTCCCCCTGGGAAAGGGAAATGGACAAGAACTCCAAAGTAAATTGGGAGCATGAGAGGAAGTGGGGAGGTGAGAAGGGGAAGAGCAAGGAGAATATGAGGGATTGGGAAGGTCTAGTTAGGAGAAAGTCAGAGAGGAAGAACAAGGAAAAAGATATCTTGATAAAGGGAGCTATCATGGGATGAGGGAACAACCTGGCACTAGGGAATTTCCCAGGAATCCACAAGGATGACCCCAGCTAAGAATCTTAGTAATAGTAATGATGGTGCCTTAACATGCCTTTCCCCTGTAATCAGATTGATGACCAGACTACCTTGTTATCACAGAACCTTCATTCAGTACTGATGGAAGCAGATGCAGAGATGCACAGCTGAGTAGTGGACCCAGCTTCTGAGTCCAGTTATAGAAAGAGAGGAGCAAAAATATGAGCAAAGGGGTCAAGACCATGATGTGGTATTCACAGAAACTGTTGACCTGAGCTACTGGGAGCTCACTGACTCCAGACTGACAGCTGGGGAACCTGCATAGAACCAAACTAGGCTCTCTGAATGTGGGTAACCCTTGTGTGCCTTGGGCAGTTTGTGGGGATACTGGCAGTGGAACCAGTATTTATTCCTAGTACTTAAACTGGCTTTCTGGAGCCCATTCCCTATGAAGGGATACCTTGCTCAGCCTAGAGAGAGAGGCGATGACCTTGGTCCTGCCTCAAGTGATGTGACAGACATCATTGACTCCCCATGGGAGACCTCACCTTCTCTGAGGAATATATTGGGGCTGGGGTTGGGGAAAATGGGGGAAACAGAAGGAGAGGAGTGCTAGGGAACTAGAATAGATATATCAAACAAAAAAAAGATTGTTTAAAAAAAGATATGTAGCACCAATAATAAAAAACCAGAGATAGATATTGGGTTTCAACCTGAAAACCAGAAAACCAAAGCATCCAAGACTCTAGCAAAGTCTTACCTCTACCATGGTTGGGCGACTGCAGACTAACCAAACTAAGTGGACTAAGCCTCTCTCTCCTCCCATTTTATATTCCCTCTAGTGCTGGCATTAAAGGTGTGACTCCCTAGTACTGGCATTAAGGGTGAGCCTGGATTTGTTTCAGCATTGATCTTGTGTAGCCCAGGGTGGCCTTGAACTCACAGAGATTCAAACGTCTCTGTCTTCCACAACCTGGGCTTAAAGGTGTATGTCACAACTGCCTAACCTCTAGTGGCTTATCTTTCCCTTTATGATCTTTAGGCCTGCTTTATCTATTAAAACAAAAACAAAATATGACTATATTGATAAAATAAAAAACCAGGTTTATAAGGGATAATAATAAAATAAATTATACTAAGATAAAACAAAAACTAACTCATTGTAATTGGACAAAACAAGCAAACAGAAGAGCCTAAGATAAGGTACAGGAATCAGAAACCTACTCATTTCAGTCAGGAATCTCATACAAATTCTAAACTGGAAGCCATATTTACTAAGGACCTGACGCAGACCCAAGCAGGTCCTGTGTATGCTGTCCTAGTCTCTGTGAGATCATTTAAGCTTTGATCATGTTGATTTAGAGGGTCTTCTTTACTTGGTATCCTCCATCCCCTCTGGCTCTTATATTCTTTTCACTTTCTCTTCCACTGGGCTGTGTGGACCCTGAAGGGGAGGGATTTGATAGAGATACCTTGTTTTGGGCTAAGTATTCCAAGGTCTCTCACTACATAACATCTGGCTATGGGTCTCTGAATTTATTCCCATCTGCTACAGGAGGAAGCTTCTCTGATGATGGCTGAGCAAGACACTGATGTGTGAGTATAGCAGAATATCAGTAGGAGCCATTTTACTGTTACTTTTTTTTTTGTTTTGGTTTTACTCTAGGACCCTGGGCTATTTAGTCTCTGGTTCTTGGTCACCCAGGCAGTGTCAGTTATGGGTTCCATCTCGTGGAATGGGCTTTAAGTCAAATCAGGTATTGGTTGGTAACTCTCACAAGCTTTATGCCACTGTTGTCCTGATATAACTTTCAGACAGAATAGCTTGTAGATCAAAGGGTTTGTGGCTGGGTTGGTTTTCACATTTCTTTTTTGGTAGCATGTAGAGTACCTTCCTGTATAAGAAACTTTAGAAATCAGGGGTGAAAGCACCATGTAATCACTTCTCCATGTTCAATGAGTTATATAGGGGTTGTCTTCAGCAATGAGGCCTTGCTGTCAATTTGTGGAAAACAACCTGGAGTATTGGAGACACCTGGGTTGTTTGGGAATTCCAATGGGAACCCTTTAGCCATCAGCTCAATTAGATAAAAACCAATTCACGGTGATTTTTTTTCTAGTTCCATCCATATATCTGTGAATTTCATTTCTTTTAATGGTTGAATAATATTCCATGGTATAAATGTACTATTTTTTTTTTTATTCTTTTTTAATTAAAATTTCCAACTGCTCCCCGTTTCCCATTTCCCTCCCCTCCTCCCACACATTGCCCCCTCCCCCCTCTCCCCTCCCCTATCCCCACTCCTCTTCTCCTCCCCCCAGTCCATTCCCCCTCCCTCTCGCTACTGAAGAGCAGTCCAAATTCCCTGCCCTACAGGAAGACCAAGGTCCTCCCACTTCCATCCAGGCCCAGGAAGGTGAGCATCAAAACAGGCTAAGCTCCCACAAAGCCAGTTCATGTATTAGGATCGAAACCTAGTGCCATTGTCCTTGGCTTCTCATCAGCCTTCATTGTCCGCCATGTTCAGAGAGTCCAGTTTCAACCCATGCTTATTCAGTCCCAGTCCAGCTGGCCTTGGAGAGCTCCCAATAGATCAGTTCCACTGTCACTGTGGGTGGGTGCACGCCTCGTGGTCCTGATTTCCTTGCTCATGTTCTCCCTCCTTCTGCTCTTCATTTGGACCTTAAGAGCTCAGACGGTTGATCCAAATTGGGTCTCTGTCTCTCTCTCGATCCATCGCCAGATGAAAGTTCTCGTGCCATTCTCCTTGGCCTCTCGTCAGCTCTCATTGTCCGCCACATTCCGAGAGTCCGGTTTTATCCCATGTTTTTTTCAGTAGCAGTCCAGCTGACCTTGGTGAGCTCCCAATAGATCGGCCCCACTGTCTCAGTGGTTGGGTGCACCCCTCATGGTCCTGACTTCCTTGTTCATGTTCTCTCTCCTTCTGCTCCTCATTATAACCTTGGGAGCTCAGTCCGGTGCTCCAGTGTGGGTCTCTGGCTCTATCTCCATCCATCGCTAGATGAAGGTTCTATGGCGATATGCAAGATATTCATCAGTAAGATTATAGGATAGGTTCATTTCAGGTTCCCTATCCTCAGGTGCCCCAATGAACTAACTGGGGACATTGCCCTGGGCATCTGGTAGCCATTCCAAGTTCAAGTCTCTTGTCACCCCTTAGGTGGCTCCCTTACCTAAGGTATGAGTTTCCCTGCTCCCCTATCCAACCTTTCTTTATCCCCATTCACCCCGATTCCCCCAGTTCCCCTCATCCTCTCCTTCACACTTTTCTCTCCCCATCACCCCTCATCCCCATCCCACCCCACCCCCAAGATTCCAATTTTTTGCCCATCAGTCATGACTATTTCCCATAGCTGGGAGGATATCTATATGTTTTCCCTTGGGTTTACCCTCTTGTTTAGCTTCTTAGGATCACAAATTATAGACTCAGTGGCCCCTATCCATGGCTAGAAACCAATTATGAGTGAGTACATCCCATGTTCTTCTTTTTGGGTCTGGGTTACCTCACTAAGGATCGTATTTTCTATTTCCATCCATTTGCATGCAAAATTCGAGAAGTCATTGTTTTTTACCGCAGAGTAGTACTCTAATGTGTATATATTCCACACTTTCTTCATCCATTCTTCCATTGAAGGGCATCTAGGTTGCTTCCAGGTTCTGGCTATTACAAATAATGCTGCTATGAACATAGTTGGACAAATGCTTTTGTCATATGATAGGGCATCTCTTGGGTATATTCCCAAGAGTGGTATTGCTGGGTCCAGGGGTAGGTTGATCCCAATTTTTCTGAGAAACCGCCACACTGATTTCCAAAGTGGTTGCACAAGTTTGCAGTCCCACCAGCAATGGATGAGGGTACCCCTTTCTCCACAACCTCTCCAGCAAAGGCTATCCTTGGTGTTTTTGATTTTAGCCATTCTGACAGGTGTAAGATGATATCTCAAAGTTGTTTTGATTTGCATTTCTCTGATCGCTAAGGAGGTTGAGCATGACCTTAAGTATCTTTTGGCCATTTTAACTTCTTCTGTTGAGAATTCTCTGTTCAGTTCAGTGCCCCATTTTTTAATTGGGTTAATTATCCTTTTAAAGTCTAGTTTCTTGAGTTCTTTATATATTTTGGAGATCAGACCTTTGTCTGTTGCGGGGTTGGTGAAGATCTTCTCCCAGTCAGTAGGCTGCCTTTTTGTCTTAATGACAGTGTCCTTTGCTTTACAGAAGCTTCTCAGTTTCAGGAGGTCCCATTTATTCAATGTTGTCCTTAATGTCTGTGCTGCTGGGGTTATACATAGGAAGCGATCTCCAGTGCCCATATGTTGTAGGGTACTTCCCATTTTCTCTTCTATCAGGTTCAGTGTGTTCAGATTGATATTGAGGTCTTTGATCCATTTGGACTTGAGTTTTGTGCATGGTGATAGATATGGGTCTATTTTCATTCTTCTACAGGTTGACATCCAATTGTGCCAGCACCATTTGTTGAAGATGCTTTCTTTCTTCCATTGTATACTTTTAGCTCCTTTATCAAAAATCAGTTGTTCATAGGTTTGTGGGTTAAAATCCGGGTCTTCTATACGATTCCATTGGTCGACTTCTCTGTTTTTATGCCAGTACCACGCTGTTTTCATTACTGTAGCTCTGTAATAGAGTTTGAAGTCAGGGATGGTAATGCCTCCAGAAGTTCCTTTATTGTATAAGATTGTTTTGGCTATCCTGGGTTTTTTGTTTCTCCATATAAAGTTGATTATTGTCCTTTCAAGATCTGTGAAGAATTTTGATGGGATTTTAATGGGGATTGCATTGAATCTATAAATTGCCCTTGGTAGAATTGCCATTTTTACTATGTTGATTCTCCCAATCCAAGAGCAAGGGAGATCCTTCCATTTTCTGGTATCCTCTTCAATTTCTTTCTTCAATGCCTTAAAGTTTTTGTCAAATAGATCTTTCACTTCCTTGGTTAGAGTTACCCCAAGATATTTTATGCTGTTTGTGGCTATCGTGAAAGGTGATGATTCTCTTATTTCTCTCTCTGCTTCCAGATCCTTTGTGTATAAGAGGGCGACTGATTTTTTGGAGTTGATCTTGTATCCTGCCACATTACTAAAGGCGTTTATCAGCTGTAGGAGTTCTTTGGAGGAGTTTTTGGGGTCGCTCATGTACACTATCATATCATCTGCAAATAATGCAAGTTTAACTTCTTCCTTTCCAATTTGAATCCCCTTTATCCCCTTATGTTGTCTTATTGCTATTGCTAAAACTTCGAGAACTATATTGAAGAGGTATGGAGAGAGTGGACAGCCTTGGCGTGTTCCTGATTTTAGTGGGATGGCTTTAAGTTTCTCTCCATTTAATTTGATATTAGCTGTCGGCTTGCTGTATATAGCTTTAATTATATTTAGGTATGACCCTTGTATCCCTAATCTCTCCAAGACTTTTATCATAAAGGGATGTTGAATTTTGTCAAATGCTTTTTCAGCATCTAATGAAACGATCATATGGTTTTTTTCTTTCAGTTTATTTATATGATGGATTACATTGATAGATTTGCGTATGTTAAACCAGCCCTGCATCTCTGGTATGAAGCCTACTTGATCATAATGGATAATTTTTCTAATGTGTTCTTGGATTCGGTTTGCCAGAATTTTGTTGAGGATTTTTGCGTCGATGTTCATGAGTGAGATTGGCCTGTAATTCTCTTTCTTGGTTGTGTCTTTGTGTGGTTTTGGTATCAGAGTTACTGTAGCTTCATAAAAGGAATTTGGCAATGACTCTTCTGTTTCTATATTGTGAAATACATTAAGGAGAATAGGTATTAGGTCTTCTTGGAAGTTCTGGTAGAATTCTGCATTGAAACCATCTGGTCCTGGACTTTTTTTGGAAGGGAGGTTTTTGATAACAGCTTCTAATTCTTCACGACTAACCGGTCTATTTAGGTTGTTCACCTGGTCCTGGTTTAACTTTGGTAAATGGTATTTATCTAAAAAAGCGTCCATTTCTTTTACATTTTCCAGTTTTGTGGCATACAGGCCTTTGTAGTAAGATCTAATGATTCTCTGAATTTCCTCTGTGTCTGTGGTTATGTCTCCCTTTTCATTTCTGATCTTATTAATTTGCAAATTCTCTCTCTGCCGTTTGATTAGTTTGGATAGGGGTTTATCAATCTTGTTGATTTTCTCCAGGAACCAGCTTTTTGATTCATTGATTCTTTCAATTGTTTTCTGTGTCTCTATTTTGTTGATTTCAGCCCTCAGTTTGATTATTTCCAGTCTTCTACCCCTTCTAGGTGAGTCTGCTTCTTTTTTTTCTAGAGCTTTCAGGTGGGCTGTTAAGTCTCCAATGTGTGCTTTCTCTGTTTTCTTTAAGTGGGCAGTTAGTGCTATGAACTTTCCTCTCAGAACTGCTTTCATAGTGTCCCATAGGTTTGAGTATGTTGTTTCTTTATTTTCATTGTCTTCAAGGAAGAGTTTAATTTCTTTCTTTATTTCTTCCTTAATCCAGGAATGGTTCAGTAGTTGACTATTCAGTTTCCATGAGTTTGTAGGCTTTCTGGGGGTAGCATTGTTGCAGAATTCTAGCTTTAATCCATGGTGATCTGATAAGATACAGGTGGTTATTAATATTTTTTTGTAACTGTGGATGTTTGCTTTGTTACCGAGTATGTGGTCGATTTTTGAGAAGGTTCCATGAGCTGCAGAGAAGAAGGTATATTCTTTCCTATTTGGGTGGAATATTCTATAGATGTCTGTTAAGTCCATTTGATTCATTACCTCCATTAATTCTCTTATTTCTCTGTTAGGTTTCTGTCTACTTGACCTGTCCATTGGTGAGAGAGGAGTATTAAAGTCTCCTACTATTAATGTGTGCGGTTTGATGGCTGCCTTGAGTTTTAACAATGTTTCTTTTACGTACGTGGGTGCTTTTATATTAGGGGCATAGATATTCAGGATTGAGACTTCATCCTGATGAATTGTTCCTGTTATGAGTAGAAAATGTCCCTCTCCATCTCTCCTGATTGATTTAAGTTTGAAGTCAACTTTGTTAGAAATTAGTATGGCCACCCCTGCTTGTTTCTTAGGTCCATTTACTTGATAAGCCTTATCCCAACCCTTTATTCTGAGTAGGTGCCTGTCTTTGTGGTTGAGGTGTGTTTCTTGTAAACAGCAGAATGTTGGATCCTGTTTTCGTATCCAATCTCTTAGTCTGTGCCTTTTTATAGGAGAGTTGAGTCCATTGACATTAAGTGATATTAATGACCAGTGGTTGTTAACTCCGGTCATTTTTTTAGTAGTAAATTTTGTGTGTTCCCCTTCTTTGTGTTGCGCTGGTGAAGGGTCTCTAGTTGTCTGAGATATTGTGGTCATTGTTGGACTCCTTGGTTAGTGATTTTCCTTCTATTACTTTCTGTAAGGCTGGATTTGTGGCTACGTATTGTTTAAATTTGTTTTTATCCTGGAAAATTTTGTTTTCTCCATTTATAGTGAACGAAAGCTTGGCTGGGTATAGTAGTCTGGGCTTGCATCCATGGTCTCTTAGTTTCTGCAGTACATCTATCCAGGACCTTCTGGCTTTCATGGTTTCCATAGAGAAGTCAGGTGTAAGTCTGATAGGTTTACCTTTATAAGTAACTTGGCCTTTTTCCTTTGCTGCTCTTAGTATTCTTTCTTTATTCTGTATGCTTTGTGTTTTGATTATTATATGGCGAGAGGATGTTTTTTTTTTGATCCAGCCTATTCGGTGTTCTGTATGCTTCTTGAATCTTCATAGGTATATCTTTCTTTAGGTTGGGAAAGTTTTCTTCTATAATTTTATTAAATATATTTTCTGGACCGTTGAGCTGCGCTTCTTCTCCTTCTTCTATTCCTATTATTCTTAGGTTTGGTCTTTTTATTGTGTCCCATATTTCCTGAATGTTTTGTGATGAGAATTTGTTGGCCTTGCTGTTTTCTTTGATCAGCGTGTTTATTTTCTCTATGGTATCTTCAGAATCTGAGATTCTTTCTTCTATCTCTTGTATTCTGTTGGTTATGCTTGCTTCTGTAGTCTCTATTCGTTTACCTAGATTTTCCCTGTCCAGCTGACCTTCTGTTTGTGTTTTCTTCTTTGCCTCCATTTCAGTTTTTAAGTCTTGAACTGTTTCCATTATCTGTTTGATTGTTTTTCCTTGGTTTCCTAGGGTATCATTCACTGATTTACTCAATTCTTCAAACTTTCTGTTATACTTCTCATCCATTTCTATAAGGGCATTTTTTACATGTTGTTTAAGGGCGTCAATCACTTTCATAAAGTCAATTTTATCTACTTCTTCATGATTAAGGTGTTCATGTCCACCTGTTGGGAGGTCGCTGGGTTCTGGTGGTTTCATATAGTTTTTCAGATTGTTAGGTGAATTCTTGCATTGGCGCCTGCCCATCTCTTTCTCCGAATGCTCCCCTCTGGATCTTCTTTTACCGGATCAGGTCTCCTTGCCTACTGATGTACCTTCCCAGTGATGGCTCTCTGCAGTGCTAGTCTCCTGGTGTTATAGTGATGTCTCTCCTTGCTTGTTGCAGGCAGGCCAGTGAGACAAAGGAGGTCTCGCCTGCCTACTTGCCCTGAGGATTTGCCCGCAGCGCCAGACAGACTGAGCTGGATGGTGTTATGTGCCCAAAGAGGAAAGGGGACAGAAGGAAGAAGGGTTCTGGATGCAAGCTGGGTGGGACAAGAAGAGAGAGGCAGTATGGGGGGGTAGAGCCCCTGCAGGGAGCCCGGGGAGTATAGGGAGGGGGATGAGGGACTTCAGAGTTCCCTGTCCAGGGCTGCTTCCGCCGCCACTGGTCACAAACTCACCGCCCTGCTGTCTCTCCTGGTGCCGAGATCAGATCTCCGTGCAGGTTGGGTAGTTCGTAAACAAAGCACCTACCTTGGTTGGTGCAGGCGGGCCAGTGAGACAAAGGAGGTCTCGCCTGCCTACTTGCCCTGAGGATTTGCCCCCAGCGCCAGACAGACTGAGCTGGATGGTGTTATGTGCCCAAAGAGGAAAGGGGACAGAAGGAAGAAGGGTTCTGGATGCAAGCTGGGTGGGACAAGAAGAGAGAGGCAGTATGGGGGGGTAGAGCCTCTGCAGGGAGCCCGGGGAGTATAGGGAGGGGGATGAGGAACTTCAGAGTTCCCTGTCCAGGGCTGCTTCCGCCGCCACTGGTCACAAACTCACCGCCCTGCTGTCTCTCCTGGTGCCGAGATCAGATCTCCGTGCAGGTTGGGTAGTTCGTAAACAAAGCGCCTACCTTGGTTGGTGCAGGCGGGCCAGTGAGACAAAGGAGGTCTCGCCTGCCTACTTGCCCTGAGGGTTTGCCCCCAGCGCCAGACAGACTGAGCTGGATGGTGTTATGTGCCCAAAGAGGAAAGGGGACAGAAGGAAGAAGGGTTCTGGATGCAAGCTGGGTGGGACAAGAAGAGAGAGGCAGTATGGGGGGGTAGAGCCCCTGCAGGGAGCCCGGGGAGTATAGGGAGGGGATGAGGAACTTCAGAGTTCCCTGTCCAGGACTGCTTCCGCCGCCACTGGTCACAAACTCACCGCCCTGCTGTCTCTCCTGGTGCCGAGATCAGATCTCCGTGCAGGTTGGGTTGTTCGTAAACAAAGCGCCTACCTTGGTTGGTGCAGGCGGGCCAGTGAGACAAAGGAGGTCTCGCCTGCCTACTTGCCCTGAGGGTTTGCCCCCAGCGCCAGACAGACTGAGCTGGATGGTGTTATGTGCCCAACGAGGAAAGGGGACAGAAGGAAGAAGGGTTCTGGATGCAAGCTGGGTGGGACAAGAAGAGAGAGGCAGTATGGGAGGGTAGAGCCCCTGCAGGGAGCCCGGGGAGTATAGGGAGGGGATGAGGAACTTCAGAGTTCCCTGTCCAGGACTGCTTCCGCCGCCACTGGTCACAAACTCACCGCCCTGCTGTCTCTCCTGGTGCCGAGATCAGATCTCCGTGCAGGTTGGGTAGTTCGTAAACAAAGCGCCTACCTTGGTTGGTGCAGGCGGGCCAGTGAGACAAAGGAGGTCTCGCCTGCCTACTTGCCCTGAGGGTTTGCCCCCAGCGCCAGACAGACTGAGCTGGATGGTGTTATGTGCCCAACGAGGAAAGGGGACAGAAGGAAGAAGGGTTCTGGATGCAAGCTGGGTGGGACAAGAAGAGAGAGGCAGTATGGGAGGGTAGAGCCCCTGCAGGGAGCCCGGGGAGTATCAAATGTACTATTTTTTAATACAGTCTTTTGTTGAGGATCATCTAAACTGTTTCCAATTTCTGGCTACTATGAAAAGAGAAGCTATAAATATGGTTGAGCAAGTGTCTCTATGGTAGGATGAAGTGCCCTTTGGGCATATGCCCATGAGTGATATAGCTGGGTCTTGAAGTAGATTGATTCTCATCTTCCTGAGGAGCTACTACACTTATCTCTATAGTGGCTACACAAATTTGCAGTTCCAACTACGATGGGTGAGTGTTCCCCTTCCCACCCTCACCAGCATGAGCTATCATTTGTTTTATTGACCTTAACCTTTATGACAGGTGTAAGATGAAATCTCAAAGTGGTTTTGATTTGTATTTCCTTGATGATTAAGGATATTGAACATTTCTTTAAATATTTCTCAGCCATTTGAATTTCCTCTATCAAGAATTCTCTCTTTATATCTGCTACCTGTATCTCATTTTTTAATTGGATTATTTAATTTCTTGATACCTAATTTTTGTATATTTTGGATATTATCCTTCTATTAGATGTATAGTTGGAATCTTCCTCCCATTCTATTGATGTGGGAGTGTCATATATCAATCTGTTGATTTCATTGGTTAAGTAATAAAGAAACTGCTTGGCCCTCATAGGTTAAAACATAGGTGGGTGGAGTAAACAGAACAGAATGCTGGGAGGAAGAGGAAGTGAGCTCAGACTCAACAGCTCTGCTCTCTGGAGCAGACACCATGCTCCCCTCTCCCCAGCAGACGCAATAAAGCTCCGACCCAGGATGGACGTAGGCTAGAATCTTCCCGGTAAGCACACCACACCTTGGGGTGCTACACACATGAATAGAAATGGGCCAGGCAGTGTTTAAATGAATAGAGTTTGTGTGTCATTATTTTGGGGCATAAGCTAGCCAGGCGGACCAGGAGCTGGGGCGGTAGAAACGCAGCCCGCAGCTCCCACTACATTCTATAGGCTGCCATTTTGTCCAAATGATGGCATCCTTTGCCATGCTGAAGCTTTTCAGTTTCATGAGGTCCCATTTATTAATTGTTGATCTCAATAACTGCACTAACAGTGTTTCCTGTGACTGCATTTAAAGATATTCACCACTTTTGTCTTCTATCAGGTTCACTCTACCTGGTTTTATGTTGAGGTCTTTGTTTCACTTGGACTTGAGTTTTGTGCAGGGGGATAAGTCTGGATCTATTTGCATTCTTCTACAAATAGCCATCCAAACTGACCAACACCTTTTGTTGAAAATGCTGTCTTCAGTTTGACAAAAAGTTTTGAAAAATAATTATGCTAGCAATGGCCTTTTGTAGATAGCTGTAAATGAGACAGAGAACAGTGGCAGGATATAGACTCAATAGTCACTTAGCCCCTCATTACACAGTGACTGTCATAGTTTCTAGCTGTTTAGCTCCTGGCTGCCTTCTCTACAAAGACAGGTAACTGAGAGATATTCCCTCAAATTTGTGGGGTTGGAGATTTTGGCCCGAAGCCAGCACACAGTGCTCAACACCATTGGCACCATTCATTCTACCATCCCACTTCTTTCACTGCGTTTGTATCTATTCAACCATGTTCTTCTTCACACCTCAGTTGTAGCTCACTGTATTCGAAAAAGTAACTTTAAGAACTATGCTAAATTTGGCTTTTGCTTATCTCTCTATAATAATATGAATTCTATAGTCTTGGAGCTTTAAATAGGAAGGTATTTCTTCACAAAAGAAAGCAAAGAGTTGTAGGTAGAAACTGCTCTTTCATTTCCAAACTGCTCAGACCCCAATAATCACACAGAAACTATATTACTTGCAACACTGCTTGATCTATTAGCTTAGGCTTCTTATTAACCAACTCTTACATCTTGAATTAACCCATTTCTATTATTTTGTGTATTGCCACAAGGTTGTGGCTTGCCAGGTAAAGTTCTGGTCTCTGTCTCCTTCTGTAGCTACACAGTACCCCCCAAATATGCCTTCTTTTCTCCTCTATCTCTGCCTAGAATTCCTGCCTTGCTATATCCTACCCTGCTATAGGCCCAAAGCAGCTTCTTTATTAACCAATGGTAGTAAAACATATTCACAGCATACAGAGGGCAATCCCATTTCGCCTCCCCTTTTCTGTCTAAATAAAAAGGAAGGTTTTAATTTAATATAGTAAAATTACATATACAAAGCTGTTATCAAGCAAGAATTACAATTATAATATTTAGTCTATTTGTCTCTGGCAAAAATAAAGAAAATATACTATCATTTATTTTTCTCTTTGTGCGCCTAGTTTTATATCTAATCTATCTTTTATAGTTATAACTATCTTCAACTCCATCAAAGACTCCAGAAGGATATAATATTACCTAAGTAAACAGGAAATGCATTGTAAGCAATTTCCAAAATTCTAGAATTGACAGAGACATCTCACTGATTAGACAATCACCCAAAGTTCTTCTGTAACATTGAGGCACCCATCTTCAGCCTACAGGCTCATAGTGTCCCACAGACTTTTCCATGAAGCAGTAAATTTGAAGTTCTGCCGTGCAATGTGGAAGTTCATCAGTTGCTTTCTTCTGTGTCTTGCAGAATGTCTGGCAGTTTCTTCTGTAAAGCAGGAACCCTGAAATATCATCCCTTATTTTGGAAAGTTTAGCAGTCTTTTTCCTGTAAGTTCTCCATGTCCAGTTCATACAGCATGCCATCAAGCAGTCCATACAAAAGCAGTTTCTTGTGCAAATGGCTAAGCAACTCCATAAGAGCTTCTTTGATGACCATCTTCTTTTTGAAGTAGATTGGTGCTGTCAGGAGCAGACATGTCTCATTGTTGAAAAAAGTCTAAGTTCTCAAAACATTTTAAATGCCATATTCTGTAAGTCTTTGAAAAGTTTTAAGAATACCTATCCACCTGAAATATATCTTTGTACATCTAGAAAACCTAACTAGCATGACTACAAGCTTGACTATTATAGATGATTATCTATTAACCTGTATTTCTTAATGATACATTACATTTTTAAATGAGCTTCACAAACATAATACATTAAGAGCAGAAATATACATATAACAAAATTGACTTTAAATTTGTATCAGTAAATCAAGATCCACACCAATGCAAAGTATTCATCTCTATAACATATCACCCTTTAAATGTAAACAAACATTTATCTAAAAAAATTTTAGGGAATTTGGGCATTGTTCTCTAGACTACTTCCTGCTGATTAGGGGCACTGTTAATGAGATCTTTATAAGGTATCCTGTGTAGTAGGTCCATCTGAGCCAGCAGTCCTGAAGCTGTCATGAATGTTGGACCATCTGGGCCATTGCTTCAGGTGAGTCTCACTTGATCAAACCATATTAGCTGATAATTCTCTATTAGCTTTCTATTCTCTGTGGAAACAAAAGCAGAACCTCATTTCCAAAACATATCCTTAGACCCAAATTTTTAAGTCAACATGTCTTTAATATATCTATACATACATACATAGGTTTAGCTTAGCAGCTCATATAATGAAATGTCCCTCTGTACTTAGCTCATTCAAAGTCAAAAAATTCAAAGAAAACACAATAATAAACATAATCCAGATTTCCTATGTATATTTCATCTTTATGTGGCTTATTTTTCTTTACTACTTTAATCTATGATTGTGCTCTGTCTCTGTAAAGACTTTGTTTTATTTTTTTTAACAACCTACTTCTTTTTATAACTGTCTATACTCTTTTTCTTCTCTCTTTCAAGCCTACATACATTTTTTAAAACATGCTGTGTTTTGTTTAGAGGTCTTTTATGTCTGAATCTGTCCTATTGTATATCTGAAATTCTTTTCTGACAAAGAGCATTTTCAAATGGCAAGCAGTGTGGTCACCACGGCCATGGATACTGGCTCTGCCTCTCTAGGCCTTTTAATATGATGGAAGTAATTCATTGTCACCTTTGGGACCACCTAGAGGGAGCTGTGCTCACCACTTCACTCTAGTAAGCAGTTAGCCCATACTGCCACCAAGTAACTTGCAGCACACTGCCCACAAACCCTGATCAAGTGCTCTGCCTCCTGAAAGATCTAGAGTGCTTGCTGTCAGCATAAATCAGGAAGTTGCAGTTTCTTATGCTGATTCAGGAAGACCTCTCTTAAAGGAGCCACGATGCCCTGCAAACAGAGCCTTGCTGAAAATATACAGGTACCAAGACACTGTACTGAACTCTGTTCTTTTGTGCCTAGAATTTTCTTCCCAAGCTCTCTCAGTTTTTATGTGGATCCAGTTGCCTCACATAGGAGCCATTTTGTAGACAGAGGCTGCTTGTTCACATCCCTGCTGCTCCTACCTGAAATAATTATACAGAAAATATATTAATTATAACACTGTTCAACCAATAGCTTAGTCATCTTTCTAGCTAGCTCTTATATCTTAAATTAACCTATTTCCATTAATCTGTGTATTATCAAGTGGCTGTAGCCTACTGGTAAGGTTCCATCCAGCATCTCTCTCCTTCAGCAGCTACATGACATCTCTCTAACTCCACCTGTTCTCTCTCTCTCTCTCTCTCTCTCTCTCTCTCTCTCTCTCTCTCTCTCTCCAGCATGGCTATATTATGCCCTGCTATAGGCCAAAGCAGCTTTATTCATTACCCAACAAAAGCAACACATATACAGAAGGAGATTCTACATGAAAGGAGGTCATCAAATAGAAAGGAGAAAGAGCCAACAAATTGCTTGAAGCCACCAAGAAGCTTGATGAGAAGACCACAATACAGATGCACAGAGAGACCCAGGCTGCAATGTACTTGGACTTTACATCTATTATCTTGTAAGTATCATAATTAGAGATCTTATAGTACCCCTAATTTATAGATCACCTCGTTGCTCTTCTCAGCACTTATGATAAAATAATTAACACTGCCAAAACAGAGCTTAGCTTCCAGCTATAGGACCAGTGAGTAAGTAAATATGCAAGTGGGTAAAATAAATGTTATAGGAAGAAAAGTAAGCACAATAACACAGGACAGGGAGTTTCAATACTTCAGAGGACTGATATGAGAGAGGGATCAAAGAGGAAGAGGAAGGTTCACCAAAAGATGATATGATATGTGAATGGCAGTATCCAAGATGAGAAAAGGCCTTGCTCCTTATTCCCCAACAACTGATCTCAACGTCACTTAGAATTCCCAGCCAAGAACTTGCAACTATATCCGATCTGAGAATTAAGGAAATGTATTACAAAGAGGAGATCCTATTTTTCTCATTTTCAAATAAAGAGACCACAGCCCATGACAGCAAAAACAGCACCAGAAACATGAGGCAGCTGGACATTTTTGAATAAAGATTGCTTTATTTTTTTTCACAGAGAAAGCACTGAGTCCACCAAATCAAAAATCCCACAGCATTACCTTATAAGAAACTGAACTGCAGCTAATAATCCAAGATTAAATGTCAATAAGAAGTCCACTCACTAGTGTTAAGTATTTCTTTAAGACAAACCTCTCTGCCGACACAAATAATCCCAATCAAACCAAATTAGATTTAATTAAATGATGCCTATGTTTAATAGATGACAATACTCCCAGGTGGCCTCAGAAAAACATGGAAAGGAAAAGAGAGAGAAGGGGGAACGACAGGTAACCCAGAGACCACGTGTTCATCTCTATGGGGCAGTTTAAATAGCCTGTGGGAGGAGTTCATCTGACCTACAGCTGGAGAGCCTGACATTTCTTCTCCCTGGGCACCCTGCTATATGCAGCAACAGTGTTTCTCATGCCCAGGTCAGAGCTGCTTATTACTGCCTTGAACAGAAAGGACAAACTGCATCGAAGGTTCTCTCCAGACTCAGTTTCCTTCATCACTATGACCTGTGAGCTTCTCCACAGTGCCAGCTCTAATATTGTGGCTTTACCGGACACTTCCATCCACAAGTTTACTTATGAGAATGGAGAGGATCAATTCCTCACTTTCATTATCCTGAAATGTCACAGAGACGACCTGCCATCTCAATGACCATAACGACATCTTAGGCTGCAGTGTCTGTCAAGTTTTGATGCAGTCTTCAGACTCATTACTCCATTCTGAAGAGTGGTTTGCAAGCATTTTTCAGGTTTCTCTTTGGTGAGATCTCTGGTCCTGCTGCTGTGATTTGATTCATTAGGCAAGAAACAATGATGTCATTTCTTGTGAGGTCTAATTGGTCTATAGGACTAATTTCACTAAATGATTTTATTACCTGGTGGAATATTGTATCTTTTTGGAAAACTGATAAAATCAGTGAGGCCACCCATCTTCTCAGTGCCGTTCTGCTCTTTGGGTTTCTAATGGCTCTCATTATTTCTTCCCTTGTGATATACTCCTCTAATTTTTCTTTATTGCTCTGTGGCTAGTGGTGCATTGCTATTTTGTAAAGAAATTGTGAAGCTTGTTCTACCCTCAAGGTTTTCATTCTGATTTATATTCATTTTATGAAATGTTACAAAAGCAGAATGAATTTAAACTCTGACAGGTTGAAGCATTCTAAGTCCCTCTTGCTAAAGCTGGAGCTGGTCCAATATTCCATTTAAACAATCAGAAAATAAAGTGAGCAAACATTTCGGTGTCCATTAATCAAATAACCAATGGGTTTACTTTGTCCTAAATAATATGTTTAACCTTCAGACTTTGCAGTGTGACTCACTATGCTTGTTCTTACTGGCTCAATGACATGGATCAATCAAAGTAAAATCCATGCTGCACAAGCCCATCTAATAGTTATTCTTTAATTACATTCTAGTTGCCAATGTGCCCATCTAGGAACTACATTTCCCAGATGTCTTTGCTGCTAAAGAATAGCCCCATGACCCAATGGGAAATCGCTAGGCAAAACTGGGAAGGCCAGGGTTGGCACTTTTGTTCATAGTTTGAGACCGCCCTGGGCAACATAGTAAGACTCCCATGTTTAAAAATAAAGAAAGACAAATAGGTTATAAAACGTTGCTTGTGGAAATGAAAGATCTCCCTTCAGGGATTGGAAAACACACTAAGGTAATTCCCTTAAATTGATCTTTAAACTCTGGGTGCTATATATCTAACTATAGACTTCGTTGATCTTGCTTTTTCAGGAAATAGTACTTAGCATAATTTCAAATACGAAGTCTAGAAAACTGTAATTGCCATCATTTTCAATCCATAAAGGAATAATGGGAAAATGCCAAGGACAGATGTTACAGGGAGTCTACCAGAGATGAGTACTCAGACACAGTTTATAGCCAACTGAAAGTCTTTATTTCAGAAGACTGGAACTACTTTCAGCTATTCAGGACCCACGTGTAGTCAGAGAGTTTAGGACAAGGGATTTGAAAGGCAAAACAATAACAAAGAAAAAGACCCACATCTTGGTATCTCATTTAGCAACTGCAGGGAGGTTTGTGCAAGAAAACAATTTAACAGAAGCTAAGTCAGCAGGGGCATCTTGACCTTGGGTCCTAGAATAGAATTGGGTGATTTCCCATAGGATTCTCCATCAAGGAGATCAAATCCTTGTTAAACCAGACATGGCCTCAGCAAGAATACAAGATGGAGGAACACTGCCTTGCCCTGCCTTGCCTGTCACACAGATATGCAATCCTTATGCCTCAGCCCTCCAAGCTACTATTGGCATATCTGACAGTGTGCGGTTTAGAACTGGTTTCTTAACTTCAGTTTTGGATCTTGTATCATCAGTAAGCAATATAACTTCTGCATGTTGAGCCATTAATATGGAGCATGACAATAATTGATTTTAAATAATAGACCAATCTGTATGGAAAGAATCCTCTTTTAAAGATTTAAAAAATTAATTTTATTAGTTTTGTATTGTTTTGTTTTGTTTTTATATTGTGTTGGGGGGCGCATGCTACAGTGAAGATCAAAGGTCAACTTCCAGAAATCGGCTCTTTCTTTCCACTGAGTCGTAGGTCCTCAGACTGGCATTGTAAGTACTTTTAAGGGCTTAGCCATTTTGTTGGCCCTGATGTAAGAATCTTAGCATGTTCCCACAAGCCCCATATCTCTTGACTATGGTGAAAGCACATGGCTTGCCTTTAATAGATACAGCACACAAAGATGAATGACTATGAGATTATATGACCACGAGTTACAGCCACATGATTGCAGCTCCTGTCTTTTTGGAGTCTCTCTCTTAGTTTGAAGAAACAAGGGACGTAAGGCAAGGTGGTGCTGCCAGCTTCTAGCAGCTGAAAGCAACTTGAAACCACCAACCAGTAAGTGTCTGATACTCACAGTCCCACAGCCACACAGAGCTACCAACACTCTGAATGAAGTTACAGGAAGATTATCCCAGAGGAATCTGTAGCCCCGGGGACACTGCTTGTTGTCACTGACCTGCACAAATCTTGTCTTTTAGACCTGGGATCTGAGGACCTGATATAATCGGGTAGACTACAGTCTAATGCTGTAGACAATCTTCTTACAGTTGAATGCATGTACCAAAGAAAGCAATGAGCCAAGGAAAGTCGTTTGAGTTTAAAAAAAAAAAATGATCAGAAAAACATATCAGTAAGCATATTACAAACATCAATGGAGCAGCCCTTTCCCAGAACCCTGCCAGGACAGAGCAATCCAAACACAGTTGCCCTGCACACACCTGGGAAATCATGAAAGCAAGGCAGAAGGGCACATCCAGACCCAGGGCACACAGACCAGACGGGGCTCTACAGTCGTGTTCCAACATCCAACAAGAAGGAACATGCCCCACAAATTAGATGGCAATGTTTAACACAGGAGTCATGAAATCACATGCAAGAGCAATCCAGCAAACCAAATGCACCTGAGAAAAAGGTCCTCTCACACTTCCCCAAGGCATTGTTCACCATGGGTCATACTTTTGACTTGATCCCAACAGCCTTTAGCTTTGCTCCATGTAAGCTGAAGACCTATGGATCTGGGCCTTCACCTGTGACCTGAACAATCTGTGGGTTAATAATAACACAGGTTATTTCAAGATGCTAATTCTGCAGCAATTTCATCATATAATGTTGGATATCTAATTTACTGCTCTTCCACTCCTGGGTTCATCTTCTTACAATATTTCTGAAGCCAGTTTGTTCCTTTTTTGTTGAAGATTTTCTTGCCCCTTTTCTGGTGACACTGAGTGTGGTGTCTGGGTTGAAACAGTTGTCAGGGTGGTGCTGGCCTCAGAGACCGAGTCAGGAAGTTTTTCTATTTTTCTGGAAGAACTTTATTAATTCTTTGGGGGTGGGTGTATTTATGTTTTTATTGATTAATATGTTTTTATTAATTTATATCACAACTACAGTTTCCCCTCCCCACCCATTGTAAAATTTTTACTCTTTCAGCTTTTGGGGGGGCCACCAACCAGCTGACAAATAAATTACACATTGTGGCTTATTCTCAGTTAGGAATGCCCAGCCTTAACTTGGTTTGTCAGCTTTTCTTAAATTATCCCCCCTCCCTTCTGCCTCTTAGCTTTTTCCTTTTCTTGTTTCTGTGTATCTTATTTTCACTTTTAGTCCATGGCTGGCTGGGTGGCTCAGTAACTGGCCCCTGATGTCCTCCTCCCCTTGTTCTCTCATTGATCCTCCCTCTCTCTCCATATTTCTCCTCCTATTTATACTCTCTGCCTGCCAGCCCCGCCTGTCCTTGCTCCTGCCTCACTATTGTTCATTCAGCCCGTTATCAGACCATCAGTTGTTTTAGACAGGCAAAGAATCACAGCTTCACAGACTTAAACAAAGGTAACATAAACAGAACTAGCACACTTTAAAATAATATTCCCCACCATTTCCCCTTTTAGTCTTTCTAAACAAAAATAAGAAGTTTTGAATTTAACATAGTAAGACTGTATACAATAAGAACAATTATCAAGTAAAGATTGCATCCATAATGTACTGAATTTCATTTTATTTGTGTCTAGTAAATTTAAAGAAAATACTCCATAATCTGTCCTATCTTAGTAAGTCCAAAATTTTATACCTACCTTACTTTCTATAATGTATAAGAAAAACTACAATCATAACTATCTAGTCTTTAATTCCATCAAAGATACCAGAAGAATATAATATTATTTAAACAAAAAGTGCATTGCAAATGACTTCCAAAACCTTTAGAAATGACAGAGATATCTGACTGTCTGGACAATCATCCGAAGTTCCTCTGCAATGTTGGGGTATCAATCTTCAGCCTACAGGCCAAGAGTATCTGACAGACTTTTCAATAAAACAGGAAATTTGCAAAACTGACCCACCCTATATTGGCAAAATCTGTCAGTTACTTACTTCTGTGTCCTACAGAATGACTGGCAGCTTCTTCTGTGAAGCAGGAAACCTGAATGATCATCCTGGTTATCATGGTAACTGCAGCCTCATAATAAGAGTTTGGCAATGACTCTTTTTATTGTTTGGAACAAATGTTATGGTTTTCTGTCTCTTTAAAAGACAAGCCACGTCCACTCCCTCCCCCATCCGCTGAGGCAGGCTGATCTTCAGCTTCTGGCCTGAGCTCGCTCTCTTTTCCATCTTCCTCTCAGAGAGGCAGCTTCTCTTCTGCCTCTCTCCCCACTTCTCTGCTTCCCCCTTCTCTGTCTCTCCTCTCTCTCTCTCTCTCTCTCTCTCTCTCTCTCTCTCTCTCTCTCCCCCCCCTTCACTCTTTCCCCTCCACAACCCCCTGAATAAACATTCAACCTCACTCTGCAAGTAGTGTCTATCCACCTCTCTGTCTCCTGCCCGCCTGCCATGTGTCTCCCTGCATGGGACCAGCCATTGCTCAGGGACCAGCAGCCATCTCTGCCTGGGACTGGCTGCTCCCAGGGCCCACTGCCTGCAGCCACATGGCCCACCACCACCATTTGGGACTTATAGCATTCCTGCTGCCTACTGCCATTGGGGATCTTGCAGCATTTTTTAAAAAAGAATATTAATGTGAGTCTCTGAATTTGTGTTTATCTAGGTGCTGGTTCGGTTATATTCCATAAAATGTTACATTTTCATTTTAATTTAGCATATATTTTATAATTCCTATGGTCTCTTCTTTGATTGATGGATTGTTTAAAATGAAATTTAAGTTTGTAAATATTTTTGGATTTCACTTAAGTGGTAAATGAGGGGTCAGCTATTGTATCTAAGTATCTTGGATCAGCAAATATTTCACCCCTCAATGATAGATCCCTGTGCGTTTGGGTTAAAATTGAGACAGTAAGTCTGGAAACCTGATTTGGTCAGTAAAGTGCTTCCTGCGTAAGCATGAAAGAGCTGTATTTGGATCCCAGCCATCTGTCAATGTGACACAGTGGACTGAGTAGGAGGGACCCTGAGCCACAGTGGGGCAGGGTTTTTTATCATAGTGGAGGTTGGGCAAGGGGTTTTCCAGGGTTCAGGACCCTGATTGGCTGACATTTGTCTAGGGATGTTGGCAAAGAGGGAAATAGGTGAGTCCTGGCCTCAGGGACACCTGGCCGTCTAATCTTATATAGTGGTTGGAATATCAGGCACTTCCCTTTAGATGCTGACCCTTCCTGGGTGGTGTCAGCTCACCTTTCCCTGGAACCCAGTGATGCCTGCCAGTAAACTCAAACTCAGGTCTACTTCTTGCCTGGTTTTTATTGTATCATGGCAGCAGTTCTAGGTCACAAATTATGGGAGCTTCTCTATGCCTTTTCCTTTGGGGAATTTAGTACAAACTTAGAAGAATGAAAATGTGTACAATTGCAGCCTCTTTAAACAAAATAATTCTTCTGGAAAATAGTCCCTGCCACTGTGGAACCATGATGACTCAATGCACAGGAATCCCACTGTGCCTGACTGATTACACCAAGAAGAGAAATGTTAGAGATTTTCTAACTGGACACATCTGACCCCAAGCATGAAATGCACACAATCCAGATCCAGAGCCTGAGGCCATTAAGTGCAAAAGTTAATAAGTATAGAAGAAAGAGAATGGTGTGGTAAGATGGAAGAAGTGAGACATTAGGACCTTCCCTTTAGAAAGCACAAGAGGGAACAGGCAGGTGTAGTCAGACAAGACACAAAGGGATGCAATTAGGGAACACCTCAATGCAAATGCTGCATTGAGTCCCCTGAGGAATGAAAACTGCTCTTACACTGTTTGGTGTCTGGTCCCCAGAAGTCCTTGTATCAAGGTCAGGCATTTGGATAAGGATTTCCATTCCCTCAGGGGCTTCAGCAAAGTTCCTGTTTGCTAAAAGCAGTCATTCTCCTTGTCTCTGCTGGAGGAGCTGTGGTCCTTCCTTTGGCATAAATGTGCCTGGAGGAGTTATTGAACTTTTGAGAATAAGAGGTGTTTGGATACCCACTGAACATACTGCTTTTGTTTCATGAAAAATGTAATGAAGTTAATGGCCACTTTTTTTTTTTTTCTGAATCACTGAGTCTGTTCTCAGTCTTGCTTGTGGCTAAACCACTGTACTTAAAGTGTAAAAGGTTCAGTCCTTTGTCAACATAATGGCAGATTGTGGCAGTCTTCTGCTCCCCCTCACTGACTCTACACCTCTTCTTTGGGACCTGAACCATGCTGGAGCGAGACTACAGCAGGTTAGCACCTGAACAAGGACCTGAGGAGGTAAGCCCCCATTTGTGCTGTGGATAGAACTTCATCATGGATAGTGCAGTCTGTTATGATTTCAGCCACAAATAGGCTGACACTTCTAGGTTCTAGGGAGATACATGTGCAGACAAGCCCTCAGGCAGAAGTGCCTAATGGCCCCAGGACCCTCCGTGACCCATGTGCTTCTGTGGTTGCATCATCCACATATGGCTCAGCTAAGCCCTTGTGCACATGTGTGAGCTTCATTATCTGCATATGATGCAGCCACGTCACCCCTCTGTATGCATGTGCATGTGCTAGGCAGCCCTTAAAAGCTGAACCCACTGTAATGGTAAAAGTAAAATGCTGCAGGTCGCCAAGTGGCAGCAGTGGGCAACAGGTCCCAAGAGCAGCCAGTCCCAGGTAGAGACAGCACAGTTCCCTGAGTGGCTGCAGCAGGCCACGAGTCCCAGGCAGGGAGCCATGTAGTGGGTGAGAGACCTCAATGGGGCAGCCAGTCTCGCAAGGAGACACAGTCAGACGGGGCATGCCATGAGACCACGCCACAGGTCTCCAAAAATGGCTGGTCTCTGGCAGGGAGTCTCACAGTGGGCAAGAGACAGAGACATGGATAGGCACACCATGCAGAATGAGGTTAGATATTCATTTAGTGGGTTATGGAAGGAAAGGGGAGACGAGGAGAAGAGCAGAAAGAGAGAGAAACGGAGGGGGAAAGGGGAGAAATGGGGAGAGACTGAAGCTGCCTCTTGGAAAGGGAGATGGAAAAGGGAAGAGAGCGAGGAAGGGAGTGGGTAGGGCTTATATCTTAAAGGGACAGGACAGATCATCACACCTACCATCTTCAGCTCTCTCTCTCTCTCTCTCTCTCTCTCTCTCTCTGCACACCAGTCTTCACCAGGCCTGTACACACCCCCACTAATAAACTCCTAAGCCAGTTTGTTGTATGTTCTGTATTTCTGTTTCACTTGCATCAGGTAATTTCACAGTCCCCTTAGCATGAAAGTCTAAGGAAGAGTAATGTGAAAAGTAAGAACATATATCTGAGAAGTTCTGGGCCATAAGAAGTCTAAGGAAAGAATCCTCACTTTTTGGCTGGGAATTGAATGGATCCCCTTTAGATGCCATCACTCCCAGAGAGCAGGAAATAAAAAAATATAACTTATCAAAATTAAATGAAGACCAGATAAGCAAATTAAATAGACCTATAACTGAAAGAAAGAAAGAAAGAAAGAAAGAAAGAAAGAAAGAAAGAAAGAAAGAAAGAAAGAAAAATATGGTCATCAAAAGTCTCCCAACCAAAAAAAGCCCAGGACCAGATGATTTCAGCTCAGAATTGTACAAGATTTTCAAAGAACTAATACCAATACTCTTCAAATTGTTCCTTACAATAGAAACAGAAGAACATTAGCAAACTCTTTTTATGAGGCTACAATTACCTTGATACCCAAACCACACAAAGACATTACTAAGAAAGAGAACTACAGACCAGTCTCACTCAGGAACATTGGTACAAAAATACTAATAAAATATTGGCAAACCAAATCCAGGAACACATCAGTAAAATCATCTACCATGATCAAGTCAGCTTAATCCCAGAGATGTAGAGATTCTTCAACATACAAAAATCTGTCAATGTAATCCAACATATAAACAAACTGGAAAAAACACATGATCATCTCATTAGATGCTAAAAAAGCCTGTGACAAAATACAGCATCCCTTCATGATAAAGGTCTTGGAGAAAGCAGGAATATAAGGAACATACCTAAACACAATAAAGGCAATATTCAGCAAGCCAACATCAAACTAAATGGAGAGCAACTCAAAGTGATCTCACTGAAATCAGGAACAAGATAAGGTTGTCCACCCTCTCTATATCTATTCAATATAGTACTTGAGGTTCTAGCTAGAGAAATAAGATAACAAAAGGAGATCAAGGGGATACAAATCAGAAAAATAAAAAGTCAAACTCTCACTATTTGCTGATGATGTGATAGTTTGCATAAGCATTCCCAAAAATTCCCAAGGAACTTCTGCTACTCATAAACACCTTCAGTAATGTAACAGGATATAAGATTAACTTGAAAAAAAATCAGTATTCCTCTTTTACACAGATGATAAATAAGCTGAGAAAGAAATCAAAGAAAAAAATCATCCTTCACAATAGCCACAAATAACATAAAATATCTTGGAGTAACTCTACAAAGAAGTGGAAGACCTATATGACAAGAACTTTAAATCTTTGAAGAAATAAATTGAAGAAGACACCAGAAATGGAAAGTTTTCCCATGCTCTTGAGTAGGTAGAATTAACAAAGTAAATAGCAATCTTACCAAAAGCAATCTACAGATTCAATGTGATGCCCATCAAAATTCCAGGAAAATTATTCACAGACCTCAAAAGAACAATACTCAACTTCACATGGAAAAGTAAAAAACCCAGGATAGCCAAAACAATCTTTACAATAAAAGAACTTCTAGAGGCATCACAATCCCTGACTTCAAACTCTACTACAGAGCTACAGTACTGAAAACAGCCTGGTATTGGCATAAAAACAGATAGGAGGACCAATGGAACTAAATCCATAATGGGTGTTTATATCTACAGTTTCACTGGTGGGGAAGCAGGAGCATAAGACAGTGATGTGATTTGTTAGCTATGAAATCCAAGCCTTTGAGGCCTTCAGTTCTTGTGCTATTAGAGTAAAATGCCATGTTGAGAAATGCACCAAGTGTCTACAGAGGCTTCCTGGTGAGCCATAATATGGTTCTGTTTTGTGTGATCTCCATTTGGGATGTGGAGGGAGTTTGACAGGACCCCAATACTCTTCTATCCAGGGTAAATAGCGAGATATTACCTGCCTGTCTGGTTCTATTTTGTTGGAAAATTTTGTCTGTCTGATGTGTCTGTAAGTTTGGTTGCAAGCCTCCAGCTGTTACAGAAATGTGTCTAACATTTTCACTGTCTCTGCTACTGCCAGCCACCAAGCTCCACTGCTCCCATAGCTGTTTTTATTGGTTAAAGCTCAGAATTTATCTCTGAACCACTGGACACTGGATACACATTAGCAGGAGTTCAGATGTCTATTTGGTTTGGATAATATTAAAGTTGTTTTATGCTATTCTATTTTATTGGAAAGCTGGTCCTAGAGTTACCACAGTGTCAGGAGCCGTGTCCCCCCAAAATTTACAGGAAGCACCGCCGCGAGAAGTTTTTGCAGAGGGCTTCACTTCTCAATTGTATTGAGAATAGTTTTATTGACCAAGCCTATCCCACACCCAAATTAACTGTTAATAGAGAGCCTCTGTTAAGGGAACCTGCCTCACATTCCAAACTATCTAGGCAACTAGGTGTGTCACCTTGTGACTTCCCGACCAAGGAATCGTGACCTCTTGGTTTACGTAACGGGCGTGGACCACGTGGCAAGACCCCGTGCCCCAGCCCCCAAGCTCCCCATTCAGGGGCTATATAAGCTGTAACCATGACCCTAATAAACGGAGGCTTCGACAAATCTGCCTAGCCTCCTTCCTTCTCATCAGCCTATGTCTTTCAGGTGGTGCCTCTCCGTGACCCTGGAATAACTGGCCAGCCAGGCGGGTTACAAACCCTAGACAGAGTAACCCGTCGAGGCGGCTACAGTGGCGCCCGAACAGGGACTCGGAGCACGGTTAACTTCCCGGACGACGACGCGCAGTCCCGGGACAACAAGAAATAGAAGATTCTGCAGCTGTAGAACTCGGACAGATCTGCAGGATAAGGTAGGCGCAGGTTCGCTGTCGTCCCATAAGACATGGGCCATTCGCTTTCAAAGGAAGAGAAATTCATAAAGGAATTTAAACAATCACTCAGGGTGAGAGGAGTAAGAGTAAAAAAATGAGATTTAGTTGCATTTTTTTGTTTTATAGATAAAATATGCCTCTGGTTAGTTTTAACAGGCCCAGAAATACACCCTATTCTCCGCGTCTTCCTTAGTTTCCAAAAAGGACTCCGCAGCCACAGCCCTATGCTCTAACCGCTCCCGATAACATGCCTTTGATTCAGAAATTGTTCAATACAAAGCCGCTCTTAAAGCGCAAATATAAGGTCTCAAACAAGTTCTTACATTGCAGCATAAACTCTCAGACCTCTCCTCTCAGATTCGGGACTTACAATTCACTATGGAAAAAGGCATGATTTTAGACAAACGGGCAAACGGAGCTAGACAAGCGAAAGCTGCTGAGCTCCACCCTAACTCCACAGAAGACACCCTAGGGCTAGAGAGCCTGTGTCTTAGCCTCCTGCCATGTGGAGCTGAGGCAGCCAGACAGGTTGGCTGTAAGGAGGTCTGGACTCAGAAAGTTACAGCTTCAGGACAATAAAAGGAGATAAATGTGCTTCTTTTCCATTCTAAAATTTTGCTTCTTGGTCAAAAATCTTTAGTTTGTAGGCATATAAATTTATATCTAAGGTAGATTAATTTCAGTACTGTGGTTCTGTAAAAAAGTTTTAAAATCAAAGACTGTGATACATTCAGAGGATTTTTAAAATTGTTTAGGATATCCTGAATTTTTATTTCTTTCTTATAAAGTTAAGGATTGTTCTTTCGAGTTCTGTGAAAAGTTTTGCTATAATTTTAATGTGCATTTGCATTAATTTTGTATGTGAGTTCTGTGAGAAATGTTGCTATAATTTTTAATGAACATTTGCACTGAATCTGTAGACTGCTTTCAGTGAAATTGTCATTTTTGCTGCGTTTTCTTCTACTTTCCCAAGAAAATGGGAGATCTTTATTTTCTAATGTCTTACATTTTTTCTTAAAAGAGTTAAAGTTCTTATCATACAAGTTTTTTCATTTGTACGCCCACTCTTGGGTGGGAGTTGTATTGTCTCAGCTTGTGTTCCTTTCCTGCTGCCTGGTGTTGCTTGAGGGTAAACTGCTGAGACTCAGGCCTCGGGCCTCTCACTAAATTTATCGAGGGCCAGAGTTATACTCTAACAAATGATAATGGTTAAAAATAAAAAAAACATTTTCGCCTTCACAGGCAGAGGAAACAGGACCCAAAAACTTCTATCCTGCTTGCTTGGAGTTACTCCAAGATATTATGTGGTATTCATGGATATTTAAAAGGATGATGTCTCATTTATCCTAGGTGTAAAAGAGATACACTTGGATTATTTTCAGAAGTCTGGCTATGATAAAGTAGTTCTGCTATAAACATAGCTGAGCACATGTTTTTATGGTTAAAAAACTTTTATATTTAGCCCCAACAGGGGTATTGATAAGTTTTAAGGTAGATATTTGCCTAATTTTGAAAAATGGCCGTAATGAGGGACTCCCAATGCTGGGGAGACTCTCACTCAGGTCTCGGGAGGGCACGGCCCCCCCAATGACTTGCAGGAGACCATCCTTGCTGCAATCGCACGAGGCTCGTGACCCACGTGGGGGAAAAGTTTGGCCTCTAGTGACCTGTAGAGGAAATTTTTGGAAAAGAGACCACAGCCCTATGGTCCAGGAGGGTCATAAAAATTCCAAAAATCCAATGATGGTCGCAGGGGGACAGCTCCCTGCCTCTCGGGACCACTCCCAGGTTCCTAGAGCAGTGTGATGATAATCACAGGAGGAAAATTCCTTGTTTTTTGGGATTGTTTATCAGGATTGCAGTCTGGTTTTGTCTTCAGCTGGTTCCTAGGGCAGGGTCGCTGAACAGACTAGCCCTAGATTTTTGATTCTTTTCTTCCTGCTGGGGAAGTCTGGATTTATCCAGGTTTTTCAATACTGTGTATGATCCAAAAGTGACTGTCAGTTTACACTTCCAACGCCAGTATGCACTTCCAGCAAGAAGTTTTTTCTTTACCCACATTTTCTTCAGCATAAATTGTTAATAATAATTTTTAATCTTGGTCATTTTTACAAGGATAAAATAAAATTTCAGAGTTTTAATTTACATTTCTCTGATGGCTAAAGGATGTTATGTTTGAGCATTTTTTTAAACTGTCTCTCAGTCATTTTTAGGTTTGTCTGTTGAGAGTTTTCAGTTTAGGTCTGTATCAAATGTTTTTATTGGATTAAATTTTTTAATAACTAATTTCCTGAGTTCTTCATATATTTTTAAAATGGGTTTATGATAAGTAAGGATCTTTTCCCACTCTATAGTCTTGTTATACAAAAGTTTCTCAGTTCAGGAGATATAATTTATGGTTTCTCCAAATGTTTGTGCCACTGAGGCTGTGTTTAAGATGTGGCAAAGTGTACTTCAAAAATTTTTTCTCTATGAGGTTCGACAAAATTTTTATATGCTGAGGCCTTTGGCTCATTTAAACTTAAGTTTGTACATGGAGATGGATATGGATCTATTTTTATTCTTCTACATGGTGGTGTCTAATGAGGCCAAAATCATTAGTTAAAATACTTTCTTTTTTCATTTTCCTATCTGCGGGTCAGACTTGCAACTTAAGAGAATAGCTTATAAGCTTTTAGATATTCAATGGTTAAAGCTCTAGTTATAATATTCTTATGGGAGACCTTGAGCCGCTAGGTAAAATTCTTACAAAAAACAGTTTCCAATAGAGAGCTTAGAAAGCTGCCAAGCAGGTACTCAAACAGGTAAAATATAAACCAACAGGTACAGTATATTAATTATAATACAGCTATGGCAAGTGTGTATATTAAATATAAAACTTGTTCTACAACAGTTTTATAAAATATGCTGTTTATTGCTAAACCTTCCCAGTTTTGTCAGTTAAGATATGAAATTCTTAATTTAGAACAGTAGCCTGTCTAGTACAAAAGGGCAGGATAAAATCTGGGAGATGGTTTAACAGAATATTGACTATGATCAATGTTTCTTATACAAAACAATAGATTCATTGATAATTTTAAGATTGATTCCTGGACAATTGCCTTTGCTCAATTCAAAGGCCAAAACAATAATCTTTTCCCAGATGATCATTGCTACAATACACACCTGTATTTTGCTAATGTTATAGCTAAAAATCCCTTAAAGGATTTTATGCTAAATTTTACAAATGGCTCTTCCAAGGAAGAACTGCACATATGGCTAATAATTAATAAAAAGAAATTATGGAGCGTACCAAGGCTCCTTGAAAGCAACTTAACAGTTGCACAAAGCAACTTATAACAGTTGCACACAGATCCTGATGCAAACGGATCTAGCATGATGACACCAAGCTAACCTTTACTAAGGCAAGGTAAAAAGGCCCTTGCAATGCATTATAAAAAAACCCGACCTATATATATTTGGGGTCGAGGAGATGTTTATGCTTTTTTCACAGAAAGAAAATATAAAAGCTAAACCTGATGTCGTGGCTGCAGACACCCCACAGAGGACTTCCCGGAGGAGATTGGAGAGGAATGCTTGGTCCGGTCGGTCTTCTCTGCCCCCAAAGAGGAGTGCCTGATAACAAAACCTGCTATGCCACTCTGCAGGATGTCATGATGCCTCTAGAGTCCAGGGAGACCCGGCCTGAGATAATTGCCAGGGTGTGCTTCAGATAGCTGACTACAGCTCACCTCACCCAGGAAGCCCACCTGCCCTGAAGCACAAATGCTAAGCTGCTTCTGCAGTCTGCATTCTGTTTGCTTTGCAGCTGAGGTGTAGACTATAAACATTTGACTGTTTTAAACTTTGGGACACAAAAAACTCATTTTAATTAAAATACTAACCCCTCTTTACTTAAGAAGGGGGAAGATTGGGGTTCTGACTATTGTTCAGAGACTGGAACTGGTGGTATTTGATAACAAAATGTCTGTCATTGTATGTATGTACTCTTACTGGAATTGACCTAATGATATTTGTAACTGCTTATAGATGTTGGAAAAGGTTTGACACATGCTGTAAAGTGTTTAGGTTTAATGCATATGTTAAAAATTTTAGATTTTGATCCCTTTACACTGCCCTTATTGTTGGCAGGCAGTACTCATAATCTTATTGTGGAGTAGGCATTTAGGAAGGAGGATACCTTAGGCCAGACTAAAGGTGAATACTGGGTTTGGAAAACGCCCTTTCTTCTTGTCTGGAAGATGGAGCTATTGGTGCCAAAAGTATATCATTATATCTTTTATTTGAGGAGCTCCTCATAGTTTTTTCATTAATGATAGATACAGGGGCCCAATGACGGGAGTTAGTGTGGACCCTCGCCTGAACAGCACACCATACAGAGGTTGTAAAAACCGGCTCAACAAGGCATGGTGCCAGGCACGAGGATCGCCCTCCACATGGCCTAAGACAGGGTGCCCTGTGGTCAAAGATCTGCTTACTTTAGGTCTTGCTAGATACCTTTTATTTGAGGAGCTCCAGGGACGGGCAACTTATGGCAGGACATCCCCCAACCTAAGACAGGGTCCTGGGAACCCGAGGACGGGTAAGGGGGAAAAAAGACCTGGTCCCCACTCGACGTAAGACTCATAAGGCACCCCTCTGTTCCCAGGAGAGGTAAATTGCTCCACCATCCGGGAGGAGGGTCCCCTCCTTGTCCCAGTCCCTTCGCATTTAGATCTGACACCAGGGTTAGACTCTGACCTGGTGCCCTCCACTTGATAGATGCCTGCTTTTATAAAAGGAAGGGGGATATGTCAGGAGCCGTGTCCCCCCAAAATTTACAGGAAGCACCGCCGCGAGAAGTTTTTGCAGAGGGCTTCACTTCTCAATTGTATTGAGAATAGTTTTATTGACCAAGCCTATCCCACACCCAAATTAACTGTTAATAGAGAGCCTCTGTTAAGGGAACCTGCCTCACATTCCAAACTATCTAGGCAACTAGGTGTGTCACCTTGTGACTTCCCGACCAAGGAATCGTGACCTGACCCATCGTAACCTCTTGGTTTACGTAACGGGCGTGGACCACGTGGCAAGACCCCGTGCCCCAGCCCCCAAGCTCCCCATTCAGGGGCTATATAAGCTGTAACCATGACCCTAATAAACGGAGGCTTCGACAAATCTGCCTAGCCTCCTTCCTTCTCATCAGCCTATGTCTTTCAGGTGGTGCCTCTCCGTGACCCTGGAATAACTGGCCAGCCAGGCGGGTTACAAACCCTAGACAGAGTAACCCGTCGAGGCGGCTACACCACAGGACACAGTTTCCTTTGTGTCCTGTTAGTTGTATTGCCTGACACCTTGATAGGAAAAGAAAGCAAAGCCAGAATGGTTAAAAGGTTGGACTTGGTTTCTGTGAGCATTCTGTACCTCAGGATTTATGTTTACTGGGTATGGTTAAAAACCTGTGAAATCTGTGGGAAAAAGTTAACGTGAAATTAGTAGTACTGGGAATTGAGGGTTAAATATCTTTGCACAGGTAATCTTAAAGAACCTACGTGCGCATGATTCCACTTTGGGATGTAAGCAACAAGTGACTAGTTGCCATCTTTCCTAGGGTTGAAGAGGGCAGATGTCATGTGACTTCACCACCATCTTTGTGCAGCCACATGACTGGTTGTTATCTTTTCTTGGGTTGAAAAAGACGGATATCATGTGACTTCACTGCCATCTTGATTAAAGGTAACCCACATGGTGTGACCCTGCTAAGGAGACAGCAACAGATCTCCACAGTATTTTGGATTAGAATAGATTTCTGTATAATTCCTGTCTTGTGCTTCAAACAAGGTTTATTAAAGATAGGATTTTAAAGCAATGTTTTAAAAATAAGGTATTAAAGCTGCACCCCCATGCATTCATATGCAAGAATGTTCAAAGCCAAACTTTATACTGTAAGACTTACCCAGGTGATATTTGTTTTAAAGACATGAAGAGGTCATGAAGAACAGCTGAGTGTTACAAAGGTGTGGCAGCACTAGAGTCCCTATAGAATGCCCAGTTGCAGTGGTGGATCATGGCAGTTTCGGAGATGCTGGTACCATATGATTGTCATTGGAAACCCCAGCCACAATGAAATGGAGCAGAATGGGACCTAGAAGGTAGGCTATGTAGTGCTGCCAAGGGTGGGGCCAGGGATGTCATCCAAGCCCACTGAGGAAGCCCAAAGAATTATAAGTAAATTCCAGATGTTGAATTGTTTGCACTATTGGAGCTTAATTTTGCTTTGTGTGGATTATGGTTATGCCCCAGTTTTCCCTCTTGAAGTAAAAGAGATGCCTTTTTTTGAGAGAGATTTTAAACTTTTTAAGAGGAAATTTTGCAGTTAAAGTTTTACAAAACATTTAAATTGCAAATAATACTGGATACATTTTAAGAAACATCTTTTTAAAGTATTTAAAATTATAAAGCTATAAAACTTTTTTTTTGAGAGGGGTGGGTTGAGACAGGGTTTCTCTGTGTAGCCATAGCTGTCCTGGAACTCATTTTGTGGACCAGGCTGGCCTCGAACTCACAGAAATCTGCCTGCCTCTGCCTCCTGAGTGCTGGGATAAAGTCATGCACCACCACCACCCAGCAAGCTATAGAACATTTTAAGTTTATAAAATATTTTATTATAATGTTTTTTAAAATATGCAATCTTGATAAATATGTAAATAAAAAGCTAAACCTTAGGGCCACAGTTAAACAACAGAGACAGGTATTCCTATCTTGTGGGCCCATATTTCGGTTTGGCACAGTAGCCATTAGCCTGGTCTGAGCTAGGCACATAGCTCTGCAGACAAGCTGTCGCCTCCTTAACAAAAGTCAGGATGTGCTGCTCCTAGTTTCTTTTGTTAGAATGTGGATTACCTGAGGAGAGATGTTGGCTAAAGCTGATGACTCAAGAGTTTCAGAGGTTCGGTGCTTCCTTCCTTTTGTAACTAAGAGGATGTCTTATAGAGATGCTAATTCATGGCCTACCTGACTGCTAGATGCGGACATGACCTAAGCCCAGGCACCTGGTTGCCTAGGAGACAGCCTAATGGGTTTTCCCCCCCACTGGATGTAGATATAAGATGTTCCGGGAATAAAGATTGACTCTGGCCTTTTCCAAGATGACCTTGTAAGCTGTGTCGGTTTTATTCCTCGCGACTCCGTTTCAGCCGGGTTAGGGAATCTATGTTGGGCCCACATGGGCTCCGACACTATCTTATGATGCAGCAAGGCAGTGACCTAAGTAGCCTGACAAAGGGTCTCTCCTTACCTAAGGTTTACTCAGGCTAACAGAAACTGATTGAACAATGTATGTTTAACCTCTTTGCTTTTGCTAGCATTGTTAAGTTTTAGCTAATTTAGTAAATTAAGTAATACACAGAACTGTCATATTCTGTAATAGTATATTTTCAACCAAAGACCTATCACTACTGCCTACAACAAAACTATGAAGATTACCAGAATCTAAGGTCATCTGTCTAGGTAATGGGTCTCTGTCAGTTTAATTGATACGCAGACCAGTTAATTGTATTTGCAGTTCTAATTCATCCTTCTCAGATCTCTGAGGATATTAACTGACTGTGGGTTTAACAGCAGCAAGCTCCCAGCTTCGTCCCCAAGGCTTCAGCTGCTTTCTCAGTTCTCTTCATATCTAAAAATCAGACCCGACACTTCACTTTCCTAGAGCTACTACTAGGTCTAGACACAGTGTGGATCTCTCTCTCTTTCTCTCTCTCTCATACACACACACACACACACACACACAGAGAGAGAGAGAGAGAGAGAGAGAGAGAGAGAGAGAGAGAGAGAAACATACAACAGATTTCAATGTAACTTTTTACTATTCCTTTGTGTAAAGAAACTTGCTTTACAGTGTTTGCTTCAGTAATCAACCACCTAGGCGGCGCAGGAGACACCAGCACACAGACGCGGCAGAAACACCAAAATGCAGGCCCAAGCGGTGGGCGGAGACACCGGCCCAGAGGCGCTGAGGATGCGTGATACTCCAAGCATGAAACAGTGAAGCCCAAACTGAGAGCAGATCGCCCCACTACAATTAAATCAAGTAGGTTTTTTTGGGGCCCAGCCTGCAGAGTGGTAGGCATCTTAGTGGTGAGGTCCACAGGTGAACGGGGAGCCTGGTCCTGTCCCTGAAGACCCTCCTGAGTGGGGAGAGTGTTCTTGGCCCACAGTGGGACACAGGAAATGGAGCAGGGGCATTCCCGACCCCTTTGACCCCCCAGTTAGTCTGTGAGGGCTGGTACCCTCTGCTGGGGCTACTCCTTCTCTACTGTTACCTCTCTCTCCCTGACCCATGCCAGCTTGCACCCAGGGGCCTCCTTCACTCCCCCTCCCTTCCGCGGGGCCACGGGATCACCCAGTTTAGACTGTTTGGGCACTGTATCGGGAGCTTGGGGCAGAGGGCAGCAGGAGTTTCTCTGTTTGGTGACTGGCCTGCAGAGGGGCAGGCCTTTTGTTGGCAAGGTCCCTGGTGAACGGGGAGCCTGGTCCTGGTCCTGAAGACCCTTCTGAGTGGTGAGAGGGAGCTTGGTCCACTGCGGGAGCCAGGAAACGGATCGAGGGCAGGGGCCCCTGGCCAGCAGGGAAACCTGATCCTGTTTTAAAAGACCCATTAGATAGCATCGATAGGAAGAGATGGACAGACACCAAGGCAAGAATTCACCCAACAATCTGAAAAACAGCATGAAAACCCAATGATCTTACAACACAAGGACTTGAACACCCTAACACATAAGAAGACAAAAAAATTGACTTTATGAAAGCAATAGAGTCCCTTAAACAACATGTAAAAAATGCCCTCATAGAAATGGATGAGAAGTATAACAAAAAGTTTGAAGAAATGGGTAAACACATAAATGATACCCTGGGAAACCAAGAAAAAAACGATCAAACAAGTAATGGAAACAGTTCAAGAATTGAACTGAAATGGAAGCAAGGAAGAAAACACAAACAGAGGACCAGGTGGATATGGAAAATCTAGGTCAACGAGCAGAGACTACAGAAACAAACATAATCAATAGAATATAAGAGATAGAAGAAAGAATCTCAGATTCTGAAGACACCATAGAGAAAATAAACACACTGATCAAAGAAAACAGCAAAACCAACAAATTCTCATCACAAAACATTCAAGAAATATGGGACACAATAAAAAGAGAAAACCTAAGAATAATAGGGATAGAAGAAGGAGAAGAGTCACAGCTGAAAGGCCCAGAAAATATTTTTAACAAAATTATGGAAGAAAACTTTCCCAACATAAAGAAAGATATTCCTTTGAGTATTCAAGAAGCATACAGAACACCAAACAGACTGGATCAAAAAAAAAAATCCCCTTGCCATATAATAATCAAAACACAAAATATACAGATTAAAGAAAGAATATTAAGAGCTGCAAAGGAAAAACGGCAAGTAACTTATAAAGGTAAACCGATCAGACTTACACATGACTTCTCTATGGAAACCATGAAAGCCAGAAGGTCCTGGATAGAGGTACTGCAGAAACTAAGAGACCACAGATGCAAACCCAAACTACTATACCCAGCCAAGCTATCGTTCACTATCAATGGAGAAAACAAGACATTCCAGGATAAGAATTGAAACAATATGTAGCTACAAATCCAGCCCTACAGAAAGTAATAGAAGGAAAATCACAGCCCAAAGAATCCAACATTGCCAACACTGCCTACAATAACTCAGGCATCTAGCAACCCTTCAACAGCACAACTCAAAGAAGGGAGACACACAAACTCTACTACCAAAAACAATAAGAATAACTGGAGTAAACAACCACTGGTCATTAATATCACTTAATATTAATGGTCTCAATTCACCTATAAAAAGGCACAGGCTAAGAGATTGGATACGAAGACAGGATCCAACATTCTGCTGTTTGCAAGAAACACATCTCAACCACAAAAACAGGCATCTACTCAGAGTAAAGGGTTGGGAAAAGGTTTTTCAAGCAAATGGTCCTAAAAAAAAAAAAAAAAGCAGGTGTGGCCATACTAATTTCTAACAAAACTGACCTCAAACTAAAATCACTCAGAAGAGATCGAGATGGACACTTTATACTCATAACAGGAACAATTCATCAGGATGAAGTTTCTATCCTGAATATCTATGCCCCCAATATAAAAGCACCCACTTAAGTAAAAGAAATGTTATTAAAACTCAAGGCAGACATCAAACCACACACACTAGTAGTAGGAGACTTCAACACATCTCTCTCACCAATGCACAGGTCAATCAGACAGAAACCTAGTAGAGAATTAAGAGAATTGTTGGAGGTAATGAAGCAAATGGACTTAACAGACATCTATAGAACATTCCACCCAAATAGGAAAGAATACACCTTCTTCTCTGCAGCTCATGGAACCATCTCAAAAATTGACCACATACTCAGAAACAAAGGAAACCTCCACAGATACAAAAAAAATTCCAATGTCCACCTGTGTTTTATCAGATCACCACAGATTAAAGTTAGAAGGCAACAACAATGCTACCCCCAGAAAGCCTACGAACTCATGGAAACTGAACAGTCAACTACTGAACCACACCTGGGTCAAGGAAGAAATTAAGAAAGAAATTAAAGTCTTCCTTGAATTTAATGAAAATAAAGAAACAACATACTCAAACCTATGGGACATGATGAAAGCAGTGCTAAGAGGAAAGTTCATAGCACTAAGTGCCCACTTAAAGAAAATGGAGAAAGCATACATTGGGGACTTAACAGCACACCTGAGAGCCCTAGAAAAAAAGAAGCAGACGCGCCCAGGAGGAGTAGAAGACTGGAAATAATCAAACTGAGGGCAGAAATCAACAAAATAGAAACACAGAAAACAGTCCAAAGAATCAATGAAACAAAAAGTTGGTTCTTGGAGAAAATCAACAAGATTGACAAACCCCTATCCAAACTAATTAAATAAGATCAGAAATGAAAAGGGGACATAACCACAGACACAGAGGAAATTCAGAGAATCATTAGATCTTACTACAAAAGCCTGTATGCCACAAATCTGGAAAGTGTAAAAGAAATGGACATTTTTTTAGATAAGTACCATATACCAAAGCAAAACCAAGACCAGGTGAATGATCTAAATAGACCTATTAGTGGCGAAGAGTTAGAAACTGTTATCAAAAATCTCCCTTCCAAAAAAAGCCCAGGACCAGATAGTTTCAATGCAGAATTCTACCAGAACTTCCAAGAAGAGCTAATACCTATACTCCTAAATGTATATCACAATATAGAAACAGAAGAGTCATTGCCAAATTCCTTCTATGAAGCTACAGTTACCATGATACCAAAACCACACAAAGACCCAACCAAGAAAGAGAATTACAGGCCTATATCACTCATGAACATCGATGCAAAAATTCTCAATAAAATACTGGCAAACCGAATCCAAGAACACATTAGAAAAATTATCCATTATGATCAAGTAGGCTTCATCCCAGAGATGCAGGGCTGGTTCAACATACACAAATCTATCAATGTAATCCACCATATAAATAAACTGAAAGAAAAAAACCATATGATCATTTCATTAGATGCTGAAAAAGCATTCGACAAAATTCAACACCACTTTATGATAAAGGTCTTGGAGAGATTAGGGATACATGGTTCATACCTAAATATAATAAAAGCTATTTACAGCAAGCTGACAGCTAACATTAAATTAAATGGAGAAAAACTCAAAGCCATCCCACTAAAATCAGGAACACGACAAGGATGTCCACTTTCTCCATACCGCTTCAATATTGTGCTTGAAGTTCTAGCAATAGTAATAAGACAACATAAGGGGATCAAGGGGATTCGTATTGGAAAGGAAGAAGTTAAGTTTTCATTATTTGCAGATGATATGATAGTATACATAAGCGACCCCAAAAACTCTACCAAAGAACTCCTACAGCTGATAAACACCTTTGGTAATGTGGCAGGATACAAGATCAACTCCAAAAAATCAGTTGCCTTCCTATACACTAAGGATAAGGAAGCAGAGAAGGAAATCAGAGAAGCATCACCTTTCACAATAGCCACAAATAGCATAAAATATCTTGGGGTAACTCTGACCAAGGAAGTGAAAGATCTATTTGACAAGAATTTTAAGTCTTTGAAGAAAGAAATTGAAAAGGACACCAGAAAATGGAAGAATCTCCCTTGCTCTTGGATTGGGGGCATCAACATAGGAAAAATGGCAATTCTACCAAAAGCAATCTATAAATTCAACTCAATCCCCATCAAAATCCCATCAAAATTCTTCACAGATCTGGAAAAGACAATAATCATCTTTATTTGGAAAAGCAAAAAACCCAGGCTAGCCAAAACAATCTTATACAATAAAGGATAGTCTGGAGGCATTACCATCCCTGACTTCAAACTCTGTTACAGAGCTACAGTATTGAAAACAGCTTGGTATTGGCATAAAAACAGAGAAGTCGACCAATGGAATCGAATAGAAGACCCTGACTTTAACCCACAAACCTATGAACACCTGATTTTTGATAAAGGAGCTAAAAGTATACAATGGAAAAAAGAGAGCATCTTCAACAAATTGTGCTGGCAAAATTGGATGTCAATCGGTAGAAGAATGAAAATAGATCCATGTCTATCACCATGCATAAAACTCAAGTCCAAATGGATTAAAGACCTCAATATCAGTCCAAACACACTGAACCTGATTTAAGAGAAAGTGGGAAGTACTCTACAACACATGGGCACAGGAGAACACTTCCTATGTGTACCCCCAGCAGCACAGACATTAAGGGCATCATTGAATAAATGGGACCTCCTGAGACTGAGAAGCTTCTGTAAAGCAAAGGACACCGTCACTAAGACAAAAAGGCAACCCACTGACTGGGAGAAGATCTTCACCAACCCCGCAACTGACAAAGGTCTGATCTCCAAAATATATAAAGAACTCAAGAAATTAGACCGTAAAAGGCTAATCAACCCAATTATAAAATGGGGCAAGGAGCTGAACAGAGAATTCTCAACAGAAGAAGTTCAAAGGGCCAAAAGACATTTAAGGTCATGCTCAACTTCCTTAGCGATCAGGGAAATGCAAATCAAGACAACTTTAAGATACCATCTTACACCTGTCAGAATGACTAAAATAAAAAACACTAATGATAGCCTTTGCTGGAGAGGTTGTGGAGAAATGGGTACACTCATCCATTGCTGGTGGGAATGCAAACTTGTGCAACCACTTTGGAAAGCAGTGTGGGGGTTTCTCAGGAAATTCGGGATCAACCTACCCCTGGACCCAGCAATACCACTCTTGGGAATATACCCAAGAAATGCCCTATCATACAACAAAAGTATATGCTCAACTATGTTCATAGCAGCATTGTTTGTAATAGCCAGAACCTGGAAACAACCTAGATGCCCTTCATTGGAAGAATGGATGAAGAAAGTATGGAATATATACATATTAGAGTACTACTCAGCAGTAAAAAAACAATGACTTCCTGAATTTTGCATGCAAATGGATGGAAATAGAAAACACTATCCTGAGTGAGGTAAGCCAGACCCAAAAAGAGGAACATGGGATATACTCACTCATATTTGGTTTCTAGCCATAAATAAAGGACATTGAGCCTATAATTCATGATCCTAGAGAAGCTAAATAAGAAGGTGAACCCAAAGAAAAACATATAGGCCTCCTCCTGAATATTAACCTTCATCAGGCGATGAAAGGAGACAGAGACAGAGACCCACATTGGAGCACCAGACTGAAATCTCAAGGTCCAAACCAGGAGCAGAAGAAGAGAGAGCACGAGCAAGGAACTCAGGACCATGAGGGTTGCACCCACACACTGAGACAATGGGGATGTTCTATCGGGAACTCACCAAGGTCAGCTGGCCTGGGTTTGAAAAAGCATGGGATAAAACCGGACTCCCTGAACGTAGCGGACAATGAGAACTACTGAGAACTCAAGAGCAATGGCAATGGGTTTTTGATCCTACTGCACGTACTGGCTTTGTGGGAGCCTAGGCAGTTTGGATGCTCACCTTACTAGACCTGGAAGGAGGTGGGAGGTCCTTGGACTTCCCACAGGGCAGGGAACCCTAATTGCTCTTTGGGCTGATGAGGGAGTGGGACTTGATCGGGGGAGGGGGAGGGAAATGGGAGGCGGTGACGGGGAGGAGGCAGAAATCTTTAATATAAATAAATAAATAAACAAAAACAAAAAAAGAGAGAGAGAGAGAGATTAAACCCAGGAACTCTGCATGTGAGGCAACCACTCTACTGACTGAGTTCTGTCCCCAGCCCATGTTTTGTTGTTGTTTTAAATATAGCTAATAAATGTGACTTGTTATTTCATTAAAAAAAAAAAACACCTAGGTGTTGTGATAAATGACTGGGTAGAAATAAAAGGGTGTAAAGTCTTTGCGAGTTCTGAGGACATGAACGATTAAGTCATAAGGATATAAGTGAATGGTCTAGAGTCTAAGAAGGTGCTGTAAGGTGTGTATAAAGGTCTGAGGACATAAAGAAAGTGACTTAAGTGTGTAGGCACAGGTTATAGAGGTCTGAGGATATGAAGGCTTGGGTTGTGAGGATCTGAGAAAGTGTTCTGAGGGGTATGAATGGATGCAATTTCTGAAGGTATAGATGGCTTAAGGTTTATGAAAAGCGTTTGAGATCCCCCCCCAACACAGGCTATTGCTATATTGAGACTTCAAAAGATCAGAATTTTAACATTAATCGTTGGAGTTCTGATAGTAATCTAGCTCTGGTAAAGCACTGATTACTATTGTTGTTGTTATAAGCTCAAGATTTTAAATTCCCTTTGGTTGTCCTCTAAGTGTAGACTTAAAGGTGCTTCTCATTGAGCTAAAGACATTTCTGTCAAATCTATATCTGCATCTCTGGACAAAAGAATGTGGCTGCTTTTGAATCCATGACTGAAGCTTTTGCTAGGACTGGAAGGCATGAGTCTGCTTCAGTTGCTTACAGACAGCAGCCAATCACCTTTTCTGCAGTGTGGATTTCAGTACAGACGCCAAATAATCGGAGCACTGACACATTTGCAACTTTTGCCTCTTTTTGTAAACTTCAGGGAGTCAACTTGGATCCACCTCTCACAAGTCAAATGAATTCCAGATAAGTGTTGTCAATCAACAGACTGCCCCCAGCCCACCTGCCTATTTCTGAGGGTACAATCTCTCCCCTTTCCCTGGTCTTGGGACACACTTCCCCCAGCTTCCAGGACTGTGCACCTAGAAGTTTCAAGTGTTAAGGTAAGAAAAAAATTCAACTTTAATTTTTTGTCCCCAGTATGTATCTGTTGAAACAGATTTCCAGTCAATGAAAGGCTGCGAACTGCTCCAAGACTGCCTAACGTTCCCAGATGGCCCACAGAGCCTAGCCAGTGAGATAAACAGCTCTCTTCCCAGACCGGGCTGATTCTACAGCACCCCAATGTCAACAGGAAGTAGCCAGATGATTACATCGCCCCTTATCATTCGTTTATTATCAACAAAAGGACAAATTCCTGAGGTGCTTATTATCATATCAAAGCTGATGTGACTGCCAGGTTCTCTCAACATCTCCAATGCCTACCTGTTACAGGGTATGACTTTCATATCCCACCCTCTACCCTGAACTTGGCAGCCTAAGAACTAGGCTGCCCTTAAAAAGTGCATTACTAATTGTATAAATTATTCTCGTGGCCCTGATACTCATATTATAATCAGACAGCCTCTATATATACTTTTTCCAGTTAATCTTAGAGAACCCTGGTATGAGGATCTTGGTGTTTATGCTATAGAAGAAATTATTCTCTTAGTAGGTAGGCATAAATGATTTATTGCTGCTTTAATTTTGGGCATTACTACACTTATTAGTATTACAGGATGTTGTGGGAGCTATGGGCTGGGTTCCTGCCACCCCAGCTTCTGGTTGCCTGGCTAGCTTATGCCCCAAAATAACAACACACAAACTGTATTCATTTAAACACTGCTTGGCCCACTAGCTCTAGCCTCTTACAGGCTAATTCTCATATTTTGCCTAACCCATTTTTAGTAATCTGTGTAGCACCAGTCTTACCGGGAAAGATTCAGCATGTCTGACCTGGCGGCTTGCTTCATCGCATCTGCCCAGGAGAGGGGAGCATGGCGTCTGAGCTCACTTCCTCTTCCTCCCAACATTCTGTTCTGTTTACTTCTCCCACCTATGTTTTAACCTATGAGGCCAAGAAGTTTCTTTATTACTTAACCAATGACCTTCCTCCATCAATAGGAGCTTTCACTGCATCTATAACTGTCTTAGAACAACAGGTACATACATGTCCCTAAATCATTTCAATCTTGCCTCTGGCTAAACTACTGAGTATGAAAAGTATAGAAAGTGTAGCGATTTTTTAAAAATAAAGTAACAGCTATCACAGTTCACCCTCAGATTTTGTCAGCCTCCTCCTTCTTCTTGCCGACTCCACACTTTTCCTTTGGGACAGGAACCCTGCTGAAGCTGGACCCTGGCAGAATCATATTTAAAATGATTTTCAATTCTAAACTCAAAATTTAAACTATAGGCATTGCGAATGGGGCAGTCTTCTATGTTAAATCTTCAGTGAGAAGAAAACTGCAGTTCAGTGCACGATAGAGATGCTTTCTGATGACTACTAAAGTGATGAACAGGGTGGAACTCCCTTGTCCGAAAGTTCAATTAGTTCTCCATGATTGTTTCAAGATTCTAGAATTCTTGAGGGAAAAATACAACTCAATTTCAAAAATAAACTTTGAAGTTTAAAATGAAAGCAAGAAAGTTTTCCCCATGTGTTGAAAAAGCTGTTCCTAAGCTACACTGGAACTAATCTGTTTGTCAAAAGATCTATTAATAGTCAATGCAGAGGATTTGTCAAACAAATATCTAAATGTTCCTCCTCTCTGTCAGACCCTTAGACTTAAGCATCTGAGTTAGGTTTTTATTGCTGTAAAGAGTCACAATGACCATGGCAACTCTTCTAAAGAAAACATTTAATTGGAATGACTCACAGTTCCAGAGGTTCAGTCCATTATCACAACAGGCAGCATGACAGTGTAAAGGCAACAGAAAGTTGACTGATAGGCATACTGAGGGAAGCTTGAGCAAGAGATCTTAAAGCCTGCCCCCACAGTGACACACTTCCTTCAACAAGGCCACACCTCCTAATAGTGCCACTCTCTTTGGGGGGCCATTTTCTTTCAAACCATTATAACATCCAACCAGCTCACTGGTGATGGAGGAAGGTCATTGGTTAATTAATAAAGAAACTGCTTGGCCTCATAGGTGAGAACATAGGTGGGTGGAGTAAACAGAACAGAATGCTGGGAGGAAGAGGAAGTGAGCTCAGATACAGGGCAGCTCCTCTCAGAGCCAGACACAATGCAGCCAGCCGCCAGCTCAGACATGCTGAATCTTTCCCGGTAAGCGCACCTAGTGGTGCTACGCAGATTATTAGAAATGGGCTAAATTAATACGTGAGAATTAGCCTGGAAGAGGCTAGATATAACGGGCCAGGCAGTGTTTAAAAGAATACAGTTTGTGTGTTGTTATTTCGGGGCATAAGCTAGGCAGGCGGCTGGGAGCTGGATGGCAGGAATGCAACCCGCAGCTCCCCACTACAGAATGGCACCCAACGTGGGGCTCAAACCCACGACCCTGAGATTAAGAGTCTCATGCTCTACCGACTGAGCTAGCCAGGCAGCTGGGAGCTGGGTGGCAGGAATGCAGCCCGCAGCTCCCCATACAGAATGGCTGCCCAATGTGTGGACAACTGAGTCCACAGAAAGCCTGAGAAAGCTTGGAAAAGAATAGAGTAAAGCATGTTTTCTTGGTAGCAGCAATTTCTCGGGTCTGCTCTGCTTGAAGCGCTCTCATCTAAGAGAGGCTTCCTGACTCAGCTTTAGCGGCAAAACCCTGCAGCTCTTAACAGGTCCTGCCACAAAACACTTAAATGGTATTGATAAAAGCTGACTGAATGCTTGTTTGTTTTCAGCTGTAGCAGGAAAAAAGTTGTGCTGTTTTAAAATGCTGGTGTTCTGGTCTGTCCTGCCAGGGCAAACTCCGACTGTTTGAGGCAGGAGGGCCGACTACAGAGAGTGGACCTGAGTGTTGTCTGTGGATATAGTGTTGCAGCTTGCTTGCTGGCAGGGACCTTGAAATGCCATAGAGTTGTGGCAATAAAAATGGCTACAGCTGTTACCTCTGCCATGAGGCTGGAAAGCTAAGGAATGGGCTGGATCTAGCCAGCAAACCCACGGCTTTAATCCTACCCATCTTGCTCAGTAATTTAAAGTCTCATGAGGTCAGAAAGAGAGAGAGAGAGAGAGAATACAGTAAAGAGAGATTCAAAAACAAAACCTTTAAATGATTTACAATGTATTAAAAATACATGCAGGGTAAAAGTTAAAGTTCTTAAAGTAAAAAACAAAAAAAGGAAGAAAGAGTAGTTGGGTGTGGTAGTACACACCTTTAATCCCAACACTTGGGAGGCAGGGGTAAATTGACCTCTGTGACTTCAAGGTGTGGTAGCACATGACTTTAATCCCAATGCCTGGGAGGCAGAGATAGGTAGATCTCTGAGAGTTCAAGGACAGCCTGATCTACAGAGTTATTCCAGGACAAAGATATACAGAGAATATAAAATAAAAGTAAAAATAAATGAAATAGAGGTTAAAATAAAGCGCACAAAGATGGAAAATACACAGAGAATTTTGATACTGTATGCTATTATGTTCTCTTTGAATTGTTTGAATGCTGAGAAAAGAGCAACAGCTGCTAAAAGATATTTGTTTATAAATGCTGCTGAACTAATCCAAGATAGATATTTTCAAAATACCTTGACTTTAAAATTTGGATCTAAGGACATGATGCTTTGGAAAGGAGTTTCTTCTTTTGTTTTCACAGTGGATGAGACCCTGTGGATTGCTTCTATCCCAATATGGTATGATAGACCATACCCTCCTGAAATGTTGCTGTGAACACCCTCAAGAAATTACTTCCTCCAACTGCCGACTGAGATGAACCTAGCAACAGGTTATCCCATAAAAGACCTGAATAACAGCACCCCCATTCAGCAGGAAGCAGTTTGGAGAGAAAAAATCTGTGCCCATGTTCCCAAATATTGTTTATAAATGTTCTTTTACATTTAAAGGGGGATATGATATAGATATGAATAATTTGCTTTGGTATGGATTTGACTTTATTGATATAAATTTAAGGTCAATTTTGTTATATGTATATGTATTTCTGATCTTGATTAAGGTATTATGATTGTGTAGTTCATGTAAAAATGTAATGTATATAGGTTGTTAATAGATAATCATCTATAATAGTCAAGTTTGTAGCCATGTTAGTTAGATTTTCTAGATGTGCATGGATATATTTTAAATAGGCATTCTTCATATCTTTCAAAGATTATAGAATATATTATTTTAAATGTTTTAATAACTTAGGACTTTTCATGACAATGAGACACTCTGCTCCTGGCAGCACCAATCTACTTCAAGAAGAAGATGGAGCCAGGTGGTAGTATTGCACGCCTTTAATCCCAGCACTCGGGAGGCAGAGACAGGCGGATCTTTGTGAGTTTGAGGCCAGCCTGGTCTACAAGAGCTAGTTCCAGGACAGGCTCCAAAGCTACAGAGAAACCCTGTCTCAAAAAACCAAAAACAAAACAAAAAGAAGAAGAAGAAGATGGGCATCGAAGAGGCACCTTATGGAGTTTGATAGCCATTTGGGCAAGAAACTGCTCTTGCCTGGACTGTTGCATAAACTGGACACAGAGAACCCGCAGAGAGAGGACTGCTGAACTTGCTTAAAGGTGAGGTGATCTTTCGGGATTCATGACTCATGAAAGAGTCTGCAAGACATTCTGCAGGACACAGCAGATAGTGACTGAACTGCCTTTGAAATTTCCTGCTTCATGGAAATGTCTGCTGGAAACTATGGGCCTGTAGGCTGAAGATGGATGCCCCAACAGTACAGAGGAACTTTGGGTGACTGTCCAGGCAGTGAGATGTCTCTGTCATTTCTAGAGTTTTCTTACTTCTCATTTACTTAGGTAATATTATATCCTTTTGGTCTTTGATGGAGTTGAAGAATAGATAGATAGTTATAGCTGTTTTCCTTTGTTATGATAAAAGATAAAATAGATGTAAATATTGTAACTATAATTCTTGCTTGATAACTGTTTTGTTATATGTAATTTTGCTATGTTAAAGTGAATGCCTTTCCTTTTTTGTTTAAACAGAAAAAGGGGAAATGATGGAGGAAGGCCATTTGTTAATTAATAAAGAAACTGCTTGGCCTCATAGGTGAGAACATAGGTGGGTGGAGTAAACAGAACAGAATGCTGGGAGGAAGAGGAAGTGAGCTCAGATGCAGGGCAGCTCCTCTCAGAGCCAGACACGATGCAGCCAGCCACCAGGTCAGACATGCTGAATCTTTCCCAGTAAGCGCACCTAGTGGTGCTACACAGATTATTAGAAATGGGCTAAATTAATACATGAGAATTAGCCTAGAAGAGGCTAGATATAATGGGCCGGGCAGTGTTTAAAAGAATACAGTTTGTGTGTTGTTATTTCGGGGCATAAGCTAACCAGGTGGCCGGGAGCTGGGTGGCAGGAATGCAGCCCGCAGCTCCCCACTACACACTGGGAAGTTACCAAAGTCAAAAAAGCTTTGCTCATTACCTCATACTCAAGGCTTTCATAGGAACATGAGTAAGATCATATAACAGCAGGGGCTACCTCATAAGAGAGAGCATTCTCACATGACATTAAGTCCCAGTGTGAATGAGCCAGACAGTCCCGGGTTTGACATCTAGAGGTAGTAAAACTCAGATTCCTGACTGGGTCATCAATAGCAGTTGTGTGTTTAAGCCAAAACTGGGAGTGTGGAAACTCTGGCTAATTGTAGGATGCTTGCATGGCCTAAAGAAAGTTGTCCCATCTCCCTCAACTGTTGCATAAAGGAAATACAATTCATCAATACCACACACTCTGATCTTTTCCTTCCAAGTAAGGCCATTTCTGACTTTTAAGTAAATTTACTGATTTCTATATATCAACACTAAAACCATCTACTTCAAAGCAGCAGACAGTCTATTTGACTGAGATTCCACTCTAAGAACACCTACCTCAAACATGTCCATCCTCCAGGCTCTCCTATGACTTTCCCATGGTGAACCATCAGTCCTTTGTTGTAACTCTCTCTCTCTCTGTTGGAAACTCAATGACTGGAAGGCAAGATGCCTATTGTAACTTTTTTCTCAGTTTTGTCGCTAATATTGTCCTAATTCTTTGTATGGAAGAGTTTTACGTGAGAAGATTTAAGTTTATGAAAGCAGATATTCGGTTTCTCATATATTTTGTCTCTTGTTTTTCATTTGTGCCCAACTATCTCAGCTTCAAGTTTATCACTACTATGGCCACTGTCATCGGTGTGTCTTCAGAGTTCTGATATCCTCAATGCATAACACCCAGAACTAAATGGGTTATTCCAGATGAAGAAGAAATGTAACCGTGTTGTTAGTGTAAACTGCATCAACCCATCATGTGTCAGTGTATGTAACTAAAACCACATTTGATATTGGTGAAGGTTCATCTTCACTGTCAATGTGACTGATTTTAGAAATTCTGAGGGAACAATTCTGAAAAGCCATACCAAAAAGGATTAACTGAAGTGGGAAGACCCACCTTGACTGGATGGCACTGTCCCATGGGCTAGGTCCCTACCTTGACTGGTTGTCCTAGAACTCATTCTATAGACAAGGCTGGCCTCAAACTCACAGCGCTCAGCCTGTCTCTGCTTCCCAAGTGCTGGGTTTAAAGGTGTGTGCCACCACCCCCTGACCACCATGGTCCAGCTGAAATTGTTTTAAAATTACACTTTAGTGGAACATTCTATTCTAGTTGTTCTACTTGTTAATGATTAGCCTTGAGGGCATGGACTTGGCTTATCCAGAACACAGTGATGAGTCTGTTTTCATGTCTGCAGTGTTTTAAGAAATGGTCACTATTATTGCTCATAAACATCTGTTAGTTTTCCTGTTGCTGCGATAAATTAGTCTGACAGGAGAAGCTTAAAAGAGAAAGCTTTTCTCTTGGCTTATCATTCAAAGGGATCATTCCATCATTGCAGGGAAGATTTGGCATCAAGCAGGGAGGCCATGGTGGTAGGAATGGGAAGCGGGCTGGTCATATTGCTTCCTCACTCAGGAAGCAGAGTAACTGAGCTTCCTTTTAGCTCCCTTTCTCTTTTTTATGATCTTCAGTATCATAATCCAACTATGTCATCTACCAAGTTCACACACAGGAATCACATACTTGAGTCTTGAAAAAAATCACAATTCTACAGTTTCAACTAAGTTTATGATTTCATTTTGTGTTGGGTGGCGTTCACAGCTGTCCTTGGTCACATGTGTCTGTTGAGGCTGTTCCTTAACCATCTTAGTTGGCCACTGTCAATCACTTCCACTTCCTTTACCTTTGCCATGCCTTGCTCTTACCCAATCAGTAAGCTACTTCTAGAACATTTTCAAAATCACTGTGGTATCAGTTCCACAGATCTATCCTTCAGTACCTATGATGTGGAAATTCCCCTTTGTATGCTGTGAATACCATTGGTTAATAAAGAAACTGCTTTGAGCCTATAGCAGAGTAGGGTAGAACAGAACTAGGCAGGGAAAACTAAACTGAACGCTGGGAGAAAGAAGGTGGAGTCAGAGAGAAGCCATGTAGTCCCACAGGGGACAGACACCAGAACTTTACCCAGTAAGCCACAGCCTCATGGTGATACACAGATTAATGGAGATGGGTTAATTTAAGATATGAGTTAGCCAAAAATACACTTAAGCTATTGGCCAAACAGTATTGCAAATATTATAGTTTCTGTGTGGTTATTTCTGGGCTGAGCGGCTGGGAAGAAACAAGTGACCTCCTAGTATATACCTATACCTATGGCCCATGTTATCTGGGTGGCACAGAACCAGGACAACAGAAAACATTGATGGCAATAAGATTAGATGGGAACATGGAAGGGAAATCACAGATTATAGCAAATTCCTTCATGGTCTACAAGATTCTGCCTGTTCTGTCTTTTGCCCTCCTCCGCAAAGGTCAACAATAGGTTGATATTTTCAATGATGTTAGTCATGCTGGCACCAAATAAATGTTGGTTGAGGTATGGTTATTGCAAGAGTAACTGCCTGTGCCCTAAATCCCCAAGCTGCAGTCCTGAGGATTTTCTGTGTAGGAAGTCTTCAAGAATCTGTTCTTGCTCAAGGCCTAAGAGCTGTAGACCTTGCTCAGTGATGCTGGGGTAAGGAAAAGAATTAATTCTACACAGCGAAGATGGGTGCTCATTGGGGTGGGAGCACAGAAAAGCTACTCTCGATTTAGATGGACAAGTGGCCATAATCAGAGGTTCCTGACTTTTGGTTGGGGTTCTGTGTTTATCTTTCCCATGCAAAAGTTAGAAGCAAAGAAACAAGAGCTGGAGTTTTCTTTTCTTTTTTTTTCATTCTCCCCTTCTTTCTGCTCTCCTTAATTCTCTTCTTCCTCGTATCTCTTCTTTGTTCTGAAGTTCTTACCTTGGGAACTGTAAGCTACATCAAACACGTTATCATTTGAAGTGCCCTAATCTTTCCAAAGACCACTGCACAGAGAGCAAGTCCCCAGCCACCTGGCTGCTTTACTCCTTCTGTCATTAGTATGCAAACTCTAACCCCACTCATTATTCTTGGCTGTAGTTAATCCTCCCCTGCCTGAGTTGGTGTGCACAGTGCAGAGGGGAGCCATTTGATTATGTTCTCTTTCAAAAATCTAATTTGAGGAGTTACTTTTATGTTATCCTATAATATGGCTGTAAAAGTGAACCTTAAAAATGAACATGCTTGGCTGGACTTCATTCTCTCCAACATCCAGATTGGCTAGCTCAGAAAACTTCCACATGGTTGATGATGCTGTCTGAGTCCTTGCAGAGGGAAAGAGCCTCTATACCAAATTATCATGGATCCGATGACGGTTTTATTTGTAAACAACTGATGTCCTTCCTTTCTGATTCACTGGGCTTTTCTATGTGAAAACAACATCAGAACAGTCACCTCTGTCCTGTGTCTGACAGACCTTGCATCACACAGAGGCCCAGTAGGCCTGCTATAGGCAGAAAGTGGACCCTGACATTCCTCTCCATTGACTCAAACATAAGAGAAGAACCATGAGTCTCTGATGATCTGTGCCAACAGATCCTGTTTGGCCTGAGGGCTAACTCCACATTCCTGGAGTAGGTCTTATTTTCAACATCCTGCCTCATTATCCACACACCATCCTCCTAGCCCCAGCTTCTGCTGACATCTCCTTTCCATTTCTTCTGCATTGGAACTTGAAAGCTGCTCAGCCCAAAGGCCCAATGCCTTATACCTTGTGATCAGAGCTTTCCTCTTCTGTTGAAGAAATAATGGAGGCAAAGAGGAGGAGGGTAAGAGAAGAAGAAGAAAGGGGGAGAAAGAGGAAATACCTTTTGCTAGTTTCTGAATAATGAGAAAGTCTGCAAGGTTTAAGTGAGGTTCACAAGAGGTTTGCATCAGAGGAACAGTAAAGAGCTATAGCATGTGTCTCTTAGGATGGCCTTATTTGTAGGAAAGATGTGTTTGCAGAAATAAGCATCACTTAATGTAGCTTCTCATACGTCGAGAGGCTTGCAGGAAGTCAGGATGTATGGAAAGGCTGACAGTGCTGCTATGTTCAACAGTGGACCTTCCCCTTCTGGATTCCACCTCTGCTCCCCTCTTGCCCCCCAAAGTTCTGTGTCCAGTGAGTCACACAACTCCCTAGAGCACAGAGCTGTCTCTGGCCACTGCAGCTTCCAGCTTTGGGCAACCTCACGTGGCAGTTTCTGGTCTCCTGGTACAAGCTGTTCTTGAAAATGCCCTTCTCACAGAAGCACAAACTGAAAGGGATTTTGATTTCCTGGGAAAAGAGAAAAGTTTCTGCTGTAGTCTGAGGACACCTGGTGGAAAGATTTAGCTAAGAGGTGGCCGCTTGGAGGAAATTAAGGGGAAAAAAAGTGCTGAGCAGGCCTTCTTCCTAAGGCATCCTGGGTCCATGCACTGCACCAGGAGCTGGCGGTGGGCAAGGCCCCAGTGATGGAGGAAGGTCATTGGTTAATTAATAAAGAAACTGCTTGGCCCTGATAGGTTAGAACATAGGTGGATGGAGTAAACAGAACAGAATGCTGAGAGGAAGAGGAAGTGAGGTAAGACACCTCAGAAAGATGCCATGCCGCTGCTCTCTGAGGCAGACGTGATGAAGCTCTGACCCAGGATGGACGTAGGCTAGAATCTTCCTGGTAAGCAGACCTTGTGGTGCCACACACATTAAGAGAAATGGGCTAAGCAGTTTTTATAGGAATACAGTTTGTGTGTCGTTATTTTGGGGCATGAGCTAGCCAGGCGGCCAGGAACTGGGTGGCAGGATCGCCAGCCCGCAGCTCCTTCAACACCCCAGGCTCTGGAGGTCAGCCACACTCCTCCAGACTCCGTTGCAGGTCCCCACTTCCTTGGGCACCAGATTCCTGTGCAGCTCGCAGAGTTTGTTTTCAGGCCTTTTGTGACTGCTTTCTCCCCCACCACACACTTTTCCGTTTTATCTAAAGCATCACTCCCATGGTTTCCAGCTAACACAGATACAAGTTATTTCATTTATTCTTGTACTGCTTTTCTTCACCATGTCTGGTTATTTTTTCTTAAGCATATTTGGACTATATTTTTGAAAATGGGCAGTCGTGGCACATGCCCTTAATCCCAGCACTCAGGAGACAGAGGCAGAGAATCTCTGTGAGTTTGAGGCCAGCTTGGTCTACAGAGTTAGTTCCAGGACAGGCTCTAAAGCTACACAGGGAACCCCTGTCGTGAGTGCCCCCTCTGAAGATTTTAATGCAGGGGTTAAAGAAGAGAGGTACTGTCATTTTGGATTTGAAAACTGCAGGTAAGATTATGTGGTGCTTTAAATATATGTCATTCAGTTGATCAATCTTCTTTGCCAGGGACATTGCATATCTAAAAGGGAGAATACATGTTAATTCAGCATACACACAGGCACACACCAGCACCACCACATTTGAGGTCACTGAGACAGCCTGTAGTTCCAGAACCATATTTGTTCCTGACAAGGCTTCCTTGTGTCCCTGCCTTGGTGGAGCATCTGAAATAGCCCTTTTCTGGTGCTTTGTTTACCTTCTTGTTCCAGGCAGACTGCTCTCCAGTTTGCTATACAGCCCAGTCTGGCCTCAAACTCTATTGCCTCAATTCTATTGCCTCAGCTCCAGGTACTGACATTATAGATATAAACCATCATGCCTATATTTTAGTAAGATTTGGTGACAAGGTTGAAGTAAAATGAGAGTGTCATAAAATATTAAAATAAATGGCACAAATCTAAACCACCAGCTAGTACAATTCACGAACCTGGCCTGTCATCCCAGCACTAAGAAAGCTGAGGCAGGGTGTGTCTGAGCAACATAGCAGAGCAAAAGTAGATCCAACGGCAGAGTGTTAGCCCACTGTTCAGAGCACTGGGGTCAAGCTGCAGTCACACAAGCAGAAAGCAGGACGGTGCCACCATCAGCTACATCACTTCCCACGTTGTGCTTAAGTTTCATTTGTTGTGGTTTAGATGATAATTGAAAATCCCTATCAGGGTACCATTCAGATTTGTGCCTCTATGATGCAGCAAAACTGTCACCCAACAAGGAATTGAGCGACTTTCTCTTATAAAAAGTGTTTGGGTAAAAACTTTCGTGCCTTTTACCCCATCTCCTCCGTCTGGTTCAGTACGACTTACCTTAACATTTAGTGGAAGATGTTGACTTCTCTGCTGCTCAAGGACAGAGCATCACAAAACTCAGTGCCTGAAATTTGCAAAGTCATCAGATCATTAAATATTGGCCTCATCTATATATTGAAGGGAGTCCCTTCTCCTACTGCTGACATTTAAATTTAGTGATGATCAAAACCATATCAAGACTTTATTACATTCTTTCTTTTAATTATCTGAAATACAAACAGAGGAATAGTAAATTCCATCTACAAATGACTAAATTTGAGGAATTCAATGAGAAGGGAAGCTGCATACTTCCAAACTAAAACAGCTTCAGTTGGAGCCTCTTCTACTGGTGCAGGCTAGTTTATTTTTATACTCTTTATGAAAATTGTGAATGGAAATCCTCACCATCCGTTACTGGCTTGGAAAATCAAGTCAATTAGCCAGTGCCCTTGACAAAATGTCAGTTTTAGATATTAATAAATTAACTCTGTGCTCAGGAGAGCGTTAGATTTGGTTACAATCATATAAAACCCAAGTGACTTCTTTATGATTTACAAATCACTTTGTAATTTATACCAAACTGCTGTTTTGAGCAGTCTCATTTTTCTCAATCAGTTCAATATAAAAGTTTTTATTTTAATTTAATAATAAAAAGTCAATATTGGAAATAATTTCTATAACATCATAAGCTTCAAATATTGTATCTACTCCCCTCTAAAGCTAAAACAGGCTGTGCTTGAAGAGGACTACCTTAACACCAGTGCAGCCATGATGTAATGGTATTTCATTTGTATTTTAGTATATAAAGCTTGCCTGAAGATCAAAAAAGTTGAGTTTATAGAAATTGCTGTTTATTGTTGATGCTAGAATTTATTTTAAAAAATAATAAAAGCAAAGGACAATGAAATGTCTAGATTCCCACACAAGCACTGATAAATAAGAATGATATCCCAGAGCAGTCAAACCAAAATTTGAATTTTGGAAAAAGACAATGAGCACCAGTGTGCATGTGTCAAAGGGCAAGTGTTTCAGGTCTGCTTTATGGAAGAGTCAGGGTCTACCCCACAACCAAACCATCATCTCAGAAAGTCAGCTACAGCTATCCAAATCTACTGTTTGAGGGAGTATTGCAGTGAGGTAAGTGTCCTTCAGCCCTGCCTACTGCGAGAGATACAAACAGACTTAATCCCACAATAGGATCCCAGGTGTATAGAAATAGAAATCAGCAACTATAACTATAAAGATTTAATCTTGAGTGGCACACTAAAAGTACATTGTGAAAAGTACTTTTATCACCAGGGGCACTCGCACTCAAGACTCACCCAATCAGAGCAGCAGAGTCAAGCGAGGAATGTGAATTGAGAACGCATATGCTAAAGCCATCTTCAAAGGGCCACGCTGTGGGGCATATCATTGAACTTGCTGAAAAATTTCAAATGACACTAGGGAAGATGGATTTTGTGCTTGTCAGACACTGTTGAATGCGGAGAACTACCGAGAAATACTTCAGCATACTATGTAAATTTGTTACAGACAGCAGCCACTTAGGGTGCTAGGGAGTTCCATAAAATTTGATCATGGCTAAATCTATATGAGATACTCTATGAGCTGTCAACTGCAACCAAACTTCTGACACCTCTGCAAAGTGTCACCATCTATGAAGTTCTAACTTGAGAACTGCGCGATCAAGTTGCCAGAAAAAAGTCACAAAGACGTCTTACAATGCCTTAAGTTTGCAGATTGTGTTGGGCCACATGTGTAGTGATTCTCAGTAACAAGAGCCAAAGGTTGGACAAAGGCAAAGAGTTGCTTGTAATTTATGAAAATATTTACCTTAAAGCTCTTGTTTCCCTACGTGTAAGTAGAGAGGTTAATTATTGCCTGGTCTTCAGCTCAAGGAAAGGACTTCAGGGTCACAAGGACAAGATGAGATGACCATTGGCTGGGAGGTACCTGCTAGAGCATAGCAATGTTTGCAGGACAGAGAATAGCTACGCTGGGCTAGACAGCAGCAGGAGGGAGCAGGAAGAATCCATTTCCTCACATACGAAGCTCATCCTGGAGCCACAAACATTCACACCCTGCAGCCCTCTGAGTTTTCTCTTATTTTTAATGTTCGTATATCCACCTACAATACCATTCATCTTTAAGTGCTTGCTTTTTGCGCCTGTATCCCTCTCTATCTCTGCCTGTGTCCACTCTAATGATGTCCCCAGAGAAACACAGATGGAGCTCTTCATCTCTCCTCTTTTATCTGATATCTGGGAAGTTTTCTCTACCTTGTAGTCATGGCCATGCCCCACACACACACCACATTGTCCACCTAGTTGGAAACAGTACACAGATGCCACACAGCCTCCCTTAAATCCTCCTAACCCCAACTTTATTATGCCCACCCATGAAGCTGCATCCACAAAAACAGATGGTGAGGCTGTGAAGGTATGGATGCCAATCAGGTACACTATCAGTGAGCATGTTCTCTAATCAGGCCCCTTTGAAGTGGCATCTGCTTCTCTCTCCCTCAGGTATATGCAATGGATTGAAAACTTTCTGTGCAGTACCTCCCAAATAGGGAAGGAGCCTATCAGCGTGCTCGCAGAACAGTCCCCTGGTGTGAGACAGGCAGCACACATGGGCAGAAAGGAAAAGGCCGGTAGGAGAGCTTTGGTGCCCTGAAATCTTCTGCTGTGCAGAAATTCAACTCTTCTGCATGTGGAGTTGGAGTCTGGGTGGAGAGAATGAAAGAGAGACAGTATTATAAAGTTGTTCACCTTCATCCTACTTAAAATGTCGGCTCTGTGGCTGGAGATGTATCTTAGGTAGAAGAGTGCTTGTGTGGCATGCACAAAGCTCTGGATTTGATCCCCAGTATCAATCACATAGCCACACAGCTGCAATCCAGGGACTCGAGAGCTGGAGGAAGGAGGATGAAGAATTCAAAGTCTCCCTGGAATACAATGAGTTCCAGGGCTGCCCCAGTATTGTCTAGAGTCACAGAACTTAGGGAGTGAATATCTATCTATCTATCTATCTATCTATCTATCTATCTATCTATCTATCTATCTATCTATCATCTATCTATCTATCTATCTATCTATCATCTATTTATCTCTTTCTCTGTGTGTGTGTGTGTATACCATACACACACACACATGAATTTATCTGAAGGACTTTCAGGCTGAGTCCAACAATGGCTAACTGTGATCAGAAAGTTCAGGAGTCCAGTAGTTGCTCAGTCCCGTAAGTCTGGATATCTCAGCTGGTCTCCTATATATGTTGGAATCCTGAAGAAGCAGGCTCCAATGCCAGGGAAAGAATGGAAGTGCTGACAAGGTGAGACCAAGCAGGTGAAGAATGAACACTCCCTTCCTTTAATTTTCCATCCAGCAAACGGTGTGGTCCAGACTAAAGGTGTGCCTTCCACCTCAAGACCTGGATTAAAGGTATGTGTCATTCTGCCTCAAGAGCTGGATCAAAGGCAAGTTGCCTTCTTGCCTCAAGGTCTGGATCACAAATGTACCTTCCTTTTCTAGATTATAGTTCATTCCAGGTATAGTCAAATTGACAATCAAGAATAGTCAACACAATCCACCCCTTGCCAACTTGACACACAATCATATTTCCTTATGTCATAGTTATGCATACCATGATACAACTATCCCTCGTGCAGTTGCAAATGTATTGTAAATTTATAATATGTAGCAATATCCTTTAGGGACATTCTTTCAGTATCTCAAGCTTAAATATTATAATCATTGATACTCTCTTAATGTTACATCACATGATGAAGAAATTTAGGAAAAGTACACAAACATATTCTTAACAAAACACAACAGAAGAATTCATGTCGGTTATAATTCCCATTTCTGTAACTGGGTCACATGGTTTTAGCTGATATTTATAACTACCTTCCTCTACTATCCAGTCTGTATTTCCTCCACCCTCAGCAAGCACCTTACCAGGTCTTGACTCCTTTCCTGGAGGAGTGAGCCATACTTTCATTCCTGATGACCCTGATCTTTGCCACCATGACCAGTTTGTTCCTGGTCCCTTAGGGCAATTATAAGAATGGCTGGGGAAAGAGCCTGTCTGTCCACAGAATGTGTCATCTTATCTACTTGATTATTGAACTCTTCCTCAGCTGAAGTCACTTTTGGTGGGCATTTACACAGAACACAAGTATCTTCACATCTTTCATCTGTTTGGAGAGATCTATCTATGTACTTCTTTCTCAGATGTCTTTCTTACCAATTTCCAAACATGCTTTCCAAGTCCCTGACTGTCTTCCCAGTTCACCAGCCACAAGCCATTAATCAGTGAACAATTGCACAGCTATATAAGATGGAGGGACCTGCTTGTTGAGGTTTCTGTCCCGTCCAGTACCCCGCAGCCAGCAAGCCCCAAAGAAAATCACACAGAGATCTCCATAAGATTATAAAACTGATTGGCCCATTAGCTCAGTCTTCTTATTACCTCTTTTAGCTTATATTAACCCATTATTCTTATCTATGTTAGCCATGTGGCTTGGTACCTTTCAGAGGGGCAGGTTACATCTTGATTCTCGGTGGTCTGGCCTGGGATGGGAGAATGGGCTTCCTCCTTCCCAGCATTCTCCTGTTCTCTTTGCTTCACCTATACTTCCTGTCTGGTTTTCCTGCCTATTCTTCCTGCCTGGCCAATCAGCATTTATTTAAAACATGATTGACAGAATACAAACAATTCTCCCGCACCACAGCTAACCATTTCTTTTTCAAAACAAAATCCATGACCATGTATATTGCCCAAATTTCTGCCCACTGCGAAGATTTTCCCTTTGTCAGTATCTTTCAGGGCTGTCCCTGAAAATGGGTTATAATTCTGCAGCTGTCCACTTTTGGGTGGCACCTTGAAAATGTGAAGAACCGTCAGTAAACCAGGCCCTAGTCTTCTCTTTCTCAGTCAACTGATCATTGGGAACACCCCATGATGTTAGAGGTACATGCTTGGCAACAGACAGCATTGAAATAAGAGTAGAAATCATAAGCATTTGGGCAACTTCTTCTTCATGTAGTTTTTACTGCATCCAGGACCTGCTCAGGCCTTGTGGTGGTTTCAAAGAAAATGGGCCCCAAAGAGCATGGCACTATTAGGAGGTGTAACCTTGTTGGGGGAAGTGTGTCACAGTGGGGGGTGGGCTTTGAGGTTTCTTTTGCTCAAGCTTCCCTCAGGGTGACAGTTAGTTGACTTCCTGTTGCCTGAAAGGTCTAGGACTCTCAACTATCCCTCAAGCCACCACGCTCCCTGCTATGATAATAGTGTTATTATCGTGAAGCTTAGTCCAAGCCTCTGAAACTGTAAGCTATCCAGCCCCAATTAAATGTTTTCTTTATAAAAGTTGCATGGTCGTGGTGTCTCTTCATAGCAATGAAAACTCTAAGGCAGGTCCAATCCAGCATATACCATTTCCATTTAATGATGTGCACATCCTTGTAGCCATGAGGCAAACAGGCCTGCTTTTCATTCCGCCCAGCTCCCACACGGCTAGCTTAGCCCCAGAAATAATAACATGGATACTGTATTCATTTAAACACTGCCTGACCCATTATTTTTAGCCTCTTATTGGCTAACTCTCAAATCTTGATTAACCCATTTCCATTAAATCTGTGTAGCACCATGAGGCTGTGGCTTACCGGGAAAGATCCTAACCTACGTCTGTCTCGGGCCAGAGATTCATGGTATCTGCCTGACTCTGCTTTCTTTCTCCCACAATTCTGTTCTGTCTTCCCTGCCTACCTATCTTCTGACCTATCAGGCCAAGCAGTTTTCTTTATTAATTAACCAATGAAAGCAACAGATAGAAGATTCTCCTATATCACATCCTGCCTTGGTTGATCAAATAACATGCAGTTTGCAATGGGCAACTCAAGTCACATGGTAATTTGATGGCCCATTTTCAAATGGTCAGGTTCCACTAAGGCCCAATAGCAAGCCAGGAGCTATCTTTCAAAGGAAGAATAGTTTTCTGCAGATTATGACAGAGCTTTGCTCCAAATCCCAAAGATTTTTTTCTGTGATACATTTATAGAGGCCCACCAAAGGCTCCAGCATCCCTATCTGCTACTTCCACTTTGAGTACCATCAGGTTTGATGGATAACATGGTCCAAGTGGTAAAAAAGCCTTGATCTGTTGAAAAGCCTTCTCCAATGGAGCATACATCTTCTGCTGAGGGTGGCGAGACTGCTTCCTTGGGTGAGATAAGTCTTTGAATATCTGAGGATTCAAAGTTCTCAACTTCAATAGGGTCCTCCCACACATCTCCAGCCCATGTTACACGATACCATTCTTTACCAATGAATGCCCTTACTTAACAACCAGCATCCTACAGGACTGGGAACTGAATTTTTTCTGTTGTTCATTTAACCTTATAATGAGGCCTTTGGTTTGTTTTCTACAAGTTGAACTCTGTAGCTACTGGAGAGAAGATTCTTTTCCAGGACACACATAGAAACCTTTAGACTGCTTATGTGCCTCTGGAATTGATCATTTTATCACTAAGTTCTTTGTTATCCTTCACAGTATTCTGAGATGCTAGAAGTTGGTTAATTTTATAATGAAGTTCATCCCCACCAGGAGCTGCTGAGAGTAACTGACCAGCACCACAGTTTTCCTTATTTTTCTCAAAACTGTCAGATGTTTCATATACAGATCACATCTGCTGCTGCCTACAGTTGGTGAATCAGGATAACCAAACGCATGTGCTTCCTTAAGTGTGCAAAATAGTTCACACCATGGGTTTTTCTTGTCCATCCAACACAACCTTCTGACTATACTTTCACAGACAGTTTACCTTCTTACTTCCGGCACAGTTTTATAGATGCCTGCAATTTGAATTGTGGGTATATTTGCTTCCCTAGTAATTGATAAGTTCCATAAGTGCTAAGGGCTTCTCCTTCTTCTCATTGAACAGAATCTGACACTTAATTATGTGATAAATACTTGATGAAAGTGAGGGAAACTGAGGAAGAGGGATGGGAATGGCAGAGTTCAAAGTCCTGTCTGCCTTTTTCTGGCATGTAGAAGGCTTGTTCTTCATCCACACCTTAGCTCCTGTCATAGTCCACAACAGTCGGATAATGACTTTTAGCCAGACTAGGAAGAGCACTAGGTAGTGAAGGGGTCAAATGACTCCATTATTATGTTATAGACACCAGGATGAGCGCACATACACAGACAAGTATGTACATGCTTCATGAATCTTGTGACATCTCTACCATCACCTCTAGTTATTGAGGAAGAATTTGTAGGAGGTCATGGTTTGGACTGAGCACCTACTCCAGCCCCAGAAGACAAACCCAATGTTGAATGAAATCACAGCAACTGAGCCTAGTCTGGTTTCAGAAGGTTTTGTAACCTGTTACCCAATCAGCCCCAGACAGCTCCTCTCTCAGCTCTTACAGTTGACTCTTGAGAGACATGGTAAGTCAGTGAAGGTTTTTTTTTTTTTTTTGGAGGGGGGGTTGGTATCTGTAAGTGGTATCAGAGAATAATGTTGGCTGGAGTCTTCTGACTCTGACCTGGTTCTCAAACCTGTCTGCTTTGCTAATAGCTTTTATCTTTTCAAAAACTGCAATTGGCCCTAAGAGTTTTTAACATAGTCCTTTCTCTGATTTTGTTTTGCTTTTGAGATGAGGGTTTATCTGTATTGTTATGATTTTGCTGGCCTGCCCTGACTCCTGGGTACCCTGGGTACCCTGTCCCTTTAAGAAACAAGCTCTGCCCACTCCCATGTTTTCTCTAACCAGTGAGGCAAGCCTTGGGGGAGGGGTCCCCTTTCTCTCCCTTCTGCTGTCCTTCTGAAGAGGCAGCATTCTGTCTCTTCTCTTCTCTCCTCCTTTTCATTCTTCTCTGTCCTCTTCCCTCTCTCTTCCTGTCCCTCTGTTTATCTCTCTTTCTCTCTAGTTCCCCCACCCCCCCACCCCTATACCTTCCCACTAAAAAACTCTCCATACTCGGGCTCTCTCTGCATAGCATATCTGTCTGTCCCTTACCCACCGTGGTCTCCCACACCACCGTGGGATCTGCCAGGGTAACATAACATTGGTGCATGTCTCTGACATGCTCTTTCTGTGTTCCCTCCTGCCCATGGGTGACAGGGTGAGGCATCTGGGGATCCTGGACCCGGACCACTTCCCAGCTCCCTGCTGACTGCATCACTGCACACAACACTGACTACAAGGTCCCCGCCTCCAGGTCAGCTTTTGCTCACATTCACCTCTGGCAGTTCCCCACTGCTGAGGATTGAGATCTTGTTTCTCATCTTGGGCTGTTGTCCCTTGGGCTACTCAGCCCTGGTCCCTGGTCCCTGGTCCCTGCACTGATAAATAGGCCTTAGGGAGTCCTGAACCAATCGCACGACCCTCACTCTTTCTCAAGGATGCTTGTAGACAAGTTAGCCATTGGGTCTCGGTTATTTTCTCTCTTTACCTCACTTATGGGAAATGGCCTAAGTACCCCTTACATAACAACCTAAACTGGCCACCGAACGGTACCTTAAATCCTGATATTCTGCAGGAGCTTTCTAATTTCTGTCATGCTAATCTCCCCTCGCTGCACTTTGTACCACATGACTGCTACCATCTTTGTTAGAGGCAACCACAGCCGTTTGAGGTTAAGACAGGGAGAAGTCACAAACTCGTGAGGTTCTGCCCCTAGCCAAACGGCGCCAGCAGCAGGTCCCCAGCCACATGACCTGCCACAATCTGCCTTTAAGTCATTAGCTATGCTTTTAAAAACTACTTTTATGTTCCTATACTTACGGTGTGTTTGCATGATAGTAAGCTTTGGCAGAGCCTGCTGAGACACCCACTGAAAGACCAGGATAAATCCAGACTGCATATCAGGAAGATTCGAGCCAAAAATATAGGTTAGCCAGTTCAGTTGACTTTGTTCCAGGAACTAGCTGACCACAAAGTTAGATTATAATCTTGAGAAACGGGGAGTTACCCCCTTGTGATTATCACTGGTATTTTTGGAATCTTCCAGTAATTCCTTACCTACCTGCTTTGGGTTGTGGTTTCTTCCCTTAAATATCCCTTCTCCCAGCTACTCGGGGTTGAACTCCTCTACCCTGCGTGGGATATGAGTCTCACCGCCAGTGTGCTGGTTCCTGTCAATAAACCTAGTGTGATTACAGTAAGGACGGTCTCTCATGAGTTCTTGGGGGGTTGTGTTATCCCGAGACTTGAGTGATTCTCCCAACTCCGGGGGTCTTTCACCATTACTCGCAGAGATCCCCCTCTGCTGTGCTTCTGCTCTCCCCCACCTGCCACAACTGTACTTTCCCATTCAGTGGTGGCATTGAGTCTCCACCTCATTCTTTTCTCTCTCTCTCTTAACGTTATCTTTAAATACAAGCTAGCTTCATGCGTGTATGAATGTACATATCTTTACAACTTAATTCATCTGCATGTATATGTACATGAACTTACTGTTAAAAAATGTTTAAGCAGTCCTAATAACCTCTGTTCATTGTATCTCCTTCCAGACTAAAAAAGCAATAAGTCTTAAATATTTTAAATTGGTATGCACTTCTAAATGATAAATATATGGTTAAATCTGTTACAAAATACTACATATGTGACTTAACTCTGCTTTCCATATAATGATAAAAGTTTAAGGATCTATTTCAGATTAGCAGGTGTTCCTCACTGTTGTCAGTTTCCTTTCCTGTGAGCCATTCTCCTCCATTTAGTTCTACTGTGAAGCTTCTATTGCAGACAGTTTTCTCTTCTGTGTCCTTCGCAAGTATAAATCTCACCTATTAAGTTAAAAACCAGGGCAGTTAGGCTTGGACCCAGCTCTCCAGGCAAATCATATACTGTAGACATGACTTATATATACTCAACAAACAGCCCTCAAGTGCTAAGAGATCTGGGGAATATGGTATTTAAGTGTTAAATTATTAAAAGGCTTTTCATAATAGAGAGACAGGTTGGCTCCCAGCATCACCGCCCCATTTCCTCCAAAGAAGACAGAAGACAGATGGACAGAGAACAACACCCATCCATAATTCACTTTCACAAGTGAAAGCGCTAACCACTGGGGGGAAACTGCCTTTCATCTAAGCTGCCGGAGATCTCCAGTGCACAAAGGAAAATTGGAATTGACTGCCTGGCTGCTCAGATCAAGGTAGGCTTCTCTTCCTACAGATTCCTAACCCACAGGATTTTCTGAAACCTGGCAGGCCCTACGCTAAGAGCAGAAGTCAAATGCAGCTCAAAAGCCCCTGTCCTCAATGACCATGAAGGACCCTGGGAAATGGCTCTCCAGATAGCCAATCGAGTAAGTTCGCTATCATTTTTTTAAATAAATAGCTCAAGTAAGACTTTATCTTTCTCAAGATCTCTGGTGCAGTTTGACAGCTGAGAGTTTTTGCCAGTGTAAAAAGGGCAACCTCACAAAACAGATTCCAGTGGAACTTTTTACCAAAGTTTTATTTTTAACTCAAATAAAAGGTGTTTTAAGCCCTCACTCTCCGCCGACGGCCTGCTTCGCCTCGTGCGCTCCCGCCGCCGCCCCGCAGAAATGCTTCGACTACCCACAGTCCTTCGCCAGATGAGACCAGTGTCCCGGGCACTGGCTCCTCATCTCACTCGGGCCTATGCCAAAGATGTAAAATTTGGTGCGGATGCTCGAGCCTTAATGCTTCAAGGTGTAGACCTTTTAGCCGACGCTGTAGCTGTTACCATGGGGCCAAAGGGAAGAACAGTGATTATTGAGCAGAGTTGGGGAAGTCCCAAAGTAACGAAAGATGGGGTCACTGTGGCAAAGTCAATTGATTTAAAGGACAAATACAAAAATATCGGAGCTAAACTTGTTCAAGATGTTGCCAATAACACAAATGAAGAGGCCGGGGATGGCACTACCACAGCTACCGTTCTGGCACGTTCTATTGCCAAGGAGGGCTTTGAGAAGATCAGCAAAGGGGCCAACCCAGTAGAAATCCGGAGAGGTGTGATGTTGGCTGTTGATGCTGTAATTGCTGAACTGAAAAAACAATCTAAACCCGTGACAACCCCTGAAGAAATTGCTCAGGTTGCTACAATTTCTGCAAATGGAGACAAAGATATTGGAAACATCATTTCGGATGCGATGAAGAAGGTGGGAAGGAAGGGTGTCATCACAGTGAAGGATGGGAAAACCCTGAATGATGAGTTAGAAATTATTGAAGGCATGAAGTTTGACAGAGGATATATTTCCCCGTATTTTATTAACACATCGAAAGGTCAGAAATGTGAATTCCAAGACGCCTATGTTCTTTTGAGTGAAAAGAAGATTTCTAGTGTGCAGTCCATCGTACCCGCTCTGGAAATCGCCAATGCTCATCGGAAGCCCTTGGTCATCATTGCTGAGGATGTTGATGGAGAAGCTCTAAGCACACTGGTCTTGAACAGGCTGAAAGTGGGTCTTCAGGTTGTGGCGGTCAAAGCGCCAGGGTTTGGGGACAACAGGAAGAACCAGCTTAAAGATATGGCTATTGCTACTGGTGGTGCGGTATTTGGAGAAGAGGGGTTGAATCTAAACCTTGAAGATGTTCAAGCTCACGACTTAGGAAAAGTTGGAGAGGTCATTGTCACTAAGGATGACGCCATGCTTTTGAAAGGAAAAGGTGACAAGGCTCAAATTGAGAAACGCATCCAGGAGATCACTGAGCAGCTCGACATCACCACTAGTGAATACGAAAAGGAGAAGCTGAACGAGCGTCTCGCAAAGCTCTCAGATGGAGTAGCTGTGCTGAAGGTTGGAGGAACAAGCGATGTGGAGGTGAATGAGAAGAAAGACAGAGTTACAGACGCACTCAATGCCACGCGAGCAGCTGTGGAAGAAGGCATCGTGCTAGGCGGGGGCTGCGCTCTGCTGCGCTGCATCCCAGCCTTGGATTCCCTAAAGCCTTCTAATGAGGATCAGAAAATAGGTATAGACATTATTAAAAGAGCACTCAAAATTCCCGCCATGATCATTGCTAAGAACGCGGGTGTTGAAGGGTCTTTGATAGTCGAGAAGATTCTGCAGAGTTCCTCAGAAGTTGGGTATGATGCCATGCTCGGGGAATTTGTGAACATGGTGGAGAAGGGAATCATTGATCCAACAAAGGTCGTAAGAACTGCTTTACTGGATGCTGCTGGGGTGGCCTCCTTGCTAACAACAGCAGAAGCTGTAGTGACCGAAATTCCTAAAGAAGAGAAGGACCCTGGAATGGGCACAATGGGGGGAATGGGAGGGGGAATGGGAGGTGGCATGTTCTAATTCCTAGAATAGCGCTTTGCCCTTACCAATGAACTGTGACAGGAAGCTCAAGGCAGGTTCCTCACCGATACCTTCAGAGAAGCTCCTGAAGAAAATGAAGAGAAGGCTGGCTGATCACTATAACCATCAGTTACTGGTTCCCATTGACAATACATAATGGTTTACTGCTGTCATTGTCCATGCCTACAGATAATTTATTTTGTATTTTTGAATAAAGACATTTGTACATTCCTGATACTGGGTGCAAGAGCCATATATCAGTGTCCTGCTTTCAACTTGAGTCACTGAGGCAGGCCTGCTGGTCCGTCCGCTACGGTCAGGACTGTGGCGCTTGTGCCACCAGACGAGAGGTCAGAGGCAGCCTTTCTGTGGAGCGAGATAACTGTACAAAGTAGAGAAGTATCCAATTATGTGACAACCTTTGTGTAATAAAATTTTGTTTAAAGTTCAAAAAAAAAAAGGTGTTTTAAGGCATAAAAGTATACATTATTAAGGTGTGCACCTGCAAGTTATAAGGTCTGAGGAAGAAGTGTTTTAAGGTGTACAAATGCAAGTTATCTAATTTCTCTCTCATTTGCTGCCATTCATACACGTAACATTAATCAATAAAGTTCTGATAAGCTATTAATCTAACTCTGGCAGAGAACTGCCACCACTACACTGCAAGATAAAGATGTTAAATTCTCTCTGGTTGTTTTCTAAAGATACTTTCCATTGTGCAAAAACATCTGTCACAGTCACTTCTGGCATAAACATGCTGCCATTTTGTTGTGAGGAGCTGTGGGCCTGCTTTTCATCCTGCTCGGCTCCTGGCTGCCTGGCTAGCTTATGCCCCGAAATAACAACACACAAATTGTATTCTTTAAGCACCGTCTGGCCCATTATTTCGAACCTCTTATTGGCTAACTCTCACATCTTGATTAACCCATTTCTAATAATCTGTGTAGCACTATGAGGTGGTAGTTTACCAGGAAGGATCTTAACCTGCACTCATCTTGAAGAAGAGAGCTATGGCAAATGACTCATTTCCCTTCTTCCCGGCAATCTGTTCAGTCTACTCTGCCTATCTAAATTCTGCCCTATCAGGTCAAGCAGTTTTCTTTATTAATTAACCAATGAAAGCAACAGATAGATAGAAGACACTCCCATATCACCATTTATAGAATGTATGTGCCTAAAACTTATGTTTTCCCAAACTCAAAGAATTATTGCAAGTTCCAAGGAGCCGAATTGAAGAATTCACCTTAAACAGTCAGATGCACCCCTCTCTCCATTACCAGATCCCAAATCTTCCCATTTTTCTCTGGTTGTGACACCCTCTTCCTCAATTACCAGGATCTAAAGAAAATTTTTTCTTCTTAAATTTAACCTTGTCCTCTGCTCTGCCAGCATCTCAACAGGTCCAAGAAACACCAGAGTGTCACAAAGTCTGGAGAACAGTGAAGCAACCAGATGCCTCAGGATGTGGTCAGCATCCCAGCTCTCTCAGGCACCCCAAGACTTCGATACCCATAAACCAGCAGGAAGTAGTCTTGAGAATTCAACACCCTCATCCCTTTAACCTGCCATGCTTAACTTCTCATTTTTTCATGATAAGAGGAACACAGGAATGTTAGGACTTTTCTGGCCTGGCCTGTCGCCTTTTGGGTACCCTGTCCTTTTAAGAGACAAGCTCCAACCCCACTCCCAGGCTCTTACTGCCCACTGAGGCAAGCCCACCTGGATCCTCTCTCTCTCTCTCTCTCTCTCTCTCTCTCTCTCTCTCTCTCTCTCTTCCCCTCCCTCCCTCTATTTCTCTCCCTTACTCTTTCTTTCTCCCCCCATATTCCCCTTCCTTATGCCCTCCCCAATACCAAGCTCTCCATACCCAAGTTCTCTCTTCGTGGTGTATCTGTCTGTCCCTTATCCACCACGGTCCCCCACACCACCTGACAATGGGATCTGCCAGGGTCACTTGCTCCATAAATCATAACATGTATAATCTTGACTGTCCTGGAACTCACTATTCAAGCCAGGCTGGCCTTGAACTCCTAGACATCTACCCACCTCTGCCACAGAAGTGCTGGGATTGCAGGTGTGTGCACCACACTCAGGATTGCAGGCATGTGCACCACACTCAGGATTACAGGCATGTGCACCACACTCAAGATTACAGGCATGAGCACCATATTTAGGATTGCAGGTGTGTTCACCACACTCAGGATTACAGGCATGTGCACCACACTCAGGATTACAGGTGTGTGCACCACACTCAGGATTACAGGCGTGTGCACCACACTCAGGATTACAGGCGTGTGCACCACATTCAGGATTGCAGGCGTGTGCACCACACTCAGGATTCTTTCTTTGGTTTTTAAATTGATTTAAAAAACTACATGTGTTTTGGGGTATAATATGTAGCAGGGTTTTTTGGACCACCAACCCCCAAATCATGACATAGAAACTTCTTTTTGTTAATTATGAAAGTTTTCCTTTAGCTTAGGCTTGTTTCTAACTAGCTCTTACAACTGAAATTAACCCATGTTTTTAATCTACATTCTTCCACATGCTCGTTACCTCATCTCCATTCTGCCCATATTGCTTCCTCTGCTTCTGACTGGTGACTCTGCCTTTCTTCTTCCCCAAGACCTCTCTGCCCTCAGAACCCTGCCTAACCTTTTCCTGCTTAACTATTGGCCATTCAGCTCTTTATTAAACCAATCACAATAACACATCTTTACACAGTGTAAAGGAATATTCTGCAACAACATATTCTTATATATGTTCATATAAGAACATACACGAGCCTAAGCATATGAGACAATAGATTTATATATTTGTAAATTAATTTCTGTATTTTATATCCCAGCTGAAGTTTCCTCTCTTCCCCACCTCCCTTCTGTTCCCCATTCACATTTTCTCCATTTCCTAAAAAAGGCAGGCCTCCCATAGATAGCAACACAACATGCTATATCAAATTGCAGTAAGATTAAGCAACTCCCTTGTATTAAGGTTGGACAAGGCAACCCGGTGTGGGTAACAAGGATCTAAACATGAGCAAATGAGTCAGAGACAGCCCCTGCTCCCACTGTTGGGAGACCCACAAGACGACCAAGCTACACAACGGTCGCATGCATGCAGAGGGCCTAGGTCAGTCCCATGCAGGATGTTTGGTTGTCAGTTCAGTCTCTGTAAGCCTCTAGGAGCTGTTTTAGTTGACTGTGTGGGTTTTCTTGTGATGTCCTTGACAGCTCTGGCTCCGACAATTCTACTCCCCAAATGGTTCCCCTTTTCCACTAATCTCTTTCAGTACTCTCCCGCCACGTAATCCCTTATGTTCCCATTCCTACCAGCCCTTAGTTCCCCCTCAAAATCTAATCTATTTCCAGTTTTCAGGGAGATCCAAGCATTCCCCTGACCCAGCCTTTCTGGGTGTGTGGATCTTTACTTTACAGCTAATATCAATCATAAATCAGTACCTACCATGTTTGTCTTTCTGGGTCTGGATTACCTTACTCAGGATGATTTGTTCCATCCATTTGTCTGTAAATTTCATGACATCATTGTTTTTAATAGCTGAGTGATATGCCACTATGTAAATGTACCATTATTTTCTTTATCCATTCTTCAGTTGAACGACATCTAGGTTGTTTCCAAGTTCTGGCTATTATGAATAAAGTTGCTATGAGCATAGTTAAGCAAGTGTCCTTGTGGTATGATTGAGCATCCTTTAGGTATATACTCAATAGTGGTGTAGCTGAGTTTTAAGGTAGATCAATTTCTAAAGTTCTGAGAAACCACCATGTTGATTTCCAAAGTGACTGTACAAGTTTGCACTTCCACCAGCAATGGAAGAGTCTCCCACTTGCTCCACATCCTCTCCAGCATGAGCTGTCACTTGTGGTTTTGATCTTAGTCTTTCTGATTAGTAACTAAATCTAGCAATGTGGTCAGTGTTATTCCTCACTTTCTCTTTAATCAGGATCAGTGTATCTGGTTTTATATTGAGGTCTTTGATCCACTTAGACTTAAGTTTTGTACAAGATGATAGGTATGGATCTATTTGCATTCTTCTACATGCCTACATTTAGTTAGACCAGCACCATTTCTTGAAGAAGCATTCTTTTTTCCATTGAATAATTTTTGCTTCTTTCTTGACAATCAGGTGTTCAGGTATACATAGATTTACCTCTGAGTTTTCAATTAGATTCCATTGATCCATCTGTCTGTTTTATGTAATACCATTTAGTTTGTATTACTATAGCTCTGTAATAGAGCTTGAAATCAGAGATGGTGGCACCTCTGGAACTTCTTTTATTATACAGGATTGTTTTCAGCTACCCTTGTTTTTGGTTTTTCCACATGAAGTTGAATATTGTTCTTTCAAGGTCTGTAAAGAATGATGTTGGGATTTCTAATTGGGATTATGTTGAATCTATAGATTGCTTTTGGTAAAACTGACATTTTTACTATGTTAATCCTACTGATCCATGAGCATGGGAGATCTTTTAATCTCTAATGTCATCTTCAAAGACTTAACCCTCTTGTCATACATGTCTTCCACGTGCTTGGTTAGAGTCACCACCCAGATATTTTCTATTCTTTGTGACTACTGTGAAGGGCATTGTTTCCTTGTTTTCTTTATCATTTTATTTATTAGTTTTATTGAGAAGCGTTACTGATTATTTTTGTATTCAGTCACTTTGCTGAAAGTGTTTATCAGCTGTAGGAGTTACCTGGTAGAATTTTTAGGATCATTTATGTATACTGTCATATCATCTGCAAATAGTGATACTTTCACTTATTCCTTTCCAATTTGAATTTCCTTAATCTCTACTTGTCTTACTGCTTTAGCTAGAACTTCAAGTACTATATTGAATAGATATGGAGATAGCGGACAGCCTTGTCTTGTTCCTGATTTCAGTGGGATCGCTTTGAGTTTCCCACCATTTAAATTTTTGCTGGCTGTCAGCTTGCTGTATATTACTTTTATTATGTTTAGGTATGTCCCTTGTATCCCTGATCTCTCTAAGACCTTTATCATGAAGGGATGTTGTATTTTATCAAAGACTTTTTCAACATCTAATGAAATAATCATGTTGTTCTTTCTTTCAGTTTGTTTATATGGTGGATTACATTGACAGATTTTCATATGTTGAATCATCACTGCATCTCTGTGATGAAGCCTACTTGATCATGGTGAATGGTCTTTCTGATGTGTTCTAAGATTTGGTCTGTGAGTATTTTATTAAGTATTTTTGCATCAGTGTTCATGAGGGAAATTGGTCTGTAATTGCTCTTTCTTTGTTGCATCTGTGGTTTGGGTATCAGGGGGACTGTACCTCATAAAAAGAATTTGGCAATTTTCCTTCTGTTTCTATTTTGTTGAATAATTTGAGGAGTACTGGTATTAGCTCATCTTTAAAAGGTCTGCACTAAATCATCTGACCTTGGCTTTGTTTGGTTGGGAGACTTTTAATGACTATATGATCTTGATTTAATTTTTGTAAGTGGTATCTGTTTAAAACTTTTTCCTTTTCTTTCAGATTTGACAATTTTGTGGAGTAGAAGTTTTGAAGTATGACCTAATGATTGTCTGGATTTCCTCAGTATCTGTTGTTATATTCCCCTTTTTGTTTTTGATTTTGTTAATTTGAATATTCTCTCTTTGCCTTTTATTTTGTCTTTTGGTCATGAAAACATTTAGAATATACTCACTGTACATTTCAAAATTGCTTTAAAAAAATGTCCTATTAAACTAGAAGACTCAAACAGGCCAGATACTCATATCTTGTGATTTTGAACTGGAGATATAAACACTGGGAACAGAAATTAGGTCCCTTGGAAGAGAAACAACTACTTTTAACTGCTGGGTCATCTCTCCAGCACCACTAGTTTATTTTCCTAAAGATGGAGATAATGCACATCTCTTAAAATATTTGCTAAACTGCCTTACCAGGCAGGTCCCTTCTAATGTCTTCCTAAGTTTCCTGCTGTAATATCACTTTTCAGATACTGCAGGGATAGGGGAAAGATGGAAATCTTCAGTAATCCACCTGGACACACCTTTATGATGGGAACTTGGGCTAACCTACAGGACACAGATGGCTTTGACAGTTCTCTGAGCTTTGAAAATGAGGGCTGAGGACAAGGTCCTGCGGTGTGCTTGCTCTAGTGCAATGCAGATCAAAAGAAGCATTCACAACCAGCTGCACTTGAGCATCCACACCTGGGCTTTTGCTTATGACCACACAATTCTGATAGGTTAATAAAATGAGGTCAAATTTCATATAGACCTGCTCCAGAACTCTTGCTAACATAGCAAAGGGTCACTTCATATAGGCATTACTAAGGTCCATAGCTGCTGTATATCCTTCCAACATCTTGTCTCAAATTACTGAAGTCTTCTAGAGCTCTGAATCCTTTCTTGTCACCTATCCAATTGCCTTTCTAAATTTCATTATTTTCCTTTGCCAGGTCCTAGGAATTTATAAACAAGTGAGTAACTTTCATAACTAAAGAGCTCATATCCTTGTTGAACAGTCAGACTTTCAAAACAAAGGATTTGCTTACTGGGTTCAGGTCTACAGTCAAAGCGTTTGAGAATAGAGGCAGATAAACACTGAGTCAGACAACCCAGATTATATGTCAAGACTGTCTTGGAAAGGAAAATAATTCAGGTTCTCAGGCTTCGGAATCAGAGTGGGTTCAATTTTTTTATTCCATTACATACTAGTTGTGTGACCTTGAACATAAGCCAAAACAGAAAAATACCATCTAGAGAATCATTTTAGTATGTAGATATCCTATATTGCCAATGTACCATAAGACTCAGTTTACTCAGCTATACTATGGAGATATAAAATTACCTACTGCAGGGGCTTACTGAAACGAGTGTAGTAAAAGATTTAGCAGAGTCATTGTATCTGGTATGAATTCCGAGTGATGCCACCTGGGCTCAGAAGTGTCCTTTAACAGTCAATGACTGTTATCTGAGAGGGTCTTTAGGATTCACAGGGCCTTTGCATAACTTAGTCTCAGATATTCCGGCCAAATCAGGAAGTTTCTTGTGACTGAGAATTGCTTAAGTAACAATTCCTTCAAACAAGTCCAGATAAGATGTTTTAGTATGTGGAAATTGACTTGCTAAAGATGTATTTGTTTAGCAAGAAAGAGGCTTTTGCAGAGAAGTCTGTTCATCAGAAGCTGGCTCCCCTTGCTGCTTGGAAGCAAAATTGTATTCTCTCTTTCCTCTGTTGACACACAGCACAGGACACCGACAAAAGCTGCCACAAAGTGATCACATTATACCAGGATTGCTCCTTGTATGGCAGCATGATAGTTATCAATTGTAGTGATTTGAATGAGAATTGATCCCCAGGTGTGGCCCTGCTGGAGGAGTATTTCAGTGGGGGTGGGCTTTGAGGTTTAAAAAGCATGTGCCATTCACAGTTAGCTTTGTCTGTCTTGTGCTTGTAGATCAAGATGTAAACCTGATACTATGCTCCCCACCGTGATGCTCATGGACTCACTGCCTGAAACCATAAACTGCAGTAAAGAGGGTGGTGGGCTGTGTTCCTGGCACCTGGCCACGTGGCTAGCTTACACCCGAAATAATTACACATAAACTGTATTCATTTAAATACTGCCTGGCCCATTAGTTCTAACCTCTTATTGGCTAACTCTTACATATTCGTTTAACCGATCTCCATTAATGTGTATTGCCACTTGACATGAATCTAACCAGAGTCCGTCTCAGAGAGGAGAGCCATGGCATCTGCCACACTGCCTTCTTTTTCCCTGCATCCAGTTCTGTCTTCCCTGCCTAAGTTCTGCCCTATCAAAAGACCAAGACACTTTCTTTATTTGACCAATGAAACCTGCCTGCCAAGCCTGATTCCGCTGTCTGCCCAGGAAGGAAGAGCTGAGCCAAGGGCATGGTCTCAGCCACTTTCCTCCTGATCCCAAGCCAACACACAAACAACCAGGCCCACAAATGCATGATAGCTGGAGTTTGCACTGGCAGGGCCCAGAAAGCTGCATTTTAAAATGGTGTGGCCCTTTTTTTCCTTCTGAATCAGGAAAATTTCTTTGCAGCACCCAGCAAACGGCAAAAAGCTGTGTTAAACTCTGGTTTTTTCCCTGTGTGTCTAGAATTACTTTTTAAGCCCTCTCAGGTTTTACATGGAGTAAGTCAACCACGTTGAAGCACCAATTTGTAGTAGTGAGAAGCCGGCTGCGTTCCTGGTGCCTGGCTAGTTTCTTTATCTGACCAATGAAAGCAACACATAAAAGGAAGAACATCCTATACATAAACTCTTCCAAAGTTGTCTTGGTCATGCTATCTTTGAACAACAGTGAAAAAGTAGCTAAGTAGTTGAAAAAGCTCGATTAAGGGTGAAGCCATGTTTTAGCTGTGACTAGCATACCACTCATGGTAGATCAGAAAAACTGTGCCTTGGGGTAGTGTTTCTCCTTCAATACTGCAAGAGGACAATCACTCCACTCAGCACCTAGAATGAGACTTTAAACATAGAAAGAGGAGTCTATTTAGTAACTGGAAAGTATCAGCATTCTCAATGGGAAAGACTCTAATAATGGCATGCCAAGGAAGGTGATCATACAGGAAGTTATAGTAGGAAAGTAGAGAAGGCTGAACCAGGATGATCAATGTGTAAGACAAGGCCAAGGAAATGTGGGCATGGGTTCTCCCTGTCCCTACCTAACCCTGGTATATGACTTGATCCTTCTCCCTGGTTCAGGTATTCTATCCCAAGCATTCAAAGTTGCTTTGTAGCATAGGGACAATACTTCTTCGTTGTAAAGAACTTGGACGTGTGGATCAGCACAAGCGCCTATGCCAAGAATTTGATCCTGCAAAACCTCCACACATTTTGCTCTTCCTTGCTGTTTCATATGTTTGGATTCTTTTCTGAAATAAATACCAAACATCAAGGAAGGTCCATCCTCAAATACCGCTGATGCTAACTTTGAGAAATCCTGGGGCGTAGCCCTCACATTAGAAGCCCAAGTTCTTATTATTTCCTTAACAAATGAGGAGTACAAGCCATAAGTAACAATGGTGCATTTAATTTCCTTTAGATCATTCATTCTTATCGGTGTCCATCTACCTTCTTTGGCTCCCTTTGAGCCTTTAGAAGTTGACATTTTGTCAGAGTAAATTACAGGGTACATCACTAAAATCCTGGCTAAACCAGTTCTGACAGCCAGTGGTGACAGTGTATCCTGCCTTTGTGTCTTCTCACCCGGTTCATCAGCTCCAATAATTTCATCAATCATTTCAAATCTCTTAATCATAATCTCTCATAAAGCCTGAATCTCCTGACCTGCAAATGTTTCTAGTGATTTCCCTACAGTATCAATTTTCTGGTCCCCATCCTGTACCTGTGATTCCAAGGTCTTAATGTTTCCTTTCAAAGATAGTATCTCCTCCTTGAACTGCTCCTGGATATCATGTAATTTGCCATCCTGGAGGTAAGTTATTATGTCTGTTACCTTATCAAAACTCTGTGATAACTTCTGAATGTCAAATTCAACAGCCTGGACCCTCTCAGGTAAGTTCCTAGTACCCTTAGATATGGAGTCAATTTTCCTATCATGGTATTAATTCTATCAATTAATGCCATATACTTCCATAATAATATAATATGGAGAAGAAAACTGAGCCCTAGTAACCAGTAAATTGAGGTACCTCCATAGACATATAGGCCTCTTGTGATTTCTTCCATAGTAACAGCAAAAACTGCGGCAAAAGTCCCATTAAAAATGAAACCTGTCATTTTATCTGTTAACCAGCAGATGGCGGTTTTCCAAATGGTGACTGGATTCAATGCAAAGGTGACAGAAACAGTCCTGTTTCAGTGTCTGCCTTGGTATTTGTAAAAAACTGGGAAATATGAGTTGCTCAACAAAGTAAATGTAATTAAATCAATTCCATACATGGAACCAGAAATCCAGAATCCAGGGGTAAAGAACAGCAACTCGGAAGTTGCATAAGCCTCCACGCCCTGAAGGGTTGCAGCATTCAGTAACCGCTTGTGCTCTGACTCAGGCTACTTAAGTGCTGCGCTGCAAGGGGGATTTAAAAACCACTCAGAAAAGAGCAGACCAGGTGGGCAGAGACTGTCCCGGCCCGTGGATTCCGGGAGGCATTGAGTTTAAATCCATGTAGGAAGGCAAACCATAGGGTGCATGGGGACTTGAAGCCAATCCGAGGCATGTAAAGAATTGCAGCAAGAAAAGCCGCTGTACGAGATTCTATATTGAACTGCCAGCCCCATGTACAGACTGTGGCTGAGGGAGGGCTTGAGCCAAGCCAAGCTGGTGGCAGGCAGGCAGCTGAGCCCGGGGGGGGGGGGGGGGGCAAACGTTGGGCACCAGATGAAGGCGAAAGTCACAAAACAATCCCACACCAGTTTGGAATTATGATTAATAAAAGGTTATTTATTTAAAGGAAAAACTTACAGATCACCATCCTAGACAACAACCCTCTGCACGACCAGGAAAAGAGTCTAGTAGCCAGAAGCAGAGTCCAAAGCAAGAGAGAGAGTGCTCGGCTACCGCTGCTTTAAAAAGCAACAGAGACCATGCCCAAGTGGGCTAGTATCTTAAAGGCTATATTGGCTGAAGAAGAGGAAGGAGCTCCTGCAGCAGTACCCAGGTGATAGGCCAGGCCAGCAGATTACAACATTCCCTCCATTTTCATATAATAAAAAGGTGGGAATTAGTCTTGGCAGGTTGAGGGGATTGAGATGGTGGGTTCTCAAGACTGCTTCCTGTTATTTGTGAACATCAAAATCTTTCTTGGGTATTGGAGAAGGGGCCACTTGTTCATCCCAGCTGCCCAAAACCAAAATAACCACACAGAAACTGTATTAATGAAGTCACTGCTTGGCCCATTAGCTCTAGCTTCTTACTGGCTAACTCTTACATATTAATTTAACCCATTTCTATTAATCTGTGTATTGCCACAAGGCTGTGGCTTATGGGGTAAAATTTCCAGCATCTGTCTCCGGTGGCTCCATGGTTTCTCTCTGACTCTGCCTTCCTCCTCCCATGCTATAGGCCCAAGCCATTTCTTTATTCATTCCAATAAAAGCAACGTATAGACAGAGGGACATCCCACACCATTTCCCCTTTTCAGTCTAAACAGAAAGGAAGGCTTTAACTTTAACATAGTAAAATTATATATAGCAAAACAAATATCAAACAAGAATAACAGTTACAATATTTATATCTATTTTATCTTTTATCATAATTAGGGAAAACTATAACAATAAATTCTTCAACTCCATCAAAGATCCCAGAAGGATACAACATTACCTAAGTAAACAAGAAGTGCATTATAAGCAACTTCCAAAACTCTAGAATTGACAGAGATACGCTGCCTGAACAGTCACCCAAAGTTCTTCTGTACCATTGAGGAATCCAACCTTCAGCCCACAGGCCCATAGTATCCAGACTTTTCCATGAAGCAGGAATTTTCAAAGACAGTTCTATCTATGTTGACAGTTTAGACTGAGGGTAAGGTAAAAGTCAGTGGCTGGTTGCTTTGCTTTCAGATCTTCAGGTTGAACCCCAATTTCTGTCTCTGAGTTTTTATTATTTGCATTTCAAACGAGGAAGAAGAAAAAGAGATAGAAGTAGGCACAGTTTCTTGTTTTAAAGAGAAAGGATAGTGCCTTCCCTGCACACTAGTGTGATTCAGGGGTGATGCACTCTGCAAGGTCCCCAAGGGTTGGGGCCAGGTGTTCCAGGATGCTAACATTCCATCCTTTTTATGTATTAAAGAAGGTGAGGAGTTAGGCATGGCAGGTTAGGAAAGTGAGGGTGCCAAGTCATGAGACTTCTTCCCGATGATTTGTGGAACATTGACCATCCTTGGAGGACCCGAGAAAGCTAGGGAGCTGGCCACATCCTGGGATAACTGGTCATTTCACAGCTGCCCAGGCTATGTGGGACCATTCAGTGTCTCTTGGACCTGGCAAGTTGCTGTCAGAGCAGAAGATAAAGTTAAATTTAGGAAAAAAAAATATTTTTAGGTCCTGGTAATTGAGGGTGTCAAAACCAGGGGAAGGTAGGTAGGCTTAGGCTGTTGATTTGCAGTACTTATCTGGAGTGTGTCTGACCTGCTTGAGGTGAATCCAAGCTGACTTCTTGGAACTTACAAGAATTTTTTGAGCTTGTAAAAATATAAGTTTTAGACACATTAGAAATGGCAGTATAGTCATGCCAGAAATGACTCTGGTTGAAAGCACTAACATTCTTCTTCTTTTTTTTTTTTTAATCCAGAAAAATGTGACATATTTTTAGCACAATGAAAAGGAACTTTGAAGTCTATAGTTAGAAAAAACAACCAAAGGAAATTTAAAATCTTCTTTTTTTTTTTTTTTTTTGTTTTTTGTTTTTTGTTTTTTTTTTGAGACAGGTTTCTCTGTAGCTTTGGATCCTGTCCTGGAACTAGCTCTTGTAGACCAGGCTGGCCTCAAACTCACAAAGATCCCCTGCCTCTGCCTCCCAAGTGCTGATATTAAAGGCGTGCATCACCAGGCCTGGCTCAGAAATTTAAAATCTTGATCTTGTAGCTGTGATCATACAGTGGTATAATATAGTGTTTAGCACTCCATCGGAGTTGGATTTACAGCTTACCAGAACTCATCGATTGCTGTTAAGACTATGTACATTTTAGAGTCTTCATATAACAGTAGAATAATGAGAAAGAGTGAAATCTGGAACATGTTTTATTCTTTCAAATAGCTCAAATCACTTGCCTTTGTCAGCACTTAAGCTTTTTATCCTCAGGCCTTCATAACCTGCATTTGCACACTTTAAGTCACTTTCTTGCACCCTGACACATTCTTATCTTTAGATCTTTTCATATCTTAAAGCATTTTTAGACCCTCAAAACTTGAATAGACTTTTATATCCTCAGACCTTTTATCCAGACCCATATTTAAAAATCTATGGCTTATTTAAACTTTTATATCTTAGAATATTTTCTTATCAAAAAGACCTAGTAGCTTTAGAAAAATCAAAGCTTGATTTTTATATATAGATGAGCTAACAGGCTGGCTATATCCTTGTGGAAGGAAGGATCTGGCTCTCTGATGCAGCCAAACTGACAAAGCTATAGCTAGCCTAGCCATCAATACTATCAGAGATCCCAGAAGGATAAATTAAAAATAACAGGTACCAGTCTGTACCCAGCTAGTCACACCAACATCTCCACAGTATTGGAGGCAAAAGTATTAGAAGAACAGCATCAGTCTTCACCAGTCCCATGAGGTGACAGTTGATTTTCCTTGTTTGTATGTTTTTTGTCTATTTTTTTTTTTGGAAGAGGAACATGGAAAAGACTGACTTTACTTTGTCTAGACATTAGTGGTGCAATCAATTCTCCAGTGTCCTGCTGCTTGCCCACAGTCTGATCCAGGTCCTGGAGGCAGACTTGTCCAGGGTAAGCATTACCAAATCCAGGTGGAGGCATTGTGGTACCCCATAATCTTCTTTTGGAATTCCAGGATCGGGAATTGCTATTTGATAAAGTAAGCTTTTAAATCAATATTTTAAATGTCATATTCTGTAGATCTTTGAAGTATTTGAGGGCTGCCAAGGTCTATCTGAATAAACAAATTTGTTTTTAGTTACTTGTTTTAAGCTTAATTCTGAAAGCATGACTAATTGCATCAGTACTTAGCATGACTACAATGATATTGGTATAGGATCTGCCTGGAGAGTGGGATCCAAGCTGAAGGTTGTGGAGGGAAAAATCCTCTAAGTTTAGTTTACACCTGATTTAACCCAACTTTGTTTTGTTAGATCACTCTTATACTGCTTACAGGAAGGACTGGGTAGTGTAAATCTCTCTATGTTAGCTTTTGTTAATCTGAAATCAATCTTTATAACCTTAAATTTTATCACAATATAGAATATATTTTAATATAATTTACTTTTAAGGAAAACAAATAATTTACAAATAAAATCATTTACATCTGAAAAAGAATATATTTTAGAGCAGAGTTGAATCACATATACAGTATGTTGTAGCAAATCTAATCATATATTTTTATCATCATCTGAAATTACATGCCAATTTAAAATATTTGAGATTTCTTTTTTCAATCTAGGAGATACAGTGAACAGAGCTCATTAGGACTGTTTAAAAGAGATCATTGTCATTGTTTAAAACATTTTTTCTAAACAATAGCTACATGTACACCTATTACAGTTAAGTTTAAATTACACACACACACACACACACACACATATATATGCCTTTAGTAAAAATGGTGGTTGCCCATCTAATCTCCCTTAGTAAAGATGGCAGCTAGTCCATCTGACTTGTCCGTCTTTGCCCTTCGTCAAGATGGTGGTGAAGTATCTCTTTTAACCTCAAACATAATGGTGGTGGTCACATGGTCATCCTTAATAAAGATGGCTCCTGCCCATATGTTGTAAGGTACTCAAAGACCACATGGTATTTTTTTTTTTTGAGCAGTTGCACAGATTTAAAAATACACAATTAGCAAGACATACATTCAGTACATTCAGAAACACACGTTTGACCACACCATTTACACATTCTTTTAATATGAAACCAACAGGAAACATCCTGAGCATATGCTGCTGTCCCAGGACAGCCTGTAGCTGGGCAGGAAAGAGGAACCCAGTCCCGGTTGGCGGGATGGCAGTGGCAGTGGTGACAGGAGGGAGGCAGGAAGCAGATAGAGGCAGGGCAAACAGAAGAATGAGCTCCTAGCAGAACAGAACCTTTAGAAGTGAGGTTGATGCTCCCGGGCAGAGGGAGGACCCCTCATGAGACAGGCTGATTCTTAGCCACAGTGGGATGCGGTGGGAGACAGCAGTGGCAGTGACAGTCACAGTAGGTGGGAGACACAGGGAAGAGCAGACAAACACAGACAGGTGAAGAGAACAGGGAGTTTGGGCAAAGAGTATAGTGAGGAAGAACAGAGGGAGCTTGGGGAAGAGAAAATTGAGAGCATGAGTTTAGGGAAAGGGGGAGTCTCTTTCCACGCACTGGATTGCTGGCAGAAGCTGAAATATCCCATGAAATATCAGGATATGGATTGCCAGTAATGGCCATTTGGATTGATACCTGGGAGGGATACTGGAGTGGGCACATTTTCCGTGAGTAACTGGAAGGTCTGGAGGCTGAACTCTAGCGTCCCAGTAAGTCAGCATAGACTGTGGCTCAGGCTGGCCTTGGGTTGTCCCTGTTAGGTCCAGGGGCCTTGGAGAGTGGGTGAGCACAGGCTATTTTACACCATCACAGAAGAACACAGGCCCGAAAGACTCTGAGCCAGAGAGACACACGGTTGCCCAATCCTGCATCTTTCGAGCAAAACCTGAAGGCAAAATACACAGTCGAAAGATGAATCCTCACTGGAAGGTTCATCAGTTTTAGCCAAAATGTTGGATGGAGGGGTCCAGCAATCCTTTAGTTAGAAAAGCGAGAGAGGCTGGTGGAGGTTTCAGGGTCCCAGGGTCCCAGCACTCCTCAGGCTGCAGGTGAACAGGAGGGAATGCCAGGAGAGTCTGCTGAATCATGCGGTACCAATGATATAATACGGCATGAGAGAGACCTCAGCGGGTCCAAGGTGTCCCACAGAAGGTGAAAGACAGACACACCATGCAGATAGAATACACATGAGGAGTTGTATTGGAGAAATGGAAGGAAGAGGGGGAAGGGAAAGGAGGGAGAGACAGAGAGAGGAAGAAAAAGAAAGGGACACAAACAGAGAGAGGGATAAAAAAGGACATGGAAGTAGGCGGAGTTTCTCCTTTTAAAGGGATAGGACCCTGCCTGCCCTGTACACGTGTGTGGTGCAGGGGTGACACACTCTGCAAGGTCCCCAAGAGGCAGGGCCAGGTATGCCAGGATGCTAACAGTAACAGGAGCCAACAAGTATAGAAGAAGGGACTTTGTACAGGTATGGCTCAATGGTTCAGGTGCTTGATGTATAGGTCATTTGATTTTTACAGCCATGAGGACTACAGAGCAATCTAATCTAAAAATTGAGGATTAGAAATATTCCAAAATTCCAAATGTTCTGAGCAGCAATGCGATATCGTAAGTGGAAATAAATTTCAAACGTAGCCCTATAAGAGGCACAGTGAAAACGTGGGTGCCATAAATATACCATACAATTCTACCTGTAGGCTACATATATAAAGTATATATAAAAAGAGAAATGAATGCTGACTTGTGCTCTATCCCAAAGGTATGAACACACACACTAGTAAATAGTCCAAAATTAAAATGAAGATTCACAGATACTTCAGGCCTTAAGCATGTGAGATAAGGGATATCAAACCTGTGTTATCTCACTCTCATAGGTGAGCAGAGGAACACACAGAACAAGAGAAGCAGAGGAGCATCTCTGCAAAGGTGGCCAGTTGATAAGGAGCAGAGTTGGGCTTTAGTCCAAAGTGTCAGCTGTAAGAGCAGATCAGCTGCACTGAGCCTGTGGAGGGCGGGCAAAGGGGCTAAAAGGGACCCTGCCCAACTAGTACAAGCTCCAGGTGCTCATGAGAGCACTCAGTGCCTGAGGGGATGCTGTAACACATCATGGGAGAATTCAGCTCCCAAGGGGATGCTGTAACACTTCACGGGAGCACTCAGCTCCCAAGGGGATGCTGTAACACATCACGGGAGCACTCAGCTCCCAAGGGGATGCTGTAACACATCACGGGAGCATTCAGCTCCTGAGGGGGATGCTGTAACACATCACGGGAGCACTCAGCTTCTGAAGATATGCTATAACACTTCATGAGAGCACTCAGCTTCCGAGGAGATGCTGTAACACTTCATGGGAGCACTCAGCTTTCAAGGGGCTCCTGTAACACTTCACGGGAGCACTCAGCTCCCGAGGGTATGCTATAACACAGTCACACACCCAGTGTCCTGTTGCCTGACATCTCTTACTGGATAAAAGAAATGGGGACATTTTGAAAGCCCTTTCTGCGTGCAGAGCTATCCCTGGCAGAACAATTGCAGGTACCTGCTTGTCTCAAACTCTTTTCTCAAGTGGTCTCCCTGCTGTGGAAACAGTGCTTTCAAGCTGCAATCTAATAGCTATCCTCCACATAGATGGGGCACAAGGACTTTGTTCTGGCATGTTCTTCAATAACTCTTGAGCTCCTTGTCTGCAATCGATGCACAAAAAATCAACTCGAAGAGGGACCAAGAGAATGCAATTCACTAAAGCCCAGGAATACAGTATAAGACACATAATCCCAAACACACAGGCAAAGCTGTGGCCTGTTTACCACCAGTGGGGATGCACAGGACAAGCTCACAGAAACCTTACAGAGCCAGGCAAAAGAACGGAAGGGAAACAGCTTCCAAACATGCACCTCTTTCAAATCTAAGACAAATTTTGTATTCTGATTGGATTGTAGTTTTAAAAATTGAAAAATCACTGATAACAACTCCATGCGCTTGTGATGTTGCTCCAGAAGCATTCACAGGGTGAGAAAATATTAGGAGCACACATATACACTAGTGCTTTCTGGGTCGAGCATACTTAACCAGACCAAGAACTAAAGATGCTATCTTTTCCTTGAAAGCTCCTATTGTGGAGATACAATCAGCAGGAATGGGGTGGACATGCTGGGGTATGAAGAGTTGGTAGGCAGAGCCTCAGCACTGAGCACCAGGACTCCTTCTTATCTCCTGTCACACAGCATGAAGCAAAATATCTCTCCCCAAACCATTTGACTCCAGTAACCTTGGTGACAGCTTTGCCAGTTCTGCTGAGACAAGGGGCAGTGACATTTGAGACCACAGATTTGCCTCATCTCCAGCATGGATTCGTGCTGGCCCAATTACTGGGTGTAGAAATCGGTCATCTGCTAATCTGTCCGGGACATCAAGGAAAGCGAAGCTGAGTTCTTGACTGATGAATCTCTGTCTGGAAGGCTTTCTGCTGCAGGGCTCTCGTGAGTGTATAAGGAGACAGCCGCTGAGGCGAGTTTTGAGTAAGTGCTCTGGCGTGTACCCACTCAGGCTTCTTGTGAGGTGGGATACTGTCAGTCAGCTGTCTCCTGAGTGCTGGGTTCTCATTTAAGACATGTGCTCAATAGGAAACTTAAGGTCCTCTCACACTCTTGAGTTTCAAATGAAGTTCAAACCAGATGTAATTTACATTTTTAGAAAGAGTGTACAATACTTTCTGTCCCAGTAAGTTGCTCAGCAGCAGAATTGCCTTTAATGGTTATAACTTCTCGTTTTCCAATTTTCATTAGCATATGTTCTAACAAGATAGAAACATCTCTCCATCAGACACACACTACAGAGGTTATACCCACATAGATTTGTATTCCCAAATTTTGAGTGGCTTCATTTTACCTGCCATGAATTTAATTCCATTGTTTCGGGTGATTTGAATGCATGGAACTAGCTGGAATGCAGATGCATTCTCTCATCCTTGCCAGCAATCAACAGCTAGATTACAACCGGCTGTGATTAATGTGGGCTTGAACGGAAATGCAAGCCAACATATGTCTAGTTGTTTAACAACAAACAGAACCCATCGAGTGCTCTGAAAATGAGCTTCCTCTCCGGAAGCCAAATCAAACTTCTCATTCTACCCTGCAGACTGCAGACATCTAACAGTCCATGGTATTGTAGAGTAACTGCTGCTCCCATATACAAAGATGGTGAAGGGTGGCCATTGATCGGGGGCACTGCCGCACTCTGTGATGTTGCTAGCCTTGTCTTTGCATAGGAATGTAATGCTCATACGACTTGACCTAAAATTTTATAGGATGCTCTTATTACTGTGATGGGCAATCACTACAGGAAAGACAGGCAGCAACAGAAGAGTTGTCTAGGACATGGTATAGACTGTTTCTGTGTCCTCCTTGTCCCCACAGTGTTGAAGTCCTAGGGACATAGTTGATATTTGGAGGTGGGGCTGTGAGGAGATAATGCAGTCTTTGAGTAGGAAAGGAGGCATCTGCCCTTCCACCATGTGAGGATACGGGAGAAGATGGCCCTCTGTCAACCAGCATGGAGGCCCTCTATCCCAGAAAACAAACCTGGAGGTCTTTTCACCCTGAAGTCCCGAACTCCAAAACGATGAGGAAGACATTTTTATTCACAACTCCTGGTCTACAGTATTCTATAACACAGAGTATCAGCTCATAGACAACAGCTTCAAAAGCATCCAGGAAACTGAGCCAAGTGTGATGAGGTGGTTCTGGTGAAGCAAGAACAGAAAGAGATTAATTAGTTACATGGAAAGGGTCCCAGCACGGAACAGAAAAGCTTCTGGGAAGTTTAAAATTATTTTTAAATTTGAGAAGAGGTGTTTTCATGAGCTGATGTTGGGAGTAGGAAGGGCTTACATCATAGGCAGTGTTAGGGAACAGGGAGCTACTGGCGCATTGTCTGCTCATGAGGAAAACCATTGGGATTAAAGGTCTAAATAAGTAAAATGAAAATAGTATAAATTTTTATTAACATATAACCTTGGGGGTTAGGATGGCTTCTTAACCAGTATTTTATTGCTATGACGAGACATGTGGCAACTGTTGTAAAGGAAAGCATTTATTGGGGTTCACTCACCATTTATTAGGGTTCACTCACCATTTATTAGGGTTCACTTACCATTTATTAGGGCTCACTTACCATTTATTAGGGTTCACTTACCATTTCAAAGGTGTAGTCCATTGTTAGAATGGCAGGGAGCACACAGGCAGACATGGTGCTGGAGAAGGAGCTGAGAGTTCTGCATCCAGAACCACAGGCAGCAGGAAGCCACTGGGCCTGGCTTAAGCTTTTGAAACTTCAAAGACCACCCCCAATGACACACTCCCTTCAGCAAGGCCGTAGTTCCTAATCATTTCAAATCATACCACTCCTCTTATTCAAAACACCACAGATGGTGAGGAATGCTTATTCCTAATTAAAACAGGCAAGCTCTAAGAGAAACCATTAATATTTTGTCTCATAAAGGTAATGTTTTCCTAAAATGCCATTGAGCTCATTTCTTATTTCTTTTTTATTTTTTTAAAAAGAAAACAAACTATCTTTTTTTCATCATACATACCCAATCCAAGTTCCCACTCCCTCCCTTCCTCCCATTCCCTCCACTCACCTCCCAACCCCATCTCCCACCCACTTCCCAGAGAGGGCAAGGCATGCTGCCCTGGGGAAGGTCCAAGGCACTCCTCACTTTATCTAGGTTGAACAAGGTATCCATCCAAACAGGCTCCCAAAAGCCCAGAACAAGCAACAGAGACAAATCCTGGTGGCAATTCCAGTGGCCCCTCAGTCTGCTCCAGCCATGCACTGTCAACCACATTCAGAGGGACTAGTTCCATCCCATGCTTGTTCCTTCCCATCTGCTGGTTTTGGTGAGCCCCCCTTAGCTCAGGTAGACTGTTTCAGTGAGTTCATTTCTTGTTGGCCATCTATTGCTGAGCAAGGGGTCTGCCATTAGGAGTTGGTGTGGGAAGTCCTTCTGTATACATACATACATATATATATATATATATATATATATATATATATATATATATATATATTACTTTTATTGGTTAATGAATAAAGTTGTTTGGGCCAGTGGCTTAGCAGAATAGGGCAAGGTGGGCGTTCCAAGAAGATAGAGGAGGAGAGAGTAGGAGAAGCCATATAGCCCTGCCAAAGACAGATGTTGGATGGAACTTTACCCGGAACCTTGCCGGTAAGCCACAGTCACATGGTGATATACAGATTAATCGAAATGGGTTAATTTAAAATGTAAGAGCTAACCAATAAGAAGCTAGAGCTAATAGCCCAAGCAGTGATTTAAATAATATAGTGTCTGTGTGATTATTTTGAGTCAGGGAAGACAGGAAATGAACTAGCATCCTTTGCCAACAGAGAGTGGTCTGTACACCCAGTGAAAATTCATTGAAGAAATTAAATTTTCCTTCGCAAGTAACTATCAGTTGAAGATAACTTCTGGGTTAGGGACTGTAGCCACTTTCACTCTCAGTAATGTTTGTCCAGGCATTTTTACAAAGCCTTACAGATCTATTGCTTATATATTATTGCTTTCAATGTGGCATCTTTATGGAAAATTTTGTTTGTGAAAACATGTGTGTCTCTGTGTCTATATGAGATTCTTGTGCTTTTTCTTTGGCTTTTTTTATTCATTTATTTGTTGTGTGTCCTATTCAAGTTTTGTTGTTGATATTTTATCATTTTATTTTTAGATAACTTTGTTTTATAATGAGAGAAAGCAACATTTGGGTAGGGAATATCTGGGAGAGTTAGGGGAGGGAAACTGCAAACAGAATATATTCTATTATTTATTTTCAATAAAACATATGTGAGAGAAAAAGTAAGCTTTTATATCCAGGAAGCTTTAGACAAAATTAAAATCCAAAGACAGATGGGATATAATTAAATTGCACAACTCTGAGTGCCAGTGCTTCACATTAGTACAAAAGATACAGAAGAAAAATCTACTGTAACAATTCAATGTAAAAACCCCAAGTATTAGAAAAGGTGCAAAAGAAAATGCAAAGGAAAATGTTAAATCTAAAGATTTTAATGATATGAATTAAAACAGCAAACTATCATGATAGCAACAGTCAGATCACAGCCAGTGCTGCGAAGGGTGGAAGAAAATAGTCCTGATGGTGTTGGGAAGCACCTGGCCATCCAGCAGAAGCACCTTGTAGAATGAGGCAGCTATGTGCAATTTGGGTTAACCTTTTAGTTGTGAGTATTTAACCTAAACAAAAATGACTCCATTTACCTATGGTAGTAGCTCATTGGACCACTACTCATAATAAAAACCATGAATGCAGTGATTATAAAAATAAAATAAATTACATTTGGTAAGAGCTACGGAAAGCCAGTTTGCAGCTATCGAAATGAGTGCCCCAGTTGTGTATGTAATGGCCTGTGAAAGGTCCACATGCACTCTTAACATCTTCATTGATAATGGAACTCACACACCATCAGATGCACTCAGTTGAGTGGTTTTCGTACAGTCACAGCCTTGGACCACTGCCACTGCTGCTTTTCCCCATGGAGCTCTGTGCTCATTACAATTCACTCTCCATTGTCCGACCGTCTTATACACAAAAGCTCACTTTGCTATTATATTTGTTGGGGCAAACATAACACTTATCCCCCAACACTTTCGAGGACTTTCAGGGATACTATGGCATGCCTTTGATTACCAGAAGGCTTACACCACAGGAAACACAGTATCTTACAATGGTTCATTTATTTCATTAACAGTTGTTCTTATCAGAGTCCTTATAGTTTGAGAAGGTTTGCCTCTAAACAAGAAGTAGAATTCTCAGCAATGAACTTAGAATGGCTTCACCGTTGCTCTCCACCCTGCCATATATTCAAAGAACCTACCTCTGTTAAAGGAAAAGAAGAAAGGAAGAAATTCAACTGCTTAAACTGATTTTGAGCCAATCTCTTTGACTCTATGTTGTACTCAATGAGATATTCGTAAGATTATTATATAGTTTCAAAGTAGAGACTAACCCTTAATTATCATCCATTCTTTACTCTTTCCAACTGGGCTTACAAGATGCTACATCACTTATTATGGAAGAATTAATACATTTCCATGACACACATTAATGTCATATTTTAATTATCTCTGTATACTATATTATTTTATTAACACATGAACACTGCTGGCAACTGCTGATTTACTTTCCGTCTCTAGTGTTGTTTTTGTCCATTCTGCTATAACAAAATATCATATGCTAGGAGTCTTATAAACGACAAAAGTTTATCTGTCTCAGTGTTGGGTCTGAGATACAGGGCACTGCTTCAGCCTGCAGCATGGTCTGTGCTGATGTTCATGGCTCCTGTTACCACCAAAAGCCATGAGGATGCTCAGGGTCTGGACCACCATATATGGCTACGTCAGTGCCTGAGAGCCATGCCACCATGGGAACCATCCCAATCTGAGTGGCCTGGGCTGTGATCTGGTACTATGGAGGTGTCCAGACTTGAGCTGCAGCAGAGGATCATTTGTGGTCCATGGTCCTACCGAAACCAGGGACTGTGTTGGTGTCCGTGGTTCCTGTTATCACCAAAGGCTGTGCAGAACAGTGGGGGCTTGGCCAACACCTGAGGCCATGTTAATGTCTGAAGGTCATACTGTCACTGGAGACATGCACTGCCCTGCACAGCCCCCAGGGCCATGGTGACACCTGAGTCTGAGCTGCAGCCTTGGGTCATGTCTGGGTCTGTAGCCCATTGTTCTAGATACTATTGAAGGTTGTGCTGATGGCCAAGGTCTGGGCTACCACCTGCGGCCATATTGTTGTCTAAGGACCACTTTGCAGCCAGGGCGATGCCAATCTGAGTGGCCTGAGCAGGTACATAGGACCGTGGTGACATCTAGGCCTGGAATGCTACTGAGAGCCATGCCTAGGTCCGTAGTTCTGCTTCATCTGGGGTCTGTGTTGATGTCCATTGCCTGTGTTACCACAGGGGACCCATGTAAACCATATATTGAACCACGTGTTAAACCATGTGTTCAAGTATGAGGGCCAAGCTGAGCTGGCCCTGTCCCTCACTGGCCCTGGGAGAACTGTCCCCCCTTATCGGATAGCTAATTTCACTCCTTACTGACCCTGGGTTAACAGACCCCATGACTCTAGCATGGGAAAGCTGACCCCATAGAAAAGTTAGTCCCCTACATTTGGGAAAGCTGGCCCCACCCTTTACCACGGGTGTGGGAAAGATGGTTTCGGCCCTCACCTGAAGGGAGTCATCCCAGCAACCCAGACTGAGCAACTTAGCTGACAGACAGGCATATATCCAAGGCTTTGAGTTGCCACACCCCAGTCTCTACCCCATCTATGACCTGCTGGAATATGTGAAGGGACTGGTCCTGTGATCTCCACGACCCAGGGCAACAGCAGGATATCTGAGAGGAGTCCCAGTGAGAGTTCAGTGTTGGTGGTGTACCAGAAGCAAGAAGCCTTGAACCTGACCAACAAAGAACACATTTCACAAAGAATCTTTTCAAGTAAAGCTGTTTGAACAAAAGAGTGTACTGTATGATACACAGCAGCTCCCAATGCTGCTAAGATGAATGAGGAGATGATGGGAAAGTGGGAAAGATGGAGAAGTGTTTTGTTGTTGTTGTTTTTGTTTGTTTTATGTTATTTGTTTTAGCTTTCCTTTGGGGAGAAACTAGAAGGGGAACTGGGAGACAAGTGGGACTGGGGTGCATGATGTGAAATTCCCAAGAATCAATAAAAATTATGTTAAAAATGAATCACACTTCTCTGGATATCTGTGTAAATTTTATGGACTTTTTTCAATGTCTTGAACATAGGCCTAAGAGTAGAGTTTCAAGATCAACTGACCTTATTTTAACAAACTAAAGTATCATTGTGAGCTTCCAAAGTGATTGTATCATGATTTATTTGAAAGAAATGAAACTAAGCAGGTAGTTGCATAAGTAATCAAATTATGGGATTTTAAATTTTATTTTATGAATATGAGTGTTTTGCATTGCATGCTAGTCTGTGTACCACATACATGTCTTGTGCCCCTGCAAGCCAGGAGAGGTTATCAGGTCCCCTGGAACTGGAAGTATTGATGGCTTTGAGTTGCTGTATGGGTACTGGGAATTAAACCTGGGCCCTTTGGGAGAATAGCTATAACCACTAAGAAATCTTTAGATTCCCAAATTACATTTTATATAAAAATTTGTATATAAAGATACATGAATGCACATGTGGTTTGTATGCATATATATATCCCCGAGCTGCTTTTGTCATATTTTTGTCAAGTAAACAAGAAAAGTAAATAATAAAGGAATTCCACACATATTCATAAAGCCCACGAGGACCCCTGTGGTGTTTTAGGGGTCTCTTGAGAAGCAGAGCCACTATCATGTACAGATAATAGATTATGGCATCTGATGGTGAAAATAGAGACCAATGAGTCCCACAGTGTGCTGTCTGCAAGCAGAGAGCTAGAAAAGCTGCCGGTGGGTACTGTCTGAAGAAACATTGATGGTTTGGGAAATGAGGGATGAACTACTTTGTTCTGGAGCCCAGAGACAGGAGAATCAGGGCATTCCAGTGTCTTGGAGCAGGAACCAATGATACAGCTCAGGTGGGAGAACTTACTCTTCTCTGCCATTTGGTTCAATCCTGCCCTCAACACACCAGACAAAACCCTCCCTACCCACTTTTGGTAAAGGGTGATCTTCTTACTCAGTCTTCTGATTTAAAAAAAAAAATATTCTTGACATATTCTTGCAAACACATCCAGAAGTATGTGCCAACTGCTTTCTGGACATCTTTTAACTCTGTCATTTAATATATAAGCGTACAGGCACTGTGGGAATTACATAAAGTCACATTGTCAGGGCAGTGGTGGTAGTACCCAAAAGTCATATGGAATATGGAAGCTCACACAGCAACACCAGAAGGGAAAAGACATTCCAGAATTTTTATGCTGCGTGCGCATGCGTGCGCGCGCACACACACAGACACACACAGACACACACACACACCTGTGTGAAATATTTTAGTGCTCTTTACAAGAATGAGAAAGGCGAAAGTGGTTTTGATTTAATCTTTTCTTTGATGCAAGCTAGAGTGTCTGAGAGCTTGTGCAGGCCCCAGCAGTGCTGGGAGCAAAGGACACTGTAGTTGGCATTTCCAAAAGCTAAGTCCATCAAGGAACGCCCCCATTTTCTCCTCCTGGGTTTTATCAGGTGACTCTTCAGTGGAAATATGCACCAGGTATTTTGACAGGCATGATCGGTTCATTTTATCCTCGTCAGAGGCTCCTCTGGAGTAGACATTTGCCGGGAGGAGTTGGTTAGCATGTGGTTCTGCAGTGTCTCTGCTTATTCCTTTCAGCATGATTTATGCTGGGGGATGGGCCCAGCTTTTTATTTCTGGGGTGTGGTTATGTTTACTACCTAGGAAAGTCAGTTAACTGTAGCTGTTCATCAATGCAATGGGTATGATAATGAAACATGTACCTAGGCTCAGTCAGTCACGTGGGGAAATGATGAATACCCTGTGTATCAACCTTGGTTGTTGGCATACACAGTCTGCTGGCCCTGAAAAGCACATGGAAGCAGTGGTCCTGGAAACCAAGTGCATATTTAACCTAGAAGCATAACCATGGTTCATACGGCAAGAACAAAGCTTGAGGGCATCAGTGTCAAATCTCAGCTTCTGTTATTTCTACACAGCACATTCATGTTGTAGAACTGACGTAAGAGCTCTTTAAAGCAGCATCGGAATTCATGTCTTCTCTCAAGGTGACACACCGCACCTTAGAATACAATGATGAGATCATATGAGGCTATCAGATGGCATTTCTCTTGGTCTTCACATCACAGTTTAAAGTGAGAAGTATTCACACAAATGAACAACTCAGAATCCAGACACCGTGGCAAAAGCAACTTGTGGGTTCATAGGTCTATGACTGGTAGCTGGGGCATTTTTGTCCCAAGCCTGAACTCTTGTCACCGTACACCTTTCTCATCATTCTACTCAACTTTGAAGTTGCAGCTGTACCTGAAATGCAACCATATGTGTAGTAGAAATGCCACTATTTTTGGTTTTGTTCCTTCGAAACATGATTTCATGTTGCCTTAAACTTGCTATGTATCCAAGGGTGGTTTTGAACTCCTGATCCTCCTCCTCCACTCCCTTGTACTAGGATGGCAGGTGAATGCTAACACATCTGACTGTTATCTTCTACCTTGACACCTAGCAAATGCTTGCTATGCACAAAGGCCAATGAGCCCACATCAGAGATGATGAAAAGTGTGTAAACGTAACTTCGGTTGCAGGGTCATTTTAGAAAGACCATTTTGTTATTCTCCCTGCCCCTACAAAGTGAAACTTCATCAATCAGAAGCTATAGGCTCATAGTGACACTAACTTATGTTCCTGGTCTTATTTGAATAATTGGGTCTAGCCCCTGCTTTTGGAGGGAGAGACTTAGTCCTGTTCACATCATCAGCTCACTAGTGTGTGTTCTTCAGTCCACTCAAGATTGCAAAATCCCTGTAGCACAAGTGAGGCCACAGGGGGCCCTGGGGTACAAAACCCAGTCTCGTATCCACAGTGGCAGTGCTTGTTCTAGGAAGGCGTTAAAGAGAGAGAAAGCAAAAAGAAGCTGTCCCATGGACCGGGGTCTTTAAGGTAGGTCTGGAGTGGCCAAGGATCTCATGTTCATATTCTTTTGTCCAAAAGGGAACCACAGGAACAACCTATAGAGGGTAGAGCGGCAGTGTCGGAGTTCCGATTTGAACATGCTCAGTCAGTGAGTTCAATGTTGCCGTGCGGGAGCTAGGGGATAAAATCTGAGGCAAGTAATGACTTACAACCCAAAGACTTGTGCTTCTTAAATGCACGCCTCCAACCTTGAGAACTGTAAGACAATCTTGTAAGAATTCTACTGGGAGCAGAATTATCTATGGTTAAATAATAAGCTAACTTCTAAAATATGTGTCAATGACTTTAAAATAAAAATTTGCGCCAGGCGGTGGTGGCACACGCCTTTAATCCCAGCACTTGGGAGGCAGAGGCAGGCGGATCTCTGTGAGTTCGAGACCAGCCTGGTCTACAAGAGCTAGTTCCAGGACAGGCTCCAAAACCACAGAGAAACCCTGTCTCGAAAAACCAAAAAAAAAAAAAAAAAAATTTGCATTAGGCGATAATTGGATTCCATTATTATTTCCAGATGGTTTATGCTGATATTTTCATTGCCTTCTGATCTTTTATTAGAACTCCCAAATTTTCCTGTGTCTGTGAACATGTATATGTGGATATGTATGTGCAGGTATGGCACATGTATGTGTATATGCAGGTCTGTGAACAAGTGTATGTGGACATGTATGTGCAGGTATGGCACATGTATGTGTATGTGCGGGTCTGTGAACATGTGTATGTGGACATGTATGTGCAGGTATGGGACATGTATATGTGCGGGTCTGTGAACATGTATATGTGGATATGTATGTGCAGGTATGGCACATGTATGTGTATGTGCAGGTCTGTGAACATGTGTATGTGGATATGTATGTGCAGGTATGGCACATGTATGTGTATGTGCAGGTCTGTGAACATGTGTATGTGGATATGTATGTGCAGGTATGGCACATGTATGTGTATATGCAGGTCTGTGAACATGTGTATGTGGACATGTATGTGCAGGTATGGCACATGTATGTGTATGTGCGGGTCTGTGAACATGTCTATGTGGATATGTATGTGCAGGTATGGCACATGTATGTGTATATGCAGGTCTGTGAACATGTGTATGTGGACATGTATGTGCAGGTATGGCACATGTATGTGTATGTGCGGGTCTGTGAACATGTCTATGTGGATATGTATGTGCAGGTATGGCACATGTATGTGTATTGCAGGTCTGTGAACATGTATGTGGATATGTATGTGCAGGTATGGCACATGTATGTGTATGTACAGGCCAGGGTTGATCTCTAAGTCTTCTGTAATCTCTCTCTACCTTAACTTTAATAAACATTTCTTTTTATTTTTCCCAACACAGTACTTTTATTAATTTGGGAATTTTGTATAATGCACCCCATCACACTCCCTTTACTTCCTCAGGTTCACCCCCCACCATTGCTCCCCACCCAAACCAAAAAAAAAAAAAAATCACCAAGTTCCATTGTGTTTCCCATATACTCACTGGAACATGGTCAAACTCCCAAAGGACATTCCCTTAAAGAAAACTGAGTCCTACCCCCAACCCCACCAGAAGCCATCAACTGTGAAGAGCTACTCTTCAGCATCTTTATCTCAGTTTTTAAGGACTCTCTCAATGATCTCTTGTGTGGACTTTGTCTTTAGGGGAGGGGGTTGTGACAGAAGCCTCCCATGTCTCTCCCTCTCAGGATGAGCCTGACATCATCACGGCAAAGCAGGGTCCCTGCCCACAGCAGTTGAAGCAGCAGAGATCATAGACTTCAACACAGTTTTGCAACAGGGTCTCAGACTTTTGTAGGCCCTGAGACCGTAATACAACTGACTCCATGAAGGAAGTGCCATTCAGGCTGCAAAATTCAGCACATAGGCAGCACCATCTGCAAAAAATAAACAAAGGCCTCATCCATCAAAATCCATAGAGTTCTAGGAAAGTCTCTAAATGTCTTACCCTTGCTTTGTGGCTTCTGTAGTTCCACTGCTGGGTAACTGTTCTTGTTCATTGATGTATGTCAACCCAGGCATGGTTTTTGTGCTTAAAAGCTTACCCTGAGAAAGTCTCAGGGCTACTCTGGGATCCCGGATACCCCATGTAATTGCTGAGCAGCTAATAAAAATTTCTATTGGCTTAAACTGTCCAGCAGTCTTCTCTGGTGAATAGCCCACAACAGTTTCTAGTGCTATCTTAGATCACAGAAATCATCCTGGTCCCCGGCAGCATCATGGGACCTTAAACATAGACACGGTTGCCAGTGGCAGCAGCAGTGGCTATGGTCATCAAAATGGGAGCAGCACAGATCGTGGACACCAACATGGCCTCCAGCAATAACAAGGAAGTCTTTTGGGGGAGACAATCCAGAAAATAAACCATTCCTCATCTCAGATCTCTTGTTCAGCCATGGCAATCCTGTGCTTGGGCAGCGTGTGTGTGTGTGTGTGTGTGTGTGTGTGTGTGTGTGTGCCTACATGAGCTCCAGGCCACTGTGTATCACTCAGCCCTTGGCACTGGTCCTTCTTGCAGCCTGCCAACTGCACTGCAGCCTTGCACTCTCCTCTCCCTGGCAGGGCAAACAGTGCAATAGCAGCAGCAGCAGGAGCAGCAGCAGCAGCAGCAGCGGCGGCAGCAGGAGGAGGAGCAGCAGGAGTAGTCACGGCTGCTGCAGCAGGTGGAGTGCTAACACGGGCCTAGCAGGCAGAGACAGGGCCAGTGTGCGAGTACATGCACCATGTCTGTTAGCTGCGGCTGCACTCCCACACGGTCACCGCGTCACTAGCTTTGCTCACTGCTCCATTCCATCGTCTTTTTTCCCCAATTCTCTGAAACTACTTTTTAAAGCATCTTCCCACAAAACTCGGATTTTTCTGTTGTTTCACAGATATTGTGTGCTCTGCAGGCTCATCGCCTGCTGCCGATCACCCCTTGAAGCCTCCATGGATCTCTCAGACTCCTTGGGCTCCCAAGAATTCTCTCTCCACTTTATTGAGATGAAGGACTGTCATTGAACCGGAGCTCCCTGATTGAGATAGACTGGGCGGCCAGTACGCCCCAGGGGTCCTCCTGCCTCTGAAGTCCCAGGCTGGAATTACAGGCAAACCTGGCTGTTCCTGAATTTTACACGGGTGCTGCGGATTGGATTTATTTCCTACTACTTGTGAGGCGCTGTTCTGACAAGGCCATCTCCCCAGTTCCCAGCTTGTATTCTTTTTTCTAACCATTAAGAGATCCACTTCTAAGAAAAGAGACACATTAAAGATTAGTCTGAAACTTATCACCCTTTTATTTAATTTACTTTTGGTAAAGTTGCACTGTGGAGCCCATGTTAGTCTTGAATCTGGAATCTTATTCTTAACCTCTAAATGCTGTGACTGTGTGTGCCACCACCTGGCTCACAGTGCTGGACTTTGACATATTTAGTACATTTAGACATCACATAACCAGAACTAATAAATGATCGGAGAATAACATTTGGGCCAGTGGTTGGTTTTCTGTTAAATATATAGCCTGACAATTATATCTGTGTGCAAAGAAGTACCAGTGTAGGTCCAGATAGTTCTCAATAGGCTTCCTTGGCTTCCCGCCCCCCTACTTGGGTTTACTTTTTGTCCTTCTACCAAATAATTATTGGAATACATTTAGCTCTCAGTAAGAAAATTTCAGTTTCAACGTCTGTATGAACTTTAGATGTCCCTGAGCGTTTGAAGCCTAATTGGGCTCCTTCTATTTAATGCCATAGAGGTCCCAACTGCTTGTAAGGAAATTCACCTCTTCACAATGCTTTTTTTTAAAGCTGACATGTTAGAGAACCCAGCTTCATAATACACAACAGAGCAGTTAGAAAGCAGCAAAAGGTTTTAACTCCAGAAGTACACACAACTGTTCCCTTCTTGAAAATGTGCCCCAGGATGCTCTCTGCCTTTGCTGTGGCCCCAGGATGCTCTCCAGGGACTCTCTCTGCCTTTGCTGGAGTATTTTTGGAGTTCTTTGTCTGACTAGTCATCTCAACTACCTTACTCAATAAACTCAACATTTTGAGGCTGAGGTTGATTTAGGAGAGCTGTCTAAAATTATTTTGAAACAAATTTGGTGATTGAGTTGTCTAAAAACAGTAGCCATTGAGTCCACAAATGCATAAACTCCAAGATAGGACAGTGATACAAACACATATGTAATTAAAACTAAGGTGAGGCAGACAACCTGTTGATACGGGTTCTCCCCTTGTAGCCTAGGCTAGCCTTGAAACTGATCCTCCCAACTCAGCCTTAATGATTAATGGCATGTTGTACTACACCCAGTGATCTTCTTAAAAAACACAAACCACATGTTGCAAAGTGCTGCTGCAGTCTTGTCTCTCTTGTGCTCTCTTTCCCGAAGGGACTCCATGTGTTCATGCCTTCTCAAATGCGCAGCAAATAATCTACTCACGTTTCACCTTTGTGAAATGGAAATGACTGCGTGGACACAAAACGGAAGTGCCTGGTGCAGGTAAGCGCAATGAGCTCTGTGTTTCTCGGATGAGTCTCCATCTCTCTTGGGAGTTAGAAAAGAAAGTCTCAAAATGAAATCCAAGCAATTCTTAACATTTAACTTACAGTCAAACTTCAATTTCTGCCCACAACTCCTACGTGTGTGTGCATGTGTAAGCATTCCAAACAAAATGTATTTTGAATCTTTATTCTTCAAAACTCAGATCTAACATCGCAGTGGAGGCGCTGGAGGTGGCTACAACAGGATTGTGGCGTGAGGTGCTTCTCAGACTCTTAAGAGAGATGTGGGGACACAAAGTGATCCCCACAGAATGGAAGCAAATTACAGGAGCATTACTTGTTGTGCCATAGCAGCAAGTCTCCTCCATTATCCTGCAAAGGAGCAAGGGCTGAACCGAGGAAACCTAGCAAAGGCGCAGTGCAGATTCAGGGCTAACAGGAGCCCAATTGACCAGAGCTTCACTTTGAGGCAACTGGGAGAAAATATGAAGAATTTGGACAAGATTTACATGTTTGTTACATTTACTTCAAGAAGGCATTTGATAGCATCTGGCAGAAAGGAATTTGGGAAACAATGAGGTTCTGCAGGCACCCATAGAAACTCCTAAGAATACTAGATAATGTCTATCAAGACACCTTTGCATCAGTCAAAACTGAACTAAGTGATGAGTTTAAGACAGTCATAGGAGAGTTGCAGGGATGTGTCCTCTCACCGCTGCTCTTTAATATATTTCTGGAATTAACAAGAGCAACAGCCCTGGAGGATAAGCAGATAGGCGTGCAGGTAGGTGTGCGTGAATCAATAACTTGTGCTTCACCGACAATACAGTACTACTTGCTGAAAGTCCAAATGAGCTGCAGGCCATGGTAAAAAGAGTGGTGGAAGACAGTGAGAACCTTCTATGAAAGCAAACATCAAGCAGACTGAGATACAACACATGGGAAGGGCGCACAAGGATTCTAACATTGTAATAAAGAATCAGAACCTCAAGCAAGCAGTCAGCTTTGTCTATCTGGGAGGAAACCTCAGTTCAAAGGAGGGAACTATTTCAGATGTCAAGAGTGGATAGGGATAATGAGGGCTGTGTTCCAGGCACTAGGAAAGGTTTGGTCAGCAAGAGACATAACAACAACAAAATTACAGTATATAAGACGCTTGTCTTGAGCTGCCTTCTTTACAACTCTGAAACCTGGACAATGAAATGCTCCTCAGAACAGAGGCTGATTGTGTTTGAGGTGGCATGTCTCAGGAGGATTCTAGGTGTCACAAGAAGAGACAGGCAACGATGACATTAAGAAACATCTCCATCTACAGAAGGAAGTAAACTACAGGATATGGCAATAAGCACTTGAGATACTTTGGTCATGTTATGAGAATGAATGACAGCAGACACCCAAAGATAGCACTGCGTGGAGGAGTGCATGGGATAAGGTGAAGAGGAAGGCACGAAGAACACTGGACAGACAGACAGCATAGAGGAAGACTGGAACCTCGGGTCTGACAGTAATACAAGCATCGGAACAACTGGAGAACTGCCATAAACAGGCTGTCCATGCCTGCTTAGCATTGCCAGGGAATAAATGATGATGATATCATGTAATATATACAATGAAGTGACATGTTTAATTGTTAAGATAATTCATTCATTATGCCTTTGCACAGTGTTAAATGCTTAAAAGGAAAGTGGCACACATATTTAAAACCACAGAAAACTAAAATAAGCAGATGCAATTATACAAAATACCCAAAATATTATTGATTTCTTAAATATAGTACTTTAAACCTTAAATAATTGAATTCCTGAAAAAGCAAATTTTTCATAAAAACAGCTAAAGCCACCAAATTCCCTGCTCTTAAGGTACACAGTGCTGGTATTACACATTTATTAAAATAAGAACCCAAGGAGATCAACAACAAGAAAAACTAACTACAGATATTCTGAACTAACATTTCCAACTGACTACATGTTCCCTGTAAAACTTTGTCATAAATGTCACTTTGCTAAATTGTCCTGTGTTGCCTCAGATTTACTTAATTTTTTTTTTTTTAAAGATTTACTGATTTTTAAGAAACAGCGCTGCCCCACACTGGATCCACTGGTCCTGGTTGCCTCCACAGGGAACATCGATGTTGGTCACCACACGATCCCTCTCGGCACTTGTATAAACAGGTAAAGAGATGCATTCGTCAGGGGAGTATGGACCATATGCACCCTGTTCAAAAGAAAAAAAATGGTCTAAAAATGTATCTTCGAGTATAGCCCTTCCAATCACTATGTGTGTTAGCTATTAGGTTCTTTGAGTACAGATCACTAGAATACACTGGATCTCACAGCAGTCACTAGAATACATTGTATCTCACAGCAATTCACTCACAGCCAGTCACGGATCCTTTAAAAACTTGCCCAAGGCCAGGCAGTATGGCCCACGCCTTTGATCCCAGCACTCAGGAGGAAGAGGCAGGTGGATCTCTGTGAGTTCAAGGTCAGCCTGGTCTACAAGGGCTAGTGCCAGGACAGCCAAGGTTGTTACACAGAGAAACCCTGTCTGGGGAAAAAAAAAACACCAAAAAAAAAAAAAAGAACCATAACAAACAAACAAAACTTTGTCTAGGAACTGGGACTTCAGAAGCCATCAAAAGAATCCAAGTTCAAGTCCTTAACAGTCACATAGGAGCTAGACACTAGTACAAGTCACTATAATCCTAGTGCTCCTAGGGAGGCAGGCAGCTGAGACAGGAGGATCCCAGGAAGCCCACTGGCCCCCTGGCCTGTGTGCAGTGGTGTACAACAAAGACCATCTCAATGGTGAAGGACATTTGAGGTTGTCTTCTGACCTCTACAATGCACCTAACGACATTTGTGTTCTTTTTCTTTCTCACGGGTGTGTCCGCATATACATGTGCATAAACACACACACACACTAAAACTTTAGCCTTAAATACTGGAATAGGTTGAAAATTCAACTTATACAATTTTATCTATAAATCTCTATAACATTTTATAATGCATAACATTATACATCTTAAAATGTATAAGGTATAAAGTATAACATTTCTCAGCAATTTATGTCTACCAAGAACTTCCACTTCTTATCTAGTATAACCACAAAGTTCAATTTAAAATAGGTTGAATAAGTAGATCTAATTTCCCTTTATGTTTAACACAATATACTTCACTAGCACTCTCCTGGGGCATCAGTGAGTGCTGCTGCTTTACTAAGTTAGCTGGCAGACATAGGCATTTTTCTGTGGTTCAGTGCAGTTATCTTACTGGTGCTCAAGATGTCCTTCCTTACCCAGTTTAAGTTGGCTACGGAGTTTGGGGCCTGTGCTGCCATAGCTTTACTCTGTCTCCAGTATGTCAGTATGTTGCAAGTTTGCATGCAACTTTCCCCATAGAAGTTAATGATTACCGTGATGATCCCTGGTCTCTTTCAAGAGAAGTGATACCAGTGCCAGGAGTGGCTACTCACTCAGTCTAGAACTTTCCAGTGACAGGATCTCAGAAATAGGCATATTTTTCAAAGAAGGATTTTCAAACAAGTTCATAGAGGTGCTTCCAATTCAAAGCTAACACTAGTGTGTGGACTGAACTTCTGATCTCATTAACCAGTGAATTACTAGTGTTTTAGGGTTGGCATAGAATTCAAGTGCTAAAATGGACTGTTCTAGAATGAGGGAGTGGATTATCAGAGAGAGAGAGAGAGAGAGAGAGATTACCCATGTTAAGCATGCCCATGAATATCAGCACATAATTATCTTTCAAAACAAACATCATCATTTACATATGCACAGCTTTAGGATATGGGATACTTGTCTAGACGCTAAGCATTTTGTTCCCTGGGTCAGGGAGCATGTAACCCTTGTATATGTCATAGGAAGTTTAACTTTATTCATGTACACAACTTATTCTTTAAACTGTTTTTTCTACCAATTCTGAAATCATCTGGACAAATTCATCCTTTCAGCACCTACTGCCTATAGTGGAAGATGCTATGACGGAGATAAATAAAATAATGGAAATATTTTAAATCCCATTTTTAACTCTAAAGTAGGCATTATATAAACTTTAAAAAAAACTTTTTTCTAATACAAGGATTTTGCTGAGATTCTACAGTCTTTGATGTGAGCTGCTTCAGGCTCTTTGACATTTCTGAATTTTAACATATAAAATAAAACTTGTGCTTTATGCAGGTCATTCCCACAAAGAATGCAAGTGACCTGCCCTGAGTCTCCCTGATCATCTCCAGTGTGTGACTGCAGTCAGCCACTCAGCCTTCCATGGGGCGGTGCTTCGTGCGCTCGGTGCACCTATGTCATGAAGGCTGAGTGTGCACATGCAGAAAACTGCCCTTCGGTGTTTAGGAAGGATGCACATCAAATTCCAAGGACATAACTTTTAGGTAAGAGTCTTCTGGGATGTCAACCTAACAAAGGCTTATGAGAGAGTGAATTCTTAATTGGATTGCTTGAATATGTAGAGACTGGAGTAGGAGAATTTCAGATGCCTGTTGCTGACTCACTTCTCCAATTCTGCTTAAATGCAGAATTAAAAGCGCCAGGATTCAGAACATCAATTACTTCTTGCAAGCTTTTTTCTGCTATTTCCTCTCAGTCTTTACATGGACAGACATGACATAGCCGATGGACCGAGGTGATCTGAAGCTAACTGCTGGGGAAGGTCAGTTCTTTCTTAAGCACCTGCTTTTGGCAGCACAGTGAGACTTCCAGCACTGTTTTTGTTGCCTAGAGACAACAGCAACAGGATGCAGGGGGTGCTGTGTCCTCATTTATGGTTCACTGTCTCTAAGTCCCTACACGCCTGCTCCTGGCTGTGGGCTCCCATGCTGTGCGGGGAGGTCACACAGTTTTCTCCCCAGTCCCCTACAACCTTGTAAAACAAAGTACCACTGTGGCTTCCGGACATTCTGCTTAGCATTTATCAGTCTCCTGACTTTTTGAAAGCTCAGTGGACTTGCTTTAAGGCCCTAATCATAAATGATCCATGTGGAAGGAGAGTTAGAGATCTAGCCAACCTAAAAATGACTCTGGTTCCCTGGCCATGCCATGTAACTTAATTAAATTCTGATGATCCACTTCCTTCTTTAATATCTATTTTACTAAAGAATCAGACTAGCTAGTTTAAGATGCTTGGATAAAATTAAAATTTTATTATATCTATTAACAATTACACTGTTCAATTAACGTAAATGAGATGTGAAGTCTGAAAACAGCTCATGACAGTACATAGAAAGTATTATGCAACTAAAGTTCAATAATTAAAAAAATCTATATATTGTAATTAATTGCATTACTTACAGTAAACAGAAACTCGTCAGTTGGTTGAGCTCAATACTGAAGCTGATGTCTGAGATCGATACTAATTTGGCGCAGTTATCTTTCATACACGCCATCTTATGTGCACAGCACACTGCAGGGTTGTCCTACTATGCGCACAGCACACTGCAGAGTTGTCCTACTATGCGCACAGCACACTGCAGGGTTGTCCTACTATGCGCACAGCACACTGCAGGGTTGTCCTACTATGCGCACAGCACACTGCAGGGTTGTCCTACTATGCGCACAGCACACTGCAGGGTTGTCCTACTATGCGCACAGCACACTGTAGAGTTGTCCTACTATGCGCACAGTACACGCAGAGTTGTCCTACTTCTCCAGTGTATCTGGTAATGGAATGCAGCTCTGGCGCTTTCAGTCCTGGCTACAGTGAGCAATATGCTAACGACAGGACATCTCAGGAAGGAGACTGGCTCCCGCTGCTTTTCTCTCCTCTTAGTTTTCACTACAGAGCTAGTTGTTGGGATTTGGGATTTTTCAGGAGCCCATTGAAGGCTTTTGAACAGAGAAATAAAGTAATTGTCGACATTTGAAAGAGATGCTTTGAACACTGATGGTGGCAGGGACTAAAGAACAGAGGCAGGGGCATTGATCAAGAGGTCTTTTCAAAACCCACTAGCATATGTTAATCTATTCCATTTCACATTGATGATTATAATCAAGACCTTTGTCCTCTGTGTATTTTAATACCATTTTTTGCACATTTTATAGTGCTTAAGCACTCTGTAGTAGCCTGCGCATGTTTCTTCTTGTCTCTACTAAGTTGATATAAATTTCACATCTTAAAAGAAATGAGTTAGAGGTAGAGTCCTGGCACAGGTGCTGTCAGACCCTGCTCCTGGTGGCTTCCTGAGAGGATGTCTGTCTTGCTCCCCAGCTTGTAAAAACCTTCCTCATTCTGCCTTCCAAGCTCCCCTCTCTGCCCTCCCAACTTCTGCAGCAGTCTTCAGGGTTCTCTTGTCCTCCACAAGAGCCCCCATGAGGATGTTGGCCCGACCTGGGGAATCCAGGATGGATCTCTTCATGAGAAGAACTAGACCTTACCCACCTGCAGAGTGCCATGTGCTAGATAAGGACACACTCACAGGTGCATGCTGGGGATTAGGTTGTCTGTATCTCTGAAAAGAATATTCAATAACAGAACAAAGAAGGCAAGACCATAAAACAAAAGGAAAAGTAACACCACCCTCTGCAAAAAATAAGACTCATCAAAAGTTGGGTGGTGGTGGTACACGCCTTTAATCCCAGCACTCAGGAGGCAGAGGCAGGCAGATCTCTGTGAGTTCCGTCACTGCTACACAGAGAAATCACGTCTCAAAAAAACAAACAAATAAACAAAAACCCCATTGGATTACATTCCTAAAGCTAGTCATCAAGATCTATTCCCTTATCAAGCCACTTCCTCCTCCTGAGGCTGACTACCAAGGTCCAGCTATCAAAATATTAAAGTCAAGCAATCAAAAGTGCCCTTTGGTTCACCTAATTAACAGTCCCAAACAAAATACACCACTACATTGTAGCCCATTCTAACACAGACCTCCCTTTTTCCTCCTCTTAAAAATTATACCTGCAAGGTCATTTGCTGCTGTTTCCTGCCTGAGTCAGAAAGCAGCCACTTTGACTCTTCTTCCCCACTTAATAAAATATGTCTCTGTGAAAACAGGGATTTTGGGGGTGCTATGTGCCAATCTGGAGTCTGGGAGGAAGTCCCCATTTGGTGTGGGGTCTCCTTCAGTATATATGAATTCAAACCAAAATATTTTCATCAGTGCATGCTTATCCAAGTTATCTGCACCATGCATGTTTCCTGGATCAAATGTACCAACAGTGCTGCTTTCTTATTTTATAAAGAACATCAGAAAGCAGGAGTTTTACCATGTGTGTCTAAATGGCACAGTTCAGTGTGAATCTAGGGAAAGAACTCGACACTGAGTGCTCAGAAACATTGTTCTGTGAGAAGTTACAGCAGATTTGAAAGAGAGCAGGGGAGATCCTTAACTTGTGTTTTCAACAATGTGACCAGGACTGTTTACAGACTTGAAGAAAAATGTAAGTCAGAAAAGAAACTGAGTTTTGTTACTTTACACTGGTGTATACAAGACAAAGAACCCAGCGATAGCCTCTAATAAGTATATTTGAATCTATACAAGTAATATAAAATGACTACTTTGAGAATGGCTCTTGAATTTGTTTTATAGATGTATTGTTCAGTAGTCAAATTTGGTACCTCCTAGAGTTTGAGGCCCTTGGCTGGAGTCCAGGCTACTAAGTTACATTTGCTGGTAAGCTGTATGCGGCACTGTTCCTAGAGAAACACAAGGATGGACAGCAAGCTGACTTCCTGTGCAGGGCCAGAAGGGGAGTCGTCTGACGCTGAGACACAGCAGGTGGCTACGTCCACATGTATTCTACGGAATATGAGATCCCGACAAAGTGCTGCGTATAGGTTCGGGAAAACTTTGTGCAGCAACCTCTTGGGCTTTTGTACCTCCTTTTCTGTGCGGGTGAGAGGTTGAAAGTGTCAGTTGCTCTCCATCTTATTCTCGAATAATCTCTCACTAAGCCTGAAGCTCAGACACTGGGCTCCATCAGCTGGCCAGCAAGCCCCAGTCACTCTGCCTCCTCAGTGCTGGGATTACAGGTGTGCACTGCTGTGCGTGCCTTTTTATGTGGGGCAGGGGATCCATACCTAGGTCCTCACGCTTGCAGAGAAAGCACTTCACTTATTGAGCCATCTTCTACCCCCTGCCAGTACTTTTAATGCAAAAAATTTCCAGAGGGGAAAGAACATTGTGTTTATTAAATGTGCCTATGGAACAGTTTGCTGCTGTAGAATATTATTTTAAGGTGTGTTACATTTGTTTATACTCTGGAACATTTGTTTAATGATTAATAATGCATTGTTTTTATTTATGCTGCATTTCTTTAACTCTGTGAAGCTGTGATTCTTTGCCTGTCTAAAACACCAAATAGTTTAATAAAGAGCTGAACAGCCATAGCCAGGCAGAAGAAAGGATAAGCGTGGCTAGCAGGCAGAGAGAATAAATAAGAGGAGAACTCTGAGGAGGCGGGAGCAAGAAGGAACAAGGAGGATGCTAGGAGCCAGCGAGCCAGCCACCCAGCCACCCAGCCAGTGGTCTATAGAAACAACATTCACATTCCAAAGAGTTGGGTTATTTGGTGGGTCATGGATGCTTGTTATATTTAGGGGAATATAGAAATACATGAATGATAAAAGGGTAGATTATTGAATATATTTTAAACTAAAAAACAGCTATTAATCTCAAATATTTTGTATTGGTATGGACTTTTGTAAACTGAGTAAATTTAAGGCCATTTTTGCACACTGCATATATGCTTCTACTCTTGTTTAAAGGAATTTTGTATACTGATACGAGTTTAAAGTTATTTTTGTTACAACATATTATATATTTATATATTGTATATATGCTTATGCTGTTGTTTCGGGTATTGTACCTATGCAGTTCATTTTAAAATGCTTTCTTAACCTAAGGCTTTTAGTGACAGTGAGACACATCTGCTCCAATTTGCTTCAGAGATGATGGGTGTTGAAGAAACTCTTTATGAAGTTTGCTTTCATTGTGGTAAGGTTAGCCACTGGGCAAAGAAACTGCTCTTCCCTTTGACTGCTGACAATGTGCTGTGTAGGCTGGACATGCAGGACACATAGGAAAAAGACTGGTGAACTTTGCCAAAACAAGGTAGGACAATCCTTCAAAAGTCTTACTTCATTGAAAAATCTGCCAGACATTCTGCAGGACATAGAGGATAGAATGGTGTGCCAATGTGGGGCTGGCCAAATCTACTTAAAAGCCTGAGAGAGCTTAGGAAGTTATTCTAGACAGAAAAGATTAGAGTTAAGCATGGCTTATTGATAGCAGCATTTTCTCGGGTGGGCTCTGCTTGCTAGAGACAAGCACTCTCATTTAAGAGAGGCTTCCTGACTCAGCTTTAGCGATAAAAGCTTGCAGCTCTTTTAAGAGATCCCGCCAAGAAACAAATAATGTTGATGAAAAGCTGACTGGATGTTTTTTGGTTATCAGCTGTAGGAGGAAAAAAGCTGCGCCATTTTAAAATGCCAGTTTTCTAGGCCGCCCTGCCAGGGCAAACCCTGAACATTTGAGTGGGGTTTGTAAGCAAACTGCTGCAGCTTGCTTGCTGGCAGGGACCTTGAAATGCCACAGAGTTGTGGCAATAAACATGGCTACAGCTGGTACCTCCACCATGAGGCTGGAATCTCAGAAAGCTAAGAAATGGGCTGGATCCAGCTGTCAAAGACATGGCTTTAATCCCCTCCATATTACTTAGCAAATTAAAGACTCACATGGTTAGAAAAAGAGAGACATACAGTAAAGAGAAATTCAAAGATAAAGAAAATCTCTAAATGTTTTACAGTGTGATAAAAAAATATGTGCAGGCTTGCGAGAGAAAAAAAGGTTAGTCCTTAAAAAGAGAGAGAGAGAGAGTAGTTGGGTGTGGTGATACACACCTTTAATCCCAACACTAGGAAGACAGAAGCAGGCAGACCTCTGTGAGTTCAAGGACAGGCTGGTCTACAGAGGGAGTCCCAGGATGGCCAATGACACACAGAGAACCTGTCTCAAAAAGCCAAAAATTAAATTAAAAATAAAAGAGGTGGAGGTTAAAATAAAGCCACATAAAGATGAAAAATACACAGAGTCTGGATACTGTATGTTATTATGCTCTCTTTGAATTGTTTGAATGCTGAGGAAGGAGCAACAGCTGCTAAAAAATATTTGCTTATAAATGCTGCTGATTTAATCCAAGATAGGTATTTTGAGAATACCTTGACTTTAAAATTGAAGTCAAAAGGTATGTTACTTTGGAGAACAGGTTTTTGTTTCCACAGAAAATGAGAGGCTATGGATTTAGTCTGAGTTAAGAAAAATCAGGTTTGATCAAGGAAGACCACCTGAGAAATCTCCGGCAGGAATAGATGGCCCAGATGTCTGAGTTCTACATCCAGAACAAATTCAAGACTACTGCCTGAGATGATCAAGCCTCACCGGATACTCCAGTCATGACTTGATCATAATTCTAAATTTTCTATAGGTCCCCATAAGATTATCAGTGCCCCCAACCATCAGGAAGTAGCCTGAAAAACTATGCCCACATTCCCAAAAAATGGACTATGTATATCTTCCTTTAAAATGTTGGTTACAAGTTGTTATGGCCAATAGTCAAGAAAAAGCTAAACAAAGGATATTAGATTCAGAGTTCTTGGGTTTTTTTGTTTTGTTTTGTTTTGTTTTGTTTTTTAAAGAGGGTGAAGTGCTGTGGACAGTGGTCTGTATTCTGTCAATTATATTTTAAATAAATGCTGACTGGCCAGTAGCCAGGCAGGAAGTATAGGCAGGACGACCAGGCAGGAAGTAGAGGTGGGGCAATGAGAACAGGAGAATTCTGGGAAGAGGATTCAGATTTCAGCAGTCCTGGCCCAGCCACAGAAGCAGCAAGATGTGACTTCCCCGCCTAATAAAGTGCCGAGCCATGTGGCTAACACAGATAAGAATAATGGGCTAATATAAGTTGTAACAGTTAATAAGAAGCCCAGTATCTACTGGGCCAATCAGTTTATAACTAATATAGACTTCTGTGTGATTTCTTTTTTTTTTTGTTTTTTTTTTGTTTTTTTTTTGTTTTTCGAGACAGGGTTTCTCTGTGGCTTTGGAGCCTGTCCTGGAACTAGCTCTGTAGACCAGGCTGGTCTCGAACTCACAGAGATCCGCCTGCCTCTGCCTCCCGAGGGCTGGGATTAAAGGCGTGCGCCACCATCGCCCGGCTGTGTGATTTCTTTGGGACTTAATGACTGTGGGGACCAGGCAGGACAGAAACCTTAGTCAACAGGACAGAGATGGACAAACTTTGCCAATAGAAGGCAGAACAGCCTTTCAGCTTTACTGCTTCATTAAAGTCTTCCTGACACTCTAGGACTGTAGGCTGAAGATGGATGTCTCAACATCAAGGAGGAACTTTGGGTGACTGTTCAGGCAGTCAGATGTCTCTGTCATTTCTAGACTTTTGGAATTTGCTTACAATTTACTTCCTGTTTACTCAGGTAATATTATATCCTTCTTGGTTTCTTGGAGTTAAGACTAGATAATTATAGTTGAAGTTTTCCTTAGTTATGATAGAAAGTCAATGCATTTACTTTTCCCCTGTCCTTCAGAACTGTAATTCCATGACATGCTTGGGCAGCAGTGATCACACAGCAAGCCTGACGCTGATTGGCTGTTCCTCCATCACACACAACTGGCAGACTTGCCTTTAACAGTGAACTGCTGGGGACCCGAGATGCTACACAGTGACTAGATTAGCAGCCATGATACATCCATTAGAATGAAGTCTCAGGGTGTTTGGTTGTCAGACACTGTGGGATTCATGACAAACAAACAAACAAAAACTCTCCTATCTAGTTTAAAATGTTTGTCTCCAATGTTGAGCTTGTTTAAAGAATTCTGAATGTTCTGCAACAAAGTAGCTGTAGAGCAGACACAGTGGTTTTTCTCCAAGATTTCTACTGGCTGTGTTCCTCAAACTAAAATGCAGGAAAATATTGATGTTCTTTTCCACATGGTGTAGAAACAGGCACAGAAAATGTAGAAAGAACTTTATTGAACAAAATTATACCTAAATGAAGAAGTTGATGAGCACCCTAGACTGTCCCATTCTTCTATACCATGCCTGAGGTGGGTAAGTGCCCCTATCTCTGTAACATCACCTACTTTTCCTTCTTGTCCATTCATGGTAGAGCTGAAGTTGTTGTCTTTGTAGACCTAGTGGTCTGCATCTCTGGAATCTCTAAATACAGTGAGCAGTTAAAGACTATATACATTAGCAATTATGTGGAGTAAGAAATTATTATTCAATCTGACTAACCATATGTGAAGCATACTGTGGGCATTTGATTTCAGATACACAGGAGTGTGTCTAAGCCTCACTGACTAAACAATGTGAGGCACTGTTAGATACAGTCGCATAAGCATGGGACTGTATCTAAGCTTCCACACCGCCTCACAGTATACCACCTTCCATTAATAAACAGGCAATTGGTTCAATGAGGTTACTGTGTCTAAATTCTAATTTTTGGAGCTGGAACTTGAATTGTGTTGGTCTCTAAAATTTTTTGTGCAGAAACTGTTAACAGTACATTTGATATTCATCACGGAATGAAGATCTATGGAAAAACAGGGGAAAGTGAGCAGACCCAGGAAGTCCTTCCAGCACATGTCATGGAGCACACAGAAGCCTGGGGGCAACTTACACTACTCAAGAAACTGCCACTACCTTGAGCTCTATGCAGGATGGATACCAGGTCCATTGACCTTTCCTGACATGTGCAAGTTCTCAAAATGATTTCCGGCTCTTATCTCAAAGGCGATTGTTACAGTATAACAATACATGGAATAGTACGTGAACTAGGGTATTTGAGAAGTTTCAGTTCTTGGTTGGATGCAGTCTGCAGGCTGTTTTTTTCCCTGCCACTGGAGTGGCAGTCCTGACTGGGACTGGCAGTGCTGAGGTCAGGTGACTGCCCTCCCTTCCTTCGAGCCTTTACTCTCCATGTTTTGATCTGGCTGCAGGCGTTGCTCCTTCAGTGAGCCTTCATGATCATTACATGGATTTCTGATTTGCTTCCCAGAAAAGGAGAACTCGACATGACTTAGACTCATAGAATTCATCAGGCTCATACACAACTTTAAACGGTACAGCTAAAACCCTCGGCAAAGTGCATGCAACTTTGAACATTCACAAACAAAGATAAAAAAAAAACCATGGAACACACAATTACCACCTTTTGATACAAATTTCTGAAAACAGACAAGTATTCTCTGATCTCGATTCTTTCTCTGAAAGTCATCCTGACACTGGGGAAAGAAATATCCATGGGTGGGAAGCTTCACAGATAGCTTGCTCTTTTGGCTCTCTGAACAGTGGTGGCTAATTACTGTTACAGTTTCAAATTTTATGTTCAAACACCCAGATGCTTTTGAACTCTGTAAAAAGTAGAATTGAAACTTCATTGTGGAATTTCCTAATGAGAAAACACATCTTTCCTGTAGTGAACAAAGTTTGGCAGTTCACTGGATGGAGAATTACAGTCTATTTATGCATACATTTTCAGTTTTAGGCTTCAGACATGCCTCATCCAGAACCACATCCTACTGCAACTATCTAGGTTTCACCACTGAAGAATAAAATGCCCAATCACAAAAAAAATAAATAAATAAAAAAAAATTATCTGGCTACCAGGAGCATGATGTCATGGTGTGAGGCCAGGCCTCTGAGACGCATTATCACCTGACCCAGGGCAGTGTAGGAGTTACTTTCCGGTTGCTGGGACAAAACACCCAGGAAATTTATAGAAGGAAGGGTATATTTGGGCTGATGGTTCCACAACAAAAGCCCATGGTGGAAGAATGGAGACATGGTGACGTAAGACATGGAAGCCGAGAAGTTAACATTTGGAACTATCATAGGAAGAGGGAATGCAAACTGAGACTGACATATCACGTTTAAACCTCCAATCCACCCCAGTGACTGCTTCCTCCACCAAGGCCACATCTCCTGAGCCTCCCCTAGCACCACCACCAACTGGCAGCCTATTGTTTTTATCTAAGTTGTTCTATTTACCAATAAATACTTGAGAGTCAGATATTGGGGTGAAAACCTGCTAGATCAGAGAAGCCAAGAAGCAACCAGCTGACCTTTCTTTTTGGCTGACCCAGCAAGAGAAGCGTCTTTCCACTCGTCCCAAGCCAAAAGAACCATGAATCTCCAAGTCCCTCCTACTCCTTCCTGTGCACCTCTCTATCGGTATTCCTGACTCCTCTGCCCTCTCTATGGCGCCATCCCGTGATCCAAGTTTCACAGTGTGTTCAAATATCCACAACAGCAGCAGCCACCATCCATATTCTAACCGCACACCTGGCTACTTACAGTGCTGGACAGCAGGAAGGCCTTGACCTGTGTGGCTCACATTACTTACCTGGAACCATGTAACCTTGAAACCATGCCCTGGTCTAAGGGGCCTGCAGAGGGGACTCATGCCACACTGTGACCCTATTCTTAAGCTCAAGAGTTTGCTCTAATTACATACACTTTTTAGAAAACTGTTTCCAAAACAAAATGGTTTAAAAATCTTTACCTCTTCAAAATGTATTAACTACAAATTTTTTAAGTACAGGTAAAATGGGAAAGCAAATCAAAACCACAAGCTATGACTATCTTATGGAAAGGTAAAATCCAAGAGTGAACGGATGGTATTAGAAGCTGTCTATCCAGACGCTCACCTGTGGAGTCCAGCCCATAAAGCAAGGGAGAACTGTTGACACACTGGGAGAATCGTGCTGGTTTTCTGAAAGGTGATTGCCATCAAAGCTGCATCCTTCCAGTAACAAACCACTGATCTGCCACAGACAAGTAAAAAGTGTTACAGAATATTAAATTCTGAAGTGCCAGGCATACACAGTTGGATTGTAAGATCAAAGGCCCAGTATTCCAAATGCTGTGAAAATAGATTGGGACCTTTTATTTGGAGAACACAGGAAATCTGAATCAGTGTTCACTGTGAACTCTCTTTGAGACAAAGTTCTTACTTTTTAGCTAATATTCTAGAAAACACAAATGTCATACACTAAATAACTGCAGGTGTCCTGGCATTAGGTTAATAGAAATATAAAGACATAGGTCAAATCAAGTCTCTTCCAGGAAGTAGGGGAGAGAAGCCTAACGAGAAAATGAACAGGTGGTCCCTACATGCCTTTTTATTTGCCCTGCTGTGTGGAGTTGAGAGAGTAAAGGAGAAAGTTTTATACCGTGTAAGGTAGCTTTAGTGTAAACTGAGGACATCTGAAGTACAAACATGGCTCTTGGAGTAACGTTAGCTACAGTTGCTTGGAGGCCATCTTCTCCCTTCTGCAGTGCTAACTGCTAAGCTGACGGCAGCAGGCTGAGCAGTAGCTAACGTCCACAGCTGTCAACAGTTTGCTTTCTCACGACATATTCATGATGCCACCACAACTTACACAATGGTTTCAAGTTTTAACAACTGACCAGTAGCTTCACTTGAGAGGACTGAACTTCAAATTCCTTTACAATAGTGCAAAAGTGATACACACTCAGTAGAAGACACAGGCTAGCACATGTGGTAGGGCACACTCCTGCATGGTGGACACTGGTGGCAGGAGTGAGCACCTGGTCACACTGAGAGTCACTAACTGCTAGGCCATCCTGACGGTATGAGGTGGCGTGTCTTGTGCTTGAGGTCTTCTCCTCCTCCATAACTGAAGATGGAGGTCACCCCTTAAATTGATGGCTACTTGTACAATTTTTTTTTGAAAATGTTTATTTAGGTGTTTTTGCCCGTGTTTTATTTTCTCTTTAAAATGTACGAAGAATAGCGACCTGAAATGACTGCTGTGAAAGCTCCTGCACACCAAGGAGTAGAGGGTTGGCAATAAAATCTCCCCTTGGACACCAAGGAGTAGAGGGTTACCAATAAAATCTCCCCTTGGATACCAAGGAGTAGAGGGTTACCAATAAAATCTTCCCTTGGATACCAAGGAGTAGAGGGTTGCCAATAAAATCTCCCCTTGAGCCAGCTGCATCCAGAGTTCAACACTTAGACCCAAACATTACCCTATGGCTGAGGAACTGCTATGGGTCACATGACAGTTCTCCAGACAAATGGCCCAACTTCCAGTCACACCTTACTGGGACAATGAGCCAGACTCCATAGGACAGAGACTCAGTCCTGAAGTATCAAAGCAAAATTTCTACAAGCCAGGGAAAAACACAAGAAGAGGCAGTATCAAATCTGGGTTGTTTTTGCCTGAAAAATGGCTACACAAATGTGCTACCAAAGGAAGGTAGGAATGATGACAGACCCTTGGGTGCCAACCTGGCATTAATGTGTGAAACTGTCTGATACTCAGGAAATGTTCAGCAAGTTTTAGCCAATGTCACTCATCTGGGAATGTAAATTATAACACGCCACTGATGTGAGACAAAGTAAGCAGAACTTCTATGGATAATTTTGATCAGAGGACTTTACAATGCTTTCTAGATAACTGAATCCATTCTATTATCTCATTTATGTATGCGGGAAACAAGAGAAGTTAAAACCTTTTATTGAGCACATTGGGCAGCCCCCATGTGACTTACATGTCTGTACACACTTAGGGAATAGTTTTACTGTTTATGGATGCAATCAGCAATTGTGTAATTTATTGATTTTGTTTCCCACCTGCATACAGAAAGGGAATGTGCTGTACGTACTGCTGCACAAACTATTTAAGCATTGATTTCAAGGGGTTTCTAGTCTGCTCTTTTGTCTACTTCTGCTGATGAGTTTCAAGTCCTAACTGTTCCTTTAAAGCTTTTATTATTTTTCTTTGGAAATCCTAAATATATTTTCCTGTAATTTTATTTCTAGACATCACCTTTTATGCTTCCAGAATCAACTTATTAATTTTATCATCATATCCAATCTGTGGCCAAGGATGCAGTCTAACGCCAAATCATAAAGTTACTTTTAAAATATATTTTTAATATTCTCCGACTTGATTAAGCAGTTCTTGGGATGAAGTTTGAAGGTGACAATGTTGTGTACTGTGTTTCTCTTCAGGAACAGGTCTGTTTCAGGTATGAGATATTATTTCACTATATTCCATCCGTCTGCCTTTCCTTACAGCAACAGCCTACTGTCTCAGCTGCCACAGTTTAATAAACAGCGGTCCTAAAGCTGTTTCCATTATGAATAGATTTCTTCTCTAACACATGACCTTAGGCTCAGCTTGTTACCTGCTTTCGTCTGTCATTGGTTCTCTCTCTAGGAATGCTATACAGAGACCACGTGGTAAAGAAAGTCTCAGCTACAGGAGCATGAGATGCTGCACAGAGGACTGCAGTGCTTTAGGGCACAGCCAACGGGAGCTGCTTCACATGGAGCTCACCTAGCTGGCGCTATCTGCTCACTCAATGAGTATTCTCATTACCTCTGTGTGGTTATGACTGAGAAGTACACTTTTAAACAAAAACTGGAGTTTGCTTTTTAAAAATATAGCATAATTAAAGTTTTATATTACATCACATACATCTTATTGTAAGGTCTTTCATGTTAAAGCTTACATAATTAGACTGTAATCTATGGCTGAACTCTGCTGATCTTATTATATCATAAGCATAGATGCTCATTTCAGCTCAGTGATGCATTTTAAAGTTAAACATCCCAAATCAGTACCTTAATCTGAAGCTTTGCTTCTTGAAGTCGGCCTTTCCAGGATGCTACAAATTTAAGGCTATCTACAGAGCAGCCCATCACCCTGTAAAAGTAGAGCAGATTCAAATGTCATGAGCCCTGACTCACACATACAGTGTGAATAGCAAGCATAAGGCTGAAGGGTGGGGCCGGAGGAGGGTGTTCGATCCCTAGCACCAAACCCCAAACACACAGCAGTGTTCTTAGGAAATGAAGTAACAATATAGCTATTTTCAAAGACTTTTTTTTATAACCAAATACAAAAAAAGAGCCACAAAATTAAGTATAATACCTACAATTTTAACATTAATTGCTTAAATGGAGGACCTTTGACTTTTTTTTTACATTCTCCATTTTGATCATGGTCCTCAACTCTTAACACATAAAAGATATTAAGTTTTTATTGAGTGAACAAAATATCCTGAGTAAAAATAAATACCAGTCCCCAGAACTAAACTTCTACGTCTTCCTCAGAATATTCTAGCAATCTTCTTTCGTTACACTCTATCTTATTACTAACAAGGTCTAGATACACAGACAAACTTGACCTTAACCATCAGCTCTGTTCACCATGAAAGCTAGCCAGAGCAGCCTCCTGAGGGATCCTGCAAAACCATGTTTTCATGTAGTCAAAGGAGGTAACCACCAGCCACTTGTGGTTAGCGAACACTGTGAGTCTGGCTACTATGCCCAAGAAAGTAAATAGCTTATGTTTAAATAGACCATTGGCTACTACTGTGGACAGTGCAAGTCTGGATTAAAAAAATGACCAAAGTTAGGAATTTTAAAAATTTCCGATTCTAATAAAGCAATGATAATGAAATTAAAAACTGACTGTTTTTAAAGACAAGCTATTAGGAGAAATAATAAAAAAGTTACAGAGAATTTAAGAATAAATTTATTCTTGACAATCAGGACACTAGAGGTGAATAGGTAAAACATAACTACCCCCAGGGAAAATAAGGTATTCACTCTGACTACCTCGCGGTTTCTTGGCGAAGTGCGTTAAGGAATGTGTCTGGATGGAAAAGTTCAGACAGGTCGAGGGTGTCAGAGAGAAGAACTTGCTTTTCAGCTTTATCGACCCAATTCTAGAGGAAGAAGGGGAAATAAATACATAAACATATAGTTACACATAAGCCATTTTCAACGAGAACGTTACATGGTCATTTTCCAATTGCTCTGAAATAATGTCTAGAAAAAATTTGAGACTCTCACTCTGCCTTGCAAAAGCCTGATGGAGTAACTGCTGTCTCTAACCAGCATAAGTAAGCCTCCAGGTGCAAGCTCTTTATTGTAAAACACCTGTTCACAATGAAACTGAAAATGGGATATTTTTGGTTATGTATAGCAGGTGGGGCTGGGCCCTCACCAGCAAGCAGTGAAGCATGCTCAGAGTACACGGATACAGAGTTGCAAATCCTGAGTCCTGAGCACCCTCCCTTCTCAGCAACACAGAGGCCAATGGCTGAGAAGAAATGAGTCTGTCAACAAGTTGTAATGGAGTCTCGTCATACCTGCTACATCAGGTTGGTTCCACCTGGAGTCACACATGTCAACATAATATGCTGGATAAGAATTTAAAAGCTGCCATTTAGAACAAATACAACAGCAGTTCTGAGCAACAGCAAGGATGAGATAACGATGATGATGATTATTATTATAACAATCAGACACTTGGGTCTCCATGTATGCATAGTTGTCCCAATGTACTTGACCAGTACTAAGTCAGTCCTGTGACAAAGATATCTCTATATCCTTGTATTGGACATGTGTTGATTTTTTAACAAAAGATTTAAAGAGATTCTTATAAACAATTGCAAATCTCCCTCTAGATATTATGCTTTATAATAATGCTGTGTTTAATTTATCTAATTTGTCTTTTATTATTAGCTAAATATCCAAAAAGTTACTCTTTTAAATGAGTCATTTAATATAAATTTACAATTATACTATTAATTCTTTAAAATCAATTTTGAATCCTAACACCCTAAAAGGTTGTTGCCAGAAGTGAATTTATATATGCTCAAACTAATTAAGAATTAGAGAATAGCTGATAATCAGATTTTTACTTCATTAAAGTTTAGATGAAGATAATTAGTCAAGGAAGGAAAGTTTCTTTGGTAAAAATGTTATTAGTCCATAGTAAAAAAATAAAAACGTGTTAAAGCTAGATTAATTAAGATGCTGTTTGAAAGCTAGGACATCTAATGAGCCTCTTTTAATTGTAATAACTGGTTAGAGAACCTCACAGGAACGGAAGAATTGTTTTCTCTTGATATCTAAACTATACTCATACTGATTTATGAGCATGCAGCTAAAGAATTAGGCACCAGTGCTTTTAATATGAAATGTATATAGACAAACTGGGGTCAAAACAAAACTGTAGAGACCAGAATCACACGGAACAACTTCTTGGTCAATGACTCTCCTTCACTCATGTCATGGTGACAGCCACTGACGGGTGAGCTTCAGATAAGACCTGGTACCTCTAGTTTCATCTACAATTATTAACCTTCATGTCTGCAATTCCTTAAATGATATGCAATAAATATAGTTACAGAGATAGGTGAAGTGCGCAGCCAACAGGATAGCCTGACAAATGGGCCAGGCAATTTCTTAAACATCACACAAGCACCTAACCTCAGAATAGTAGGCAGGGCAACTCCTGGCTTAGGCCACAATGAATCCTGGAGACAGGCAAGCATAGTTTCTTACTATACCATAAAAGAAATGGCTTTCCCAGTGAGTATGGGAACTTTTTAAATACTGCAGTGTCAGAACATTGTCCAAGAATGGAGACCTGTGAAGAGAATTCTGAGTGCCTGCCTCCAAGAAGACAAGAGTCTAGTGACATTTATTTAGACAAAAAACACACTTGTTCTTGGGATGTGCTGCCCTGCCCCTTCCAGGTGTAGCAGACAGGAGTGACTTCACTTCAGATTATTTATTACAACTGGCTATTATTTGTTTTTAATTCCTCTATGAAAAAGGTTTTGTTTTTGCTTTGTTTTTGCAATACGTGGCTTGCCCTGGTGATTGTACATTTTACTCATGTGACTCCTCTTATCCCTCGAATAAAGTTGGTGATTGCAGGAGACTTTAGTCTGCCACATTTTTAGGCTCCATTCTCCCAGATCCAACCGTCAACTGCAGTGCAGTACTGAGCGCTCGCTGGTCATAAGATAGTTTAGAAGCATTTACTCTACGACAAAAGCTCACAAGATAGGAGATGAGATGCCACAAACAACGGACAAAAGGTAGAAAGGAGAAAATGGTGTTAAAACGTAGTATTTTATCAAAGTTCTACTTCTTTATGAATTCTATATATAGAACTGAATAATAAAGCTGTTTCCTCATTAACATTAGTTAGGTCAGCTATAACACAACCAAATATCATTTTTATACAGGCTGGACATACTACATCTGTGTAACTTTGTCAAATTCTGTAGATATTGTCTGCAACTCTTTTACATATTAAAATGAGACTGTATGCTGTTGTAGGAGGCTGCTTGTTCGTTTCGCAGTCACCCAAACTACTGAAATAACCACACAGAAACTGTATTAATTAAATCACTGCTTTAAAATTTAAAACTGACATAAAAATGAGTGGATGTTTTATATAAAATGCTGCCTCTGTCACTACTAAGGTTATTTCATCGGCAAGTGTACACATGGTAGTCAGAGCCACACGTTCAGCTACTCGAGAATCCATTCTCACCTGAATTGCAAGGGCACGGGCTACGAGGCCTCGCAGGTACTGGAGGGGGTCCTCGGGGCCTTCCCACTTGCTCTGCCATGGGAGAGGACACTGCAGCGTAAAAGAGGGAAAATCAGCTTACAGGGACGACAATGTGCGTAGACTTCCACGACAGTTAGGAATGTCTGAAGCTAAGATGGGATTCGGTAGGTGTAAAACCTCTAAAGGAATGCTCACATCCACTACTCACTGGGAAACTAGTCAACAGCATTTTTTTGGAGTAGTATTTATTTGGTAGAGTACAAATCAAAGTAAAATTTAAAACTGCTAAAGATAAAAAGGGTCTTGGTCCACCCACAGAGGTGCTGGGTAGACAACAAGGAGACGCTAACTCAAGTGTGCACCCCAGATTAAAACCAACAAGAAGAATAACAGAGCAGCTCTTTTTAAAAACTGCCTTTCTAATAGCTGACCATGTCAGTCTCCACTAATACACACTCTGTACTTGAGAAGTACTCGGTAAGGACACATGTACTAATAATACACATTCTGTACTTGAGAAGTACTCGGTAAGGACACACGTACTATAACACACTCTGTACTAGAGAAGTACTCGGTAAGGACACACGTACTATAACACACTCTGTACTTGAGAAGTACTCAGTAAGGACACACGTACTATAACACACTCTGTACTTGAGAAGTACTCGGTAAGGACACACGTACTATAACACACTCTGTACTAGAGAAGTACTCGGTAAGGACACACGTACTATAACACACTTCTGTGCTAAATTTCTGGAGTTTCAATATATTTAAAAAATATCAACAAATTTTATATTATTTTAAGTATAGTAGCAGCACAATAATTTTATGCCCACTCACCCTCTGACCATGTAAGTGAGAAAACACTACAGTCTAGCCTGCATCCATCATCAATAATGTAGAGAAAACCAGAAAGATGTAATAGCAAATCTAAGAGTAGAAAGGGAACTTAGAAGACAACACATACTTTAGGTGCATCTAACCATTCTTAGAGATCAGTGCCGGAGTCAGGACTGAAACTGATGTGGGTTCAAAACATAAGTTTAAATAAACAACCTGAAGATGTAACTCAAGGATTGAGAAGACAAACCAAGTCCAAAATGAGGAAAAATTAAATAACAATTGCCACAGTAGAAATTAGTAAAACAGAAAATAAAATATTAATGATCAACAAACAGCCGATATTTTGAAAAGCAAACTAATAAATGTCTTATTAGTTTAAGCAACAAAAGACACAAAGTCAAAGGTGATAAAGGAGTCTGCTGATATCACAAAAAATTGAAAATCATTCAGAACTGTTCATGTGAACAATTATGTAACAACAAACAAAAAAATCCTAGAAAAAAATGGCTCCATTCTTGGCTTCTGAACCTGGGACTAGTGAGATGTTTCTGTGGGTGAAACTGCTAGAAGCCCAAGGACCCGAGTCTCACATTCTGGAAGCAAAGAGTCTACTTCTGCAGGTGACCTCTGACCTCCATAAAGACACGCGATCACACACACAAGTTAATGTAATAAAGCCTCGCAAAGTTAAATGATGACAGAAAACATTAACAAACCAGGAACAAGGATGAATTGGTAGCAGTAGTAGTAGTAGTAGTAATAATACAACTCTCAGTAAAGGACAGGTCAGCTGCACTGCTGAGTTATACAGAACTTCAAAGGAGGATTAATACTGTGGGGGACATAGCCCCAATAGGACAGACAAAGCTTGTTAGCATGGAGAAGGCTTTGTGTTCAATCCCAAGCCCTAAAAATAGAAAAGAGAAAAAAAGAAAGAACCCACAAAAGTCTGCTGGGCTGCATACTAGGCACACACACTCCCGATACTGGAGAGTCAAGGCTGGAGGACAAAGCCAGCTACACAGTGTGCTGGAGGCCAGCCTGAGCTACCTGGGCTGTCAGACATGAACAAGCCACACATATAACAACTTCCTTTAAACTACAGAAAAATTTTCAAAGGAAGGGGAGCCATCAAACTCATTTCACAAGGCCAAGCCAAAAACACAAATAAAATAAAGCATGCTATCTCTGATAAACCAAAGCCCTCCGAGTCCTATATCCATTACTAGAATATTAGGTCGTGCTCCTTGGATATAAAGCTGTGTAACAGTCCCCGTAATCTAACTCCCAGTGCCCCCTTTAATTACCACTCTGCTCTATCCTTGCATGTAGGTTATAAAGACTTGTATAAAGAACCTATTGAAAGTTCCCATCATAAAGATATGTCATGTACGGAGACAGATACTAGCTACACTGATTTAGCCACTAAACATTGTACCTCTGTGTTCAACGATTACACTGTACCCCCACAATATGTACAAACGATTTATCAATAAAGCTCACTGGGGAAATGTGAGCAGGAAAGGCGAGCCCCCTTCTGTAAGATTCTATGCTGCTAGCACTGTGCTGCCCAACTCTGCTGTCCCAACTGACTTCTCACCCCCGACCTGAGAAAGTCCCAGATCACAGACGTTTCTGCATGTTTGCTCGTCCCAGTTTTAAACAATTCAAAAAGGCATTTAGTGGTTTCAACAAGTATGTTAGGATAATCTGAAAAACTGATTCTATAAAGGGCTCAATTAAAATGATTTTTTAAAAAAGCAATGCAATCTATTAATTCTTGACTTTATTATGTCTTTAAAGTTATGATTCAAAATATGTTCTAACATGTTAGAGAGAACTGCAGTATTAGTGATGTGTCCATCATTGTGGTTTTTACAGAATAAAAGCAGTAAAGCCTTAGGTATTACTGTCAAGTGAACTTACAAATCCTAATCCTAGGCAGGAAAATTCCTGCTGCAATCATCTCACATACACTGCTGAAAATATCAACTGATATTCTAAATAATATTAAGCAATATCAAATATCATACAGAATGCAACATTTAAATGTAATAAAAATTAACTTTTACTTTGAAATGCATGAGATAGTAAATTTTTTAATTTTATTAAAACTCAATGGTTTTGTCTTGGTCAAAATTGGCCTACTCTCACTTGAATTTCAAACACTCCAAAGCTGTCTCCAAAAATCTGCAACATATAATTTAAGTGTGCTTAGTAAAACAAAGTTTTGATTCTCCAAAAGGATTTTATCAAATCCATTCTCACATAAATAATGAAAATAAAGGTAGTGGTGCATACTGAGGCTCTAGTCGAGTGTGTGGCGTGTGTGTGTGCAAATCTGTCAGCGGTTGACTCTGGGTGTCCCCTCAGTTGGTCTCTACTGAACACAAAGCTTATCCCCTGGCTGAAGTGGCCGCTGGCGAGCTGCAGTCCACCTGTCTCTGCCTGCACTTAGTCCTGGAGTTATAGATGTGTGCGCTGCTTCTGCCTTTTCCATAGAGAAAACTTGAGTTTTCATGCTTCTATGTGAACCACTTTATCAAAAGACCTTTCAAATTCTAATACAGAATACTCAACATTATATATGACACCTATGTCCCAGTTAAGAATTTAGCCATCTGGTTCATTTGCTGTGACTGTTGCTATGTCCATGAAGAAACACTCAGCAGACATTAAGAGCTGAGGGAAAATGAAATATAAAAATTAAACATTTAAGTCCCATTTATATAATAGTTATTAAGAGAAGGATTTCATATAATTAAGTTTTTAGCAGCCTTTGGTCCTTTATCTTCAAAGTTATCCAAAAGAAGAGTGAGAGATTTCTATCGCAGAAAATGACTTAGTTACTGATTTTATTTCAATTGATTATCTCATATGTCTCCAAAATGAGTAATAGAAGCAAAAGCAGTCAGGTTGTGCACATGTGAATGTGGCACATGTCTGGATGTGCATGTGCAGGTTATCAGCATCCAGAACTCTCGTGCATCTCCAGGAATCTGAAAGCAGATATCAGAAGTGTGGCTACAGGGAGAGATGATATACCAAGATCCTGTAGTGGAAAAGCAGAGAATACACAGATCATGTGAAATCTAGATAGTGAAAGACAGTGCAGTCTAACATGGTACTAGAAAAAAATCATCTGGAGAGGTTCCAGAAAAGACTTAGAATGAAAGAGAAGTGACAGTCCCAGCAACCTGCACAGGCACAACATCTGCCTCACTTCAAAAGTAGTTTCAGAAGAAATTCCGGAAGCTGCAGAGCATGTCCTAGGCAGAGCATGCAGAGAACCACATTTATAGTCAGACCATTTAGCTGGGCAGAAGAGAAAGAATTGTTTCTTCTCAATGTCCCAAAGGCCCCTGTATCAGCTGGTTAAACTAGTGACTACTTCGAAAATCAGTGTAGGCTCGGGAAATTGGTGGGACTTAGATTTGTGGATATTATAAGTCTACTTGGTGGGAAGGGAAGAACCCGAGCTGAGGGAAGCAAAGGGCGTTTCCAGATGAGAACGGCAGCCCCGCCTCTGAGGACTGAGAAGTTATGCAGGAGAGGGGTGAGCTGGCCAGAGTCCAACCTGACCAGGACATGCAGCACTCCCAGAGGGACTTGTTAGAAGTCCTCTTTCCTAGGCTCTGAGTACTGCCAGAGTAGTCTCCAGACAAGCAGCAGCCTCAGGTGGAACATTTCCAGGGAGGCCCTTTCCTTACTGCCAACCCTGGTTCCAGAAAACACGCAGTGATCAGCCCTGCAGCACACAGCATGCATTCTAGTACGGAAAGCAGGCCAGGGATGAGCCTGCAATCAGCTCTTCCTGCTCTAACGGGATGGGGTTCAGAGAGAAAATGAAGGAAACCCTCCTTCCTCACCCCAAAGCAGCACAGATCAGTGAAGCGTTTCTACCCCTTTCCTCCGTGATGTGCACTCCTCCGCCCTTTGCTTTTCCTGACTGTCCTTCCTCCATCTATTTTACTGGATTATCTTTCTCTGCTAACTCTTAAGACTTTGTATTCCCACGCTTGTTTTCTTCTTCTGTCCACCCCTTTCTCTGTGATGCCTACTCTTCCTTATCCTCTAAGCATCCTGCTCTCCTCTACCCTCACTAAGGTTAGAATTGATAGTGGCTTTCCTCAGTGTGCTTAAATATATGGTCTGTTTTTGAATTCTTACTATTTCTGCAGTGTGTTTTCTCTCCTCCAAGTGCCAGAGAAGGCTGCCTACTGATAAGATCCTCACATAAGACAGAAAGACAAACCAAACACAACAGAGAGGCAAACTGCAACACAGAAACAAGGTCCATATACATACACATATGTGTAAGCCAAGATGGAGCTTCCCAAGCCTCACACAGCTCCTCAATACCTGGATCCAAAGAAAGTGAAAGGATTCAAATGGCACCAGACTAGGAATGTAAAGGCTTAATTTTAAAAATATGTGGTGACCTCAAAGAGGGTTTACACAGAGAAAGGGGGAAGGAAGTCCATTTGAGATTTGGTCTAGAAAGCTAGAAACTTAAATGAGATATTTGGAAAAAAAAGATTGAAATTCTGAAGGAAAATAAAAAGAATAGCAATCTTGGAAGTGAAAAGCTCAATAAAGCAAATAAACTGTGGAAAGAATTACTGAGACAAGATCTAGCCAGCTTCCCGGAAAGAATGTCAGGAACAGAAGACAAGGTTGAGACACTATTACATTGAAACATAAATAAAGATCAATTATTTCAACAATTCTTGGGAACTCTAGGAGTACAAGAGATAAAAACCAAATGAACAGAAAAACCTATCTAACGATCTCATAGCAGGAAAATCCCCAAGTGTAGGGAAAGACATGGACATCCATATATGAGAAGCACTTCAGACCTTCCATAGACATGGCAGCCCACTGAAGACACCTCTCCCTCCTCTCTGTATATCCTGTATAAAGTATATATATAGTTTCTGTACAACTTATGTCAACTACCTGGATTTTCTTATTTTCTAAAATGGTCCAGTTATTTAGGAAGAGGAGCAACGATTTCTCTTCTTCTGGTGAACATATCCTGATGTTCACTAGAGTCGTCCTTCATTTGACTTATCACTTGTTCATCTTCAGCTCCTTCACAGGCATTTGGCTGAAGTTTTAGCCTCTGTGAGCAGCACTATCTGCCTGCAAAGGACTTGGACACAGGCACGCTCACAACCCAACTGATTTGGAACAAAGCAGATTCTAGGATTTTGCTTAAGTTGCTAGGAAACAGTTTAGAACTTACAAGGTTTAAGATTTAAGGTTACCAACACATAAACTTGTCCCAAAGTGAAATAGAAATGGATTCCATTACATATACAATGAAAAGATGGCCACAGAAGGGATCATAGGCTGATGTACACTTGCATGAAAGAGATTTAATGTTTCCACTAGCCTCACTGCTAGCTTTCCAACCAATGCATTCTATCTACATAGCTTCTTCCATGTCAGCTTTCAGTTTTCTGCTACTATTAACTATAGGATTCCTGGTAGATTTAGTTCATGAAAGGAAAGTCACACAGGTAGCAGAATAACAATTGAGAGACTTTGGATCGTCTTACCTTTTGGTTTAATAAGGCACTTGCCAGTTTTTGTACTTCTGAACTCAGTAAAGTAGTTCCTCTGATGACTTTGCTGAGGGCAGCAAGAGACTGATGGACACTCTGTACTAAGCGGATGGCATTGAACTGCTCAAGAATGATGAACGATAATATTGGAGATCCTTGTCGGTCATTGGGAGGAGATACTTTCTGGTGGATTAGGTTTGAATTCTAAAAGAACAAGGTCATGTCACAATTAGAGTAACGTCAATGACACACCAAAGTATGTACAAGGTCAAAAACTGCTCGTGAGTTCCTACTTCTGAACAGTCCATTTTACGGATGAGTGAAATGAGCCTGCAAATAGGGATTTCTGGACTGTTGCTGATGTTTAGGGGTATGTGGGGTGGAAACACCAGCAAAACAAGTCACTGAAGAACAAGGTCAGTGCATGAGGAAGGCACAGTAGAAGGGGATCCTCTAACTCAAGGCTGCCTGCTGTCCCATTCCACTGTGTCCAGACTTGGGGACAAACACACTTACAAAGCTAGCCCTTTACACCTGCAGCAACTATTCCTTTCACGCCAGTGTATCGGCTTTTACCAAATTACTGAAGACATAATTATTCAAAACCCAAAGCATTTCATGCTCGCTCCCTCTAATTTAGTTGAAAAATCAAGCTATATTACTTGAGTAAGGAGTACTTGGACAATATAAGTATGTGGTAATTAATAATTTAAGTTGTAACTGCTGAAGAATGCAAACAGAAGGCAAACCTGTGGGCTGGAATGGGGGTTTCCTGAGAGCCCAGCAGCTGAGCTGGAAATTGATACACATCATGTTTGTTAGGAGATTCCTCTCTCACACATTTTTAAATATATAAGGTATGCACAAATAATGCATAAAAGAGTCTCCCTTATACTGGCATCACACAGCATGGTATTTCTCACCAAGGGAACCTACTCTTCTGAGTGTTTGCTGGCTCCTGCTGCTGAACATCTGAGCTTACCTAGGACCTTGAGCATCTGCTAAGACAACCATCACCTTAGACTACAGCCTCTCCTGAGGGGGCAGGGTCTGAACAACTCTATAGTTTTCCTCCAAGTCTATGTTCCAATTCCCCCAGACGCTCCCTCTTCCACTAGCTCAGGTAGGGAGTGGGGTGGGGGTGGTATTTCCTGCAGGGTTTGAACTCCTACTGTTACTTTTTTGGCTGTTTCAGCTCTCCACCACTCACATGACAAATTGCTTATATTCAATGTCTTAGTTATGTCTCTATTGCTGTGATAAGAGATACCAGTACCTAGACAACTTAAGAGAAGAAAGATGTTATTTGGGGATTACAGTTTCAGAGGTTTAGAGTCTATGACCATCATGGTGGGGAACAAGGCAGCAGGCAGGCAAGCATGGTGCTGGGGCAGTATCTGAGAGCTTGTATCCTGAGACACACACACACACACACAGAGAGAGAGAGAGAGAGAGAGAGAGAGAGAGAGAGAGAGAGAGAGAGAGAGAGAGAGAGAGAGAGAGAGAGAGAGAGAGAGAGAGAGAGAGAGAATGGCCCAAGTCTTTTTGAAACCTCAAATCTATGGAAGTTGTGTTCTTTCAAACCACCACATTTAACCATGTGGTTAAAATGCCTGCTCCATTTTCTGCTTTGCTGAATGGAATCCTACAAACAGAAAGCAAGTCACTGGAATCATTTAGTTCCCTGCGGTAGGCAGTGGATAGACCCCCACTGAGATCTACTCCTGAAGGACTTGCTGGAACCACAGCAATGCTGACTGAGCTCGAGAAGTTGTGCCACGCACACTGGACACTACTAGGACAATAGCAGAGGCTTCTGTCCAGCCGAGGACAGATCCTAGTATGTTCTCAGTCATCATAGGCTATGGTTTACTATAATCTAAAAGAAACTAGACAAGCCTCAGAAATAAAGAAATGATCAATTTAAAAGAAAATTTAAAATCCAAGAATTTAAGAAAGCACTGTTTCTTTTAATTATTTTAGCACTGCAGATTGTTAGTCTATTTAACACAATTCATTCTTCTGAAATTAAGCTACTGAGTCAAAATTTTAATTGGATACACAAATCCATTTGTCAGAATAGACAAAATATCATTTCTGGATTAACTCATGTTCAGAAAAAAGCTCATCATGTGTTTCTTACAATAGACTCTAAGAGTCAACAGAAGATGTTTCATGTATACCTTGTGTCGCTTAAGTAATTTAAATGAGAATTAGTGAAAGCGCTGGAACTATAGAAATAGATGTAAACTGGCCAGGAAGTCAGGAAGTCTCAATAATTGTTGCCAAGTACTAAACTGTCAGCCAGGTACTAAAGTTACTAGGGCAAAGCTCTCTATAATAAACATTGAAAACAATATCCGACCTTCTGATGCACACACACGGAGTGCCAGATGAGAACACAGTCTCATGTGCTGTGCTTGTCAGCATTTTTTTTTAAAATCACTGTTTTACAAGTTTACTATTAGCAATTTTCTTTAAGGAAATATTAGAGAAGATTTTAAAAGTAAGGTAAGCTGTGCATCTGACAATGCAAAAGCTGGTAGAATAATATATAAGTAACAGTTAATAAAATGTAGTGTTAAAATATATAACTATATATTTGTATGTTATATATTTTCCTTTTAAAAAGCTATAGTCACAAACAGGCATGCATGCCAACCTAAAATTTCACAAAGTTGTAAATATACATATATATATATATATAATGTTCAAAATAAGTTTGAGCTTACAATCCAATTGTTATTAGATGCCAGTAGCCTGTGAAGATAATTCTACTGAGTATCTATCATACGAGCACGACACCTGCACAGCCAAGCACTGACAAAGGCCCAGTGTTTGTTCCCACAGCATAACTTAATTCAGTTCCATGCCCTAACTGAGCTTCTTAATTGAATCTATTCTTTACAATGTATCGATTTTGCCTCTATAAAACATAAACCACTTTCTATTAGCTCTCCATCTCCTTAATTTGATGAATTCCTCTTGCACAAGAATAACATGGAACTACTGCAGTATATTAGACCCCTTTAAGGCTGGCCTTAGCAAGAAAAGATGGCAGACTGGCCCTTCTCCCACAGATGCCATCTGCTGACACCTACACAGCAACACAGAATCTCCAGAGAGCACCTTACCTTGGCTTTCCTCTGGACAGTCACTTAGTCACTTAACTGTGAATAAAGAGCATGAAAGTGGCTTGGCTGTGTGTCCAAGCTGATTGTCTTGTCTGTCATAGTCACTAGCCCTCAATACCACTTTTACCATACAACAGACCTCAATCCATTCTGATGAGTTCCTCGGTCGCTAGGTAAAATATCACTAAAGCATTCTGAAGTGAATGATGAGGCACGATGAACACTGGGGTAGCCCCTACTACACAAATGCACTGATTCTCACTGTTTAACAAGTGAATTCCTGCGGATGCAAGAGGCAGAGTAAACCTGTCTAGTTTAAAACATGGTTTCATATTTTGCAGGAAGGACACCATTATGAATCAAAGGGTTTATGGCTGGGTTAGTGTATACATTTCTCCTTTGGGAGCAAACAGAATTTCTTCCAGTACCAAAGATGCTGGTACATAAGGGTTTAGACTCTATGTAGGCACCAGTCTGACTTCTTCATGTTCAATAAGTTATGTAGGTGCTGTCTTAAACAATGGGATCTTGTCATAAGTTTTTGGGGAGTAACCCAATCCTATAGTCTTGGCAATAGCCTGGTTGCTTGGGGGTTCTCCTGGGACCTTTTTGGCCAACAACTTAGATAGATGTAACCTGATATAGGTACTGGATGTTCATGTGGTGACAAGAAACATCCCTCATTATTTGGCAATTTCATTTTAATCACCTACCTTCATATATGTATATATTTAGGAAGCGTCTACTGTATTAGGTTTCCATACTACCCTTCAAATGGTTCCTTAGTTTTAGCTGTCTCTCCCCATATTCCCTGCCTTGTCCCCCATTCCAGCCCCCTAACCATCCATAACTATTCTATTTGCCTTTCGTAGGGAGATCTATCTATCCCTTTATTCCCTCACTTTAAACCTAAGATCTGCGGTTCTACAAATCGTAGCTTGGTTATCATTCAAAGTTTGTGGGAATAACTTGACTTAACTTGGGTAATCAAGACCCTGACTAGATAGCCAGGGTACCTAGGGTAAAACCAAATGTTCTAAAAAAAAAAAAAAAAAAAAAAAAAAAAGTAGCAATAATATAACTCCTATTGACATTTACTACACTCATAAATCAATTTCTTGCTTAGTCATCATCAGAGAAGCTTCCTCTTGCAGAAGATGGGAACAAATACAGAGACACACAGCCAGACATTGTGCAGAGACCTTGGAACAATCAGCCCTAAATGAACTATCTCCATCAAAACCCTCCCTTAGGACTCAGAGAATCCCGTGGAAGAGGAGGGAGAAAAAGTATAAGAACCAGGGGTAATGGAAAACACCAAGAAACAAGGCCTCTAATTCAACACGATTCAAGCACATGAACTCTCAGGCAGCATGCACAGTCGTCAGCAAGTCCTCTGTGTATACATAATAGCTTCCAGTTTATTGTTTTTCTGTTGTTTGTTTTGCCCAATTCTAATGTGTTAATTTTTTCTTTATAATATTGCATTATATTACTATTCTTAGAAATTGGTTTGTGTTCTAATGAGACACAGAAAGGGAGTGGGAAAAAACTGAGTAGGAACTGATTGAAGCAGATGGAGGGGAAACCATAATCAAGATATATTATGTGATGAGAAAAAAATTTCAATTTTCAATAAATGGAAAAGTATTAACTAAAAATATAACTTAAATGAAAAAATATGAAGTTATAAAACTCAAAGGACTGGGGCTTCCAGGGCTTTACTGAGCATTTACAGGGTCTGCGCAGGTAGGGACTGGGAAGACATAATGTCTGCAAAGTTCCGGAGACAGACTCTACCATGAAGGGCTCATCTGTGTTGGGCTTGCTTTACTCAGGTAGAGGATATAAAGCCACTCAGAGGGTTTCTTACAGAAAATTAATTTACAAAGGATGAACTGAAAACAGGTGCGTAGTACAAACAAATTTGGAACTTCCTGCAGTAATTCATAATAAAAAGAATAAAACTTAAATCATGGTAATGGTTTTCAGAAGGAAATGGGGGAGAAAAACAAATATGAAAGATGAACAGATGTGACAGATTTGAGGTCTGGCTACAAGGAAGTTACCATGAAAGCGATGGGCACGTTGGCACATGCCTGCAACCCAAGTGCTCAGGAAGTGGAGGCAGGGAATTCAGGAATCCAGGGCCACTCTCGAATACATAGTAAATTCAAGGCCAACCTACACTACATGGGATCCTGTCCCAGTTAAAATTTAAATAATAAATAATGAACATTTATTTTGTTTTACAAATAACAAAACTAAATTTTAAAAAAGGCACATTGGTTTCTAGACAAAATGTCAAATTAACTGCTAAACTTCTGAATCCTCAGTTTGACACGACAAAAAAACATGGAGCCCAGAAGATGGTCTAAGAATGGAAGTCTCGGGGCTGGAGAGATGGCTCAGAGGTTAAGAGCACTGCCTGCTCTTCCAAAGGTCCTGAGTTCAATTCCCAGCAACCACATGGTGGCTCACAACCATCTGTAATGGGGTCTGGTGCCCTCTTCTGGCCTGCAGGCATACACACAGACAGAATATTGTATACATAAAAAAAAAAAAAAAAAAAAAAAAAAAAAAAAAAAAAAAAAAAAAGGAAGTCTGAAGGAAACAGGTGGTATCTGAGCATCCTTCTGTGGGAAAGGAGGACAATATAACTGCATGGCTGGAGCTAGAAAGAAAAGGAAAAGTACCAGCTCCAGACCCCCAGACCAAGTTCTCAGCACAAAGGAGATTTATTTGCCCCAAAGGGATAGAAGGCAGAGATAAGGACAAAGACAGGAGATAGAGGAAGAGGGAGAAGGGAAGAGAACCTGGGAAAGAGAGCAGGGGTACTGTCCCTGAAGGACAAAGGGCTGCCTCTTGATAGAGAGGAGACAGGCGTGCACAAAGAAACATGGTGGTCTAAAAAGATACAAGGGAAACCTACGTTAGCATTCGTGTTTAATTTTAATTGGGCATGTTAATTAGGTGAACCGAAGGGGCTTCTGATTGCTGGGCTTTAATAGTTTAAAAGCTAGACCTTGGCAGTCAGTCTCAGGAGGAGGGATTGGCCAAATAAAGGAACAGACCTTGGTGGCTAGCTTTTGAAACGTAATCTAATGGTTTTTAACAAAGCAGAGGGAATGGGATAGAAGGGCAAGGCCTGCCTGCCAGAGCCAAGTAGGCTAGTGTACATTTCAGGATATACCAGAGAAAGAAAGGTTTGTGATTTTTTTAAAAAATTATTCATCTATTTTTATTTTATGTGTACGAGTGTTTTGCCCATGTGTGTCTGTGCACCATGTATGTGCACTGTCCATAAAGGCCAAAGGGACATCAAAGGTCCTGGACCTAAAGTTAAGAACAGTTAACTCTAAGCCACCATGTCAGTGTTGAGAACCAAGTCCAGGTTCTCTGTATGAGCAGCCAGCACTTTAACAGTTGAGCCATCTCTCCAGTGCTCAGGGGGAAGTTTTAGCACTACAACTTTATTTTTATAAGACTTTAAATGGATTGTGGAGCTTTAAAAAAGCAATTATTAAGCAGCTAGTTAGCAGGGTGCCTGGTGTCTCACAGTGTTTGGTTAATTGGATGTGAGATCAGGCACACATGGAAACAAAGCTTTTGAGTACCAGATAGATTAAAATAAAATAAATCGCAATACACATGCCAGTGGAGATGAGGAGCAGAGGTAGAGCATAAGAGGAGAAAGTCCAATCACCCACAAACGGTTGACAATCCGACTAGCAAGCTCCAATACAAAAGAATGATAACAATGCTACAAATGGCGGTGCAGATAGACCTTTTGTCATTCGTCGTATGTGATGAGGAAATGAAGATCTTCTTGGAAGCAAAGATCTATGGGAAGTGCTTTAACATGAGAGGTTGCTCCCTCTCAGCCAAACGCCACCACATCCGTTCTTTTCATTTCGATGCTGAAGCTTTCAAAAGGTGGTGAAAATAGTAAGAGACCCACATGGTTCATTTCTGCATTGTAGCCGTGCCTGGAATGTATTTATTTGGCTTTTATTCCTCTGTTTAGAACCGCCACACGAGCACTCACAGCAGTCGGGAAAATAGGCTCAAGTCAGAGGGCACTGAGGTGCAAGGGAAGCAGGGCAGGGGGCACGGACAAGAAGCCCCGCCCGAGCTCGGGAGCAGACATCCCAGCATGACCTGAGGGGGCATAAACAGGAAGTCCTGCCCTAGCTCAGGGGCTACTACTGTCAAGCCACTCAGCATAGAGGGCAGGGGACATGGACACAAAGTCCCTGTCTAAGCTCAGGAGCTATTGTTAGCTAATGGCCCCTGAAGGCAGACCATTCTCTAGTGACAGCCACACACCACAGCATATATGTGCAAACAAACCAGACTATAGGATTTTAAAAAATGACACAAAGCTGGGTGGGTATGGAAGAGGGGTTACATCTGGGAGGAAATGTGAGGTGGTCAATATGCTCAAAATTCAGTGAATAAAGTTCTCAAAAAATTAATAAAAATCTTTTAAAGAGTTCAACCTGAGGTAGTTAAGAGTCCTAGCCATACTAATGGCCTAAGTACTACTATTAACTCTGCTAAACTCATTTCTTGACGGTAGTCAGACCTCACTATTAGCTATTCATTGAAAAGTCATGGTCATCATTACTCCCAGAAGAAGCTCTCCTAAAATAATTTTATTCATATGGACTGAAAACTTCCTTAATATGCAATGTAATGTGCATTTTGAAATGACTGGCCATGCCAAACTAGATGCATTTCTCTATAGACCCATGTCCATTTCGTTTTTAAGATAAGCTCCTTTGTTAATTACATCTACAAAATAAATACTAAAAAATGCTAATTTTCTACATTATTTAATTAGCAAGGAATGACCAGTGGGTCCAGAACACAGACACCAATGTCATCCTAATGTTGTTAAGGTCTGAACTAGTGACAGGGTATTTACCAAGTACTTCTCAAGCTGTAGGCTTCATAATCATTAATTAGTCTAGGTGTGAGAGCGGTTTATGACTGCCTCCATTTCACCAAGCAGGCAAATAGGCAAAAGGAAATGAGGTAAGATGGGCAGAACCAATCTAGAACTACACAAAGTCAACAATGTCCTTCTATGTTCCATGCTCCAATACCATATTACATTGAAAGTCGGTGAGAAAATGCCTGCTTTTTGTCCTCTTAGCTACTTGGTTAGTATGGCTTTGTAATACACAATGGTAATCTATGTTAAACTAAAAGTACATGAAAAACATTGTTACAGCAGAAAAGGTAGAAAAGCATTCTTTTCCACCCCTGGGGCCATCCATATTCCCACATTAGAGTTTTCATTTGTAAACAGACTTCGTCAGGGTCCTCCTCCTCCCTATTGCTGGTGTTCACCTTTGACCCACACCATCATGCCTAACCTGCCTCTCTGATTCTGGTTCTGCTCTCTCAGACAGTCTAGACCCAGGAATGTGCACCCCAGCTGGTAAGGTATTGATTTGATTCTGCCCTAATAATGAAAAATAATTCCTTTGTTCATTAAAAACAAAAACGAGTGAGACCAAAAGTCCCAAAAGTGAGATCAAAACTATGGCACGTCACCAGAGTCCACCTCCGTGTGGCCCTGAGGTGACAGCTACCTTGTCCTGTCGTTAGATTTCATACAGACTAAACATGTTTGTTGGTTTGGAGGAACCTGGACAGAGCCCAGGGCCTTGCCATGCTGGACAGTCACTGTCCACTGAGCTCCAGCCCCCGTGTTAGCCAACAAGGACGCATTGCTTTCACTTACTTGTTCAAGAGAGAGCTGGTTATTAAAGCTATGACCCACACATAAGTATCAGCCTAAAGCTTATAACCCTGTTTCTTTTTAAATTCCCTTTCACCCAATCTGAAAATAGTTTAAATAAAGACGTTCAAATATTAAATGTTATTTTAAAAATTATATAATTTATTTTTGAAGGGAAAGGTAATAAACATTGCTCACAGTGAAGGGAAGGTTGTGGTATAAATCTACTCAGCTTTGCTAATTCAGTTCCCTGGACAAGGACATTTTCCTCCTTGAATTTAATCAGTGAATGTAGTTTTGTCTTTTCCTGACTATACATAGTTACTCTGGTTTTATGGTTGCCTTCATAAGACAAACAGGTATGAGAATTGTGGTTTCTTGGATTGATATAGGATAGTTTTAGGAAACTCTTCATTGTCCTGTTTCTAATTTCACTTAACTGCAAATGTTGATACATGTTTTAAAATTACCAACCTAGCCGGGCGGTGGTGGCGCACGCCTTTAATCCCAGCACTTGGGAGGCAGAGGCAGGCGGATCTCTGTGAGTTCGAGACCAGCCTGGTCTACAAGAGCTAGTTCCAGGACAGGCTCCAAAACCACAGAGAAACCCTGTCTGGAAAAAGAAAAAAACAAACAAACAAACAAAAACAAACAAACAAACAAAAAAACTGTACATAAAATTACCAACCTAAAGAACTGATGAAGCAGCTCAGTCATCATCATTAGAAGTCACCTCTGGGCTGCAGGGGGTTCACACCAGTGCTGAGCAGCACAGAGCTCTCTGCCCGACAACGGCACTGCTGCTGTCTGCACTCATAGTGATTGCCATGCTGGCTTCTGGTTCCTTCCCTAGCTGGCTTTGCGGTGATATAGTGTGATCTCGACATGAAAAACCTACCAAGTAAGGTAGGCCACAAGAATACAGTGGGGACTTTACAGACTAAAGTGATGCCAGAACCACAGTCCACAAAAGGGAACATAAATGAACTTTGAACATAAACAGGTTAATCTACTAATGAAAAGATCTAATAGCCAGAAGCTAATAAACACTTTAAATGTACAGGCAACAGGCCAGTGTGATTCACTGTCCTAACACCAGTAAACTTTGGATAAGATGGCTGCAGTGGACACGAGTCAGGCAGCACAGCACAGCTCCAGGGGCTGGAGAAAGGGCACAGGGAAAAGAGGTAAAAAATTTCAATCCTTCCGTGACTAACCTGGTTGAGTTTCTTCCAGAGATTGAGGATGGGGGAAAGTTCATTAGACCAGATTTCTCTGTCAAATTTGCAGCCAGCTGTGACAGATCTTCCCAGGATCCTGAGCTGGGAGATAACCTGAGTGAAGAGAGCACATCCCGTGAGTCACTCAGGCAGGGAGAGCATGGCAGCGTGACAGCTGCAGAGTGCACACACGCGTGCCATCCTTGGGTCGCTATCGTTTTATTTGAACAAGACTTACGGTTGAGGATAAGCATTCTAAAATTAAACATTGCAACAGTTGTTAGAAAAGCGGCTTTTTATGCAGGAAGTACACACTGTGCCACTACGGATGCCCCCAGCCTCTCTTCTTGTTCATTTCAAACTCTACAATGCTTTTCATTTCCATTGATCTAAATCTTACCGTTTCAAAATACTATCAATGTATTTAAAAATGCAGCACAGAGCAGATACAAAGCAAGTGGCTCCTAATGGCTCAAGAGTTGTTTAGATTTTTAATGCTTAATTTTCAGTTTCCATTTCAATATTCCCTCTAGACACAAAGCCCCAAAGAAATACATACAGATCAATTAATTAAAGTGAAGCTAAGTAAACATTACTCCCCGTTGGGACCTTTACTGCTTTAGCTTCATTATTGTTAGAGTCTTCGTTGTGCTCATCAAAATCATTCACTTGCATTTTCTGTTCTAAATGAAATCATGCCCACAAAGGCCTTATGTTAGAAGTGTTTGCTAAAGATGATCTAGAACTGACCAGCACTGGACCTTGGACATGATGGTGGCTGTAAATACTAAGCTAGTCAGGGACTGTTCCTACTAATATTCCAACTAACCAGTAAAACCCTGTTACCACGTGGCTTATCTAATATAGACAAAATGAGCCAAGAAACCCAGGCCATGTCTCCCAGGGCAGCATTTCCATTTGAACCCTCACAGCACATTTTGAGAGATATAAGCTGTCTATCTTTGCAGCACATTTAGATTTCATACTTAGTTTCACTCTTACATTAACAGGCCTTGTAATAAACTAAGGACTATAAATCTTTTAGAATGAATGTGCTAAATATACACCATCACACTGTTGGATTCAATTCCTGGAGCTTTTGATTAATTTCCCAGTCTAAAAACATTGTGGAGATTCAGTGTCTGACTTCCTTTGTTTCCTGACAAATCGTCTTCATTTGCTGTAGCTGAACTCTACATAGCACCTAATATATCAGCATCCCTTCGCTACACAATGTCCCCGGTTGACAGTCAGGAGGTGTGCCATTCTAACTGTGCTAAGACTTGCTATCACTTACTGTGTTTTAAATTTATTAAACATAACAGAAAACAAGAACATAAAGAAAAAACAAAAGGAATTAAGTACAAATATATTTTTAACTATTTAAAAGAAATGCTGACTAGATGACAGAAAGCAAGAATGCAAAGAAGAAACAGAAGGAATAAGTACAAATGCATATCTTTTTAATTATTTCAAAGAAATATTGACTATCCTGCCAAACGGCCATGCTTCTGTTCTAGAAAGATGGCGCGACACACACACATAATGCAATGATGATTCTGTTACAAAAGAGGGTGCTCCAACACTCAAAGACACTCCTGTTAGAGAGCGAGCGCGGCTGACTATGCCGCATCTGCTAGTTCTACAAATCCTAATGCACTTATTGCTTATAAAGTTGGGGGAAATATCTGATAACACATTTCAATCCAGTTAGAGTATTTTCTTCAATGGTTTCCTCAAGGTGATGGCAAAGCACGTTCATCTTACTATATATACAGAAGTTAACGCATATGCCAACATGTCATACACAAAAATACCTAGAGGTTTATAGTTTGAATGTTAGGAAGCACAGAACCAAGGGTAAATTTTACTTTGCCCATGTCTATAAAAGTGTCAGTCACATGCAAGCCCAAAACACAATGGGCAATGATGGGTATTGGATATTTTTGAGATGATGTTTCAGCCAAGACCCAAAGTGAAACAAGCTGCTACACTAAGAACTCACAGGATCATGTTTCAAGTCAATGTGCTATCAAAGGCCAGAAACTATGCCAAGAGAGATACAGCCAACGTGATTTTAACACAAGCAAATGTAAAGACGGAACCTCTTTTCAAAAGGTGTCTAATAAGCCCTGAACTGCATTACCTAAGTAATAGGGACTACTCGTTATACATCATGTGTGCAAATATTTTGGACTTCATTCTGGCTAATGCTAAGTAACTAAAACCAGATGTAGGTCACTTAACTATACAAATACTTCCTGGGCCACAAGGAGATGTCATCATGATGTTCTGTTCCCTTTGGACAACTGGTGGGCTTCCCAGTCATCCTGCTCAGATCATACCTCTGTAACTAATGACTGTACTGAGATGAGTTCTCTAGATTAGTCTTTTGGGTGTACAGCCCATGTGATGGCTAATCTTGGTTGTTAACTTGACTACATCAGGAATCAACTAAAACACTTGTGAAGGATTTTCTTAATTAGATCATTTGAGGTACAAAGGTATCCCCCCTTAAATCTGGGCTACACCTTCTAGTGGCATCCCACATAAAAAGATAAGGAGGAAGGGAGCTTTAGTTCTTTGCTTGCTTGTTCTCACTCTTGCTGGTAAGTTCACCTGTCCTGCCACTGTGGCAATCCTTTGCTGGTGGCAGAACCAACTTAGCCAGGATTCCAGTGTAGAATAAAGACTAACTGGGGCAGCAAGCCTCATGGACTGAACAAGCACCAGATTCTCAGCCTTTCCATATGAAGACAGCCATAGTTGAAGCTGCATCCCACAGCCTATAAGCTAATAATTTGCTCTGTATTTACCCTACTAGTTCTGTCCATTTACACAATTCCGACCAAGACACTTCTAGAATACCTCATCTTTCCTAATACTTTGCCAATTTTTTTAAAAGAATCATATTCAAAAACACTTTAGCAGCGAATTAGGAAATATGTTTGTTATTTTATTTAGCCATTTCTCAATTAGGTATATGTTGAAAGGAAATGGGGTATATGTGTATACCAAAGTCTACTTAAAATTGTGTGGCAGATAATTTTAGGGGCCCCAGAATAGAAACACTCTAAACTCCCTTCACTGATCTATTGGGAGCTCTCCAAGGCCAGCTGGACTGGGACTGAATAAGCATGGGTTGAAACTGGACTCTCTGAACAAGGCGGACAATGAAGGCTGATGAGAAGCCAAGGACAATGACACTAGGTTTCGATCCTAATACATGAACTGGCTTTGTGGGAGCGTAGCCTGTTTGGATGCTCACCTTCCTGGACCTAGATAGAAGTGGGAGGACCTTGGTCTTCATGTAGAGCAGGGAATTTGGACTGCTCTTCAGTATCGAGAGGGAGGGGGAGTGGACTAGGGGGAGGGGAGCGGGGGGAGGGGGCAATATGTGGGAGGAGGGGGAGGGAAATGGGAAACGGGGAGCAGTTGGAAATTTTAAGTAAAAAAGAATAAAAAAAAATCAAAAAAAAGTATACCATTATATTTTATAATATGTCATATATTATATGTATTAAATAAGCAAGAAATTAAATAAATAATAAATTAAATTACTGACCATAAAAAAAAAATAAAAAAAATAAAAAAATAAAAAAAATAAATAAAAAAAAAAGAAACACTCTAAACTCCCTTCGTGACTGAGGACTAAACAAATTGTAGTGTGATCAACCAAAGGAGTGATATTCAGCACTTAGCAGGAAGCGACTTCAGATATGCATAAGAACACTGATGAATTTCACAGCTATTCTTAGAAAAACTAGTAAGAAGCTATACAGAGTTGTAACTGTATTATATTTTTTATAAAAAAATTCTAGAAAATATAAACTAACTTAGAATGATCAAAACGAAACCAAGTGTTAATCGGGGAGAGGGAATATAACTTGACAAAGGAAATTGGGGGCAACGGAAACGTGTCCACTCTCTAGACACGGTGATGGTCTGACACGTGTAAACCAGGGGCAATGGAAATATGTCCACTCTCTAGACATGGTGATGGTCTCACACGTGTAAACCAGGGGCAATGGAAACGTGTCCACTCTCTAGACACTGTGATGGTCTCACACATGTAAACAGGCCAAAGCTTGTAAGCTATACAGATTAAAACATCTGTCTTTAGTACATGTCAAAAAAAAATGAGAAAAGTGGTTACTTGGGTAAGGTAGCTTTTAGAACATCTGTCTGGAAAAGCTAAAACATGGAGGTGGTGCCAGTTTAAAGTATTTGTTACTTTGGTGGAAAAAATGAGAAAGTTACTACTGTATCCTCAGAAAGGCCAATGTACTAAAAGCTTGGTGCGAGCTCATGAACAATCACTGAGCTGCAAGAGAGGAGCAGGAGGGCCCTAGCTTCATCAGTGGATGAACTCACAATGAATGGACTATTGGGCAGGGTTGGAGGTGCATCGTGAGAGACAGGACACAATGTCCTTGGTCTTCCATCTCAATTTCCTGGTGCATGTTCTCACCACAGCAAGGGGGTTAGCCAAACTCACACTGGACCTCTGAGGTCAATCTGTCCCCAATGTACTGTGACACGCAGATATGGTGGCTTTGTCACCATGGGCTTTGGGTCTGGACCTTATGAAGGGAATACAAAGTTCTAACTCGCACTAAACTTTCTAATTATTTCCGAGTTCCTCAAATGTAATCCCTGCCTCTTTATTGCCCTCATCCCATTTATCAGGGTACATTTATTGGCAAATGCCTTCCAAAGAGGCATAGAAGCTGCTTCTGTCTCACTCTGGGGCTGGGGCTGGCGCTGTCATATACAACCTCCAATTGTGAAGATGCATGCCATCGCTCATGGAGTAAGACAGGCACTCAACTCTAGGTGTGTATCACTGGGAGACACAGATATTCGTTACATGTTTTTAAATTTAAAAATTAGATTCACCATCAAAATTTTCAAAGACATAGGGAGCCATCACTGACATCTAACAGCTGTCAATGTCTTGTACTTGCCTCGCCATCTGCTAGATCCCAGCCCTCAGAGCATGAGCACAACGTGACTATTCCTCTTAACAAACATAAAAATTAATTATTTTGATATAACACCCGCTACATAGTAAATATCTTTACTGGTGGTTGCTTCAAAACTTTTCAGCCAGATTGTTGAAACATTAATTTCTAGAAAAGTTATGTGGATATGTGGTTTCTTAGTATGTCTTTTAAATGTCATCGGTATGGGTCATCAATCACATGTTAATTGAATCACTCAACAATCTGGCAAGATGCCCTGCAATTTGTACCCTGCGTTGTCATTTAATTTGTTCATTTACCCCATATTTCCAGTCACTGGTTAATAAGTTGTAATGTGTGATAAAATTCAGGTCCATCTGTATTTTTGAACAAATCCTTTGGGAAAGTATACTTAGTGCTGACTCCAGAAGTCACAGTGTCTGAATGGCTGCAAAGACTCACAGTGCACACTTCTCTTGTGGAAGTCTCTGCTGGCTCCCACCCGATGGGGGGACCTTCAGTATCAGCTGTCTTCACTGATACTGCCATTCCCTCTGTTTTTAATTATGCTCTTTGATGGGAAAGTTTTCTTCTTTCCACCTTCTTTTTATTACCATCAAGTCAAATTCATAAAAGAGATTAAGCAGCACTTCCCTTAGTTCCTACTTGATAAAATGATTTTATTCCTTATCATGTGATAACCTATAAAAAAGGTTAAAAATCTGGTTTACAAGTGAATTATCTCTACATAGCTTTTAAATGTAGTAAGTATCAAATTAAATACACTGAAAATGTCTACTCACTTTTCTTAGTCTTAGAACTCACAACAGATAAAGTACTCAAAATCAGAGCAGCTACAAAAGGATCAGGAATGCACATTATGAGGCATGAGCTGTCCACTCACGGTTCTGTGCGGCCTGTGCAGTGCTCCTGAAGTGGAGTTCATATACTCCAACAGTGTGTACCCAAAGCTGACATACTTCAGGAATATGTTTATTAGACTTTTCTAGTATCTGACGGAACCCGGATGAGTCATGCTCACCGCAGTCACTGAATGCAAGTGATTTACTGCAAAAAGTACGCAATCTTATAAGAAAGCCATGTAAAACCTTTGACTACAATTTCTCATAGATTAGACAGATGAGAATTACGTCTCAAAACCTGCTGCCAATTTAAGCAACAGTCTCCTGCAAATAAACACTTGTTAACGTGCTTAAAACTTACTCTGTACCCCATTCTCTGAACACCACCACAGTGATCTAGTCACATCCTCTGACTTCATACTGTGTTCTACCCCTCCCTCGCTACAAAAGCAGAACTGTCCTGTCACTCAAGGGAAGAAATGCACTCTCACAGTATTCAAGAGTGCTCATCAAGGAAAGGATGTCATTAATATGCCAGATGGCAAGAAACAGACATCTAAAAATGACAGGGTGATGCAATACAGAGGGTGACGACTTTCCTGCCTGTGAGTCTAATAATACTGCCTCCCTAAAAACATACATATTAATTCAGGTCCCTGGTAAAAACTTTACTACATGTGTGTACGTGTATACATCAGGAGATGTACTCACAAATGTTCTCAGAAACCCTGTTCTAATACTAAAAAAATCTAGAGTAGTCCACATGCTCATCAATAAGGAAAACAATCAATTGTTTAACATTTGTGTGAGGCAATATTGTACAGTAATAGTAAACAATAAAACTCCACATAACAACAATGCAGATGAATCTTAGGGGAAAGGCCAAAAGAAAAAATTTCTATCATATGTGTTGTGTGTGTGCATGAGTATGTGTGTATATATACATGCATATATGTGTGTATATGTGTGCATGTGTGTGTATAACCAAGAGATAAAACATTGCATGCATAAAATGCAACACTTTTAGAAAAGTATAAAATTATAGAAATGTTTTAAATAGAGATAGCTTGACGAGTCCTATAGCACAGAGGCAGAGGGACAGAAGAGACTCACGTGAATTCTACAATGTCACTACAATGTCTTTTTCTTGGACATTGATTCATTGGGTTTCATTATGTTGTAATGCTTTTCATGTTTAATTATATGTAGTTAAATATTCAAGAAAGTGCAGGGTCCCATTTAAGGGTATTCTCATTACATTAGCAGATTACCTGGCAGAAACCCTACTCCATAAAATGGCAAATGCTAAAGGAAAATAGCTGCTAAGCAAGATTGTAACAGTGATCAGGCTGCCTTTTGGACAAAAAGGAATGGGATGGTCTAGCAGGTATACAGTTTGCCATGTAAGTCTAGCGACTTGGGCTTGATGTCCAGTAACTATGTAAAGGTGGAAGGAGAGAACCAATCCCACAAAGTCTTCCTCTGTCTTCCTTAAACATGCTATGGCATGTACAATTCCCTTAACACCTCCACATATACGCATACACATATGCATGCATGAACGCATGAATGTATGAAAGCAAACACATGTACACACTTCAATTTTTTTTAAAAAAAATGAAAGATACACAAGAATGACTTTCAAAGGCAATCAAAACCTGAAATGATTCAAGACCATCTGAGAAAACTGAGAAGACATGCTTAAGCTCAGTGCCACAAACAAAGACCACAACAACAAAAAGAAGAGGAAAAGGATGCTGCTAAGGGATCCCATGGGAAGAGCGGAAGAGCACTAGGCTATCATGACAGCATGAGGCAGGACAAGTCCCACCAGAAGAACACAAACACAAATGACAGATAAAGAACCACACATCAATATAGTAAGTCGTTAAGCTAACAGGTGAACAAGAGCAGAGGAAAAGGGCACACAATACACCAAACTAGAAAAAGAAACTTTCTAATTATCTAATTTTATAGCATTATATAAAAATAAACTTCTTCAATTAAGATCAGAATGGATTTTTAAAAATATTAACAAACAAGCAAACATACAAACAAAGCTCAAGAATATAGGGCTTCCCACAAGAAACTCCCTTTCCGATGGACGCACAGAAACTCGGGGTGAAACTGTGAAATAAGATACGCCAAGGAAAAGAAGAGAACTATTCTTACGGCTGACAAAATGGACTTTGACACAAAATCTGTAACGAAGCTAGGAAGGTCAATATACAGTGATCAACTGATCAACAAAATGATATAATGGCAATAAATATATGCATCTAATTTCAAAGCAGTCAGTTTTATAGAACACAGAGTACAACACTTAAAGAAGGAGATCCCAACATAAAACTGGTAAATATACATAAAACATACCAAGATACAAGGTCCTACAAGTTACTTTATGTGATGCTAAAGATAAGTAGGTCAGCTAAAAATCATGGCTGGAAACAAGGAGGGCATAGACATATATGATGGAGACCTGAGGAAGAGGCACATTCTCGAACTCAAGGGACACTTTAAATGAGAAAACAAAAAGAAACTGGAGATTGTCTTCATTGGCAGAGATGGAAAGCTCATTTGTTCTAAGGAACAATATTTTTATAAATATATGTTCAAATTGTTTTGCAATGATTGGAGAATGAGCACTGAAATTTCAAAACAGTTAATATACTTAATGACAAAGCAAGAGGAAACAACAACTTAAGAAGTGTTGGATAAGCAACAGTATAACCACGTAGACTTAGCTAAGGAAACACCTCCTAATCAGAATGCCTGCAAAGAATGAACGTGACTGTTTAAAGGCTGCTGAAGCCTCCATCTACAAACTATGCAAAGAACCTCTGAAATGGCTCATTCCACAGCATTTGCACCTGCAAAGGTACATGTTACTAAGCACATGCATGCGTGAGGGCCAGTTGCTATAGGAAATGGTAAAGAAGAATAACTCAAGATAAATTCAAAAGACTTTATATTACATGGCTAGTGAGATAGCTCAGCAGCTAGGAGTATACTACTCTTGCAGAGGATCCAAGTTTGGTTACCAGTACTCAAGTCAGGCAGCTCACAAGCACCTGCATGTAACTGCAGCCCCACGGCATCTGATACCCTCCTCTGGCCTCCACAAGCACTGCGCTACGCTCCTCTACAAGCCCGCACTCACAGATGCGCATACACACGAGGGGCTATGCTCCTATCGAAGAGAGACGGAGGAGGAGCAACAACAAGGAGGAGTAGATGGCAGGGGCAAAAGGAACTGGGAGGAGAGGAGGGAGTGGAACCTTTGCAGAAAGAAAGAAAGAAAGAAAGAAAGAAAGAAAGAAAGAGAGAGAGAGAGAGAGAGAGAGAGAGAGAGAGAGAGAGAGAGAGAGAGAGAGAGAGAGAGAGGTGGGGAATGAGAGGCTGGAGAGACAGTTCATCAGCTAAGAGTCCTTGTTCTTCCAGAGGACCTAGCTGAGCCCTCAGTCCCCAAATCATGTATCACAACCATCTGCAACTCCAGTCTAAGGAATCCAATGTCTCTGTGGGCACAAGACATTCACATGGTGGACAGACAGACATGCACGCAGGTAAAACACATATTTAAAACAAATAATCTTAAAAGCAAAAACAAAACACTGGTGTGCAAAGTACTTCTGTAGATGTGTTGCTTTTATTGGTTAATGAATAAAGCTATTTCAGTCAGTGGCTTAGAAGAATAGAGCAAGGTGGGAATTCCAAGCAGAGACAGAGGAGAAAAGAAGGCAGAGTCAGAGAAACACCATGTAGCCACCAAAGGAGAAAGACACCTGTTGGAGCTTGTTGGCACCCTGCCGGTAGGCCACAACCTCATGGTGATGCACAGATTAATAGAGATGGGCTGATTTAAGATATAAAAGTTAGCTAGACATATGCATAAACTAATAGGCCAAGCAGTGTTGTAATTATATAGTTTCTGTGTGATTATTTCAGGTCTGGGTGGCCAGGAAATGAACGAGCAGTTTCCACCTACAAAACACTAAAAAAAAATTTCTAAAGAAGAATAAATCAGAAAGCCCGAGTTAAAAGTCCAGCCCTGCCCTAGATCTTGGGCATCTTAAAATAAACAATCTCTGCGTCTCTTTCCTCAATCGTTAAAAGGTAAAGGTAGCGGCTCCTATTTGAAAGAGTCAGTGAACAGTGAATAAGCCCCTGAACACAGCACTGGGAAGGGCTTTAGACTTGGTGAGGTCGGTAAACAGGAGCTGTTCAAGTCACCAAGCGGCAACAACACAGGCCCTATAGACAAGTTGTTCCTGTGTACTGTGCTTCAGAGTAAGTGCTTGTCTCAACGCTAACGGCTTATTGAGAAGTCAGTGGACCATGAGGAGTCACATCACATGGGAGTTTTGTCATACACTTCTCTGTTCCCCTTTCTTTCTGCCTGCTTCCTCTGGCTCCCGTGATGTCAGCAGTCTTCTCCACCAGACTTTGTCAGAGGCCTAAAAGCAATGCTCTGAAGCCTGGGAAGACATTTGCTCTTTAGGCTGTCCTCAGGCATTTGGTCACAGTGATGGAATGCTAACTATGTGATTTCAGAAACCAAAGTTATGTAATATCCAGTAATGAATTCATATCAAACAATATCTTCTATAAGACAATGCAGAAAGAAAGAATAGGTATTTAATTCTGCATGCTAGAACAGTATTAAATTTGATGGCAAGTTCACTCATACAAGTTACATTTAAAGTAATCATATTAAAATCTTTCACAGGAATAAATCAAATGTTTAAATGAAATTGAGGTATTCAGTGTTATTTAGGAAATATACCAGGGTAAAATCACTTGACACCTTTAAAACTGAAAGTAAAAATGGAGTGTCCTCTGTTAAATGAAATAAAGTTGTAAGGAGTGATTGTGCTCAGCAGCAGCGTGTTCTCACCTGAGAACTGGTCATGCGCTGAGATGAGCGAGCGATGTTGGCGGGCAGACCAAAGAAGCTGGGTTTATCATCTTCAGGAAGCTTCTCAATGACAGCACGATAGTCCTACAGGTAACGAAGGAAAAGCTAGTCACTAAAGACGGACTTACAACCACAAAAATCACACGGTGGACAATGGACAAACTTACTAAATAAGTGCTCACATCTCATATTTGCTGGATAAATACTTCTACAGTGTTCTGATCCTCTATAGCAAGTGCTGTCACTGACACTCTGTGCATTAACTGCTCGATGCCGTACTTTCTTGTTTCAGTTCCTTACATGCAGAATCTCCGAGTGGATTCAAACCAACATACATAAGTGGATCTGCTGACCATGTGTAAGATGCTGGGCTAGATGTATTTAAGGAGTCTTAATTTCTTACAGCACACGAAAGCCCACCTGCAGAGTTCAGCTCCTACACATCTGAACAATCACTGGTTGTCTTATTCTAAAACAACCTGTAATCACAGCCTGGTGCTCCACTGCTGTCACCAGGCAGTCCCACCTGCACACCTGTTTTCTGTCACTGGGGAAGTGGGTGTTGACACACAATAATAACCCATTGATAATCTCATGCTAAGGATCACTCTGAGGACTGCGTACACTTCCTTCGCACCAGCCTACCACTTACTTATTCCTAATTTTAGATGAAAACTCAAGGGGAGACCAAGAAAATACTCATTCACTTTGGTCCAAAGCAGAGAGTTATTCTCATAGGGGTAAACTATGCTAAGGTATTATATGCACACACACATGCAACTACACAGCATCTGCTGAGCAAGGGCGATTTCTTTTCCTTCTGTCTCATCCTTGGCAGCTGCCCTTGAAGAAAACAGTAAAATTCCAGGAAGCCCAGGACTAGGATGTCCTCTGACAGTCTGCCCTTCAGCTCCGTGATTGTCCACTTCCTCCCAGCACCAGTGCCATACACAGAGCATGTGAGCATCTGCAGTCTCAAGGGCGCATTCCCGGCCTCGGGGACGTGGCAGTTAATGGAATGGGGCAGAAAGCTGAACAGAGACTGTCATGAATCTGATGAAATTAAAACTATTGCCTGTGAAAAGTCAGACACTTGATTCATTCCAAACTGTGCTCTAGACTGGTTGGAGGTGTTTGTCTTCTGAGACTGACTTGCTAACTAGCAGCATGGTAGTGACAAATCCCAAGAATAGATCCTCACAGAGACACAAGAAGATGTCTACCGTACGCCATCATTTACACAAAGATTAGGCGATTGGAAATCAGTGCAAAGCCTCCTCTGTGAAACGAGCAGCAGCTAGAAGAAGCAGGACCAGGGCGTGTGGCTGGCTGAGGATATTGCAAGCTGCTTACACTCATATGTCTAAGATATAAAAGTAATTACTGTGTACACCTACTGTGTGCACATTTCTGCATGAACTTTATTATTGGAAATAAGTTTCAAGTGATGCAAACCTACAACCTGCTGGGAGAGATCACCTGAAAACACAGACATTCGTTCATCTGCTCTGCTGCTCTGGCACCTGAAACTAGCATCACGCCGTGCCCTTCCACAGTGCTCGGAACGGTACTGGCTCTGAGCAGTACACTGTTGAGTGCTTAGGTAAATAAAAGACACACAACTCAAGCAGAATTGTTATTAACAACAGAAATTATATTCAATAAGTACCAATTTTAACAGTGCTTCTTAGGCTTTTGGGTTTTTTTTCAAATCAAGAATATTTTTGAAAAATTATTTGAGTAAAGAAAAAAAATCACAAAATAAGAATAATATATAAATCAAGCACATATGCTTTTCTTTGCAATTCATGAAAAATGTCACAGTACCTTCTTTAGTAAAAAGTCATGTAGCATATATACAAACACAGGCTTATGGGAAAGTAGACACAGTTGGATTCTATGGGCTATATTTAGCACATGCCACAGAGAAGGTGAGTGGCATCCAGAGCTTGCATATCAGGACTTGAGGCAAGAACTCCTGCTTGCTAAAATAAACACACATGTAAGCCACAGCGGCTGGCCACAGATAAATGAACAGCCTTATATATTTTTTTTTAACTGTTTAGGTCTGTTCCACGTATCTATGCCATTCGCAGACTGAAGCTAGGCAGGCTTTACAGTAAGATATGTTTTGTATTCCTTGCCATTCCGGAAGTGTTACGGCTCCCATTATAGCTCTTCACAGAAGCCGAGCATCAAGTGAGTTTCCTTGGCGCCATACTCCCAGTTTGTGTGCATACTATCTTACAATCACAATGAGCAATCATTTAAACCAAGTTTTTATTGATGCAAGTTCTAAAAATCAGACTTGTATTGCCAAAACAAACAATCTGTACTGCAAACATATTCATCATACAATTCATGAATGTGCATGTCCAGAAAATGCATGGGAAATTATTATTTCTACCTACCAAAATGCTGCAGGAGTTTGGGAGAGATATGGAATATGGAAAAATGCTTTTCTTGTTCCTTTGGTTTGGTACATCAATTACAGAAGAATTAAAAAACTGCTTCAAGTATGACTGAAGAACCCTGAGGTCAAAACAGTTATCTACGCGTCCTCCATAGATAGCATTTTCAAGTAAGCCATGTACAAATTCCCACTGGACATCTTTGGTACCTATGAAAAAAAAGACACGTTTATTAATTTTACTTTTAAAAAGATTCTCTTTTTTCTTCAGAATTTCATCCAGGCATACAATGCCTCCTTCCCAACGTAATTCCTTTCTTTCGCTTTGGAAGCCCGCTAAGTCCAGTCTGTGCTGCCTGTACATGCATGGACACGGGGCGTTCACTGGCATGGCGCTCCTACAAGTGGCCGGTCCTCCAAGAAAGAATGAGTCTTTTCCTTCCCAAGCAAGTGCCAGTGGCTCCCCAGGAAGGCATGAGGCCTGCACATCATCCACTCTGTAGATGCTAAGATTCCTTCTGCTTTCTTGTGGAGAAAGCAAAAGCTCTGTGAGCTCACAGGAACCAGGCCAGCTCCTGCCTTCCTTTTATTCACTATTTATTTATTTATCTATCTATTTATTTACTATGCATACATATTCTGTCTACATGTATCTCTGCAGGCCAGAAGAGGGCACCAGACCTCATTACAGATGGTTGTGAGCCACAATGTGGTTGCTGGGAATTGAACTCAGGACCTTTGGAAGAGTAGACAATGCTCTTAACCACTGAGCCATCTCTCCAGCCCCCCTTTTATTCACTTTTAAAATGTAAAAAAAAAAAAAAATCAAAAAACAAAAAATAAAAAAAACATTTAAATCACTAGGATATGGCAATATTCTTAATATAACTTAATGATTTCTTTAAATGGCCATTAAATATTAGTAAAGATTTTCTTTCCAATGATTTTACACCTATCAACTTGATCAAGCTATGAAGATGACAGCTGAGATCTAGGAGGCTGAGTTACACTGTGAGGAAATCACAGGATTCTACAGCTCTAAAACATAAACCGCACATTCTGAATACAAGGCCATCCTGCTTTCTAACCACATAGTAATGGTGAATTAATTTGGAGACACCTTGGAAAAACCTGTTCCAAATATAACACTATCTGGAATGGCTGTCCCATGCAAATTAGTCAGCAAATATGTAGACGCACCTACACAATCACTCGTGCTTGGTGAAACAAGCAGCTCCCAAGACAGCCTGACTGAACAAGGAGCTGCAGCAGGTCCTCACACAGGGTCTGCGCCATGCTACAGTCTACAGTCAGCTCTGCTATTCTAGGAAGATAAACGGAGCATGGGCGGGAGTGCAGATGACGGGCAGAGCCCTTGGGCATCGTGTCTATTCCTCAGAGCACAAAAAAAGACACATACCCGGGGAAGCTGCCTGTTCCAGTACTGAGTACTCAGTACTCAGAACAGTACTGAGTTCTGCATTAGAGACGTATGCAATCCAGTAAGTAGAATAAACATGTCGTCATATTCAGATAGCCAGTTAGCTTCACTGGCATTACTGGTTTGCTACTGCTGCTCATTTAATATACTTATATTTTCCTATTTACTATTGCTATTTCACTGCTATAAAATTCAGAGACAGGCAAAGCAAAGGAACAAAAGCAATGCTACTCTAAGCCTTGAGACACAAGTGATTTATGTTGCATTCTGCGGAATTAGCAGAGGAATGAGAAATTGTCCCCAACTGAAACCTTACTATCAATAGCAAATATCAATATCAATAATGCAGGGTTCCCATTCTACCTTCATATTCACTAACTGAGACAGTCATAATGGCAGGCAATGCTAAATAGTTCACCAAGGAATGCAGAAACAAGTTTATAAAGTAAAAATGCCAGCATATGAAACAGACTTGAGGAAATTTTATATTTAAAAAAATCTTGTTTTTTTTTTTTTTTTAGACATGCTCTCCAAACAACATTTGTTGCTTAAAAGAACTTAAATCATGAAAAGACAGCCAACAATTTTAACCCAGTAGGTTAAAGGGTAGCTGCTCCATGTGGTTTTCTCAACCCAGGCATTCATCCTTAACCCTTTGATAAAAACAGACTACAGAATTATGTCTAATGCCTGTGACGGACGCCATGGTAGAGTTAACATGCAGGTGAGAAATGATGGACAGATGTTCCCTCACGCCGCCAGCCTCACACGTCAGAGTGCAGTAGACAGAAACAAGGCAGCACACAAACACGCAGTGTTCTGTTCACTTCACAGTCTGAACATGTTTTCACCCTCACAAATGTGTAAATAAGCAGATGGGTATTAGGCAGTTCTGAGTTATTATAACAATAAACCAAGAAGGAGGGTAACAAAAAGATCCTCTGAACATACTATCAAGAAAATGCTTTGATGGAGAAGAAACTTCTAAGCTGAGATGCAAATGACAGAAGTAAGACTTAATAACTTCAGAGAGGAGCCTTTCGGGAAAGAGACCCCCATGAAAACCTGTCTCAAATGGGAAGCCCAAGTGGCTGCATGGTTAAGGAAGGAAGCCAAGTCTTACCTTTCCAGATGGATGGCTTCACAGTGTGGAGCATGTTCAAATGGGGCAGGAGCATGGGAGACCAGGAAAGAAGCTGCACACATACATACTGCTAAGGCTTTAGTGCAGGCAAACAGAACCATAATGTGACATGGAAGAAGGAAGGAAGGAATGAAGGGAGGGAGGGAGGGAGGGAGGGAGGGAGGGAGGGAGGGAGGGAGGGAGGGAGGGAGGGAGGGAGGGAGGGAGGGATACTGTCACAGCATAGGGCTGCTAGAACACAGGAGAGCAGAGAGAGTTACAGGCTTGAAACAGAGAAGGAAAGGTGATGCCATTACTAAAAGGGGTGGGGCTTGATGAAGAGCAGCTGGACAGGACAGCAAGGCTGACAGGGAATGTGGGGACAGGATTTCTGGATGTGGTGGTAGTACTTAAATTCGGATTTCTGTCAGTCTAATCTGTTCTATGATCCACTGTGTGTCTCAGCTTTAACGGCTCTTGTCTCAACAATGGACAACTGGATCTATGGATTCGAGTGCTACTGGCTTCAAGGAATTCTAAGTCGGAATTCTAATGCATTATATCAAAATCAATGACCCAACCCAAGAACCTTCAGATAATATAGGCATAGAAATCAGGGCATTAAAATACCAAACACAACGCAAAACCCCAGGTGTGTGATGGGAATTAGCCACTTAGATAGAACATGTGCAGCAGTACAAGTCTAGGCTTGGCTTTGTTTCTTAAAGCTTACCATCGAAGAGCCTGTCAATGATGTTGTACCCAGCCCGAAGATCTGATAACGAAAACTCATAAAACTTGGTCCAACCCTATTAAAGAAAATTTAAGACACAGTAAAATCAAAGACATGCATCATACATCACCATCCTCAAAAATTTAAGAAAAAACATTCACTATACACTAAAAAATAAAATCTTTAAAGATCAATGCAGCATATGTTTAAAATCATATTTTTAAAAATCTACTGACTTCAGAAGCACGAAAATGAGTTTGTAATTCCACTCCAGTTTTTGTCACTATGCACACAGCATAGAGTCAGAGCACAAACTGATGTAGTACCTTTCTTAATCTATATACGACATGCACAGTAATGTGTTTCCTATACCTTCATGCTCCAGAACTAAACATTTTGTCTACAAACACAAAACAACTGCCAAAATAAGTCCTAAAAGTACACGTTGTTTCTGTACATTAATTTATACAAACAACTACCTAACAGCTATGATGTTTATGTAAAAACACACCTAAAACATGATACTACAGAACAATAATGTGAGATACAAAAGTAATTTCTATGGGATTTCCATTAACTACACTAATTATATAATTGATTAAGTTCAAACTAAAATTTTTAAAACTTGCATAGTGTTAGTATTTAGGAATGTATCGGTATTGACTAACCATTCAAAATACCTCTTAAATGTTCATTAAAGATGAGATTCCAAGTATGTAAGAATAAACCCAAACATGAATTTATTTCCTTGTAGCTTTTCCAGGCAAGTGCAGAGACAACTTAAATACATGTAAAACATAGCTATATAAGGTTTGATGGTAAGAAACATATGTGCTACCTATATGAGAAAGATCTGACCCAATCTAGGAGATAAGAGGAAAGAACATAATGTATAGAAAAGTGATATTTTGAAAACAGGAAGAGATTAACAGTTTTGAACTGGAACCAATGGAAGTTGAAAGAGACTGGCTTTGATCTGCAGGATATGTAGATCCCTGAAAGAACTCAGGCTGGGAAAAGGTTACCATGTAACTAAGAAGCAAAAATCGTAACACTTAAATCATGCTCCCTACTAGCTTATGGCTACACACACTAGAGTTATGTTTTGAGATAGACTAGTACCTGATAATGGACTGAGGAGAAAAGTGAACAGATGATGCACCAAGAACAATTCCTGGGATGCTAACTTGAGAAAGCAATGAGGTGCGAAGGCATTTAACTAAGGCTATCCTGGAGGAAACAGGTATGGGAGGTTTAGTTTTTGAAATCTGAGATATCTGCTAAGATATCCACCACAGGAGTAGTACTTGATGCTCACTGGCTACCTCCACTGGGTCACAGGCTGGCTTTTGGTCATCAAATCAATGGTACATTAAGCATATAACCAGACATTTTACAGTGTAGTGAGCTAACAGAAAAACACTAAACTAGAAAACCAGACTATGACTATACATATACTATAAACCCCATCTTTACACACTAAGTTATAAAAATCCTAATAAATGTATTAAGTTCCATCAAAACATACTTCTAATTACCTGTGGAATATAATTTCTTCTTTCTTGACAGGCAGCGTGAAACCATGCTAAACTAAAAAGAGCATGAGCCCGGTGCAGGTTATCTTTTTTGCTAATTTGCTCAGGAGTCCAAGACTCATAAGTACGCATCAAATTCTTCTTCAAACCTGGAGGTGACTAAAAGAATAAGATATGAACATACATCCTACCGCTTAAAACATTACACACACAGGAGACCTGTTTCAATACACAAAAGCCAAATTTAATTTTCTGTTACTGCAGAGTATACAAATATAAAAGTAGCCTTAAACCTTGCACCAAATAGTTCATATTATTTGCTGATTCAAAGTATTTTCAAAATAAAATAAATCTTGATCACCAAAGGTATTCAAAATAACAAAGTAAATTTCATGTGATCATTAAGAATTTCTGTTTACCAAACCAAAATTGCCATTTCTAATACAAGTGTGATGCTGAATGCTAACAGGAGAAAGGAGGGGCACAGTTTTTAAACCTTTGAGTCAACCTATTATGATGACTGAGAAGTTACAGACTATATCTTGAAAATACAATAATTCACATAACAAGTAAGATGGATCTGCCTGTAACTCAAGTTTGGGGATATATAGATAGGCAGATGTGTCTACAACAAAATAAAATAATAAAGTTAAAAAGGGGGAAAGGAAATGCAATATACATTTCTTCAGAGAAGATGCACATTCAACAAGCATGAAAAGACTAAATACCACTAGTCGTCATGGAAACACGTCAAAATCTCAAGGATTTATCACCTAGCATCCATCAGGATGACCACCAGGGGGGTTATTAAAAACAGATGTTGGCAAATATGCAGAGAACGTGAGCGTTCTTAGTGGGAACATAACCACTATGGAAGCACTGTGGGGAAAGTACAAAGGGACTTCAGAAAGTTAAAAGTCAAATTGTCAGGTGATCCAGGAAATTAAAATGATAAATTTTGCATTGTGGAGTCTGTTTTTTTTCTATAAACAGCAATAACAAAATGACAAATAAAATTTGGAAATAACTTTAAAGCCTTTTTCTACCATCTTATGCTATTTATGTAATTTATACCTCATGAAATATTTTAAAAATATAGTTTTGAATAATAGATGTTTGCATAACTTTAAAGGCAATGTATAGATTATTGCTCTTCTATACTTCAGGATAGGACTTGGGAATCATTTTACCTCATATGTTATCTTCAAGCTTGACTGGAGTAAAATGGGGGTGAAGTTAGGGTGAACCTCCGCAGTGAGCCACAGACGAAAGGTATCTTTAGGTTGAAGAGTATTCAATTCCTTTTTAAAAACCAATAAATATTTGTCATACTTTGATGTTTCTTAATATTTGGATTTACTTAACAACAGATAAACAATAAATAATAAATAGGAACATGAGTCTGGTCAGTTATTCTGAGCTGACATCCGATCTTTGCCGTTTACTTGCTGTGTGACCTTGGGATCTACAACGTATACCACCTCTAAGCACGTAGCTACTCCTCGGATTATGGCAACCTGGTCATAAAGTGCCTGGAGTACAAAGTCAACCTCAGCTATAGGTACAAAGTCGCAGCTGCCAGCTAGACACTATCCTCATTGTTCCATTCCCATTTTCAGTTATGCAGTGTTAGCAATGCCCTACAAAGTCAGTTTTAAAGGGTAACACACAGTTCACCTGTCCTCACCCCTCATATATGTAAGTCATTTACTCAAAGCATTCTTCTTTCTGGGTATACCCCTTTTGATAACTTGATAACTTCTTTTTTTAAATGTTTGTAGAACTGTTTTATTACGATAAATCCAGGAAAACTTTGTGCATACACATATAATCAAAACTGCCCTCCTGAAACAAACATTCAAATTTCTCCAAAAACAAAATTAAGATGTTATATTCTTTCCAAGCTACTAATACAGTTATATTTGGTAATGGCAATTCTAACTCTTAACATTACCTGAAAAGAGTTGACCTTCTTTATAAAAGCAACCTAGAGAGCTACAGTAAAGTTGTACAAACATTTTCTTTTGGAATTCTCCTAGTCTGCAAAATTATCACGTATAAGAATGAAATTGAAATGCTAAGATTTAGTATATAACTTACACACAGTGAAATGCACAAAGTCGCAAGTGTACATTTTATATTTTGCACTACTCTAACCACAAAATGTATAAAGGTGTCATGTTAGGTATTTCACAACTAATAACCTGTATGATGATGTTCCAAGATTGAATGATGCTAAAAGAAAAGCACTGCTTATAAAATATCTGATAAAAGTTTTATCTCTATTAACATTACAACAGGAAGGTAAATGTTACCAAATTATGATATCACATAGGGCAGTTTTAGACAATACTCAGAGACGCCTCTTTTTCTCCATCTTGTTTCAAGTCTTTGTTTTCAGCTTCTTGTTCAGCCTCCACCTTGCTTTCATCATTTCCTTCACCTGCAGCCTCTTTATCTTTGCCTTCTTCCTCCTGTCTCTCCCATCATGTCTCTCCTTTCCGTCTTCCCCTCTCTGGCCTTCCTGTTCATCCTCCTTATTTTCCTTTTTGCATTTTCCTCTCTCTCTTCTTTAACTTCTTCCTTGGCTTCAGCTTCCTCTTCTTTGTCATCTTCCTCTTCTTCCGTCTTCCCATCTCCTTTGCCTCCATCATCTTGGTCCTCTTTTGCATCCTCACTTCCTGCTGCCTCTGGTTTCTCTCCCAGGACTCCTTCTCACCATCTTTTCCTTCTGCCGCCACTGCTTCTTTCTTTTCTCCTCCATCTTCTTCAGCATCTTCATTCATCTCTTTGACTTCCCCTGCTTCCATCTTTAGAATGGGTGCCTCCACAACTTTGGCTTCTCCGTTTTCAGCCTTGTCCATGTTGCACGCCTCCTGAACATCTTCAGGCTTGCTTTCAGGAACTGTTACAGCACCTGCATCCTTGTTTTCTTCCGCTACAACATTCGTGTTCTTCATTTTCCTTTGAGTTGATGTTCTTTTAGGTTTCAACTCTGGTGTAAAGGGCACAGGCACAGCAGATAGTCGGGCTGATCTCTTTGGCTCCTGACTCGCATCACTTGCAGCCTTTCTTTTGGGCATTGTTGCAGCTCTCCAGGAGATCCTTAGGTGGGAAAAATGCCTAGACCAGTTTCCATAAAGGCATGCGGCACTACCTGGCTATAAGAATATGCCTCAATGGCCCCGTATGCAGTTGAAAATCTGATTGTACAGCTCCCAGCAACTAAAGTTGCAGCTCAGTGGGACAGAGCAGATAGTTAGCATGTGCAGAGCCCTGCACAGTCTGCAGTCAGTTTGGAGGTTTAGTCCGTCATCATGGTGGGATATGGAGACTTGCAGGCAGATGTGGTGCTGGAGGAGAATTGAGAGCTCTAAGTCACTTGATAACTTCTTTTTGTTGCCATATAACCTAAGCACCATGTTTCGGTGGAACATCCTTTCCAGTCTTCACTACCACAGCTTTAAGTTTGGTGCTAATGAAGGTACACACTCATCAGCAGCAGTTATGTGTTGTTAGTGTGGTCTGTCTCCAGGGGGCTTCCCTTCATATACTCAACAAGTATCTACTGCTCGAGTGAATGAGTTACAGCGCAGTCTGGGTTAGAGTAAGACCCTGTCAAAAATAAAGCAAACTACAACACCCTGATTGCTCTAAAAGACAATGAAAACTACAAAAAATATATATATATAATCTTCATTAAACTCTAATATTCATTATCAGTGTCATGTAAAGTGTAGCTAGGAGCAAAAATAATAGCAAAATCATGGCCATTGTGCTGGCTAAGAATTAAAAATGATAAAATGTATTCACATCTCATACTTTTAAAATATAAAGTTTATATAGAATTTTGTACATCTACAAAAATTAAAGAAAAATGGTACATTTGTTGTTTGGCTATATTTCCAGTATGCTTGTATATTTTGAGCTGAACCTCTTAAGAGAAAAAAAGAAATAAAAACATTGTTTTTCAAGATTTGGAATATCATCTACTCTCTATGTTTCAGAGAGTTCTAGCTAAGATTTGATTATTATGTTGACTCAGTGTCTCTCAACCGTTTCGAAGAGAAAGCAGGATTACTGGTCTTTAGGCCCTAAAATCCATGTGAGTTGTTCTATACATATTATATAGTAGTGGTTTCCATGGAAAGCATTACGTGAATATTCAGATAACTTTGGTTTCAAATCTACTTCTATTGATTACAAGTAGCTCATCAGCTTAGTTGTTGTCTCAATTATAGATGTATCAATTACCTATTCTTCACAAAGTGCTGTAATTGCCAATTTATTAGACTGTATACTTCTTTTTTCTAAGACTGTATACTTCTAAACATTTCACAAGGATATGAGGCCAGGCCTCATCTATTGTTCTGTTTGATTCTATTTAAGATACTACCCAGCTGGTTTAATTCAATATTAATTACTAACCCCTCTGGTAAGAACTTTTCTCTGGCTCCTTAAATCCTAAGCCTTTCTAAGTCATTGAACTCTACCTCCCTATACTCCCTACATAGCCCTCTTTGTACTGTCAAAGGCACTCCACACCCTCTAGCCATGCATACCTCCACAACCGCGTCTACTGTGCTGCTAAATTACCCAGGATGCCTTTCCTCTGCTCAGGCTTCAGGAGCATCTCTTTTTTAAAGTTATGTCTCCCAAGATCAGTAAGACCTTTCTTAACTGGGTAACAGACTTAATACAGGTCTCCCTTTCCAATATATCAACCACCTTGTTCTGTCTTAAGATGATTTTCCTCCTGGTCAATTGAGTTAAATGAGATCATTGCTTCAGTTTACACTAGCTCTCATAAGTGCCTAAGAACCTCTGTGATTTCAGAGACAGACAACAAAACAGGAGCATATGCGATGGTATAAAGAGATCTTCGGCAATCCATCAAAGCATCTCCTACTTTCTTTCTGTAAAAATTTGCCATGCTTCTGTCAATCTTAATCAGTAATTTCTTGGATTCCCTTATCCATTCTTTAAAAGGACAGGACTTTGCAACTTACTACTAAAAGATCAATTTTGTTTGGCACACATATAGTTTTCAAAAATGAATAGGCCTACAATTATCAAGTACTACCTTCCTTAAATGCGACACACATCACTCAATACTGATGTGGCTTGGAGACTATGCACTGAGATGCTTCGTGCTCCTGTGCCACATCCATCTCAAGCTACCTGTGGTGGTTTGAATAAAAATGGCCCCCATAGGCCCATAGGGAGTAGCACTATTAGGTGGTGTGGCCTTGTGTCATGAGGGAGGAAAGCTTTGAGGTCTCAAATGTTCAAGCCAGGTCCAATGTCTTCCTGCCTTCCTGCTGCCTGTGGGACCAGATGTAGAAATCTCGGTTCCTTCTTCAGCACCATGTCTGACTGTGCACTGCCATACTTCCTGCCGTGATAAGTCAGCCCCCAATTAAATGTTTTCCTTTATAAGAGTTGGTCTTGGTGTCTCTTAACAGCAATAGAAACCCTAAGACACTACCTTCTCCAGAACTGGAAGCCAAGACACCACGAGATGTAAGTTCTTCAAACAGAGCCAGTCTCCATTCCGGGCACATTCTTTTAGCATTTGTATTGCTAAATCAGCTTGACCTTGACCCATTGCAACCTACACAAACAAAAACCCCAGTGGAAAGTATCAGCTAAAACATTCTAAAATAACATTTTCAGAGAAGAATAATAAATTCTAAACCTCCACAACTGGCTTTAAGAAAATTCAAAAGCAAATACCAAGAATTAATCATCTTTTCTAAGAGCAAGAAACAACTCATAGTTTAGAGAATAGTTTTTATCTTCCCGTCAAAGTCACTGATGACAAGTAGAGTCTGTGGCGCACTCCTGGCTCCATAGCACACACACATGCATACTGTACTAACAAATATGCCATCCCTTCACCAGTGACTGCATGGAGAGCCCAGGGCTTGTCAGTGCTACCCTACAACCAACCAGAGCTGCCCTCATAGATTTATTCTTTTTAAATTTTAATGGGTATGAAGTATTTGAATTTTCAAATCATAGTGTTTTAAATCATAAATCTTAATGAAAGAGATAAAGTAACTTTCCAAAAACTGACAATAAACTAATAAATTCCTCTTCAAACCTGCATGCACATTGACTTGAAAGATGATAGGAATGAACAAAGCTCACTCTTTAAGAAAAACAGTATGGTACTCAGTAGATTTTGTTCAAAATATTTATGCATTTCTTTGCTTTTAAGTCACGGAACTTCCAAGTAAACACTACTGCATTTGCTATGAAAGCAATCTAACAATTCTAAAGTCATTTTCAAACTTCCATCAGATGTATCCATTCCCTACTGTGCTCTGACAAGCAAACACAATGTTTAGTGTCTTACCTCAAGTGTCTTGGAGCTTTTGGAAGCCTGAAGTTGTGCTGATCTACCATCAAGGTAATGAATCTTTTCTCCCCTCCTGCCTTTCCCCTCCCCTTCACAGTCTGTACCTTCACACCCAATCACCTGCTTCCCTTTAAAAACATACTGGTGATGTCACTGGGCTAATCTGGATGAATCAGAAGGATTTTCCCATCTCAGGGTCCTTAAGGACATTCACTTCACAAGTCTCTTCTTGCTGGTCTTGAGTTCTGGATATGGACACCTTTCAACACTGTTCTTTAACTGCCCATTCACTGCTAAAACCTAGGGTCTGGGGTGGGCAGAACAGGGAAGTCCCTACCCACCTGGTGGTAACACTCGCTGCTTCTTTCAGCATTAGCAAGTTCTTGAAGTTCCTGAGAAGGGTCGGCTCCTGGGGAAATGATTATCAAGATGGGCTCGATGTTCAGCGTCTCTTTGTATAAACGTTTGAGATTCAGGGGAAGAGGGGATAACTCCTTCAGTCCTAAAACAGGCATTACAGAAGTTAAAGAAAGAAAGCAACATTCATTCTAAAATATATTGAAAATAATTACACGTGGTACATGAGCCACCTCTCTGTAAAGCAAAAGGAGACCATCCCAGAACACCACAACTGCACACAATGTAGGATGATGGATTGTTAGGGAATGTACTGGGGGGGGTTGTGTCAACTTTACACAAGCTATCAAGTCATGAGAGGAAGGAGCCTCAGCTGAGGAAATACCTCCTTGAGATACAACTGTAGGGTATTTTCTCATTTAGTCATTAATGGGGGAGGAGGGTCCACCCGATGGTGGGTGATACCATTCCTGGGATGCTGGTCCTGGGATATATAAGAACATGAGCTGAGCAAGCCAAGGGAAGCAAGTCAGTAAGCAGCTCCCCTCCATGGCCTCTGCATCAGCTTCTGCTTCCAGGATCCTGCCCTGTTTTGAGGCCCTGCCCCGATTTCCATCAGTGGTGAACAGCAATGCTGAAGCGTAAGCCACATCAACCCTTTTCTCTCCAACCTGCTCTTTGGTCATGGTGTTCCATCGCCGTAATATAAGCCCTAATTGAGACGAGGGGCCTGTCCCAACAGTTATATTACATGACAGAGCCTGTGTCAGTGGTTCAGCAGAGAGATGATAAAAGCTGCTATCAGACTCTCCTAGCTGAATAAAAAGACCAGAAAATGGCACTTTTAATGGCCATGCTAATGTGGAAGGGAGGGAATCCCAATGTGCCCGACTCCTACTCAAAGAACTACAATGCAACTAACAAATGCTGGAAGAAGAAAATTAGCTTCTACCAGGGATGAGCCCTGTTATTGGTTGTCCAATAACAGTAGTCAACCCTGAAACCAAATATGTACAAACAACAAATAGAAACTCAGCAGGTCATGTGTATGTATGTGTGTGTGTTTGTGTGTGTGTGTGCGTGCGCGGCACGCGCACACTCGCAAGTACATGTACAACCTGCTGAGTTTATATGTATACACATACACATATCTGTGAAAACACACACGATAATAATAAAAGAGAAAGAGGCTGTGAACTTGAGAGTGGAGGGGAAACAGGTAGGGTTTGAGAAAGAATATCTGGGAGTGGCTGGAGATAAGAAAATGAGTAGGGAAAGTGGTATAATTCTATTTCAATTAAAAAACTCTAAAAATAAGTATATGACATAGAGACTATGGCTAATTTTTAATCTCATATTACATTTTTTCTCTAAAACTCACTCAACTATTAATACTACTACTTATGAATGCTTCCAGGAATGTGTTTTTGTAACACTTTTCCTATGAGGTACCCTCTGCTTGCCACACGGCTGTCAGTGGATCCTGACTACCTCACTGACCCCCTGAAGAAATGAGGAGGTAGAATTAGCATCTCCAGACTGTAATCATCCAAGCAAACACTTCTGTCCTGAGACAGGATGAAGAATGTCTCCTGGTACCATGAGAGGGAGTCCAGTGGAGACACAGAGCACCCCTCCCACCCTCACCGACAGGCACTGCGCTCTGCTTTCCTCCTTTGGAGCCCAACAATCTAATGTCACTATAGATTCCATTTGTTCACCACCTGCTGCGCTAAACATTACACCAGTCTACTTATCCGCTGTCTAAATCACATAAGCACTTTGAATAACAAGCAATTTTCTGTGAAGGAAAATACTCAGAAGAAGCTAAACGTCTTGCCCCAGCATGACCTGCCACCAAGAGCCAAGTGCACTCAAACAGCTCCCCTGCACTTCCTCCTCTCCACAGGCTCTCACAACTCTGAAGTCTATTCAGATAGGCAATAACAAACTTCCGATTATATGTAGATTTCTTTTGTCAACATGATTATCTAATAAAAAGTTGAAAATGCCCACTTCAATTAAGAGCTTAAAATATACTTGTTTAAGCTAATGTGTAAAAGAAAATGACAAAGAAACATAAACATGAGAGAGGTTGGGAAGCCGTAATGTCCATGGAATGACCATACAAACAAGCGGGGCTTCCACAAGTCTCCAAAGGAGAAATGACTACAAACAGCCAGTAAGACTTTTGTGGTAAACACTTGAAAAGATGAATTCAGTGCCATCAATAAGGCCAAGAGGCACTTGTAGGTATGCAAAGATGCATGCTGCACCCTGATTCCCCTCCTACTCCTCACAGCAGCTACCCATAACGATGAAAGCAGTTTCAGAGGCAGCTACTCCAGCTACAGGGAAATTTGCCCTAACAGCCACTTAAGAGTAATGAACTGAATCTAGAGGCATATTTTACAAACTTTATGTTTAACCAGGTTTTTTTTTGCTTTTTGTTTTTGCTTATTTATTTTTTAGTTTTTACATCCCAACTAAAGTTTCCCCTCCCTCCTCTCCTCTTTTCTACCCCAACCATCTCCCATCTACTCCTCTACCTCTGTTTCCAGGCCTCCCAGGGATATCATCAGCCATAGTATATCAAGTAGCAGTGAAACTAAGCACCTCCTCTTCTATTAAGGCTGGATGAGGCAATCCAGCAGGAGCGACAGGTCCGAGAAGCAGAGACAGCCCTGCTCACACCGCTAGGAGTCTTACAAGAAGACCAAGTTACAGGCTCCCTGGTTGTCAGTTCAGTCTCTGTGAGCCCCTGTGACCCCAGGTTCTGTGGGTTTTCTTGACCTCACTGTCTCCTACAATCCTTTCTCCCCTCTTCCACAGGATTCACTGAGCTCCATCTAGCATTTGGCTGTGGGTCTCTGTATCTGTTCCTATCAGTTGCTGGGTGAGGCCTCTCTAATGACAGCTGGGCTGGGCAGTAATCTATGAGTATAACAGAATATTATTAGGAATAATTTCATTGATTGCACTCATCTGCACCCCAGCACATCTTGTAAGCAGGACATATTGTAGACTGAAGGGTCTGTGGCTGTGCTGGTGCCGATGCTATGGAATACTTGCCTAGTTACAGAAGAAAGTCAGTTCAGGCTCTGTCCTCATTGCTAGGAGTCTTAGCTAGGGTCCCGCTCACAAATTCCTAGGTGTTTCCACTGCTCAAGGTTTAGCTCATCCCAGAAATGCTCCCAGATTCCAGCTATCTCTCGCAGTACTCTCTCCCTCCCTCCATCCATTTATCTTCCTCCAACCTGAGCCCTCCTGTTCCCATCTCCCCTTCCACAGCCGCCCCCCCACCATCCACCGGCATTGTCTATTCTATTCCCCCTTCAGACTGAGATTCAGGAACACCACCCCCATTCCACCCCCAGGCCTCCTTGCTACTTAGCTTTTCTGGGTCTGTGGGCTGTAGTGTATAAGATGGAATTTCAGTGTCATTTTGATTTGTATTTCCCTGATGGTTAAGGATGTTGAACATTTTTTTTAAGTGATTCTCAGACATTTGAGATTCTTGTGTTGAAAATTCTCTGTTTAACTCTGTCACCCATTTTTAAATTGGATTTTTTAATATCTGTTTTCTTGAGTTCTTTATATATTTTGAAGCACAACTATCTTAGTTGGTAGAGCATGAGAATCTTAATCTCAGGGTCATGGGTTTGAGCCCCATATTGGGTGCCAAAATGAAGAATGATTAATAAAACCAAGAGACAGATATTTGGGTTTAACCTGAACACCTGAAAAGCAAAGAACCGCTGGCTTTTACCTCAACCTCAATCTAAAATGACAATCCTGCCTCCAGGAATCTCAGAATAAAACTGTGTCTGAAAGCTGTCTCTTCCCACTTTATAATCTTCTCTAGTTCCGGAGTTAAAGATGTGCATCTCATGGACTGCCCAGTTTCTATGGCAGTGTGGCTAGTGTGGCTATTGGAATTAAAGGTGTGTGTTACCATTACCTGCTCGGTAAGACTGACCAAGGGGTCTGTTTTACTCTCTGATCCTCAGGCAAGCTTTATTTATTAAAATAAAAATTAAATGCCACTACATTACTACAATCTACTTAAATTGTACTAGTAAACCAAACAAACTCAGAATAAATTTTGGAGTTAAAACCTAAAATATTGCAAGTAGACTGTAAGGGAGATAGGGTGACAGAAGTGATTCTGGAAATTTTTATCTGAGCAGTTAATTAGATGCTATGAAAGAAAATAAAAATGTCTATGCCAGTTGCATTAGCCTTGTGCATCTATTACACATGCAGAGACAACAACAAACAAGCATGTGGTAACAGGAGCCCAGAATTCCAGCTCTAAGCTCAGGGATTTCAGGTGTACATCATGACACCAAGCTGTTTTCATACATTCCTTAAGTTTTTTATTAAATTTTTCTTATAGAAATGGAATTATTTCTTTGGAAAATACTCTTTGAAAGGCTAAAAACCAACTATAGTCTGAAAGATAAATAAATTGTCAATATTTTGTTTTAGATATGCTAAAATTACTAATTTTGAAAATTATATTTCTGAGGGCTACAGAGTATTTTATTGTAACTGTAATTTTTTTCATTTTTGCCACTAACATTTGAATGTCTTCTTTGTAACCCTTTTAACAATAAAAATAAAAAATATTTCCATAAGAAAATAATTTTTAAAAATTCAGTATTTTTACCTTGTTAAATATAGGATGTCAATTGTGTAATCTAATTAAACACTGAGTACAATTATGTACAACAGGGAGATGTGTATTTCTAGCTAAGTGAGATTAAAAGTTGTATGAAAATAAAAACAAATAATAAAAGACCTTAAAACATTTTTACTAGAGTTAGCACAAAATGAACTCTAAGTTCCAAAGGAGTCACCCCGGGTCAGAGGTGCAGTCTTACCCAGGGTCTTACAGGCAAACAGAGCCATGGCGCTCTGCAGTCTGTCCGGTCGTAGAGCCTGAACAACAAGAACCTAAAACAAATGGAGAATTTTGTACATAGATGTTTCTCAGCAGGATTAACTAAACAACAGTCAATTATTACTAATTAATGTTTACAGAAATACAAGGGTAACCAATCTTGCACACTATTTACTATATTTGGAACTGTCACAACAGTTATGAACCAAGACTTCCCTTCTATGTCAAAAACTCCTTAAAGTTGTTATGTGAAGTAAGCATAGGATGAGTGAGATATGTCTTCAAGATCCTATAAAGGGCCAGTGGCCAGTTAGATGGCAGGGTAAACGTTCCGCATCTGGCAGCTGCCTGCCTGGCATCTGAATTACAAGTCCTGTGTATGTATAGCACTCCTTTGATGTGTAAATTCTCATTTTCAGATGGTTTGCTGTTTGTTTTAAGCACATCCGCTGAGATAGCATTCACTGCACAAGAAAATGGAATGAATTGGCTTTCATAATAGACAACTCAGACACAAGGCAAGTGGATGACCATTTCCTAGATGCGGATTTCCAGAGCCACTTGCCAAGTTGAAATTAAAGACACCCAGTGAGAGATCTCAGAGTTCCCCTTTGAAATGGAGTTTTAGAAGCTCCCTTTCCTTCACATTAAATCCTTTTCTTAGCTACGACTTTAAAATAAGTGAATGGAGAATCTATATGATTTATGCTTAGCTGCTTTTTTAAAGAGCTTTTTTCCTATCACAGGGTCCTGGGACCAGAGGCAGAGGGACTAACAAGAGGTACAGGGAGACACCTACCCAGAAATGTTGCCAGGGCTCTGTCTGGGTAAGGTGGCCAAAGCAGAAGGCCCTTCCTCCTGCATGTATATGAAGTTACATAATACATTAAAGGCAAAGCTTTTACTAAAATGGCACCTCAAGGACAAGAGAAACATCACACATTTGATTTTGTTCTACACTTGGATGACATTAAATTTTACCTGCTGAAATAAGGAAACTTTCTTTGCAAGAATTGATGGAAACTCCTGTTCACACATTGAGTGATGATAGTAAGTCCGCCAAAGTGCCATGTCTTCAAAGCAGAGGGTCTGGTAGAGACTGGGGAGCGCGATCTAAAATGGAAACTAGCACATGTAAGAAGCTGCAGCCATGTGCACTTGAGCATACCTTATAAAAACTACAAAAGTCAAAGGAAACTAATTATTATAGATGTTTATTACTTGTCTTCTATGTGGCAATAGTTTGTCTCACATTTCATGGTTAGAAACACACACATTAAAGCCAACAAATTACTTCCAAGATAGTATTCTATCAGTCAACAATCATAAGAGATGCTTTCTGTTCAGGAAGACATTGGTACCTAGCTGTTTCCACTATCATCAAAACCAAGTGCAAGTCCTAGGGACAGCACAGCTGAGCTCATGTCCAAGTAAAAGTGCAGCTCTAGCAACAAGCATGCTCTTTCTGACCCAACTTTGCTATGGTGCTATGGGGCATCTCACCTGGGTTTCAGATTCAGCCTTTCTCTGTGCAAGACTTTGTCTGTGGAAGTCTTACCAAGACACTTCTACATGAGCTCAGTAATAATCCCCACCCTCAGTCTCTCATCTAGTCCCTCCCTCCTACTTTGGATCACCTTCAGCAAGAATCATGCATAGTGAGTTGAGCCAGTTTTTTACTGCGTTAGATGCGGTTGGCTCTTGGGAACACTAACAGCCAACAACTCCTCCTTGTTCACTGCCTGCATTCTTACCTGTTCATGTCTTCCGAACTGAAATCAGTACTATACTGAACTCCTAGCGCACAGTATGTGTGTGTGCGTGTGTATGCGTGAGAATGTGTGCGCGTGTGTGTGTGTGTGTGTGAGAGAGAGAGAGACAGACAGACAGAGACAGAGACACAGAGACAGAGACACACAGAGAGAGAGACAGAGAGGGAAAGAGAGAGGGAGAGAGAGAGAGAATGTAAATTTTGAAATAATTCCCCTTTACAGGTTTACCTTCTGTCTACCTCTGGTCTTTTGTAACACCAGCAAATCCTTCAGAAAGCATGACTTCTGTAAGCCATATTTGTTTATGTCTCTATATGTGACCACATTATTTCTTTTGCCTCTAAATGTTCAAACCCACATTGCTAGTTCCTAGGTGTCTGTTCAACACGAGTTTTTGCTTTAAACAAAGATTTACCCAAATATCCACTACTTCTATCTCAACGTTCCCCTTTCTCCAACTTTTTCCAAGAATGGACAATATGAACAGCAGTACACATCTGTACAGATGGGTGTTTTCTTTTAAAACAATGGAAGACCTGTATCTGTAGTATGGAACTTCATGCATAGACACATACATCAAGACTGTTAGGATACTATACCTATCATCTGTACCCATATCTAAATAATTCTTTGCACTGGTACCATATATCTATATCTATAGATATAGATATAATTATATAAACCAACTAAACTTTAAACAACAAAACTTAACTCACATTTAACTTAATCAGTTTTAATGATTCTAAGACTCTGGATAATATCTATTAGTTGTCTGTTAGCTTTATAAGAACTGGCATTTAAGTCTGACCACGAATAACACCAGTGAACTATGCATTACATAATCGTCCCATTATCAGTCAGTGCTCTGAGATGGGTGATTCAGCAGTTAGTGTGTCCTCTGCCATGTATTAGGCATCCAATCAGCATTCAGGACTGCGGATCTTGTGTAGAACCAGCCTTATCAAATGGCAATTTTGGGGGTACTTGGCAATGAGTTTTTTAGTGGAAGAGTTTCGTAGTATATAAAATAAACATTTGCCATCCCACCGCTGCATAACAGTTAAGAGGTAAGAGCAGACCTGACTCAAGGTTATTACAATGGGAAGATATCAATACACAACAGGTTTAATTCTTAACACAACTCAGAAAATACATATGTATATAACCAAGAAGTAGAACTGAAGTCAGTTACTGAGAAAACTTCAGGGTAAGAGAAATTCTGGCTAAATGAACTAAATAGAATTCTCTCTCAAGCAGGCCAAGGTGAGATGGCAAAAGATTTCATGGCTCATTCTATGTAGAAGACGGAAGAATTCTGAGCAAACAGACTACTGAGTTCTTGGCAAAATGCCATTTCACAGCGAAAGGAAAGGTCAGCAGGTTGATTTAAGCTAGGTGAACTAAAGAAAACTCTGGTCATTGACACTAAAATGGCTAATAATAAGCATGAAGTGAATAATCAATGAAGAGAATAAAATAGGATATGAGGAGAAGCCCGCTCACTTTATCAACAAAAATTATGGGGAAAAGGGCATACAGTGTAGGGATAAAAGACTCCAGACTGAAGCACAGACTTCAGCTTTGCCTCGTCCCCCTTCACTGTTAAAGCAATGCAATCAAAGCAGCTGCCTTAGATGCTATTGGAACTATGAAACAAGAGAGCCATTTTCAACCTTGCAGAACAGCTCAGAGGGAGTCACCAATAATTGCTGGACATATTTATTGTTTTCTCTGTGGGCTACTGTAGTACTATACAGTTGTAAGGAAAACAGGCCAGGGACAGGAAGGGGGAACAAAGTTAGTAGGATGCATTTGTCTTTCATCTCTACAAACACAACGCTTTGGGCTGAGCAATTAAAAATAAGTGGGAGGAGAGAGATACCATACTAATTCTTTGGCATTTTAAACGAAGAAATTTTATGTTTTTACTATAGAATTATCAACACTGATATAAATAAGTTGCACGTACAAAATGTCAACGCAAGTAAAACACACAAAAAAAATAAAATATCCCTCAAAAAAAAAGTTTCAATAGAAATTGGGCTAGGGCTCACCACTATGCAAACATGAGTTCAGAACCCCAGAACATGCATGGAGAGCCAAGCATGGTTGCCTGAGTCTGTAATTCTAGATCTGAGTATCACAAACACCAGGACCCCCATGTATTTGCTGGTCATTCCACCTAACTCAGTCTACCCAATTGGTAGGCTCTGGGCTCAGTAAGTACCCTGTCTCAGCAGGAAAAAAAAAGGAATGCAATAAAGTATGTAGTTGTATCAAAGAGTTCCTAGCCCAGAATGGAGTATAACAAAGGCTCATTTATTTGGGGATAAACTCCCAGTAAGGGTAGCGATCCGAAGTCTCTACAAGCCCTGGGAACTGGAACTGAGTCTAGCAGAAAAAAGGAGCTGTGCACACACACTTTCCGTCTGCACTTATACTACATGAGAGCACGTCCAAAATGGGCTGGCTTCTTAAAGCTATCAGCTGAAGGAGCTCCCACAGCAAAAGTAAGATCCTCAGCCCTGACTTCTGACCTCCATATGCACCAGCACAATTGTGCGCAGACAGACCATACATAAACACATACACATAATCTTTTAACAAAAGTATTAGTTAAAAAAAAGAAAATACCTTCAGTGTTGCCACTGCCCAGCTTCTTTCCTGATCTATCCAAGATGGAAGTTGATCACGAATTCTCTGTTGAGAGTCCTTCAGTAAAAGCAACTTTCCTTAATGCATTTGGTAAAACTCAATTTTTTTTTAAAAAAAAAAAGCATTTGAATAGCTATTTTTGTCAACACAAGTTTGAAAACAAAACTTTTTTTTTTTTTTTTTTTTTTTTTTTTTGGTTTTTCGAGACAGGGTTTCTCTGTGGTTTTGGAGCCTGTCCTGGAACTAGCTCTTGTAGACCAGGCTGGTCTCGAACTCACAGAGATCCGCCTGCCTCTGCCTCCCAAGTGCTGGGATTAAAGGCGTGCGCCACCACCGCCCGGCAGTGAAAACAAAACATTCTATATACTATATTTATTAAGTCACAATGGTAAAATTCCATGTAACACTGTTAGAGAGAAGAAGCCCACTGATATATAAACATGGCATTCATTGTGTGTGTGTGTGCTTAACCATCTAGGGGGGCCTGGAAAGTAGGTGCACAGAGCTGCCCCTTCACAGGAAGGAGTGCATAGCTGTTGTCTGCCTGGAAAGCTGCATTCCTGCCTTGTGCCATCTGTGCCGCCAGACCCTCCCTCAAACCCTTAACATACGCTTATTTTTATCAGTCAGTCTATAAAAGCCATCTTTATGGAAGCTGCCACGTGTACTCTACAGAGATTCAATATAGTCATGTCCGGTCTTCATATTGTTACTTTGTTCCTCAAGGAGATTTATTCATGCTTTATTATGCACATGGGATTGAGTTCATTATCACTGGAAAAGTTTTCACCAAATTGTGTTGTGCTTAAATATGCCTAAAATAAACTCAGGGTCAGACTCCCAGAGTTTGAAGCAACACCGGCTACTTAGCTGTGCTGAACTGAACTGCTTTCTTACCTCCCGTGGATGCTACCCGGCTGCTTGTGGTGATTATGGAGAGCTCCCCCCCCCCGCGTGCCCTGTACAGCCCAGAATGATGTAGATTATGTTGGACTTTCAGTGTATCAATTTCACAATAATTATCTATTATTTATTTAAATTCTGTATGTTCCAAACAGACTTATTAAAGTAATAAAAAGTAATTTTAAAGCTTCAGTTAAAAGAGAAAGCATTAATTTTGCTAAAGATTATGACATTTTTCTTAACACAACATACAAGTTCTGTGAAAAATAAGCAGTGTTCAAATCTTAGTATTTAATATTTTTCTCTAAAAATGTAACTTTTCAAGGCCTAAAAATATATTAAGCCCATTTTACAGTAAGTGAGCACAGGCCAGGACACACTCTTCTAATAAAAGTATAACTCAACAACAGTTTTAAACTCCTATGATGCAATTGTATTTCATAAACCCCAAGGCAAGAATGTTTTTCCCAGAGGGAAATGACATTTTTACTTACAGCTTTCCGCAGCATGTCTCCAACAACCACACCTGTAAACGTGTCCCATTCCTAGTGAATAAAACATGAGGGACACAAAGAATATCAGAACACAACCAGCCAACATTAGCTTAAATTTCTTATAGGACATCTTTCAATACAGCTTCCTCAGAACAAGAAGAAAGCACCTCCCACTTCTGCAAGCAGGTCAGCATTAGGGAGTCATGTGTACTATACATGAAAGCCACCAGAGGGAACAGTACTAAGACACAAACACGTGTGTACCTTGTGTGGAACACTCACCATCCAGACCAGAGGGAACTGTACTAAGACACAAATGCGTGTGTACCTCGTGTGGAACACTCACCATCCAGACATTTAACTGTTGTTTTTCCATGCACCACTGCTCACTCATACACACACAGTGAAGTCTACCAAGGTTAAAACTTGTTTGTGCTGCGGAAATTAAGAAAAGTATTCCAGGAAGGCACAATAGGACATAGAAGGCCTGAAAACATACTAATTATAGTTTTCAAAATTATATGAAGGCTAGCTAAGTTGATAAAATTATTAGAGCCCAGTTAATCAATTCAGGAAAAAGTGAGCAAACGAGCAACAACATGTGGAATTAGAAATGACAAGAGAAGACAGGTAGAGCTGTGAACATGAAAATTCAGAAGACAGTTACAATCTGACCAGGTAGAGCTGGGAATGACCTGTGCTCTTTAACTATCTGATATGAAAATCCAGAAGACAATTACAATCTACCAGGTAGAGCTGGGAGGCAACAGATTGGACTCTCTTAGCTCCCCTTCTACTCAATTCTCCATCTATGGTATTCATACAGCAATAAAAAGAACATTAACACAATTCTCTTTGGCGGTGGTGGCACACGCCTTTAATCCCAGCACTCGGGAGGCAGAGGCAGGCGGATCTCTGTGAGTTTGAGACCAGCCTGGTCTACAAGAGCTAGTTCCAGGACAGGCTCCAAAGCCACAGAGAAACCCTGTCTTGAAAAAAAAATAAATAAAAAACTTAGTTCTAGCTCCAGTGAGTATCATATTAGATGTGGTTATATGGCAGACCAGAAAAAAGATGCTGGACAAAGAACACGACATGACCCTATGGGCTCATGTGATAACTGTGTACCCCACCCCCATTTATCTGCTGACTCCTGATAGGTGAGCGGTGGTGACAAATGACACAACTGTGCGCCCATATTACCACTTCCCCTTTCTCAGTTGCTCTACTTCTGGTACCCAGCCCGAGTAAGTGCACCGGGTTCACAGTAACCCAAGCACCCTGGGAAATTACTTAGACTCCTTCCTTTCTGTAACCTGCAATCCTAAGTGTAGATCAAAGAAAAGACCTTCAAACAGCACTGTTGAGGGAGCTGCGGGGCTGCGTTCCTGCCACCCAGCTCCCAGCCACCTGGCTAGCTTATGCCACAAAATAACGACACACAAACTGTATTCATATAAACACTACTTGGCCCATTTCTATTAATGGGTGTAGCACCACAAGGTGCGTCCATCCTGGGTCAGAGCTTCATCGCGTCTGCCCTGGAGAGCAGCGGCCTGGCATCTATCTGAGGCGTCTTACCTCACTTCCTCTTCCTCACAACATTTTGTTCTGTTTACTCCACCCACCTATGTTCTAACCTATCGGGGCCAAGCAGTTTCTTTATTAATTAACCAATGACCTTCCTCCATCACAGCACCTCACACCCATCACTCAGAAAAGACCAGCTAATGTGCAGACAACTCCAGTCTAAGTCATCTCTAGCTTAAGAAAACCCTGTTAGCGGATTTCTCTGTAGTTCCAAGATTTCCTTCATTCAATAATACTTACATTTTCTTGAAAAAGTTCAGGATGCATACCTCTAACAAAATGCAAAGCAAACATCAACTGGTCAGCCTGCAAAAAAGAACAGGGTTACACTTTGCTATTTCTTAAGTGTCTTTAAATTTTGGATGATATTGTTCTATAATTGGGTTTTTTTTTCACCAGTAATAACAAGTGACTTCAGGTTCTACACACAGAAAAAACAAATATTCAAACTGTCTCTTTATTAAGAGAATAAACATAAACAGAATATTAACAAGATGATTAAACACATGACTTTGGTGTCTCTGTCACTGGGTTACCCCTTACGACACACATGCACACACACACAACTCACAGCATTTATTGTATTTGTCCACTCAGAACACTACAGTGACATCACGATACAGAAAGCAGGAAACCTTCTGCCACTCTACAAGCCTCCAATCACTCCCTGGGATCTGAAAGCTAAAGCTAATAACCACAGAGCAAACGTCACCAAACACTGGTGAAAATGTGTGGTCAGCAACAGTAAGGTGCTTAGTCTCCTCCTTGCTTTCTGGTTACAGGTGCTATTTTCACTTTAGGGGACAACATGGAATTATAGTGTCATATATCCTAATGCAAGGTTGATACATGTTCTACAACCAGACCAGCCACAATCTTCTTCCATCATTTTTAAAGGTGGAAATGGCAGAATAAATCATTGTTTGATGTCCTTCTGGTTGTCTAGTTTTAATGATGAATCCCTTAGTCACAACAGTTAACAAGGATGTCATAAGGAAGAATCAAGAGTCAAAAATGAAACAAAAGCCACAACATAAAGAGGGGGAGAGAAAGCCGGGCGGTGGTGGTGCACGCCTTTAATCCCAGCACTCGGGAGGCAGAGGCAGGTGGATCTCTGTGAGTTACAGGCCAGCCTGGTCTACAAGAGCTAGTTCCAGGACCGTAACCAAAAAAAGCTACGGAGAAACCCTGTCTCGAAAATAAAAAAGAGGGGGAGAGAAGTGTAAGTGGAGCACATTATTTCCAATCAAGTTAAGTAAGATTACAGATGGATGAATCAAACTAAGAAGTTTTCAGTCGTTTTTTAAAAAGAAATTTTGTCGTCATCCACAATTGAGCAAATATTTTAGATTCATAAAATCCCTCATTGCCTTTGCTCAATCTTAGTTCAGTGTCAATTTATCTCAATATGTTTATGTTCTGTTAGAATCTATTCCAAAAAGCCCAATGAACCCTACTGACTGAAGGAAGGAAGATAAACAAAAGATGACCAGGACACTGGGTGTCCACCACATTCCATTCAATTACATACAACACTCCAGGAAATAACTAAAGGAATCCACTGGATGAGGGTTAGCATAGTGTGAGTCTTCATAGAATGTAATAGAACAAGTTCATGTTTGTACTCAGTGTTTCACTGGTCATCCATCCGCTATCAAGAAATCTCAAGCATCAGCATTAAGTAGAATGCTTTTTAATCGCAACTTCAGCACCCTCTACATCCAAGTAAAGAGAAGTTAATTCAAAATCTCTTAGAACTATATAGTCCTATTGCAGGAATTAAATACACATATGGTTCTTACTTACCACATCAATCTGGTAATAACACTCAGACAATGTCAGACTTATGGCAAACTGCATAATATTGAAAAGGAAACACACATCAAAACTATTCTTCTAATCCTATAATTCTCAAGAACAGTAAAAACTGGAAGCTACCAAATCTAAGGCTATTCTACAGTAGTCAACCCTTTCAAATCTATTCACTGAGAAGTGCCAAACTCCTGGCACCCAAGGGAGAAAGCCCTAAGCCACGGCAAAGGAGATGAGACAGCACAGAACTCAAGCCTTTGCTCGGGACTGCCCCTAACTTGGACATTTTAATGGGTGACTCTATGCACATTTATGATACAATGAGGAAGAGAGGGCAGACATGAAAAGACCAGAGTTATCTAAGTTGAAGAAAACTGCCTAAATTATTAAGACCCACTTCAATAGATTATAAAGTTTTTAAGAGTATAAGTTATTAGTTAATAATCATGAGGTATTAGTAATTGTTTAAAAACAATATCCACCTGAATGATACTCAAATGAGCAAATTCATTTAGAAAGGAAGGCAAGGTAATCTACACAGAAAATACAAAAGGAAGAATGATTTGGGAAGGTCATTGGTTAATTAATAAAGAAACTGCTTGGCCTGATAGGTTAGAACATAAGTGGATGGAGTAAACAGAACAGAATGCTGGGAGGAAGAGGAAGTGAGGCAGATGCCATGCCTTCCCTCTCCGGGGCAGATGCGATGAAGCAAGCCGCCAGGTCAGACATGCCAAATCTTTCCCGGTAAGACTGGTGCTACACAGATTACTAAATATGGGTTAGGCAAGATAAGTCACCACCTCATGGTGCTACACACATTAATAGAAATGGGCCAAGCAGTGCTTATATGAATACAGTTTGTGTGTTGTTATTTTGAGGCATAAGCTAGCCAGGCAGCTGGGAGCTGGGCAGAGGGACACAGCCCACAGCTCCTACTACAGAAGAAAAATTTTTCTTTCTCACCCACAGTTCTCTCTACATGTGAGATTTTTGAAAGCAGTATTGTACAAGGAAGAGGTAACTTAGGGACATCTCTCCCAGAGCTCCCCTCAGCGCTTCCCTCAGAGCACTCTTGAGTGCTCCATCCACAGCTCCTCCCAGTGCCTCTCTCTAGTACTCCCTCCTGCTCCTCCCAGAGCTCCCTCTAATGCTCCCCAGTGCTCCTGCCAGTTTCCCCTAAATCTCCTCCCAAAGTTACTTCTCAATGCTCACCCTATAACTCCCCCTAAAGCCCCATACTCCCTAATGCTCCTCCCTACTGCTCCACAACAACACTCTCCAAGTGTTCCTGCCAGCACCGTCCCTCAGCCTTCCTGCCCCAAAGTGCTCTGAAATGCTGTTCCCCTGCCCTCTTTCCCATATCCTCTCATCACAGAGGAAACCTATACACACAGTTTCCTTTATCCCAAAAGATTAACTGGGGGTGGGGGGGATACTAAAAGCATGAGTTACTTCCATGTAGTTTTATTAATATGACAAGTTTGGGGAAAACAAATATATAATTTACACATTTCATTAAGTAAGTACTGAAATAAGTGTCCTGACCTGAAGAAAGTGAAATGGCACAGCCAGTCACCTAAGTAGAAATAGCCAGGCAGCTTTCTCTATTTGGCTCAGTTTAGTAAAAGTCCACATTACCTGCTACAAAACAGATCAGTCATTTTCTGTTCCCAGTCAACTTGCACTCAGTTTGATGGACCTGAACACTTGTCCACTGGAGCCCACTGCTGTCACCAACATGAGGGCAGAGCTGCGTGAGTGACGCTGTGGCAGGCAGGGTAGCATCAGGCAGGCTGACTGCTACAAACCAGAAGGCTTTCACAAGGACATGAAACCACTTCTGCCCTTATTAATGCTACAGTATAAATTCTGAGGAGTATATCTCATTGTTTATGACTGATGCAGCTTCTCAACTTTCACTATTATTACTCAGACACTATGGAATCCTGAAATCATACTCCATAGTAACAAAAAGGAATTTTACAAAACAGACATTTTATTTATTAAAAAGTATCTTACAAATTGTATTTTTAGGACTTGCCAATTGTTCCCGACAGATTAAGAAAGCTCAGAGTAGACAAGAAGAGACTCTGAGTGTACACTGAAGGACTGAGCCAGCTTCCTAGCCTCTCTCCTACTGTGACCTTCTAGAAGCTGCTTAGCGTGACCTCAAGGTATTTTTAAAGGATAAAGTGACTTCAAAGAAGCCTCCATAGAGTGCACTGAAACATTAAATTATATTGGTGCTAAAACTATCCCTTTGCCAATTACATTATACAATATATGGCATGGGCTTAACAGCAAAGAGCCTTAATTATCACAAATAAGAATAATAATAAGTGAAATACAAAAATACAAGCCGAACAGAATGATAAAAGTGGAGTTAAAAAGGAGAATGTTTATGGTATTTTTAGTTTTACAACGTTTTTCCTTGAAAATTTCAAAACATCTACCTTGATTCTATTTACCCCCAACTCCCTCCCACCAATTCCTCTCAGCCGCTCTGCAACATATCTATCCCAAATTCATGTCCTCTGCTGTGTGTGTGTCCCCCAGTTTGTTAAGCATCCAAAGAAAGAGGTGCTTTCAGCTTCCTGTGGGTAAGAGTACCAACTAGTTCAGATGTAAACACACAATAACAAGAAGCAAGTATATCCCTTAGACAAACAAATAAACTTTTATCCAGAAATCTACTGAATCAAAATACTTAAATCTGCACACAAGACAAAGGTACTATGCACAGTGCAGCCATTCGTAATGGTGAAAAATGCAAGGGAATCTTACTGTCCTGTACCAGAGATGTCTACAAGGACAGAGTCCGCTCACAATTCAATCTTCCACAATGTAAAATCGAGGTCTAAGGGGGCAAGTTTCAGAACCTTAGTGAGCCATAAGGCCTTTGGAAAAAAGGTACACTTCCCACTGAAAGAGGACTTCTGTACACATGTGCAGAAGTTCTGCACTGAGGGTCGGCTCTGCCTCAACTAACACAACACAGCATTCAGGACTTCCTGAGTCTGCAGCACTGAACTATGCTAACAGCTCCTTAAACTCGGGTGCCGGACTTTGTGGGATCTCTTTATGTTGTGAGCTGATCCCAAGGACTGGCTCTAAAGGCCTAAACTTGGTTCTTAAGTCTCCGGAGTCTCACACTGAACACTGTTCTAGATCCTTCCTCAGAGGAAGACATCTTCAGAAAGTCGCTCTTCATAACTCAGAAGCCAGCAACTCTCTGCCCTGTGACTCTAGCAGCAAGGTAACAAATGCACCACACAATGCAGGCTGGAGGTTTAAAGGAGAATGCCCTACAGGCTGATAAGTTTGAATACTTGGTTCCGCAGTTGGTAGAACTGTTTGAGAAGGTGAGGCCTTATTGGCGGTGTGTCCCTAGGAATGGTGGGCTTTGAGGTTTTAGCTCTCTCTGCCCCCTGCTGGTGGATTGCTGTAGCACAGTGCCTGTCTGTCTGCTGTCACACTCCCCATCCATGATGGTCATGGACTCTCACCCACTGGAAATGCTTCCTTTTATAAATTGTCTTGGTCATGGTTTTTCTTTACTGAAAAGTCACTAAGACACCAGAGGACACTAGGCAATGCCTAGAAACACTAGGTGTTCACAAATGAGAGAAAGAGGAGGGCATGTTATTAGCAACTGACAGCCGCTGGAATGGTGAATATCTCACGGTCACAGAACATGCCACTTCACACAGACATGTCCCCAGATGATACTAGACCTGAGGATGAGGAACCTGGGCTGGGAAATGACACGTTACCCATGGTTAGCCTCCTTTTTAGTAAGCACAAGACCACCGAGGACATGTGGTGTAGGAGTTCCTTCTGTTTGTGTGTTGCTTTCATTGGTTAATGAAAAAGAAACTGCTTTGGGCCTGACAGGGCAGAACTTAGGTAGGCGGAGAAGACAGAAGTAAATTCTGGGAGGAAGAAAGCAGAGTCAGAGGAGAAGCCATGGATCCTGTGCCTGAGATGGATGCCGGTTAGAATCTCTGGTAAGCCACTGCCATGTGGCAATACACAGATTAATAGAGATGGGTTAAACTAATATGTAAGAGTTAGCCAATAGAAGTTAGAGCTAATGGACAAGCAGTGTTTTAATTAATACAGTTTCTGTGTGGTTATTTCGGGTGTAAGCTAGCTGAGCAGATGGGACGAACAAGCAGGCCCTTCCACCTTACAACAGACATGCAACTAGCCTAGTGTCCTCACCTTGTCTTTTTTCCTTCTGGCTACATTTTGGTATGTAGTGAGAAGTTAGAGTCTGTCAACACAACTGCCCATTTCAATGACAGAGGAGTGAGGAGCAGTTTATATTTGATGAATCGTTACCTTAAACAGGCACCGGCATATATATTCATACACCATATGCTTCAGTGAGCTGACAAGAGACTGGATTCTCTGTTCTGTATTTTCAGAGTCCTGTAAATTAGAATTTGAAAATCCATTAAGAAATTTAGAAACATTTACATATATTTTATAGCTGAATAACTTTTAAAAATTATTCTTCAGACTCAAAGTTGGTTCTGAAATAAACATCCTTGTGCACAAACCCAAGAAATTAACTAAATAAATAAGTACATTATATTGTACACTAATGCAGTATTTTATACTATGTAATTTCTTTAAATTTATAAAATCAAAGGTTTAATAAATGAAGATTATAATCAATTTCAAAATAGAATAAAAATAATAATAAAAAAACTCCCAATAGTACTAGTTCAACTACCACACATCACTCTGATAACAATAGCATTAAAAACACAACCTATTTCAACATGAGGTGAGGATAATTAAAAGACTTGAATCTGATTTACCAATTCAGCTCCGGTGGGATAAGCTTTAATATGAACTCAGAAAGTTGTACAAAGAAACCCACACCTCCAGTGCTCAGACTGACTCTGGAATTGTGTTCTAGATAGCTGTCACAACGTTATTGTACTTATTATTATCTCCACTGATTTAGAAAAATTAGGACCATCGAGATGAGTGGGTGAAGGAGCCTGCTGCTGAGGCTTCCACACTGGATAAGGAGAAAACAACTCCTTAGTGTAACCTACAAACGTACGCGCACACACACATGTATACATACATGCACACACACACAAATGCACACATACACTCAAAATAAACAGATGTGAACTAGACAAAGAAGACAGGGTTGACCAGCTGGAAATGGGGATAGAGCACAAGAGTTCTACAGACCACAACACTTCAGAAGTCATTTACAGAATACATGGATTGTAAACTTCAACTCTGGCATTAAATTAGACTAAGCAGCTTATATTTTTGTGTTTATAACTACAGAAAAAAAAGACTGGTAAAATAATTGTAATGGTTGAGAGAAATGGAGCTAGGTTTCCAGTGAAAGGTGTGGAACTGGCACACATTAACTGTTTACCACGCAACCTCACATGGGAAATGAAGAATTAAACTGTTAACGACTGTTTACTACATAACATCACACGGGAAATGAAGAATTAAAATGGACTTTATTCTAAAACACTTATAAGCTAGAGCTTTTTACTCTATATTTATAAAATTATATAAAAATAAATTTAAATGTGCATATAACTATACACATGTACACATACATGGGTCAGTACTATCCAATCAAATATTATCTAACACAGAACAACTGTTACTGAGAAGTATACATATTTACTTCTTTACCAAAATGTTTCAACCAACACAGTATTATAACACCCTGTTTGATTACATACTGAATAGCTTTCAATTTTTAAATACCTGTCAAAACTAAAGACCATGCTAATAACATTTCAGAGTTCCTTATCTTCTTGAAATCTACTATTTGTCTTATGGGAACTATATACTCTCGTGCAGTAGGGCTCTAAAACAAGGAAAAGAGAATTTTCAGAATCCAAAAGGCTGAATGAAGAGCATGTGTGGGGCTGGAGAGATGGCTCAGTGGTTAAGAGCACTGCCTGCTCTTCCAAAGGTCCTGAGTTCAATTCCCAGCAACCACATGATGGCTCACAACCATCTGTAGTGAGGTCTGGTGCCCTCTTCTGGCCTGCAGGAATACACGCAGACAGAATATGGTATACATAATAAAAAGATAAATAAAAAAAATGTCAATATCTGCCAATTTAAAAAAAAATAAAAATAAAACATTTTAAAAAAAGAGCATGTGTGAAGAATCATGTGACATGCTTTATTGGCTAGCACACAGATCACTATGGCGACACTGGCAGATGCACACACACTAAGACACATACCAGAGAAAGGCAAAAACTACACAAAGACACTCACGGCTGACCTCAAGGGTGTGTCTACACAAAATCGGCACAAAAATGGCATACTGCAGGAAATGGCCACATAACCCACCACAGCACTGCTTACTCCCAGTCTCCTGGACACCCAATGTCTACCAGTTTCCTGGGTCACTTTGGAGATCCTCATCAGAGTCATGGTGTGTAAACCTTAAATGTCCTTATGACCTTCAGTTGTGCAAATACATTCTTTTCACAATGACAGAGCAGGCTAATTTTTGCTGGCAAAATCTTACCCCAAAGCATAAGCTCTTTATTACATAAAACTTTACTTCAAATTTGAGTATATAAACAATATCAAAATAATATATATCAGTGGGATAGGTATTGGGAAAAATAAGATCATCGTTTACAATCAAAGGACTATATAGCATCCTTGGTGAAAATACTAAGCAGTCAACGCCAATGAAGATTCTCTTCCAAAACAATAAAGAAAGGACAGCATTCTATCAAATGCAAAAAACATGAGTCACAAATTTGATGGTCTTGGTTTTGCAAAATTATTTTTTTAATTAAGTAAAAAGGCAGAAAATAAAGTAAAAATAGGTACAACACATTACAAAAGTGTAAGGTTCTTAACATGTAAGGAAGTCTGAAAATGTGTGTGTTTGTTTGCTTGCTTTTGTTTTTCAAGACAGGGTTTTTCTGTAACTTTGGGACCTGTCCTGGAACTAGCTCTTGTAGACCAGGTTGGTCTCGAACTCACAGAGATCCGCCTGCCTCTGCCTCCCAAGTGTTGGGATTAAAGGCGTGTGCCACCACTGCCCAGAGAAAGTCTGAAAATACTAATAACCTAAAAAAAAAAAAAAAGATGTAGAAACTGTGTTCAGCAAGAGAAAAGTACAAATATCAAACACAACTACATTTATTTTCTCACAAGTGATTTGTGACAGCAATTCAGAGTCCATACATGCCCAGGAGCACGAGCATGGGCAGGAAAGCAGCTGTGCTGGCTCCTGTACAGACTGGAAAGGCTTCATAAGCACAGCCATCTACCAATGGGACACATTTCTGAAGAGTATGTAGTCAGTAGTCATCAAAGAGCTTAGTAACATGCATTTTCCCCTCAGCTACCCAACTCTAAGAATTTAAGGAAAAATTAAAGATACAAATTAGGGTGGGTTACTTACACGTGTCCACAGCTGTTTTTAAGTGTGACACTCCAATTCCTGAACAATCCCATCACTAAGAGGTGGTGTCTACTTACTTGTTTTGAATATAAACAGACTTTTAGTTGTTTGGCACAATACAAGTCTGCAAAAATGTTACAAAATGTGATTCCACTTCTGTCTTATTCACCGGAATATATTATTTGGTTCCCGAAGTATCATATAAGAAGTCCATCTACTCTGTGCTGAAATATCAACCCTGCCATAGTGGTTCTGTGGTGAAGAAACTATTCATCAAGTCTTCTCCCTTGGTACCCAACAGAGAACTGAAGAATCTACACCTGAGCCACACCCTCAAGTCTCAGCTGAACTCCCAGACCCACAGAACACATCCCTGCTGTGTCATAGCCAAATCCCTACTTAGTGAGACAGTTTGTCAAGCTTCCCCAAGGAGAGCAAGCCTGCTAAAGCAGTGTATATTTTGCCTCTGTTGTGGAAAACAATGCTTTGTGTATATTAGAGTCTCAAATGGCAAGGAGACAGCTCAGATGACATGACTAAGTAGACAATTTATTTCCTTTACAAACACTTGTGAATTATTGGTGTTTGAGGGGTCACTTACTATTAACTTTTTTTAGACCATAAACTGTACTTTTGTTTCCAAACACTATAATAGTTTGTCAAGAATATAAAACAGAGGGGCTGGAGAGATGGCTCAGTGGTTAAGAGCACTGGCTGCTCTTCCAGAGGTCCTGAGTTCAATTCCCAGCAACCACATGGTGGCTCACAACCATCTGTAATGAGATCTGGCGCCCTCTTCTGGCGTGTGGGCATACATGGAGGCAGAATGTTGTATACATAATAAGTAAAAAAAAAATAAAAATAAAATAAAATAAATTAAAAAAAAGAATATAAAACAGAATTAAAGAAATGGCCTCTTTTAAAGGAAGTTTAAAACTGTTACATGTGGTCCTCTGAAATATATAATAAAACCTTTCTGAAAAATGTACTAGTATAAGTTCAACATTTAAGTGGCCTCCAGCACATCTCTAGCTGCTGGGTCAACAACTTACCTGCTTGTTCTGCAGAGCTCGTTGGAAAAGTCGGAGAAAGGAAGCCAAACTGAAGCGGTACATGTTATTAATCTTAGACAAATCAGAGATGATAAAGTACATCTTGCTGGCACTCTCAGCCAAAGGCAGATAGGCATCCCGCTCCTGTGGATGGTTAGTGGAGACAGAAGAGGGATCATCTCATCCAGTGCTTTACTGCCACCTGCAGGCCACTGTACATACCTAGCCCTAGACTCTGTTCTTACCCAACAAATCAAGATGAAGAATTTCTGTAACTTAAGGTAATAGCATCTTTATTTATACAAATCTGAGGACAAAATGTCTTCACTCACTCAGAGTGCTTTGAGAAAGCACACAGAATGGATTCTGGAGGCAGGAAGTCCAAGGCTAAGGCACCAGCAGATCTGATGTCTACTGAAGGCTCATTTCCTGATCCCTGGGGTCCGGCGATTCTTTTTGTGCCTTCCAGAGTGGAAAGCAAGCACGTCTCCTTTGCCCTCTTTTATGAGGCATGGTAACTCTTCTCCCCCCTCTTAATCCTACCTCAGCAGAGAAGAAGTGCCTACATACGAATTTAAGAGTGAGGCTCAAACATTCACATTATAGCAAGACGTCTGAAATATTTTTCTAGCCCTAACATGGTAGAATCACAAATGGTTCATGGATTGGTCCTAGTCAAAACCAAGAGTATTGGAGACGAAGAAAGAATGAACAGTGGGTGGGGGCAGGTCGTTTAAGTGATGAAAGACCATGGCATGCCATCCTGCAAGAACACTTAAAGCAAGAACAGGTTGTTGGGGCAGAGGCAGGGAATGTGACTGTTAGGGGTGGTCATGACATCTGTACTTATTAAACGGGGGCCGCCTTTCTGACAAACAGCATGGGAGAGTAGGATAAATGGCTGCAAGGCTCTGAATGCAGGTGGGGTCTCATGTTCTTGTTACCGTGCTGCAAATACAAATATGACTTTGGTGGGTCCCATCTACAGACCATCAATGCTTACTGCATAAGAGAAAGCACAGTGCTCACAACGCTGTGGGAATGACTGCAGTCAATGCCGGTCAAGGTTAGCTTTGCAATGGCAGGTGGGATTGACTGGACTCGAGTCGGGCTTTGGTTTTTGGTCTTATTCTGGTTTCAACAGAGCTCTATTCGAAGCATACAATGTAGCAATAGACGAGAGTAAAATGTGAACAAGAGTACGGAAGTATTGGAAAGGAAGTATTGGAAAGGAGAAACAGAAAAGTCATCAAGGGGAACAGAAACAACTCAAGAACGTCAGCACGGCCAATAACTCTAGAATGTCAGTGTGCTAAAGGTCAGGTTGCTGCTTGAAAATCCACAGCGATATGAGTTTCCAGCAAAGCTCAATCACACTGTGCAGGAGAGAAAGAGATGAAGGCTGGAGCTTCACTAATGGAATCATCAAAGCGTAAGAAGGATTCCAAGGCAGCTGTAAGAGAGTGGTTCAGATGCTCACATTGACTGTCTACTCTGACCAGGGAAGAAAATGTTTGAAAAGAAATAGTATATGACCCAATTAGTACACTTAATCTGTCTTAAGATAAAAATCTGCTGAGCACAGTGACCCACCCTTGTCATCCTAGCACTCAGAAGGCTGAAGGGGGAGATCACTGCATGTCTTAAGCCAGCTGGGAGCAAAGCCAGTTAGGACTTGTGACAGCCATGGTGTCAACTTGACTATATCTGGAATGAGCTACAACCTAGAAATAGGGGGCACACCTGTAACAGATTTTCTGCTTGGTTTGAAGTGGGTGAATTCACTTCTAGTTTGGACCTTTGAGGTGAGAAAAAACATCTTTGAAGACACACATCTTTACTTCAAATCTTGAGGTGGAAAAAAATACCTTTATCATGGGCCATAGCTTCTGCTTGAATTCTATATAAGGACACAGAAGAAAGAAGCTTTTGCTCTTTGCCTACTTGGTCTTGTGTTGCTAGAAAGTCCATTTCTTCACTCTTTGGGATTCGGCATGTACAGAAGACCAGCTGAGGCACCCACTTTGTAGGACTGAGCAACTACTAGATTCTTAACTTTCTGTTCACAGCTAGCCACCATTGGATTCAATCTGACTACACACATTCTACCAAATTAACACAAATATTTAAGATTTATTGTAATGACTTATAGGTTAAAGTCCTGTAAATCATTCCAATAAATCCCATTTATATACAGAGATAGATTCATTCCATAATTTCGTGACTCTAGAGAACCCTGACTAATACAGACTATATAGCCTAAGACCCTGCCAAAAATACAAAAGAAAGGGAGGGAGGGAGGAACCAAGACAGAAAAATGTCTAAGAATGTTGCCACAGTTCAGATGTCTAGATTTAAACTCTTCCCTGAGAGTCTGTATGTTAACAGCTTACCTGAAGCCTATGGTGTTGTCAGAGAGGGAAGGACATTTTAAGAGGTAGCACGGGGGAGCTCTCAGTATAGTAAGCGCAGTGCCTTCAAAGAGGACCCACTGTGGGACCCTAGTTTCCCACACTCACTCCCCATATTCTCCCAGGCTCTCTCTCACACATACAAGAGATAGAGTTTCACCAAATCTTCCTACTAAGATATGCTGCCTGTCTTGCACAGCCCCGAAGAAACAAGTAAATGACCAATGAACCCTTTATTACAAGTTGATTTCCAAGGCATTCACTAAAGTAATGGAAGCCAACTGACACAGACGGCAAAGACGTTCTCTCACACCCTTTTCAAAACACTCGCTGTTAACTTCATCTTAAGGAACATCTCTATCATAAGTAACAAGGTGGCAGATGATGTCGAAGCAACCAGGGTGGACAGGAGCTGACCATACATACTCAGTGTGAGAGGCATCTTACCTGCCTCCCTAAAACAGGAATCACACCCCAGGCTCTGGTATTTTTGAATGGCTTTCATTTTTTACAAAATCATTCCCCTGAAGATCTGGCTGTACATGTTCTATCAAGTTAACACACATATTTAAGAAAAGCTGACATAAAAACACAGCAAAAGAAATAGTTACTTGGTCAAGGAAAATCTGGAGTTTATAAGATTCTTTAAGTGAGTCTTGTATAAGCGCACTGCTTGCTTTTGTCTGATTCAAAGATTCAATCAAATCCTTATTTTCCAAAATATTGCCTTGAGATGTAGCAAGTGTCTGCAGAATAAATTAATAATAAAAGAAATTAATAATAAATAATAAATTATATTAAGAAAATCAATTCAATGAAGCATGTAAACATGTTAACTATTAATGTGATAAAAATATTTTTTAAATTTCAACATTACTTAGCCTTCCTACATCAAATTAACTGCATATTTTATATTTACAAATATAACATTAGATACATTAGTATCTAATATTATATATTATACTAACATATAATAACCAAAAGTAAACACAGTTACATATTTAGTCATAATTTCATGCTAATTTTAATGTCATTTGAAATCCCAAGCATATAATGAATAATGAAACAACACGATAAAAAGGAATTATTAATTTAGAACAGTTTATTTTAATTATAACTTACTGTCAGGTAATGCTATTGTACACTGTAAAGATTTGTCACTCGTATTGATTTAATAAAACACTGAAATAGCCAGGCAGGAAGTATAGATGGGGCAACCAAACTAGGAGAATTCTGGGAAGAGAAAAGGCAGAGACGCAGTAACAAGCCAGACGCAGAGGAAGCAAGATAAGAATGCCTTACTGATGTCCAGGGAGATGTCCCCAGCTGGTACCTTGGGCAACTGAGGAGAGGGAACCTGAAATGATCCTATCCTATACTGATGAATATCTTACATATCACCTTAGAACCTGCATCTGGCGATGGATCGAGAGAGAGACAGAGACTCAATTTGGAGCAACGGTCTGAGCTCTTAAGGTCCAAATGAGGAGCAGAAGGAGGGAGAACACGAGCAAGGAAATCAGGACCACGAGGGATGCACCCACCCACTGTGACATTGGAACTGATTTATTGGGAGCCCACCAAGGCCAGCTGGACTGGGACTGAATAAGCATGGGTTGAAACTGGACTCTCTGAACATGGCGGACAATGAAGGCTGATGAGAAGCCAAGGACAATGGCACTAGGTTTCGATCCTAATACATGAACTGGCTTTGTGGGAGCTTAGCCCGTTTGGACGATCACCTTCCTGGACCTAGATAGAAGTGGGAGGACCTTGGTCTTCCCGCAGGGCAGGGAATTTGTACTGCTCTTCAGTATCGAGAGGGAGGGGGAATGGAGTGGGGGGAGTAGAAGAGGAGTGGGGATAGGGAAAGGGGAGTGGGGGGAGGGGCAATATTTGGGAGGAGGGGGGGGAATGGGGAATGGGGACAGGTGGAAATTTTAATTAAAAAAGAATAAAAATAATTTAAAAAAAAAAAGAATGCCTTACTGAAAAACGGTACAAGCCACGTGGCAAAACAAGAATTATGGGTTAATTTAAGTTGTAAGAGCTAGTTAATAATAAGCCTGAGCTAATTGGCCAAACAGTTTATAATTAATGTAGGCCTCTATGTGTTTCTTTGGGACTGAACGGCCGTGGAACTAGGCAGGACAGAAGCTTCCATCCACAATAACTCCTTCTGATATTCATTCTGAGAGAGAGATCCTTGTTTTCTGTTAGAATTGTGACTTTAAGATAACTTGTACTACTCTGGAAACATCATACACCTTATGGGTCACAGACACTTGTGGCTTGTATTTGATAAAGAAGCAGCAATAGGAAACTAGGCTGAAAGCTCATCACCTCCAACAGAGACTCCTCGAGTCTGGCTAGCTGTATCTTCTTATCTTCCTCCTGCTGCAACAGTTTCGTTTTCTGTTCTTCTAGATCAGGCTTTTCATGCTGAATAGTTAAGGCTAAAAGCTTAAAAAAGAAAAACAAAAGAAGAAATTCCAACAATGATCTTTAAAAGAGAATAAAGCTTTTGACCAGGCCTTAGAAATGAGCAAATACAACAAATACTGTGATAAATGTGACATTATTTGATTCTTTCTAATTAAGTACAAGATACTTCCACATTTGTACCTGACAAGAAACAGAAAATAGATGTCAAAAGCAATCACTGCAATGACAAATATGTAAAAATCACAGTATTTGTTAAGTATGAAAAATTTCATTCTAAAGTTAGATTAAAATATGAAAACTATGTAACTCGTATTAGCTACTAACAAACATTTACTTATGATATAAGACATATTAAAACATTACATTATCAGGGCCAGTGAGATGGCTTAGTGGGTGAAGGCACCTGCCACAGTTTAATTACCTGAGTCTGATCCTCAGAATGTATGTGGGGAAATGACTTCAAGTTGTCCTCCGACCCTAACATACACATCATAGACCACGGATACCCATAGATATATACATGTAGACACACAGATAAATAATTCAAAAATTAAATATCGCATCATCAAAACAACATTGAAATAACATTTTGTACCAACAAATATTATTACAATTAAAAAGACAAACAAAAAAACACATTTTCCTCAAAAATGCCATAATAAGGGCTGGAGAGATGGCTCAGTGGTTAAGAGCATTGCCTGCTCTTCCAAAGGTTCTGAGTTCAATTCCCAGCAACCACATGGTGGCTCACAACCATCTGTAATGATGTCTGATGCCCTCTTCTGGCCTGCAGACATACACACAGACAGAATATTGTATACATAATAAAGAAATAAATGTTTTTTTAAAATGCCATAGTAATATCTACTATTTTGTATGCTAATTTGAAAATAAAGCAATTTCAAAAACAACTCAATGAAAATAAAAATAGTATCAATTTTTTTAAAAGAGAACTTTCCTATACTTCCTATACTGTTCTTAGGGAAATCCAACATTCCAGTCATGTTGGAAAAAAATTTATTTTTTGTGATAAAAGTATTTTTTAATTGTCTCTATGAAGCTGTATGTTTTTCCGGCTCCCTTCCCCTGAAACTGTCTGTACCTTGTGCTCTTGCCATAGGAAGACCTGCAGTGCTCCTCACACCCGTTACTAAGGGAAGCTTGCAGAGCAAAGAAGCAATTTTTCAATAAGCTCTGAGTGACTGTTCAAATATTGATATGTGCCAGGTGGTGGTGGCGCATGCCTTTAATCCCAGCACTTGGGAGGCAGAGGCAGGCGGATCTCTGGGAGTTCGAGGCCAGCCTGGTCTACAAGAGCTAGTTCCAGGACAGGAACCAAAAAGCTACGAAAATCAAAAAAAAAAAAAATTGATATGTAAGAATTATAACTCAAAGTATAAATACTTGGAGAGCCGTATGGCATAAGAAAAGAATATTTTGAAGTAGCAGCTTTGAACTTCAATAGTGAAAATTACACAGATGTACATGTTATTATAGAGAGTGAAAGAAGAAGATAATACTGTTAAATGAATGAAAAAAGTGAAGGTACTAAAAATCAACACACATTTCTTTGCAGAGGAAAAGCAAAGAATGTACAAATAAAAGTATGTACACTTAAAAAAACCATCTTTAATCTCAAACATTAATTCTATCCTAACAAATCCATTCCTAGCAAACACGGCTCTGTAAGTGTCCATGCCCACACACCTGCCCTCGAAGTCCACTTCTGGTCGTGGTGAAGTTCACCTCAGTCACAATGGACGCGGCATCAGGTGGGATGAAGGGATTTGGATTTCTTGTTGACAAGAAAAGGCGGAAATCTTCATTGTAGTCAATGATTTTGTCACCTATTTGTACCACATACCGTGGACCTATCAAAAACACACATACAAACACAATTAGTTGTCCTGAAACTTCTGTATAGTCAATGAACCTCCCGTGAAAGTTTTTAAAAACTGCAAGAATTTCTGCATATAGACTAAAAAAAAAAAACTATATGGCAGTGAGTTTCCCTGACATTCAAAGACAACTATGACAAATTCATTAACATTCAGAAACTACATTTTACTGAAAAACAGGCCACAGACAACACATGCTCTTTCCTTGCGGATTTCACTCTTCCTTGAGTTCCTGCTAACTGTCCAACTTTAGTATTTACATAGGTCGAATAAGATCAAGATAATCCTGGGGTAAGGAAGTAACAATAGGATACCACCTATAATGGGTATTGTCTTAATACTGACCTATGTTCATATTCCAATTTTTTCTAAAAGAGTTGTTTATATATGTCTAAAGTCATCACATATTGCTTGCAGGGGCTGGAGAGATGGTTCAGTGGTTAAGAGTACTGACTGCTCTTCCAGATGGAACTAGGTGATTCCCAGCACCCACATGGCAGCTCACAACTGTCTGAAGATCCAGTTGCAGGGGATCTGACACCTTCACACCAATGCACATAAAATAAAGTTAAACAAACCATAAAAAAATATTTTTTTAAAAAAAAATTTGCTTGCAAAAATAGTCTATAAGCAGCATCTGGGACAAGGGCTTCAGAAAAATTCTCACAGTTCTCAGAACTGGTAAGAGTGGCTAGCTGTGCTCAAACTGTTTGCACATGTCACAGGTGTGCTAAGCACGTGCTTTCTTTTTAGGAAGTGCATGCTTAAACAGCTACCCTGAGTGAAAAGTCCTGAGTCTCTAATGAGCATCCCCAAGGACAACAATTACATACACTGTCACAACTTGCAATGACAACGGATAATCAGTGTGAACTTTGCCCCACACTGCGTTGTGGGACAATTAAGCATTTCTTATGTGGCTGCACCAGAAGAGACTCTTGTAAGCTTGTTTCTGGTTTTAAAAATTGGTACTCAAGAAACTCAAACATTTACCTTGAGCAACCAGATCTCGTCTCAACAGTGGATAAAGAACAGGCTCCACCCCATCCATCTCTTGTATAATGAGGGTTTTCCCAAAACGCACTGCCAACTCGAGAGCTGTGATAAAGTTACTGTCCTGTGGTAATAAAGGAAAGCACATACTAATTCCTTCTCTTAATGCTTACAAAGGATCTTATAAACAATGGATGAAGATACCAACAGAAGTACACATAAGAAAAATAAAGCTTTAAAATTATTGTGACAAAATAAATCCAACTAACACAAGCTCTTCCTTCCCTATTAAATTCTAAGTGTCTGCTATATTACTGCTAATCATAAAAATGATTTGGGGAGCAGATCTTTAGAGCATTCTCACCCTGCATACCTGTAAGCAAGTGTGTGCCAACTGAATGGCAAACGTTCATGTCCGCCACAATACAAAAGCTCCCATCAAGTTTACACTATACTTACAAGTTGTTACAAAAATAAAATTCCAATCTCTACCTGCAATAAATGGCCATGTATTAAAAGAAACTACTTCACTGTGTTCCAAGTTTAAAAAAACAAGATGAAAAATTCCTATAAATTTGTCTTTATAAGCAAGGATTAATATTGTGAAAGGAATATTAGGTAAGATTTTATAATTGATCAGGAATTTTTAGGCTTTCTGTCTATCAAAAGCCAAGTTTTAAATATTATTCCAAGCCTCCACGTGGAAGGAAAACAAATGCAAAATCTCCTAAGTGAAAGCAGAGGAGGATACACTGCCCACGACTCAGTCAACAGCAGACCCCACAAGATGACCAGACTCACACTTCCCCTTGACCGGTGATATCATGGGTGTTCAGAACACAAGTTGTGGTAACTCTGGAGTGTATCCGTATCGTATGATTGCTAGCTGCCTGTAAGTACACCACACTGATGGTGTACAGTCCTGATGCTTGAAGATGCACCTGTGCACCTGGCTGTATTTTATCAATATTTAGCCAATGTTTTCTTTCTACTTATTTTTTTTTTAAAAAAAAGCTAGCTGCAAGTTGGGCATGCCTGGAAGTTCCTGGACTGTTACAACATCCAGGCATGTACTACCTCCCCCATGATGCCCTCCAGTGCTACTGGTTTCTGCCTCCACACAACCTGCCCTTATATATATATTTTATAATTTATGTTTTTCTGTACCCAGTCTTTGTTTAGATGAGTTAAATAACATCATGCACTGCTACTATCCCTGGTATAGTGGTTGATACAATAACCTGTTGCACAGGCCTGTGGCCTGAAAGCCAGAGGTTATAATAAGCAGCCAGGCGTATGGCAGGCTACAATGTCAGATATGGGGATGTATTCAATGTTCATACTGGAGAATTTCCCAAGAATGCATTTCTCAAGAATTATCCCAACTGGTACATAACAAATGTCTATATATTATACATCACTTAATTTCTAGCTATTATTAGCACATACAAATGAGATAGAAACTTTTATAGGGAATGTGAAATTTGGAAATAATTTTTCAAATACCTTAAGAGTATCTATAAAAACTAATCAAATGTTGATCCTTACAAACTCGATTAAGACCACAATAATTTCCTTAGTAAGGCAAATTAGGCAGGGAGGGTCACTGCCAAAGCACTACACTACAGTTCATTTGACACTAACTGGGGCACAGTGTAAACGTTTGTCTCCTTAACTCCTCTTATGAGGAGGAGGAGCTGTGCCTCCGCCACTCACTGTTGGAAATCCCAGGGCTCAGATGAGTCACTAGCACCAAAAACAATGTGCTTTGGGCTTTGCTGGAAGTGCCAGACCTACAGCCCAGATTCCCAGAGGAACACTGCGAGCAGCTCATTCTGCACGTGTCTTCTTGTTACAGCCCTGAGCTGGATTCACTGTTGGTTCACCTGCAGTCAGGACCTAGGTTATAAGTGGTGCATACCTGTTGGTTAATAACTTCCAAGCGTGAGTCTTGCAGATGTGTCTTTAACCACTCTGTCGCCTGAGAAGACGGATCTATCAGGAATGGGCACACACGACTCTGGGGGGGAAAACCTTTTTAAATAATGGTGAAGTTTTATTTAAATAAAAACAAATTCCTAAAACTTGTCAATCCATTGCAAAATTAGCTTTTCTGTGTCTTTGTAGAACACAACTCTATCAAGCACAAAGTGGAAGAGACGGTGTGGCTTGTAGCTGCACCGAAAAGCACTTAGATAAATTACTAGGATCGAGTGATAAACAATTAAATCTAACTACTATAAAGTGAGCGTACTCTGCAGACTTCCTTAGAGGGACACTGAATAGGCAATCCATCCATCAGGGTCGAGAGAAGTAGGAACTCCTTTCCGCAGGCTGTCTCATACTGCTAGAGCTCTACGCACTGACGCTGCCCTCCATCAGCGCTGAGCAGATTGGAGGGACGCAACATACAAACAGAAAATGCACATCACCTAGGTGATATTTTTATTTGTTTATTTTATGTTATGTACATTAATGTTTTGCCTCATGTATGCCTGGGTGAGGGTGCCAGGTCCCCTGGAACTGAAGTTAGAGAGAGCTGTGAGCTACCTTGTAGGTGCTGGGAATTGAACCAGGTTCTCTGGAAAAGCAGTCAGTGCTATAACCACTGAGTCATCTCTTCAGCCCTATCTATATGATAGTTTTAAATAAACATTATCTAGTAAATGGTTTTAAACAACAAATCAATTTTTCTGAAATTTTCTCACTTAAAGAACAACACACTTGCTATACTGATAAGAGAACACACATGACAGTAGGTGTAATGCAGAGACTTCGGCTGTGCCCCCCAGAACACTTCGGGAACTTCCGTGGTACGTCAGAGGAAGGCGGTAGCAGGAACGGACAACTCGCCCAAACAGTTTCCATCAGCAACAGTGTTTGGACTTTCCAACAGCTGTTCTGAGTCTTGGTTCTCCAGACAAGAAGCTCCTCCCACTGCGCCTCCTCACACAAGCCCACCCACTGCGTGCTCCTCACCAGGAATACAGTGGCCTCTATGCTCCACTGTATGAAGGCATGACCCCTGGCAAAAGGACTTGGCTAGCAAATGGCCTCTTCAGTGTTACTGTGTGTTTGAATCTGGCTTTCTGCTAACATTCAGTAATAAACATTTCAGTTCTAGAAGATTTTGTCACACCCTCAACATCATTACTTTTAAAATTAAAAGATTTCTTACCCATGATTTTAAACCAATGATCTGATGCAGTCAGAAAAAAAAAAAGAGGTTTATTTTTAAGTGTCTCATTTTAGCAAAGTATGTGTAACAAATCTATACCAACTTACAAGTCGGTTTTCATCTTATATATACTTCTTCACAGAACTTTAGACAAACTCTCTAAGGTACATTTTATCTCTGTGTTCCATGATAAAAATTCAGTTAAAATTACACTGAGCACATTGTTACAAATAAAAAATCATGAGCTTCCATTCCTTCATTTTCTCACCTATAGTGCTAGGTGACAACCAATACAGACAAAGATTCCAGAAATGAGGAAAACGAATTTCCTTACCTTCAATGACTTCACGTCCAGTTAAGAAGCAAAAATGAAAACTGCATGATGAGGAAGTACACAAGATACACAGGACACATGGACTTGGAGTAGGAAAAGCCAGGTCAAACTAAGCCAAGAAAGTTTATCCAGGTAAAGGAGCTAATCCCACGATTAGCTACAGAGGCTACAGAGGTTGGAGCCCTGGGACATTTCCAGCACACTCGTTACATGACGAGTAAAGGAAAGTCCCTGGCATACACTGAGGGACACTGTGATGAGCAGACTAACACTTCAGGAACATCACTCCAAGGAAAGGAAATAAGCAACACAGGGGGGAATGTGCTGATGGCACAGCCATTTTTCTCTTGGTACAAAATGAAGCCACAGAAGTGAATGTCAGTAAACATGATGGTTCTGGAGAAATCTGAGAAATGCATTTAGCAACAACAAGTCACAGGTCTGGGCCTAAATTACTGAGCTAAGATCATGCTACCTCCCAGAGAAAAGTAAGAGAAACAGGCCATGAGCATGCAGAGGGCAAGAGAGGGCTTATAATGGAGAGTAGCCTGTTCTACCCTGCACGGCGCACTTAGGGTATCTGATGCATCACATTCAGAGAGTGGCCACCTGCCACTGCACAGAAATGCGAAACAAGAGGCTCATCTGAATCCTTTTAGAAGAGTAACAGGCTGGTGAGTGGGCAGAGGAGAGAGGAATACATTTTTAACATGGAAACAAACTGAAATTGGTCAACATGAAATTAGTAAAAGCCAATGTTCCTGAAAGATAGAGGCAAGCTGTCTGTGATCAAATCTATCCACTCCTTAAGACAGAGGGAGCTGGTGTGCTGACATGAGCCTATACATACTGGGCTTTGTGAAGTGGACTCAGAAACATCAGGAGTTCAAGGTCAGCCTCAGCTGCGTAGCAAGTTTACTCCTTAGCAAATTCATTTTACAAATGTTACCTAGTATGTTCATACATGTTATTAAGCATGTGCTTCCCAATCACACATTTAACTACAACATATTTCAGGCCTAATATATCTTAGATTTGGGATACAACGTAGACCATAATTGCAAATTAATCTATTTTCCAAGTAATTTTTTGGGGTGGACAGTGAGGATGCATTAGGAGTGTGCATAAGTATTCAAAAAACTTGTCAATATTAAATGAAATTTAATATAAGGTTATTATTAAAGTTAAATTCGCAGGCAAGTTCCCATATTGATTATGAAACCCAATTCTGAAGACAAAGTTGTCTTTTTGTTATTATCAATATATACATATATTTTCTCATAAACATATTTTCGAAAGGCTTACCTTCCCCATCATTCATTCTTAGGAAATAATTCTTAAAACATCATAGCTCTTGGGGGAATTACTTGTGGTTCGTTTTGCTCTGAGGTTTTGTGATATCATCTCACTATGTATATACAACCTATGATGACCTTGAACTCCTCAAAATCCTCCTGCATTAGCCTCTCAGGCTAGGATAGCATGAGTGTGCCACTATGTCAGACTTATCAACACTTGCAAATTATGACTTTCTTTGATAACTGAAGTGAGCAGAAGGAATATGAGTCCAAAACATTGAAGGAAGAATCAATAAGTATGACAAGCATGATAGAAATACACAGAGTGTAAATACACAGAACACAGGTAACACCCTCACACAGCATGTTATCTGCAAAAGCATGATAGAAATGCACAGAGTGTAAATACACAGAACACAGGTAACACCCCCCACAGCATGTTATCTGCAAAAGCAATTGAGACTCCAGATGTCTATGTCAGTGCAGAAGAAGATAAAAAACTGTTCAGAAAACAAATCAAAAAACAGTAAAATCAATTTAAACTAATAAACCATTCAATTTGTAGTCAATTTGTGACTTCTTCCAGGCAAAGTATGGACAGTTAATTAATAGATATAATAAGACAAAACAAACTAGAGAAATAAATAGGACACAAGCCAAGAATCATATAAAATATTTTCATGCTACCTAAGGAGGAACATTTAATGTACACAGGCACACACACACAAACTTGAGGGTGGTAAGATAATAAAGAAAAAAATGTTCAGAAAAAAAAGGTTAGAGAGAGGAAAGAGAGAGAGAATAATGGTGTGTAAAGTGTTATCTGTTGAGACAGGACAGTAATCCTATCACTTAAGAAGAAAATTAGCACACACTTCACAGAGGCCACAAGGACAGTTCAGATGATGGCACTGGCCCCAAGCCTGACCACACAGAAGACCTACACGTCTTCAAGCTTCATGCATGAATGCGCACACATGCAATAAACAAATGTAGAAAATGTGAAAGGTTCACCAACTTAATGATAAAACCAAACTTCATTTAAAGTTTGTGATTGAGTCATGAAGCAAAACAAAAGGGCATAACTGTGAGAAGGAGACAGTGAGGCCATGACGGTGATGGCGGTGAGAGAAAGACACTGAGGGGAGGAGAAAGCAGAACAGAGTGAGTGCAGAGCGTGGAAGCCACCACTGAACAATGTACTAAGTTGCTAGTCTATGATGTTTGTAACCATGGCTCTCAGTGGGTTATCATATTCACTGCTAAGAAAGTATTTTCAACTGTAGGAAAACACACGACATGAAGAATTTTTCAAAATGTACAGAAAACCCAAAACTGTTTTCCTCATTGAAGAATTTTGTTTGGTAAATTAAATTAAATTGAAATACAAAATTTATGAAAGAAAATAGAGTATGAGATAATTCAGGGTACTCTACAATATAACTATGATTACTGCAAAGTTCAATTTTAAGTATTTTATCATCATAAAATGCCATCTTAGCTTACACTTTTGTATTTAATTGAAAATAAATTTCATTGAACACTAGATAATCAACTTTAATTGTCAATTTTTTGTCATTTTATTGAACTAAAGAAAGAATAGCTTCAGAGTTACAGCGTGTTTACACTACAGGGTAGACAGTTTTCAACATAATACCTGAGACTATCTTATCAGTTACCTGTAGAATCACAATGGCATTCTCTACAGAGAGGTCATCAGATGGAAGGCCTTCACTTTTCCAGATCAACTGCTCACTTTCAGTACAAAGAAATCTCCTTAGATCAAATTCTGAAAATCAAAAGCATCAAGCAGTCACTACAGCAACCAGTGCCTGACAGACAGACTGACACCATAACGACCAACACCAGACAGACAGACTGGCACCATAGCAACCAGCACCTGACAGACAGACCAGTACAGGAGGCTGTAGCATGCACTGGCTTCATGCCCATTCCTGTGCATTAAAACATAAACCCAGGAAAAAGCCTTGCAGAAAGTGAAAATGAACAGCGTTCATGAATGAACAAATGAATGTTTCAGTCACAATAAGCTGTAAAAACTACAAAATTCACAAGAAAAGTTAGAGCCTCCCATTTTACCTTGGCATGTGATATTAATGCTAATAAATAACACACTTGACTATCTTTGTGCAAAATTAAAGATAATTCAGAGGAAGGCCTGTGTCTCATATGGATGTGGGAGTAGAAAACTTATAGTAATTTAAATAATTTACAAATACAAATCTGAATTAGTCATATCATCCCTGGTGACATACAGGTTAAAAAAAAAAAAAAAGAGAGAAGTAAAGGGAACAGAAGTGGAGGGCCATTTTGGTCACACTGAAATTTAAAGCTCATAAAAATTCAATACAAACTCTCTAAACCAGCTGCCTTAGTCCATTCTTCCAGACAGTTCTTCCTGAGGCCTTCCGGAGCAGCAGAGAGGTAGGTTATGAACGCTGCTGCCAGCTGAGCTCTTTTGGGAAGGGTAGCTAACTCCTCCGATATCTCAGAAACCTGGAAGACAGTACATGTGGGGCACTCCCTCAGAAGACAGCTCCAGTTAGGAAATAACCCAGCACTCATTTAAATAGTAACACCTTAACAACTCCAAAATTTCAAAGGATCAGTAAGAACTCAAAGTTTTTAAAAGTTTGAGACGCAAGATATTTTTATAAACATGTTTTCTTAGATACATGTACTCCACCACACACAATTAAATTAAAAATAATTTTAAACAGAAAGTTGCCAAAGTTGAAATCATGGAACATATCAATAAAAACAACTGGTGATCAGTGCTGAATATTAACCTTATTGTCGTGGCAAAGTTCCCTCAGATCATTGCCCTCCCTGCCCTTCTCATCAACAAGGTGGGCAAGCCAAAGCCAACAGTGATTTTCCTAAAGTATGTTCACAGAAAGACACTTTGACTCATCATTCACTTCAGGGTTATTTGTCAAAGACCAGCTATAAACTAATGGATATTTGTCCTAGTCTCCTTATTTAGAAAAAAAGAAAATACATTCATTACACCCAGGTTTCCTGTGTTTGTGGCTCTTCTCCTAGACAAACCTGTGCGTTCCATCTCCTGTGTTCTCTGTCCAGCTGACTAATCAGGACTTCCGCAGCTCTGATGGTCTCCTGTGCCTTGCTGACTTCAGCTTCAAGTTTGGCAGCTTCTGAAGTCCTGCTCTGAAATCTAAGAAAACATTAACATACAATTAGGAACAAAAAAAGTTATCCTTTGAACATACTGATTATATGTGTGTCTGAAATACCATTAATAAGACAAGTATACAAACATACACACTTGAAGTCTTTCATTCTTGCTAGAGTAGCACTCAGTAGCAGAATATACCCAAAGAAAGCCCTAGGGACACTTCTTTGCACCGATCAGTACATCAGTCTGTACTCAAGGACTGGGACACAGGCCCTGCAGGCAACATTCCGTACACATTTCTCCCAGTGTTGACTCAAGGTCTTGATCCTAAGCTTTTCTTCCTATTCTAGCTGCACAAACCCATCAGCTACCATGTGAACTTTTTACACGATGATAAAATATTCTATCTTTAAATTTTCCTTGAGCACATTCTACCTACTCTCTTCCTCTCATCTTACTTCCTGGCCTAATCCTCTCAAATATCTAACTACTGAAACAAAATATCTGGTCCATTGTATATCATCTCTCACGCAGTGTCTACCTGCCAGATTTTGACAGTGTTTTGTGTATTCTGTATATGCAAGTGTGTGTGATATGTGCATGTGTGCACTGTGCAGGTATATTCATCTGTGCAGGAACATGTGGAGGCCAGAGGTCCATGCTGGGATGTCTTCTACAACCGCATCCCCACATTCCCCACATTCCCTCGACAAAAAGGAAATTTCTAAGACAAATTTTTATGATTTTTCTAAACTTAGCAGTTTTCCTTAGCATGCACAAGGCCCTGATTTTGACCCCAAGTACCACAAGGAGAAACACATAACCTGTAGAAAAGTATTACTAGTATTTATTTGGGCTGCTCATTTTTTTTCAGAGTCTTGTGTAGTCCAGGTTGCCCTATAACTAGCCATGTAGCCAAGAATGCTCTTTGTTCATGCCCCAAGTACTGGGACCACAGACATGAGCAATCACGTAGTTAAGTAAGAACACTTTGTCAACTATTCTCTCCCTGTTGCAACTGGAGAGTGACTCAAGAGGAGGAAAAAACAGTGGGTACAACCAGATGTGAAACCTTCCAAATGAGCTGAGACATGCTACATTTCCAAACTGCACTTACTTTTCTTTGAGTTCTGACACTTTTTGACCAACAGAGTTAAGAAGATCTTCTAGCTTTCTTTTTCTGTCTTCAGTTTTCTTCAAATTCCTAAAGTAGGATTCAACGTTAGACATCATTCTGTTTTAGATTTCAGTGTAGTAGTTTAAGGAGTGATATCCTAGCAAATGCGACAGAACTGTCACAGTTCTGTGTTATGACACTTATGCATAGATAAATAAAACAATGCTAAAATTAAAAGTGAATCCTTTGATGTAACTCGTATTGCTTCTTGAAACAGAAGAAGAAGAAGAAGAAGAAGAAGAAGAAGAAGAAGAAGAAGAAGAAGAAGAAGAAGAAGAAGAAGAAGAAGAAGAAGAAGAAGAAGAAGAAAAACAGTAAACATGTTCATCTACCATCTTTTAGAACTATATATAATGATACCAATGAAAAACATCCACACACCCTGATCTATAATAAAGAGAATTCAAATGTGTGGCACAGCCAAACTTTCAATAAAATTTGGAAAATAAAACTGATAGGTCAGAATAAAAAGCAAGATTGAGATGCCTGCAAGAAGTAACGATAAAATAAGCAGAACTCCAAACTGCTCAGAGAAGGTAAGCAGCAACTGTCTCAAAGGGAACCGAAAAGCTGGAGACACAAATGTGTCCAAAAGCTGTAAGATGCACGGGAGGCTGGATCTCAATTGCATCCCTCCACGAAAAGCAGACTTTTAAGCCAACCCAAAAGTCAACACATCTAGCTGACAATCCACCCAACTCTACCTAGCCCCACTGACACCATATATTTATAAGACAAGACACTTGTTTACAGGAAAAGTGAATATTACTCTCACTCTAAAAGGCACCCCATGCTGAAGAGTGGTCATTGCCCAGCCAAGCTACACCTGAACACTTAATCCTCACACCAGGAGTGGGGGAACACAAACTACACACTCTAGTGTCTATGACTGTACATTCATTACTCAAAGTCAAGGACTGGGCATGCCAAGAATGCTTCCTAACCAGAACCAAACAAAGCAAATGAACACATGATTACAGGAGGAAGGACTGAAGGCTAGGGAGAAAAGAAAAAGAAAAAGAACATCCTTAAGTGGATAGAGAGAATGTTAGAGGAAAAAATGGAAAGTTGGAAGAGACTAACTGGGCACTGGAGGTACAAACAGAACAGTGGAGCGTGGGAAGCACTGCGAGAAACTAGAACCCAGGAGCACAGGTGTGCACCGACTGCCCAATCCCTGGACCAAGGCTCCCACAGAAGACGTTTCTCTATTTTGTACAAAGTGTCATAATTATTACCAGAACCCAAAATTATCAAGACCAGATATAAGAAAATACTAAATTAGTTCCAGCATCTTAACAACAGACTAGGAGAGTTTCCTGATCACAAAAATGAAGGAGGCTGGCAGAGCCTCGGGTCTGCCCTGGTGTGTACCACATGCCATGGGTGGGGAGATCATCCATTCACCTAAACATGTCAGGAAAAGGAAAGCAGAGGGGGACAGCATATCTAAGGGTCCTCATAAAAGGATCTCCTTGTCCTTAAAATAAGCACAACTTAAAAATTTATAATTCCAAAAACATCATCCTGTCATGAACTGAAGCAAGAATTGAAATCTGTACCTGTGAAATGGGCAGTTCATTTGCAAATATGAACAGAAGCAAGAACTTCCTGAAAAAAACATAACAACCCCCAGAACCAAGGGGACTTGGGACTTGCTGATAGTAAGTGTACTGCAGTTTCCTGACTGATGGTTTCACAGACCTGCAGCCCCGTATGCCCCACTGTGCGGTGACAGGGACAGAAGGAACTATTGAAGGAATGACAAACACCTCAGGACTAACAGGTGCACTAGCTATATATCTACCAGAAACAGGGCCCTAAAAACTTTCAAAGAGGGAAAATACAGGGTAACATACAAAGGATGGGGAACATCCTTTTTCAAGAGCAAAGCTGCACCCTGGAAGCCAGCAGAAATGGGGTTCCACTCAGGAAATCGGGTTCTGCACCATCAGAAGTGCGGTTGCACTGAGATCAGTTCAAACAGACTACCAGGTTTTGTTCGCCATAAGCATAACTCACTTTTCACGTTTAACAGAAACCAAGGCAATGCTGAAGCTCTGCCACAAGTCACATGAAGAAACGAGCCCATCAAAATCACTATATACAAACACTCTGATGCAGTACATATATGATAAAAGAATAAACGTGAAGAGCTCTAAATACTTCTGTCTCGTGTACATTTTCATAGGAAATGAAAGATATATTCTAGGAAAACAAGAAACTAAAAAAATTTTATAGTAATAAACATAAATTTATTTATAATAAAATATAAACAAAAGATACAAAGGAATTGCCCAGAACAATGATGACAAGAAGTTCCAAGATACAAGCTTTAAGCGGGAGTCTAGAGGACTAATCCAAGAAGAAGAAGAACACTAAGGGAAACGAAAACCAGATCACCGACTATGCTTTCAGGTTTGTGCTGACAGGTGGCAGATAAACCCACAGCAAGGGAACGGAAAGGATGGGGACAATCGCACAACGAGGATGAGAGCAGCTCAGAGAGGGATGAAGCACATCTTGGTCTGCATTTAGAATTAATAATATAATAGCATTCCAGTCTCTAAAGTTAAGTAGTTAAATATTCTTCCTACCTGCTCAGATGCAGTTTGGGGAAATATATTTTAAATATTTCCCAGAACTTCAATGTCAAAGTGACATTACACAAGTTCTACATGTTCAGCCATTCCTTTCCTACTTTGATTCTTTGGAAGAAACTCCCACCTCTTCACAGACACAGCAACATGGACAGAGGAGAAGCTAGGGGCTTCTGCTGCCCATCCTCAAGTTGGCTGCTCTTTGGATCTGCTCAATTCTGTCTTACCTTGGGATTTCACCCACTCATCTGAAAGCTTACTCTGTCAGCTATCATTTCAAAGTAAAGGCAAAACAAACACCAAAACCAAAATAAATACAAACAATATAATACATGCATCAAACTGATGGCAAAGCAGGCCAGACCATCCATACTTACGATTCTAATCCTGACTGCTCTGTCTCCAGGGGCTGGATCCGTTCCAAGACATGGGAGTACTGTACATTGGCCTTAACCCAGGCAGCCAGAGGTGCAGCTGCAGTGCTGGCTCGCTTAGCGTTCTGAAAGAGTCATCGCAAGTTACCCCACACCCAACTCAACATCAGACAAATGTGAAGCTAATGCCAGCATTTTGTCTACAAAATCATTGAGAGCTCAGTCAGTCTCCTTAAACACACCTGATCTTTTAGCACACACATGCACCAACATGACTGCTGTCTCCTTTCGAAAGAGTGCACATGGCCTTTTCCTTTGTGTGTGATAAGTTTTTATTAAATTAGAGAAATTTTGAAAGCATTATTACTGGTGTCAAAGAAGAGTTAACATTTAAATAAAGAATTTAAAAAGTATCAGAATCATTGAAGTTAGTTAAACTTCGTAGAAATTTGATACACGTATGAGGAAACAGATGCTCATTACTGCAGATGCATCCAGCAGAGGAAAAAAGTGACTCTGGGAATGATGTGGGAAAAAGAGAGAGAAAGGGGTGAGCTAAGAGCAAACTCTAGATTCAAAGCCCATATAGAACAGCAAAGCTGAAGCTTTGTTTCTCCTTGATTTTAGCTCTTGGGCTATCTAGACAATGGTAATAGCAGTAAAAGGCCACAGCATAAAAATTAAGCTACCTTTGGATCAAAAGATGCTTTGTTTCTGAAGAGAAGCTCCTCCACACTCTCTCGTATCTCCTTCGGGATGTTCCGTGCATCAAAAGTTGCAATGTCTTCTCTCACACCCCTTTTTGCAAGGAAGCTAGGAAGAAGGTACAATAATTCAACTATGGACAACTAAAAATTGTTCTTTCTAAATAAATGTGTTGTGGATGGTACTTAAAACCAATGAGCTGACAGGAATAGGATAAGAAGATTTAACAGAGCTGATAACTATCATGCTTTAATAAACAAGAAACCCAAGTTTTCAGTGTGAAATGGTCTATCCACCATCCAGTGAATAAACCAGAGCCAGACATGGAGTGTGAGAACCACAATGTACAGCAGGAGACTCCCCCCGCATGTCAACCTCTATAGACCCCTCAGGAGTCTTCAAGGACGTTCCTAGAGTATCCCCACCCTGACCTCGAGGTCCTCATCAACAGTGTAGATCTCAACAGCACAAACCCCAGCACCAATATGCTGGGAAAACGTGAAGTCATGTGGCTCTGTGCCTCATTAACTCTCAGCCCTCTCTAGTTTCTGTCTGTATTACTCTAACTTCTCGCTCCTCCTGAGTCTCTCCCTTACCTTCCTCTCTCCTCACCATCCTCTCCTCTGTTTTCTCTCTTCCCTCTCTCATTCTAAACCATCCCCAAAGTATTAAACTCTCAGAACAGTGATTACATCATCTTCATCAGTAACTATAGTGAGTCACAATGCTTTTCTATGTAAGGGTTAAATAAATTATTAAAAGCAATGGCCATTCTTCAAGATTCTTGGGCATTCCTCTCTTCCATTGAATAATCACTTGCGGAAGATTTTTAGATTTTGAGATAATCACACCTATCCTGGTATTTATTAATAAGTGGTTTCATGTCCTTCTTTTTGAAGAACAGTGTTCACATGTCCATCCTGTTCTTGACACACTCATGCTAGGTTTCTGTCTTAGTTATTCTCCAGGAGCTGGGATAAAATACTCTGTCAAAAGCCAATTAAGAGAGAAAGGACTTATGTGGTGCCAGGATACCACCCATCACAGGGCGGTGCCAGGCTTCAGGAGAGACAGAGTGAGACCTGGGAAAATGATGGGACCACGTAACACTGTCGGAATCTGTCTCTTTTTTAAAAGATGAAGTCTTGGGAAAGAGATGTCCTGACTCAGGGAATAAAGATCCAAAAGATCATACCAAGTTTGGATTTTAGATAAAGCAAGTCAATTCTAACAGGGATCAGTAGCTTTAAGATCATGAAATATGGAGCCAGACAGACCTGAGCTTAAAATTTTACAGCAGTGAATAGACACAAGCTACTAAATTTGTTCAGAGTAAATTCCTTAAAAATAGTGGGATCAGAACATTCACTTCACACAGTCATTATAGTTTGTCAAAAATGGAAAAATGAGCACAAAAATTGACAGTGAGGGTGGAAGTGTTGCTGGAAACACTCCTTATGATGTGGTGCGGAGCCTCTAAGACAGTGCTCTGAGGAAATTTAGACAAGTGTGCTGAGATGGGCTCGTGAAGCCTGAGGTTGATGGAGGAGCTTAGGAGAAAGGAAGACAGCTGGTAAGAAAGATGGCTCGGGACACTGCAAACAGTAACAATGGCCAGGAGGTGCTGTGTGAGGGAACATTTAAGTCAGAGTTTAGTCAAAATGGCACACACAATTTCAAGATAACCCAGCATTCAGATAATCATGGACTGTTTTGTTTTGGGCTTAAGGAGAAAATTGTAAGTAAAAAGTAGAACAAGAAGATTTTAAAATCCTGCAGTTTCTCCAAAAAAAAACCAGAATAAGGCTGGAGCCAATAAATGCATAAATAATAATGATATAATTAGTAATCTAATAAATTAATAATCAATAGTCAGCTGAAGGGATTTGGGCTATTAGAAAACAACAACAAACAAAACATCACAATACCATGGGACAAGGCATAAAAAAGTTTGGTAGGATCTCAAGCATCAGCAGACCCAAGACTGTAGAGGCTTGATCTCATCTCAAAGACTCTGCTGTGGGCACCCACTCTCACACAGCTCCCTGTGACAAGTGATTCCCTGGGATCAGTAATTGAGGCGTTCAGAGGCAGCAGCCGACATCATCTGAGCAGGTCCAGCTAATGCTTAAGCTAGTAGAAACCTGGCATTATTCATGTGACTGCAGGGTTTGATGGCATCCAGCATGCAAGAATTATGGGGCAGTAAAAAGATTTCAAAGGAAAGTGTTGGAAGCCATGGAATGTATAGTAGGCCTTAAGAGGGTGATGAGTGCAGCTAAAGATAAAGTGGATTACTAAGGAAGTTAGAGGTAGCAGAAACATGGGAAATTGAAAGCAAGAAGTTATCCCAAGAAAGGCCATGTGGGCTGAATGAGGACTCGGAGATTTAAATGACTAAGCTATGAGTTCCAGATATGGACATGAAGCCAGAGAATTTAATGCTTGCCAAACTGGCTTGCAGATCTGCTTTGGCCCCAATTCCTTCCTTGTAGAATGGTTATAGTGTGTCACTATTTGTTTAAAGTATACAGCCTGCTCCTTAATTCTACAGGAGCTATTAGAGGCTAAGAGGGGATAAGAGGTTGCCTAGAGTCTCAGAAGAAACTTTGGACTTCTGAGCAATGCTAGAACCATGAAGACTCGGAGCTCACGAAGATGGACAGAATGTACTTAGTGATGGATGCCTTTCAGGGACAAGGGGGTAGAATGCTATGGTTTAAGGAGATGTGTTTGGGGTGTTTGGGTACCAAGCTGACAGCAGGTGCTGAAACTTGAGGTAGTTAATCTTGACTGTCAGTTTGAGAGGAAATTAGTAAGGCCCTGACACCTCTCCAGAGGGTTCATGTGCAGCAGTTCTACAGGCTGGAGCATCAGATAGAATAAAAAAACACATAAGCTACAGCAAATGTTTAGTTTGCTTACTGGCTCTGGTGACGTGAGCTGGTCCACCCCTCTCGGCCATGATAAATACCTCTATAACTGTGATCCATGCATGCAGGTGAGTAAAGTTCACTGGTGGAAAAAAATTTCATATAAATTAAAAAAAAAACAACTTACCTTTTCATGCTTACCCACGATGTGTCAAAGATACCCATTAGCCTCAAAACTCCTTCAAGAATGTCTCGAATTACATCTGGTGGCATGCGTAGGGAGCGGATTTCTGAAAGAGATTCTGGTCTAATGTTTCCAACGGCTAGCTTAGCTTCATTGACTAGAGGCTAAGAGACAAACATCAGGAAGTGTCAATGGATGTGCTGTTAAAAACCGGAACAATTTAGACATCATGTAGACGACAACTGGCATTTCAGTCCAATGACTATAAATACTAACTGCCTTCCTTTATTAAACACACCAAGAAAAGAAGGTTCACAATAATCAAGTAAAATATCTTGCCACCATGAGTGCACCATTTTAATTTAGCGAGTCTAATTTGTTTTGAGGTACTTTTCCTTTTTCCGGACGAATTTGTACTGTAGGAAAAGCTGTGGTGTTTCACCCCTGGCAGGCTCTCCGGCCACTTCTATGTCTAATACTCGGGGCACAGACCACACTGACAACAATGTTGGGAAAGAAATGAGCCACAGTGATATTTAAGCTCAAATACACTGTTAGGCAAGTATGTGAAAGGAAAATATTCACATTTAATTGGAACCATTAGAACTTACTTGTACTTCTTTTAATTCATCATCAATTTTACTTTTTCTTTCTTCAATTTTAACAACTTCTTCTGCTATTTTCTGTTTTAGTCTTTCAAGTTCTGTCTTTTGCTCACTCGCATCCTGCAGGAATAGTTAAATGATATTACAATCACTTATAACACACTCAGTGTTTAAAAGCATGACAACAAAAACATTAATCTTTTTAAAGAAGAATTTTTAGTCAGTAGCATGATGAAGGAATTTTCTCAGTTGAAGGCCCTCTCCCCAGATAACTCTAGCTTGTGTCAAGCTGACGAAACAAAGAACAACCAGGACAATTAAACACTATATCTGAGGAACAGATGAGACAGAATGATAGCAAAGATCTAGTGTGATTCATAAGTTGTCCACAAATATTAGCTCTATTTTACTACCATCAACAAAACAGAAACACGGAATAGGAAAATCATGAGTCTGTTCTCAAGTCTGCCTTATTCTACAAAAGCAAAACCAGGCTGAAAGGGTAACTTGATAGTTACACGCAAAGGAGATTCTGCTGCAGAACACAGAGGGGACAGACAGCTTCACAGCCCTCTGATGCCGGAGCTAAAGTGATAATAATGGACAAAGCATACAGGGCACAAACTCACAAAAGTTTCCTTGGAATAAGTTCAACAGAAGAAAGGTGATGCTTAGGAAATATAATTAAAATTGAACAAACCATCAAAGTATAAATATGACTTTTAAAAGGTATTTTATTAATCTTGAAAGTTTTAAAAGGGGGAAATGTCAAAGTTTGAAGGAGAGAGTAAGCTAAAGGACATACCTGTTTGGCAAGGAGAATGCAAACAACGCTGGCTGCACACAGGTCTACACTGATTGGCTAATATACATGAGCATTAGGTACTTAAAGGCTTGGCACCATCAGGATAAACAATGTGGAAAATGACATGCATGTTCTCTAAAGCTCAATGTCAGCCAGTATGGACGAACAATCCCTTTTAATTCAAGTTAAAAGTCTTATTTTTCATACTGATTGACAAGCAGCCCCAGATGTCCTCTACCTGCTTATCTACTGGCACCTGACCCTCCCCAAGCACCTGCATGGACACGGTGATCTCTTGAAGGGCAGCATCAGCTTCATCCTGCTTCATCCGAAGCAATACACTCTGCTCGCCGGCCTTTCTGTTCAGCTCATCCACAAGAGCTTTGGCTTCATTTAGTTTAGACACACCAGCCTAAATCAATACAACATTGATTGGAGCTAGAAAAAAAGAAATTCTATATACACATAGGAAAGCCCTTCATAAAACAATCAAACAAATGGAGAAGGGGACCATTTTTTCCCTTATTGCTAATTAGAATGTTTTGTAAGTGTCATATCCATTAAGATGCAATAAAATACTTATCAGAGATTTAAGGAAAAACACTTTAATTTGGTGGTTCTCAACCTGTGGGTTGTAATCCCTTTAAAGGTCACATATTATATATTTACATTATGATTCATAACAGTAGCAAAATTACAGTTATGAAGTAACAATAAAATTTTATGGTTGGGAGTCATAACATGAGGAACTGTATGTAGGGATCAAAGCATTAGAAAAGCTGAGAACTATTGTTTTAAAGCACGACAGTGATGTTGAACAGAACATAATATTCAATAACCTAACTAGTGGGCTGACTCTTCTTTACTCATTGTATGGGACAGAAGGCAAAGGAAGATTCGGTGAATCTTTCAGTCTGTAACAGATGAGTCTTGCTTACAGCAGACTTGGCTTGGTTTACTCACACACAGAGCTGGTGGAATGCCCTGCTCTCTGAGTAGGCATTTGACCTGACATGACCATTATGGTTCCTTACCCTACTTCCCAATCACTAATCTAAGAAATGGTCATAGAAATAAATTCCTACTCTTCTATTAACTAAGGTTTCTGTCCCCTATGAGGACCTATACAGTATATAGGTAACACACAGAATTTAATCACACACACGCACACACACACACACGCACACACACACACACACTTGTATATATATCACAATGAAGGGACAATTCTGTAAGTTTATATAATTTACCCAAAGCACCATTAAGAACTAACCTTAAAATCAACCCTCACCAAAACCAAAATCATACTTAGTTACTGGTTTCACATCCTCTTAGTTCCCCACCATAACTAAGACACTATTGTACCAACACCATACACTTTGGTTACAGGATAGTGACACACCAATCTTAAACCAACTATGTCCGACTAGCTGCCTTTGATGTTACAAGAAGGTGCTATGCAGTCTGTTTGGGGAGACGTCAATGGTCTTATTCAGTATTGGACCCTAGATGCAACACTATTGACCTGCCAGGTAAGATGAGCTCCCTGGTGCAATAGTGCAAGACTGGACTTGAGGCCTACTCCAAAGGATCAAATTCACACCAAGTACTGTGACATAGTCAAGCTCATGGCTATGGAAGTCATGGAGTCCTGGTTAAGAGCCTAATGATGTTGTTTTCCTACCAAAGGTCATGTTGTCAAATTCCCTTCTTGTGTTTGTAAGGGTAAAAAGGGCCAAGGAAAAACACCTAACCCTGGCTGTAGAAGGAGCAGCGGCTGCTTCCCGCCCCCCAGGAGGGCTCCCGACCACCAACTAGCTTTACCCAAAATAATTACATGGAAACTGTATTCTTTTTTTTTTTTTTTTTTTTTTTTTTTTTTGGTTTTTTGAGACAGGGTTTCTCTGTGGTTTTGGAGTCTGTCCTGGAACTAGCTCTTGTAGACCAGGCTGGTCTCGAACTCACAGAGATCCGCCTGTCTCTGCCTCCCGAGTGCTGGGATTAAAGGCATGCGCCACCACCGCCCGGCTGGAAACTGTATTCTTTTAAACACTGCCTAGCCCATTAGCTCTAGCCTCTTACGGGCTAACTCTCACCTCTTGATTAACCCATTTCTATTAATGTGTGTAGCACAAGGTGGTGTCTTATTAGGAAGGATCTTAACCTGCGTCCATCTTGGAGAGGAGAGCTATAGTGTCTCTGCCTCACTTCCCTTCTTCCCAGCATTCTTTTTTTTTTTTTTTTTTTTGGTTTTTTGAGACAGGGTTTCTCTGTGGTTTTGGAGCCTGTCCTGGAACTAGCTTGTAGACCAGGCTGGTCTCGAACTCACAGAGATCCACCTGCCTCTTCCCAGCATTCTGTTCAGTCTACTCCACCTATCTAAGCTGCTGTCCTATCAAAGGGCCAAGGCAGTTTCTTTATTAACCAATGAAAGTAACACATTGACAGATGACCCACCTACATCACCTGGCTTGACCATAAGACCAGTGTTTAAAATCCCACCAATCCATGATCTTGCCCCAGAGTCAGGCTGCAGAATCCCACTAATGCCTGGGCACAAAATCCCACCAATCCCTGAGGACCTTGTGCATAAAATCCCACCAATCCCTAAGCACAAAATTCCACCAATCTCTAAGCACAAAATTCCACCAATCCCCGAACTTGCCCCAGAATCAGACTACAAAAAAAAAACAAACAAACAACAACAACAACAACAAAAAAAAAAAACACCAATACCAAGCTACCCTGGAAAGCTCCGCCCCCACAGTAAGAAGCCCTATGTATGTTCTGTACCCTATTCAGTTGCTGTAGCCTCACTTTCCTGGATTTTCCTCCTCAATAAATCTGAAGTGAGGTTAGTTGTGAGGGGAGACACTTTCACAGCAGTGGAGTGAGCTGTAGCAGAATCACAACACTTTGCTGGGGAAACCTTCCCCTGCCAGGACAGAGCTGTTACCCTTCCCTGGGGAAACATTTCCCTGGAGCAGAGCTTTAACACTTCTGCTGGAGCAGAGCTGCAATGCTGACAATGATTTTGTGGTATTCTTTGGCTCCCAACTGCCAGGATACCTTTCCATCCAAGCTCCAATGCTTACAGTGTTAGTGCCCATCTTGTGGTACTAGGTAATGGTTAATGCAGATAGTCATGCATTTCAAAAAGCAGAATGTAAGAGCCTGTCAGTGTTCAGTCATAGCTGGATGATTATATCAAGCCCTGCGCTAAGACTCAGAACACAAAAAAGAGGAAGAGGAAAGAAAGTAAGGACCAGAGGCTGTGGAGGAGTACCATGAAGTGCTTTCCTCCAGACATGACACAGCTATTTCACATATGAAATCAGAATAGTTCTGGTTACCTGACAAAGATTTCTACAAGATAAACCCAGTTAAAAATTCTAGCATGGTAGGGGAGGGGACCCTAAAAAGTTCTATTCCTTATTGAAGAGCTATTGGTAATTGATGGCTGCAGACAGCCACTCTCTTAGGTTCCCCATGACCCCACAGCCATGTATACACAGGCAGCACCAAATGGACTCAATGGGTTAAAAAACAAAGAAAAGAAATTTTAAAAGAAGATTTAGACAATTGAGTCTTAAATTAAGTTGGCAAGAAATAACTTTGGAAAAAAATAGTCTCTGACAAGTTTAAAAGCTGGCATTCTAATGTGTGGATGAGAGGGGTGCATATAGTGTCGTGGACTGAACCCAACACCTTGTATGTGACAGGCAAATGTTCTACCCCAGAAGCCAGCATTTTAAAACCACGTGTAAGCTGAATCTCTACACTTAGAATAATACACAAAGAAATCTGTTCATAATATGAAGTTGCAGTGGAATAGTCGTTTAAACTATCTGAAGATACATCACTCAGATTGGTTTAATAAAAAGCTGGATGATTTTCAGAGCGGACAGGAGAGTGGAAAGAAGGAGTGAAGAGAAACCAGGAGAGGTAGAGAAAGCAGGCCATGTAGGAGCTGACATAACAAGCCAAATGGCAGTGTGTAAATTAATAGAAATAGGTTAATTTAAGTTACAGGAGCTAGCTAGAAACAAGCGTAAGCTATCAGTAGAGCTTTCATGATTACTAAGAAGGCTCTGTGTGATTATTTGCGAGCTGGCTGATGGAACAGAGAAAGACTCACTACAAATGGTGTCCAATGTGGGAGCACATATTTCCACATAAGACCTGAAAGCATTAAAAAAAAAAAAAAAAAAAAAAAAAGGTTCCAAACACACAAAAAGAAGAGCCAAACAAACATGGCTTCCTAGTCCCCCGTCTCTCATGCAGGTCACAATAAAGAGACGCAACTTCTGACCACTGCATGCAGGCTTGAGCCACAGCGTACCATGAGCTAAGCTATGCTGTGATTTAAATTTCTGTTCATGCAGACAGAAAAGGTTACAGATATGCAGTAAAGCAGGATCAGACAGAAAAAAAACCTTAACAATGTATGGAGGCTCAAGAGGAAACAAAAGAATATACACAGTTATAAAAATAGTTTTAAAAGGGCTGGAGAGATGGCTCAGAGGTTAAGAGCATTGCCTGCTCTTCCAAAGGTCCTGAGTTCAATTCCCAGCAACCACATGGTGGCTCACAACCATCTGTAATGGTGTCTGGTGCCCTCTTCTGGCCTGCAGGCATACACACAGACAGAATATTGTATACATAATAAATAAATAAATATTAAAAAAAATAGTTTTAAAATAAAGTCTTAAAAATAGTAACTAAAAATAAGAATAAGTCATGTAGATGGGTAATACACAGGGAGTCTGGACACAGTATGGTATTGTACTGACTTTAAATGTTTTGATTGCTAATGAGAAAACAACAGCTGCTGAGAGACACTGAAATAGAAAAACTACTAAATTAAGCCATTCTATATATTTTTTAAATGTCTTAACATCAAAATGGAAGTCAAAAATGTTATGCTGGGAAAGAAGTTTTGCTTTTATTTCCACAAAAATAGAAAGGCTGTGGATTCAAGGTTGACAGAGACCAGATTTGATTGATAAAGACCCCCTGAAAATTCACAGGCATAAAGAAATAAAATAAATAAATAAATAAATAAAAATTTAAAAAATTAAAAAAAAACTCAAGATAGGTGACATACATTTTACTTGCTGAAACATAAAACAAAATATCATCTTTGGCTGGCTCATATACAATACACAATCCATACTTGTGTTATGTATGTTACCTTTGAAAGTTTATGCATTTTCAGAGCAAGGGGACAAGATACCAATGAAAACTGATGGCTTAGGTGAACCAACCAGAAAGAATGTCTCCATTACAGTTTCCTTAGAATTCTACAGCCACAACAGCTTCAAGGATACTGGCTAAGATGCTCTAGCCTGATAGATTATTTTAGCCAGGACTTGACCATTAACCTAATTTTCTACGGGTTTCCTCCAAATATTTTAGCACCCCCAAACAACAAGCAGTCTAGAGAATGCAATTCCCACATTCCCAAGAAGTGGGATGGGTGGGGGTTTTTTGTTGTTGTTTGGTTGGTTTTCTTTTTTTTTTTTTTTCGGTCATTCAATGTGTTATGGATGTTAGTCAATATTTAGGGGGTTAGTTACAAATTCTTACTGATCATGGTCAGGAAGAAAGCTAAACAAAGGACATTAGATTCAGGATCTTTTCTGGAGGGAAGACAGGGATATAATACGGAAATGATGACATAAAAGGGTGGATTTTTTAGTCTACTTTTGAATACTCACTAGTCTCAAATAGTTTACATTGGTATGGATTTTGGTATGTTGATACAAATTTAAGGTTACTTTTGCTATACTGTATTATATGTTTCCATTTCTTGCTTAAGGTATAGCACCTATGCAGCTCATTTATGAATGTAATGTAAAGCTCAAGTCCATGAAAGATATTTAGGATAATAAAGAAATATGGATTGGTAGTTTTATCTATAATAATTAAACTTGGGTATATTTTCAAGGTCAATCAGAGACATTTTAAATAGATGGTTTTTAAACATTTCAGAGACCTACAGAATATAGCATTTTAATGTTTTAATAACAAGGTTTTTCATGACAGTAAGACATGTTTGCTCCTGGCAGTACCAATCTACTTCATAAAAGAATGATGGGCATCAAAGAATCTCCATATGGAGCTTGCTTTCTTTGTGGCAAAAGCTAGCCATTTGGGCAAGAAACTACCCTTGCCTTTACTGTTGACAGTATGTTATACAAACTGGACAGGCAGGAGACAAAAGAAAGTGATTGCCAAACTTTGCCAAGACATTAGGACAGTCCTTCAAAAATTCCTGCTTCACAGAAAAGTCTGTCAGATATTCTAGGCCTATAAGCCCAATGTTACAGAGGAACTGTGATGTGACTGTCCAGACACCCAGATACCTCTGTTGTTTTGGAAGTGGTTTGCACCACACTTCCTGTTTACTCAGGGAATATTATATCCTTCTGGGATCCTTGATGGAGTTGAAGACTAGACAGTTACAGTTTTCCTTAAGTTATGATAGAAGGTAAATTAAAATACAGAGCTTTGAACTTATCAAGTTAGAATAAATAAGGGGCTATTTTCTCCAAATGTGCCAAATACAAATGGACTGGACATTGTAAATGTAATTCTTGCCTGATAATTGTTCTAATTACTTATAGTTTTATTATGTTAGAATTAAAACCTTTCCTTTTTGTTTAGACAAAAGGAGGAAATGTGGAATACTTTTTTATACTGTGTGAATATATGTCACTTGAACTGGTTTAACAAAAAGCTGAACAGTCAATAGCCAGACAGGATTTTCAGAGCAGAGAGGAGGCTGGGAAGGACTGCATTGCCAGGAAAAGCAGAGGAAGCAGGTCATGTAGCATATTAGGTAATAAGCCATGAGCCATGCAGCAGTATGTAGATTAATAGAAATGGGTTAATTTAAGTTATAAAAGCTAGTTAGAGACAAGCATCATCTATCAGCTGACCTTTCATAATTAATAACCATATGGTTATAAGGGAGCTGGCTGGTGGGACAGGGAAAGACTCACTACAGAAGTGGCATGGGTAAGAACATTATTTTACTTTAACTGAAAAGATCAGATTTTTTTTTTTAAAGATTTATTTATTAAGCATACAATGTACTGTTGGCAAGGAAGGCACCAGGTCTTATTACAGATGATTGTGAGCCACCATGTGGTTGCCGGGAATTGAACTCAGGACCTTTGGAAGAGCAGGCAATGCTCTTAACCACTGAGCCATCTCTCCAGCCCCCCAGATTTTTTTTTTAAACTATTTAAAATTTCAGTTTCACGATGTCAAATATTAACCTTTCCAATAATATCTACAAAAGCACTTCTTACATTTCCATTATTTTCTTTCTTTCTTCTAGTCTCTTGATTAGTCCAAGCTAGCTCAAACTTCTGATCCTCCTGCCTCAGATTAACAAATACTTACATTACAAACATGGATCATACCCAGTTAAATAATGATTTCTCAATTTCTAAATTGTTCGCATATAAAAAAGGCCCTTAAGGGCAGCATTACACTGTCAAAACAGCAAATATTATCCCTCAAAAGTGAAATAACTACTAATGAAAAATACCTTATTACAACTAGTGGGAGACACTATATGGAAGTATAATGGTTTCTTGGGGATTTATTATACATTAATTACCCACACTAAATATATTTCACATGCACCATAGCATTGTGATCTGCAAAATCATTCCCTATAAGCAGTAACTCAAAACATATTAACTGAAAACTAAAAATGAAATCTTTCAACACTACCAATACTATACCTGTAAATGACTTTGTCTTTTCAGTAACTCCTTTTTCTTGCTGCTGCTGATGGCAGAATACACATGAAGAAAGGTCATGTACCTGCTTGGGGTGGCCCCATATGCTTTACAAGACTCATGGATTAATAAGAATGATTTTAGAAAGTCAGGATCAACTAGAAAAAGACAGGAAGTAAAAGTTATTTAAATGCCTAAGATATTAAAAATTATATTAAATAATCTTACTTATATCGCAGATGCCCTACTCTATGTAGTTATTAAACACAACACCTTTCTTCTTTAGGGGAGGGAGTGGATTGAGACAGGGTTTTCCTGTAGGTTTGGAGTCTATCTTGGAACTCACTCTGTAGACCAGACTGGCCTCAAACTTAGAGATCCGCCTGTCTGTTCCCCGAGTGCTAGGATTAAAGGCATGCACCATCACCACCCTGCCTACAAGACCTTTCTTAAAAGCATAAAAGCATCCACGGCTTTTATGCTCTTTAGGAAATCTAAACTCTATGGTTATAGTGATCTCTATCTTTCCACTGTTATTGAATTCCCCCTAGGTAGTGTTATTGCTGTAAAATCAATCATTCTATGGGTTATTATAACACTATAAATTAATTAGAACTAGATTATACATATAATCAAAGTCAACACAGTAAGATCTACTTGAAGTAGAAAAGATTATAAACCAAATAAAATATACTCATTTAATAGAGAAGGGGAGAATATTTCAAAGGTTATATTTTTCAGAAAGTTAGGAGTAAGTTCAAATGGAATTCAATGTATCTGTGATCAAAAACACACTTCTGTCTCACTGGCCATCTGCATCCCCTCCTGAAGTGAATAAAGCAAACTTTTAATTACTTCTTAAGCCAGAAGCCAGTAAAGCACCCTTGATCCATCCTTTCTTATATGTCACAACCATCATACATTCAACCCTCATGAAAACTAATTACCAATACCCTCCAAGTCCATTCTTTTCTGTTCCCTTAACTTTTCCTTGGCTTAGTTCTTATCTTTCCCAAGTCATAGAAGTGCACATCTAAAGTGGTCTAGCTCCCTGCCATTTCCCCCAAGTAACCACTGATGTGGGATTCCCCTCTGCATGCTTTGAATACTACCATGAATAATAAAGATGGCCTATAGCAGGGCAGAATATAGCCAGGCTAGAAGAGTTATAGAGACAGAGTAGGCAGACTCAAGGAGATACCATGTTTCTGCTGAAGGAGACAGTCGCCAGAACCTTACCAGTAGGCCACAACCTAGTAGTGATACATAGATTAATAGAAATGGGTTAATTCAAGATGTAAGAGCTAGTTAGGAATATGCTTAAGCTATTGGCCAAAGAGTCTTGTAATTAATATAGTTTCTGTATGATGATTTGGGTCTGGGTGCTGGGAAACAAATGAGCAATCTCTGACTACATATGGTGCCCAGTGTGGGGCAACTACATACACATAAAACCGGCAAGAACTTGGGAAGGAATTCTAGACTCAAAAGAACAGAGTTAAGCACAGCCTCTTGACAGCAGTATTTTCTCAGGTGGGCTCTGTTTGTTAGAGGGAAGCAGAGGCAAAGGCTTCCTGACTCAGTGATAACAGCAAAAACTGTGCAACTCCTATAAGAGTGTGATTCCAAGTTCATGCTAGCATCATGAAATCTGGCTTTTTCAGGAGGTCCTGCACTTAAATGGGGTTTGTGAGCAGAATGCTAAAAGTTGATTAATGAAGACATAGACCCATTGCATCTCTGGAGCTGGGGTGGTGAGCATGGCTAGCAAAGGCAGTAAAAATACCTCTGCCATGATGGATGGGGCAGAGCCAACAGGCAGGGCCATGGAATTGGTCCTAGCCACAACCAATTAGCATTTAAAAGAATAAAAGGTGCTTCTGGTCAAAAAATGATTACAGATAAGTAATACAGACAGACTCAGACAAAAATAAACCTCTGGACAGGTCACAGTATGGGTAAAAAAATGTACACAGGCTTGGAAGAGAGAGAGAAAAAGGTATAGACAAGAATACAGACAATTATAGATTAAAGGAGCAAACATAATAAATATTTAAAATAATAGAGTAAAAAAATAAGTTACATAAAGATGAAATATATACAGAGAATCTGGATTACGTATATTATTGTGTTTTCTTTGCATTTTTGGACTGCAGAGAGCCCTTTGTTTCTGGGAGCTACTAAGCTAAACCAACCTAAAGATATCTTAACTTCAAATTTTGAATCTAAAGCTTTGTTAATTTGGAAAACAGTTTCTGCTTTTGGTTCTACAGATGAGAACCTGTGCATTCCTTCCAGGCTACTGTGATTTGATGAAACAAGACCCACTGGAAGGTCTCCGTGAACCCTAAAAACACTTTACCCAACAAACAGCAGGAAGAAGTTTAGAGAAAACTAGTCCAAATTCCCAAAATGATTGTTTATAAATGTTTGTTTTCATTTAAAGGGGGTTGATTATAAATGGTTAAATGGTCACAGTCAACCTCTTTCTTAAAAAAACAGGGGGATATGATATAAAGATGAATATTTTACATTGGTATGGATCTTGGTCTAACTGATACAAATTTAAGGTCAATTTTACTATATGTATATTTCTACTCTTGTTTAAGATATTATGTATATATAGCTCACTTAAAATATAATATAATTAAAATTATGAATTAATAGATAATCAATGATAATAGTTAAATTTGTAGTCATGTTACTTAGGTTTTCTAGATATACAGAGGTATATTTCAGTTAGATAGACAACATTCAAAGACTTCAAAGACCTACAGAATATGGCATTTAAAATGTTTTAATAACTTAGACTTTTCTCAACAGTGAGACATGTCTGCTTCTGGCAGCAACAATTACTACAAAGAGGTTGATGGACATTGAAGAAACTCATTATGGAATTTGCCTTCAATGTGACAAGGCTAGCCATTTTGGCACAAAACTGTCCTTGCCTGGACTGCTTGATGGTATGCTGTATGAACTGGACATGCAGGACCCATAGAAAAGTGACTATAGAACTTTCCAAAAGATGGAATGATCCTTCAGGGTTCCTGCTTCACAGAGGAAACTACCACACATTCTGCAAGACACACAAGAAATTGACTAACAAACTGCCAATATAGGCAAAATAGCTTTTCAAATTTCCTACCTCATGAAAAAAAAATTGCCAGATACTACGGGCCTGTATACTGAAGACAGATGCCCCAATGTTACAGAAGAACTCAGGGTGACTGTCCAGGCAGAAAGCTGTCTCTGTCAATTCTAGAGTTTTGGAAGTTGCTTACAATACACTTGCTGTTTACTTAGGTAATATTATATCCTTCTGAAGTCTTTGATGGAGTTGAAAACTAGATAGTTACAGTTTTCCTTAGTTATGATAAAAGATATATTAGATATGAAATTTTAGACTCACAAAGAAATATTGTAACTATAATTCTTGCTTGATACCTGTTTTGTTATATGCAATTTTAATATGTTAAAGTTAAAACCTTCCTTTTTATTTAGACAGAAAAGGGGAGATGATGTGGGATTCCCCTCTGTATGCTGTGAATATGTTTTATTCCCATTGGTTAATAAATAAGCTGCTTTGGCCTATAGCAGGGCAGAATACAGTCAGGCTGGAAGAAATATGTAGAAAGAGAGTAGGTAGAGACAAGGAGACACCATGTAGCTGCTGAAGGAAATAGATGTCGTAACCTTACCAGTAGGCCATAGCCTAGTGGTGATACACAGATTAATAAAAATGGGTTAATTTAAAGTGTAAGAGCAAGCTAAGAATACACTATTGGCCAAACAGCGTTGTGATTAATATAGTGTCTGTATGATTATTTGGGTCTGGGTGACCAGAAAACAAACGAGCAGTCTCCGACTATCATAACCACTTCACAATAAATGAAGGAAAAAATGAGGTAGGTTGGAGGTGGGGAAAGAGACCTAGAGATTCTAGTGTAAAAGGAAATCCTAATCACATTGCTACCAAAATCTCCCAAGATCCCCAGGACACCCACAAAGTGATTGCAAACTCAGTACAATATGCTAAGCTGCTGATTAGTGACTCCGCCCACCCTTTTCTCTTCACTGAAATCGACCCCATCGCTGTTTCAGACCTTTCTACCACTTCTTCATAGTTCTACAGCAATATACAAAAAAGGATGCTATTTCAGACTGGTTGTTTAAGCGCTTCTACCTGGCTTCTACCTGCTACGATACTTGCTATACTAAAACCCACTTTTCTACACATGTTAGATGAACTTCTATCACCACTTTTCTTGCTACATCAGAACTGAATGTCTATAGCACGGCATAAGTCTTGTTTTCACTAGGCTATTAGCTCTTTCAGTAAACAGCCCTGCATCTAGCACAAAGTAAACTTAATAAAACATTTCATGATTAGATGCTTGTGTTAAAGAATATATATGACTATGGTGTAAAAATTACTTATTCAAAATTAATGTGGAATAATACTAAAATTGAGAAACTATACTACCTGTACTCATAAAATACCACTTTTCTGGACGTAAATGAAGTTACATGGTGCATCTACTGATTAGAGTCAAAACAACATAATCAGGACTTCAACTCACTAGGCCAGAAAAATAATTCTGTTTGTGAAAGAGTTGGAAATGGAGATACAGGAGTGTATGTAGAAGGTCATGTGGGGTATACATGTGTATCAAAATGCACATGGAGGTCAAAGACCAACCTCTAGCGTTGTGTCAGCCATTAGGCCTGAGTGGTGAGTGCAGGGCTCCTCCTGCCTCTGCCCTCCTAGCAGGGGTTACAACAAGTGCTACACTATCACTTATGTGGGACTCATGCATGCGAGCAAACAGTTTACTGCAGTATCTCCCCTGCCCCTAGGAAAAATAATTTCTTTAATATCTCACATATACATACTCTATTGGTTCCTATATAACCCAAATTGAATTTAAAAATGAAGAGAGCTTCAAATTTTAACATACACAAAGAAACCTGACTGCTAACAGTTCACTGCTGTGGGATATTCCTTTACACTAGGAGAAGATCTATCACTGTGATTGGCTTAATGAAACGCTGAATGGTCAATAGTTAGGCTGGAAAGGGTTACGGGGGACTTCTGAGGTCAAAGAGGAAGAAAGGCAGGGCTGTCAGCCAGGTGCCGAGAAAGCAACATGAGCAGTATGGAGAGATGAGGTGAAGAGTCCCATGAAGGTACATGGATTAAAGCCATGGGTTGATTTAAGTTGTAAGAGCTACTAGGACAAGCCGAAGGTAAGGCAGAGCTTTCATAGTTAATAATAAGTCTCCATGTCACTATTTAGAAGCTGGCGGAACAGAAAAAGGTGTGCTATAGTTCACATTATTTAAATTTATAATCATCGCCCATGAATCTCTAACATGAGAAAAAGTAGTATCTCATAAATACAAAAGTAAATAAATAAATATATTACACCAAAATACTACCTGAATTTTTCTTCTTTTCTTCCTTTCTTTTTTTGTCAAGTTTTTCTTCACCATCTGTTTCACTGAACAACATCTCTGGTATCTAAAATACAGAGCATTCTTTACCACTGGATGAAATGTAACCCACTACACATCCTTTAACTAATGCTCACCTTCCTTTCACTGATTCACGACAAAGCAGAAAAGCCTCTAAGAGGCCTTACGTGAACATTTGTCAGGTACAGGGTTTTTGAGAGAGCACTTGTGAGGGATGGAAGTATGTATAGAGACTAGATGGCAGCCCCAAGTGTCTCCCCTCATCCTTCATCTCAGGTAATCAAATCACTTCTGAATTCAAGGAGAAAACAGAGAAGCATATCCAGAACTTCACAGTTGCTCACTTTCTATTCACACAGGCTAAAAAGCCTTGCCTGCCCTCCATCTGTTTAAAGCTTTGTCTGAGATGCAACATCACACTAGTCTGAAACATACCAGACACGGTGTGTTCCTCTAGTATACAAAAATAAGTAAGCGATTGGGAGCATGAATATTGGTCAAAGCCTAATGTCGAAGGTTATTACTGATTCAGATAAAGTAATAAGTGGATTGCAGTTAGAACGGCGCTATGAACGCACACAGTAAGCTCAATTTCAGTCTCCCATCCTCCTCCTCTGCCAGCCCCCATCCACCCCTCCTCTGTATTTGCTCAGAAAAGGACAGGCCTCCCATGGCTATCAGCAGAGCATGCCTTGACAAGCTGCCTTAAGATCACAAACCTCCCCCTCTCTAAAGGTTGGGCAAGGCAACCCAGCATAAGGAATCAATTCCCAAGAACCTGTCAAAGCACGGGGACAGCCCTGCTCCTACCTCCTGGGGTACCCCAAATAGACCCAGCTACACAACCCTGACACAGATGCAAAGGGCCCAGGTCAGTCCCATGCAGGCTCCCTGGTTGTTGCTTCAGACTCTCTGAGTTCCCAGGAGCCAGGCTAGCCATTTCTGAGTTTTTCTGCAAATCCCTGATCCTCCAGGCTCCCCCAATCCCTTCTCCTTCTCTTCAGCAGGACTCCCCAAGCTCTGCCCAATGTTTGGCCACGGGTCTCTGAATCTACCTCCATCTGCCACCGGATGAAGGCTCTCCGATGACAACTGCAGTAGTCACCAATCTGATCACAGGGATGGCCGTGATCACTGTGCATCCACTACTGCCAAGAGTCTTAGCTGGGGCCATCCTTGTAGATTCGGAGGGAATTTCCCTTGCATCAGGCTTCTACCTGACCCATAAAGCCCCCATTCCAGTCATCCCTTTCAACACACCCGCCTCTGCCCACCCCCTCCTATCTAACCCCTCAAGTTCCCATGCTTATGTGCCCCCAGTCCACCCAGGAGATCTCCTCTATCCAACCCCTCAATGTGCTTTTTAAAATAACTTAAATTTTTAAATTTTCACTTTTTAAATTTCTTACTATGCATTTAAAAAAAAAATCTAGGCTAGTGCCTGTTAAGATAATAAATCCAAGTCATACAATTTTTATTTTTATACTTGAAGTTGCCACCTAAAATTCTATTTTCAATTAAACTATCCTAAGAACAGAAAGAAAACAGACATGCTGTCAGACATAGTAGAAATGCCCAGGGCCTTAGTTAAGCTAAGGTTCAACCTGCAGCAGGCACAACCTGGGAGAGGGCACGAGCAGAGTGAGCTCAGCGTCAGAGCAGAGCATACCTTCTTCATGCTGCTGTCTGACCAGCCCTCCATCCACAGCACCTGGCACTTCTTATGCAGAGCTGGATTACTCTCACAGTTTATTATGAAATTCATATTTGCAGAATCCATAATCAAGACAATATGCAAGTTTTGTTGAATTCCTTAAAAAAATGTGAGAAACTGTAATCATGGAAAAATTATGAGAACAACCATAAATCAAGGAACTTATATATGGACTGGTTTTATGGTAAACATATTTTTAATGAAACAATAGGAGCTGCTTATGGAAAAAAAAAGCAAACTACAACATAATATTAAGGCAAGATTTTTATACTGGTTAAAAAATGACTCTCTTCTTCAAGGAAGTAGCCCCTGGTAGATGGTCCAAGATCCAGTATCCGGCCCCACACCCACTGAAACACAGACAGCATAACTCAGCTCAGTGGGCTACAGAAAGAAGGCAGCAAGTTGGGAGTTAGGTGAGGTAGGAGAGCCTAGGAGTTAGACGGGAAGCAAAGGGTTGATATCAAGATCCATAGTATATGTGTATGAATTCTCAAAGAATGAATAAAAATATTTCTTCGCGTGTTTTGTGAGTCACACATACTCAGAAAAAGATTCATAAAGATATCTATACAGGAATGGATGGGTGCTGGGATCTATGCTTTTAAAAAATTCTATTTTATTTCCATAGTGCACAAGAAAATGCTTCTGTATAAATAATTAGCTACTTAGCATTTAAAAACACTATAAAGCCTGTCTTATTTAAGATAAGATCTACTAATATAGTAAATTAATACAATCAAATGAAAATGCAAACAGCAAGGTATTCCAAAACCATCACTGCAATTCCAACACTGCCCTCTGATAAAATTTCCTAAGATATTGTTATCATAGGCTTCTTCTGTGTTACTTTCTAAAATCGCAAGAAAAAATAACAAAAAAGTCATTAATTATCAAAGAACCCTAAATTTAAGATACCTTCACAATCTAATGAAAAATTATGGCAAATGAAATTGTGGAGAGCCAAGGAAGTCCTGAGTGAGCGTTACTGCTTAACAAGTACACAGCCATGTCAAGGACCAAGGCCTCAGGCCCATGAGAAGTTTGCAAAACCTTACCCCTAACTGGGTCAAGCTTAGGAAGATGGCAAAATCCTTCTGAAGTCTAAGTGCAAATGTTGGCAGTGTGCAAAAGTACGACTGTTTATGAACGACTGAGCAGTGTGTGTGTACTAAACTAGTAACTGCACACCTAGCTAGGCGAGGTCCGCCTCCTCTGCTCTACATAATCATCGCACTGAGGTTCTGGGAGCCCCAACTTCTCCGTGCAGCTATTTGTCATTTATTAAGTTTACTATGTTTTCTTCATTCCCTCTCCACCCCTAATCAGGCCAAGGTGCCAAGCTGTGCAGAGCTCCACATTAAATCCTATTTATTTCACACCAAGCAGAATATAAACTTAGCAGTGAACTCTCTGCCTCTTACTATATGTGAAGTAATTGAAGACTGGTCCAAAGAAACCATCCTGGGAAGCTTGATCTTTCAGAGGCGACAGCAAAGGCTCTAGCTCTTCCAGAGTGTACAGGCCAGGGACCTCGCCTGTGGAAGAACAGTAAACATCTTTTCTACTCTGACTAGCATACACCAATTCAAGACAAATTTTACATACGAAATGCTTTTCATGAATGAGCATGCAATCAAACTGGACTCTCTGTGTCTGAAAATGGGGGTTAGCTGAGAAGCCATTGATAAAGGCACTGAGACTTGTTTCTACTCCATGTACTGGCTTTTTGGGACCCTAGTCTATTTGGATGCACACCTTCCTAGGCCTGATGTAGGGGGGGAGGGCCTTGGACTTCCCACAGGGCAGGGTTCCCTGCCCTCTCTTAAGAAGGGAGGGGGAGGGAGGAGAATGAGTGGGGGAGCAGGAGGGGAGTGGGAGGAGGGGAGGAAGTGTAAATTTTTTAATAAAAAATAAAACAAAAAAAGAAATGTTTTTCAATTTTTACTTTAAATTTTTTTGTTTAGTCACTACCAGAGGTATTAACAATAACTTTTACATAATTCTTGGCTTTATAAAGTTTGAAATCTCAATCCTTTTTTTTTTTTTTGATTTTCGAGACAGGGTTTCTCTGTGGTTTTGGAGCCTGTCCTGGAACTAGCTCTTGTAGACCAAGGCTGGCCTCGAACTCACAGAGATCCGCCTGCCTCTGCCTCCTGAGTGGTGGGATTAAAGGCGTGCGCCACCACCACCCGGCTTGAAATCTCAATTCTTTTATTTATTTATTTATTTATTTATTTATTTATTTATTTATTTACTTCTTTGGTTTTTCGAGACAGGGTTTCTCTGTGGTTTTGGAGCCTGTCCTGGAACTAGCTCTTGTAGACCAGGCTGGTCTCGAACTCACAGAGATCCGCCTGCCTCTGCCTCCCGAGTGCTGGGATTAAAGGCGTGGCCACCACCGCCCAGCTCTCAATTCTTTAGTTATAACCATGTGTGCACTGTCATGACCTCAGTAACAACTATGTTCAAGGTCCAGTAACACAGGTAAGCTTTATGCAGTGACTTCAATGGAATAATCTTTACAGTAATACTTATATTTGCTTCACAGAAACCATTCACTTGCCTGAAGACAAAAGGCTATTGATCATCTCCAAAAATGTAGGATGTACAAACTGGTAATCCTCCAGAAGTAAGACTACCTGCTGAGCCTCTATCCCTGCGAGATGCAGCACCTGTGGAACAGAGGGAAGACCAGACCTCTCAGGGACTTTGGGAGAAGTTAAAGACGACAACCCATGGCTGGCAGGACAACATGACAGCATACCCTTCAATAGTCTGAAGAGTGAAAAGGACAGTGTGTATGTGGAGCTGGCCACAGCACACCACAGGCTCCAGAGCAGAGCGCTCTCCACACAAGGAAGGGCCTATAAGTCACTTGTCCACTTGCTGCTTGGTGTGCTCTTACAGCTAGCATTGTTTATGAGACACAGCATCTTGCTATGTGACTAAGGCTGGCTTGAACTTGCCAGAATCCTGCTGCCTTTTCCTCCCAAGTGTCCATACCTAGCTTACTCAGTGCCTACTTACCAACTTATTTAGAACTGAGAAACAGAAAGGAAATCATATTTTACCTGTACCATTTGGAAAGTAAATTAGAGTCATCAATAACTATTACTTGAAGGAAAACTGATTTTAGAAGTAAGTCACTGAAGCAAAACTGGATATTTTTAAAGTATATTCTTCCTACACAAATATGTAGTCCTGTTTATCACACAATGTGACATCCCATAATCTCAGATTCCTAACAGGAACCTCCTGTGTACAGATGAAACTTTGGTAATCATGGAGAAAATAAAACTAAAACAAAATTAAAAGGAAAACTGTGTTACATGTAGAAATCTTACAAGTTCTAATAATAACTAACAAACAAAGGAAGCCGCCGTCCACGCTGACTCACATGCTTGAGGTCACTGCAGAAGTGCTTGGGCTCGTAGCCTCTGGAGATCCTGGGCGAGAAGAGCACCGCGCCGTGCATGTGGCTCACTACAGACGTGACAGTTCGCCGCCCTACACCACTGCGTCCTGCCAAGAGAAGTGAGCCTCCAGGGAAACTTAGCACTCTGTCTATCCTAGACATATATTCCAGAACTTCTTGGAAAAGTAAAATATCTAAATTCTGGTTATCCCGTCCATAATGAATAAGACCCTTTGAAAAACAAAAACAGATTTTATAATTAATGAAATTTCTAGTTAATACAACGAAAATATTATTTTTCTGGGACTGGACAGATGGCTCAGAAGTCTTGCTGGATTTTGTTCCCAGCATCCTCATGGCCTACTCTGACCTTCTCAGCTCCTGCATGCACATGGTGCATGTACTCTCTTGTAGTACACACACACACACACAATAAATAAATGTATCTTTTCAAAATTTACTTATTTAGACTAGAATGTTATATTTTTGACACTTTCAAGAAAAGGGTGAAGTGACTATATTTTATTTCGCATCTAAAACTTTACTTTGTAATAACCTAACTTTGTAGGCATATGAAAAACTCACATCAATCAAGTTCAAGGGTGTACAAAACTCAACTAGCTGTGAACAGCACTACAGCATACATGTAGGATGGCACACAAGATCCACTCCAGCTCTGGTGGATCTGACCTTTCCTGTGGCCTCCACGGGTACCCACAAGCATATGTTACACACAATAAAAAAGAATACACATGCCACACTGTTCCCTCTTCTCACAACTAAGCTGAAGGCAAATGGAGGGGGAGAAGAAAGGAAAGTGGAGAAAAGGCAAGGAGGGGAAAGGGCAAAAGAGAGGTCACGAAGAAGAAACTGCACAGGAGATGGAGATTCAGAATCCAGTCCTCACCTGGTAACCTGACTCTGATGATGCCAACTTGGACCCCACCTATTTTCTTTTTCACCAGGTGACGCTGATAGTGGGGTATGACACTCACCTCTCCAGAAATACTTCCCAATCACTATTCTCATTGCTATCCCAATGGCAATACCATCTTTAAAAAGTTATCTTAGTAATTCTACATGCATCTGTGCATCTGGTAATGTCTGCCAGAGTGAACTAAGAGCAGGTCAGGTTCTGTCTATTGTGTGATATTTCATTTCACGTACTCAAATGTTTCTAACCAGACTTTAACATACTACCATAGCCATACCTGACTCCCAGGCATGATTCCATACCTTCTTAATGACATCCTTCAGGTCTGCAGAGGTCAGTTTGCCAAGTGGTTTCCCATGTGGAGGTAATGGCTGTCCTGGAACTGTATTTGCTCCTGAGCTATGCCGGGCTCCCCATGTGACATAGTAGCTATCTGCAGAAAAGATGTGTTGATTCATATCACCAGTGATGAGAGAACCAGCTGCCTCATTTACTAAATTATTTTTTTAGTCCAAATAAAATTGTCTCCAGAAATACAAAGGTAGATTACACTAAATGAATTGACATTAACTACTTAGAAGATCCATAAAATCAGTAGATACTAAAATCACAAATTAAAATAGCAAAACCAGTCTGAGGACTAGCTGGATTAAATATTTTCATTATATTTCTTAACCACTTTTTAAACATTTTTAATATATTCATGATTTGAAAATTTTATCAATTTACTAATGTGTTTTGTTGATACTGATCCCCACACTTTCCCCCAACCCCCAACTTTACATCCTCTTTCTGTTGTTCTGTTACTAATAACTCGGACACCAAGCAGTGCTGCCCAGTGTGCATGGGGACGGAGTTATCCACTGGAGCACGGGCAACCATGGCACATCCGCACATCCTCAATGGGAGAGACTTTCCTTCAGTCTCCAAAACTCCACAAGGGTCCCTCTCCAACTCATGGTGGAACTCTGCCAGTAAACCAGATCACCACTTTTCTCTCTTCATACAGAGTGGCTGCCTTCCAACTTCTCTGCTACTCCCCAATCTACTATTCGTTTCTCTCACTTGCTTCCCTAGGATTGTGATAATTAATACTGTCAACTTGAAATGATCTGGAATCACCTTGGAGACTATCCTTTATGAATGTTTATGTGGAATTTGCCAGACTGGATTATCAGAGGTGGGAAGAACCGCCCTAACTTTTAAGGTCTTTGATAATGTTAAAAAGGGAGTGAGCCATAGCTCTCTGCACCCTGACTACGGCTGCACTGTGACCAGCTGCCACCGACTTCCTTGCCTTGATGGTACCTAAAATGCTGAGCCAGAACAAACCCTTGCATACATTGCTATTACCAGGCATTTTGTCACAGCAAAAAGAAAAGTAATAAAGAAAATCGCCACATAATATTTGTAAAATGAAAATGGCTTACATAAAATTGATAAAACAAATACAAAACACTCCCTACGAAAGAATAGGGATTTACTGATATCACCAAGGGCCTTAATTTCTAAAATAAAAAAAAATCAATAAGGAAAGTTTAATTAGAAATCAAAAATCCCCCAAATTTATCTTAGAATTACAGTATTAATTTACAATACTTTAAAAGGAAATTGTATTCCGCATTTGACTGAACTTGTCCTTTTCTTCCTCTTCACAAGCTTAGTTCTCCTGGGCCCAACACCATAGTCACTTTCCTGCTGAGACCTAAGCAACCAAGTTCCTCTGACCTTCATCAACTCTTTTCTGTGTGCAGTGTGCACAAACAAGGAAGCTCTATCTGCAGATGCACACCATGTTGGTTTGAATAAAAATGGCCTCATGGGTGATGTGAGAAGGTCATTTGTCTATCTGTTGCTTTCATTGGTTAATTAATAAAGAAACTGCTTGGCCTGATAGGTCAGAACATAGGTGGGTAGAGTAGACAGAACAGAATGCTGGGAAGAAGGGAAGTGAGGACAGACGCGATGGAGCCAGTCGCCAGGTCAGACATGCTGAATCTTTCCCGGTAAGACACCACCTCGTGGTGCTACACAGATTATTAGAAATAGGTTAATCAAGATGTGAGAACTAGCCAATAAGAGGCTAGAACTAATGGGACAAGCAGTGTTTAAATGAATACAATTTGTGTGTTGTTATTTCGGGGGCAAAGCTAGCCGTGCGGGAGCCAGGCTGGACGAAAAGCAGGCCTGCTCACCTCCTCACTACACATGGGTTCATAAGGAGTAGCACTTTTAGGAGGTGTGGCCTAAAGGAGTAGGTGTAGCATTGCTGGAAGAAGTATGTCACTGAGGTATAGCATTGTTGGAGGAAGTGTGTCCCTGGAGGCAGTCTTTGCAGCTGCAGATGCCCAAGCCAGGCCCAAAGTGGCAGTCTATTCCTGCTGCCTGCAGATCAAAAACTCTAAGCTCCTTCTCCAGCACCATGTTTGCCCCAGCACCATCATGCTTCCCACCATGGTGATAATGGACTGAATCTCTGAAGCTGTAAGCCAGACCCAATTAAATGTTATCCTTTATTAGAGTTGCCACGGTCATAGTGTGTCTTCATAGCAATAGAACCGTAAGACAGAAGTTAGCACCAGGAACCAGGGTACTGCTGTGATAGGCCTGCCTATGCTTTTGTTTGGAGGAGTGTAGACTTTGGAACTCTGGATGAGAAAAGCTGTTAAGTGCTTTGAGTGGGGTTTAATGGCCATCTTAGTAGATGCATGGGAGACAGTAGCACTGAGGGCGATTTGAACAGTGGGGCCCAGTTCAAGAGGTTTCAGAGGAGAAGAACATTTGCATGTGGCCTAGAAACGGTTCTTAAAATATTTTAGTGAGGAATGTGGGTGTCTTTTGCCCTTGTTCAAAAAGTCTGTCTGGAGTTAAGTTGAAAAGGGTTTTGTTGTTGTTGTTATATTTTTGAGAGTTTTTTGTTTTGTTTTGTTTTGTTTTTCTTTTTGATTTTCGAGACAGGATTTCTCTGTAGCTTTAGAACCTGTCCTAGAACTAGCTCTTGTAGACCAGGCTGGCCTCGAACTCACAGAGATTCACCTGTCTCTGCCTCCCAAGTGCTGGGATTAAAGGTATGTGCCACCACCACCTGGCCATAAACTGAAGAGTTCTTATTGAGTTAGCAGAGAAAAATCTCAAAACAGGCTAGTCACTCTGTCACGTGGTTAACAGAATTCACTTGCATGAAGATTTGTCATGCAAAGGAGCATGCCTGAGCAAGAAAAAAGTAAAAAATGTACAGCTCACGGAGAAAAGGCACACCAAAAAGGATGCTGCTAAACCCTGTGTTCAAGGAGATAAACAATTAAAGAAAAGCCTGATGTTAATAGGAACAAAGGGAGTGGAGACCTTAGGACAAGATTCCACCCAGCTAAGTTTTCAACTTGTTTAAAAGAATTAAAGAAAAGCTTAGAACTGAGTGTAGTGGCACATGCCTTTAACCTCAACACTCCAGAGGCAGAGGCATGCAGATCTCTGAGTTCTAAGACAGCCTGGTCTACAGAGCAAATTTCAGAACTGCCAAACTTAGGCAGTGAAGGAAACCATCAAAAACAGAAAGCTGGTGAAGATATAACTGAACAAGGGGCTATGTTCTAGCACCAGCAATTAGCAGAACTTGGCTCCAGCCATGTGTTTCTGGTTTAAAGTCAAGGATAAAAGACAGGGGTTATAAAATCTCTGCAACTAAGAAAAGCTGCTGAAGCCAGGCCAGGTCAAGAGCGAGTGGAGGCCCAGAGAGGCCATTGTGTGAACCTATGAAGGTGAAGCCTGGATTGCCTTGGAGACCCCAAGATGCTGGAGATCCCAGAGTCGTGGGATACCTGCCAAGGAGAGCTGCCAACAGAGAGTGGAACCAGCACAAGAGAAAGAAGTGTGCTGCAGTCAGCAAGGCTGAAAAGGCTGGAGATATAAAGAGCAAAATGCAATTAGACTTGGAGATGTAGATTGTGGACTTCACCCCGCTGGTTTCAGTCTCGCTTTGGTCCACTATTTCCTCACTATGCTCCCTTTCCTCCAATTTGCATTGGTAATGTATATCCTGTGCCATTGTATGCTGGCGGTATGTGATCTGAGTTTGCGTTTTGATTTTATAGGGGATTATAGTTAAGAGATTGCATGAATCTCAGAAGAAGAGACTTTGAACTTTGGACTTTTAAACAATATTGAGATTATAGAGTGTGAGAGAGAACTTTTGAAGTTTTACTAAATACATTTTGCATTATGATATAGCTATGAGCCCACGGGGGCCAAGTAGTAGAATGTGGCAGATTGAACAGAAATAGCCCCATAGGCTCAGAGTGAGTGACACTATTGGAAAGTGTGGCCTTGTTGGAGGAAGTGTGTCTCTCGTGGTGGACTTTGAGGAATCAGGTGCTCAAGTCAGGCCAGTGTGACAGTCTCTTCCTAACAGAATAAGCCAAGCATGATTCCTACTAATAACAAACTCTATGCAGCTTTCAAAAGGCTCCCAGAAAAAACTCTCAAATAGCCGGGCGATGGTGGCACACGCCTTTAATCCCAGCACTCGGGAGGCAGAGGCAGGTGGATCTCTGTGAGTTCGAGACCAGCCTGGTCTACAAGAGCTAGTTCCAGGACAGGCTCCAAAGCCACAGAGAAACCCTGTCTCGAAAAACCAAAAAAAAGAAAAAAGAAAAAACTCTCAAATATTCAACACACTATAATCAACATTTTAAAGTAATTTTAAACAATTAAAATTATTAAAAACCACTGTGATATAATTACACATTGTGATTATTGTGGTATGGTTATTACAATGACTAATAATTTTATATGGACTATTGCAGTGCATACCCTCACTGTTACTAAAAGAATACATATAAAACTATCATCTAATTGCACAACATCAATCCTTTATCATAGTTTCACATGCCCTGAAATGAAGTGCCAAAGTCTAAGCACCCTCTACAGTCTAGTACACCCATCACTCTGCATTATAAACTTAATTTCTCAGCTTTCAACTTCTTCCATCCTCACTGCTCTTGTCTGGAAAATCCTGCAGCTCTTCTTCACTCAACATATTCATCTTTGAAAACCTGCTTTGGCAGTACAGGCACTTAGTCCCAGGTACTTGTAAGGTAAAAGTAGAATTTCGAATTCAAGGATAGCCTGAGCTACATAGCAACTTTAGGGCCAACATGGAAACTAAATGTGACCCTATCTCATAAAGTAACAACCAAAACCAACTTGGACACATAACTGCCAACGAAAAACTTGAAACTTACATATAAATCTAAAATCATATACCAAAGACCCAAATGCTCTCATGACATACTGTGTGTCTGAGTCAGAGGACACCAAGTTCAGACACCAATTCATTCCAGGTCAAAACAAAGACTCAATGTAAGGTCTATCACAGTCTTGTCATACTGAGACATGATTACACAGACAGAGACATGATCATCCCATGAGAAATAAGGCTACCTAATTTCAACACGTATCATGCCGTGGCTATAGGAATCTAGACAGTGTGGTTTAGGAAAAGATGGGTCATCACTGGAACAGGTAAGATAAACAAAAGTAGACCAACAATACTAATTGGTTTTGTTTCTTGTAGCTTTTTTTCTCTTGACAAATGTGCCAATAATACACACTGAAGAAAGAACTGTCTCTTTAAGAGGCAGTGGTGAGAAAGCTTGGCATCCACATATAAACAAATGAAATCAGATGCTTTTCCCTCACAAAAGAAAACTCAAAATGGATTAAAGACTTTCAGACCTACAACTATGAAAACACTAGTAGAAACCCAACAGAAACTCTTAAAAGCCTAGGACTAGGCAAGGACTTTCTGAATAGGAATCTATGAGTCCAGCAAATAGCAAGCAAAAATCAATAGAGATTACAGTACAGTGTGAGGCAAAGAGCCTCTCCACAGCCAAGGGTCACAGCAGGGAGAAGAGATAACCTACAGACTGGGATAAAAATCTTTACGAGTTAAACATCTGACAAAGGATTACTATCTAACATAACATCTAAAAGAAATTCAACACCAAAAATATCCCGTCAATACATGGATAAAGTAATTGAACAGACAGTCCTCAAAATATATACAACTTAGCCACTAAGTGTATGCGATAAAATTCAACATCCTTAGTCAGCAGGGAAAGGCAGGGAAACTCTATTTTGCCTGAGTCAGGATGGCTCCAACTAAGAAAACAAACAATAAATTCTGTCGAAGACATAGGAAAACAACAACCCATGTATCCTGTTGATGGAATGTAAAATCTGCAAAGCACAGAAATCAGTGTGGAATGTCAAAGACAAAATTCAAAATAGAACTACCCCATGAGTCAGCTGTACCACACATTCTTTTTTTTTTTTTTTTTTGGTTTTTCGAGACAGGGTTTCTCTGTGGCTTTGGAGCCTGTCCTGGAACTAGCTCTTGTAGACCAGGCTGGTCTCGAACTCACAGAGATCCGCCTACCTCTGCCTCCCAAGTGCTGGGATTAAAGGCGTGCGCCACCACCGCCCGGCCACACATTCTTATATGTAGTTAAAGGACTTTAAGTCTACATACACATCACAAAGACACATGGACCTGTACACAACAGTCAAGACAGAGAATCAGCCTAGATGGTCATCAACAGATGAGTGAGTGTGTGTGTGTTTGTGTGTGTGTGTGTGTGTGAGAGAGAGAGAGAGAGAGAGAGAGAGAGAGAGAGAGAGAGAGAGAGAGAGAGATTGATTATATATTCATGGATGAATGGAGGGAGGCAGGGAGGGATGAAAGTAGAGAGGAGACTGTGTGGAGAAGAAGACTAAAATGGGGGAAAGAAAGAACAAGTTAGGCTGATGGAATATAAATATAAGCAAAGTACATGTTATAAATATGTGAAGATGTCATAATAAACCTATTATGTTATTATATACTAATTTTAAGAACCCTATAGTTATAAAATTTTTAATACATGTATTTTACACAACTTCCCTAAACAAGAATTATTCTCTACCTCTTCTACCACCCTAAAAACTAGTATTTATCAAATACACTTGGAAAAGTTACAACATTCTATGCTCCATTGTAATTACAAGTTGAACCACATGTCTTCATGTCATATAGGCATACCACTAATTGTCACCACTGAAAGCAGAGATTGTCACATTTCTGGCGTTCAACTGTAAGCCTCTTGAGAATAAAAGACTTTTATGGGCTCTGAAAACCACCAAATCCTAGAGAACTGGGACACGAAAAAAAAAAATGATAGCATCCAAAGCACAAAAGACCTTTACAGGAAGAGGCACTGCTGACTCAAGTTTGCAGGCTACAGTGTGGCCTGACTCCAAGAACAGAGCCTTGCCAGAGAGCCTGGCCAATGCTCGGGTGGATGAGGCAGACCTTATTAAAATGATGCTCAACTGTCAGCAGCCTCCTCACAACACTTTCCCTTGCGTTGCTGTCTTTAGATTGTTCTCCCAACTTCCAAATCTCTGGAAATATCTAGAGAGTCTTTCAGTCAACCCCAAGAGCCTTCCCACTTTCAGTATTTCCTTGGACTTGGGTGATGATACCCTGCTGTGGGAGCACACTCTGCTCCTTCAGCCAATAGCCTTTAAGACACCAGCCCACTTAGCATGGTCTCAGAGTTTAAAAAGCAGAGGGAATCATGTGCCCTGCTCTCTTGCTTCTGGCTCCCGTTCCAGCTGCCAGACTCTGTTCCTGTTTGTACTCAGAGGTGTCTGTTGTTTAGGATGGTGATAAGTTTTCCCCTTAAATAAATAACCCTTTTATTATCAGTAATTCTGACTGGTGTGGGATTGTTTTACAGAATCAATATACAGTACATAAGAGTACTCATGAATACTTGTTAGCACGGTGTGTAGCTGTATAATTGTTGCATTATGAAACATTTCCATGTCTTTATCATAGGCCCTCACTGGAGTGCTCTCTCTACCATATGCATGCTTCCACAGCAGTTTCTAATGCGCAAATTGGTTATGAAGTAGACACAGCCCTGAACGCAACATGTCCACTCACATGAAGCCAAGGAAACTAGGAGTAAGCACAAACTAGATGTCTGTTCTGGTGATTTTATGGGTAACATCAGGGAAAACAAAGCCTTTTTTGTTAAACAAGAGGCATTATAATCAAGTGAGGAATTTCACAATGACTTATGTTTCATATTTAATCAGATACTAAAATTTCATTTTATGTTTTTAATTTTTTAAATAGGGTCTTACTACATAGCCCTAACTGGACGGGACCTGCTCTGTGGACTGGGCTGGCCTCAAAACTTGTCATACAGCTGTGTCTGTCTCTCAAGTGCTGGGTTACAGGTGTGCCACCACAGCCAACTCCATCGTTAGTGAAAATTCTACTGGGAAAACAACTTTGTATTACAAATATACAACAACAAGTTTGAACATCCTTTTCAAGAAAGTACTTATTATATTTTGTTTGTATTATAATTATATAAGTCTAGCAAAAATGGCTGGGCATCTTCCCTTTTGGGAAAATTAAAATTGTAATCATCCAAAGTTTTATTTATTGAAACATGAAATCATGCATCAGGTTGGACACAACAATTTAAAACACCTATAACTTCTGTATATTGATCTTTATTACCTGCCATGTTGTCTAGTATATCTGAGCCCCAGTCTCCTTGGAACACTGCAGTTAGAATATTATCAAACAGATGAATCTCCTTCACCCCAACGATTTTGTCCCGAAACAAGCGTCGGGCCTCATAGGCTACAATCTCCAGAACATAATCTAATGGATGGTTGGAAGATCCTAAAAAGGCAAAGCTTTTCTTTAATCACAGTGAGTCTTAAATTATTTTCAAGATGTCTGTTTAACAAAATGTTTTGAAATAAATATACAGGGAGAATTTACATACCATAATTGTGGCAGCAGGTAAATAGAAGAAATTGGAAAAAGTTAAAATTCATTCCTTTAATAAAGTGGTATATTTTAAACACTACAGCTGTTCAATAAAGTTATCATTTCCAAATTGCATAATAAAATTGGTTTGGCTATGAAAGAAAATATTTTATCTTTTCTAAAATCAAATTTGTACAGTGATAAACAGGTTGGAAAACAAATATAATAAATTATTATCCTCTTAATAGTAATAAACATAATAGAGCTATTTAAATTTAATGCACTAATATTCATTTTTAAATATTATAATCAGACACAATATTTAATGTTCCTACTATGAGTACAACTTAGAGCATAGTTAGACACAGGGACAACCAAAACTCACCTCCTTCTAAATCATATCTGAACAAGCCAAGAACCCACTGAGTCAGGATGCAGGGGGTAAAGAAATAGTGACTGTGATCATCCACTGTGAACTTGGCCCGCACCTGAAAGAGGAAGCACCGAGAGCTATTTCACCATCCTACACGTTTTATGCCACCTAATCTTATTTCAGGAGAACTGATTTTTTTAAATTCTCCTCCTTAATCCGTCTTACACATTTTATTTATGTACTTATCTTTGTGGTAGGGCCTCCACTCTGAGCCACGCTGGCCTAGAACTCACTTTGTAACTCACGGCAATCTTCTTGCCTAAAGCAGACAAAGTGTGACTTCAGGTGCACCCCACTGTGCACAGCTACTTACACACTTGAAAGTGTTACTCCCAGCCAGGCTAGGAGGCTTCAGCAGACTGCCAGAGTCTGCTATGCAGCAAGGGTGCAGCCACAGACTGCACATAAGCTGACTGACATCACAGAATCACAGTTGAATTCTACAGACCCCACAAAACTGAAACAAAATGCTCCAAAGGTTTTCAGGTGTTGAGACCCAGACTGCTGCTGTAGCTTCAGGAAGACAGTGAAGAAATCGAAGAGCTTGAAGGCCGCCCTGCCCACAGCTAGAGCCGTTACTCTGTGTGACCTGGGCATTTTTCACACGCCTGTCTTAACATAACCCCTGCTCCAACCCAGCCTTTTAAGAGCCTCTTCCACAAGCACTACAAATACTATTGCTTTACCTAACAAAATTTTGTCTTCAAATACTTTGTGATTTTCTATTTTTTTTCTAATACAGATCAAATTTTACTACACCTCCTTAACTCCCATACACATGAAGTTACTCAGCCTGTGCCCCTGCAGGCTATAACTGGATACATTGTTACTGTGCCATCAATCACACTGCAGCAACTATCACAAATCATCAGCACAAAGACCAGGATGAGGCCAACAGAACTGGAAACTACAGTGCAAACATACTTACCTGTTCATACACCTGCACCATAGAGCCTGCTAAGAGGTAAATTTTTGATGAAGAACCCCAAATAGAATGATTCTTCAGATTTTTGTGCAAAACTGCTTCCAAATATGCTCCATAGATTGTCTGTAACTGCTCTCTCTCTGGGTAACTGAGGGGAAGACAGAAATAAGAAGGCTGAAATAAATCAATATCATAAATCAATATTTCCACATAAAGATACAACCCTGTAACCTTCCAAATGGCACTTCTCTAAGACCCAGACACCCAGGGTTGCCTGTGCGTCAGAACAGACTCAGTTCCTGAACTCTATGGAGAACCCAACCAGATCCCACAGTGTCTCTTCTCCAACAGAGCAAGGCTTTATCCAAGACTGTAATCAACTATTTAAATATAAAAATTGAAAAGCCACTCAACTTCAGAAAAAAACATATTTACTTAAGGAAAGTATTTGGAGTTAAGTAAAACCTACACACAGAGCAGTAATCCAGGTCAGAAGTCTAAGAAAAGAAATAACACAACAAAAATGAGCCTGTTTCTCCCAAGCCCAAATTTATTTCCATGTCAATTAACTGGCAATGATAACACCTTAGAAATAATAATGTGCATAGATAGAATGTAGTGAGTGGGAACTTGTAAACTGACCAGGGTGAGTGAGGTGAGAAGCCACAGAGGGACGGTGCGCGAACATAGAACTCAGAAGTCCCATTCACATCCATGAGCACAAGGAAGGACAGACGAATCCCAACCTAAGCCACATGACCCAACTCCCCTTTCATCAGATTCAACTCTTTTTCATTATCTCCATAAAATTAAATAATATTAGTTTTGTGATTTCTGTCACATGGTCTAAAAGCACTGCTCCCAGGCAAGTGTCGAGCAGGACAGTGGCTCCCAGAATCAGTAGGGAGGAAGGCAGGGAAGGGCTGGGGGTGGGACAGACGAAGCTGCATCTGAATAGCAGCAATAAGGTCTGGTGTGCCACTGGAGGTGGTAACTGTGTCTCCAGGACTGCAAGAAGAACCCTGAGTGTTTTCATCACAGTGATAAATATGCTTAAGTGAACTCAAGCACCATGCATTAAGTAACGTGTCAAAACATTCCACAGCACATCAATAAGCACTATATTAATGTCAGATCTTTTTTTTTGGCATGGGATTATATTGTTGAAACAGTGAAAAATTCTAATATTTGGGATGGAATTTTCAAACAACATAAGACATAGATTGGCTCAATCCTTTCTTTCAAAGTGATGCCTAGTCTTCTTATGTGAGGCTGTACTTTAGATTTTAGTACATCTATATCAACTTTAGGATTTTTTTTTTTACTGTTCCGTTAAGTTTCTTCATCTTTATTTTTTTTTTTTAGATCTTAAGTGAAATACACAGACCTAAAGCTGCTAGGCAGCTCTGACTCTTGACGTTTGGAGCCAACATACAGAGTTCTATAAAAGACCTTACATACTCTAAACCACTGCCAAAGGTTTGGAAATGAATCAGCTTAATCATTTTACTTTCCATATTTTGAAGTATTCTTAATGAGTATCTTGAATAAAATGTAAACAAACAAAAAAACTGTTACTAAGATACATACTCTACGGCACAAAGACGAACAATAGACGTAAACCTGGTGGTCAGCTTGTGTCTTCCCAGCCTTCCTCCAGCTGACATGGAAGCTACAATTTGAATATTCTCCAGACCAACCCATTCTAAATTTTCATCATAAAATCCTTGGTATGTCAACACCTAAATGAAAACACATGTGTACAAGTGGTTTATACTTTAGATTTCTCAAATTATATTACAAATGCATTGGTTACTTGTCTCCTTGTCCTGACAAATTGCCTGACAAAAGCCACATTGGGAAAGTCTGTCCTACAGTTTAAGGACACATCCTTAATCCACCCAGCATGTCAGGCAGAGAAGCAGGAATCAGGAAATACTGACAAACTCTGCTGCCCAGATCCCTGATCCATTTGACTTGGTCAGGTTCCAACAAAATGAAAGGCCCCACCTTCATTAACAACACTAGAAAATCCTCGCACACATACAAAGAAGTTTTAATTATGGGGATTACAAACCTTGTCTATTTGACCAGACAGCAACTGCAAGGATTGAACCAAGAGGCAAAGACACTGCCTGCACCAACTGAAGAAAAAGATGGATAGGCACCAATGCAAGAATACATTCAACAACCTAAAGAGGAATATGACAACACCAGAACCTAGTTGTCCTGCAAAAGGACGACCTGAACATCCTAACCCAGAAGAAGCAGAAGAAAACAACTTAAATGTAACTTTCTCAAGAACCTGAAGAGGAAATGAAAACTCCCTTAAAGAAATGAAAGGCAAACAAAAAATTGGAAGAAATCAATAAACCTCTTAAAGAAAATCAAGAAAAAACAATCAAACAGTTGAAGCAAACAGTTCAAACAACTCAAGATGTGAAGACTGAAAAAGACACAATAAAAAAAACCACAAACCATGGAAAATCTGGGTAAATGAACAAGAACTATAGATGCAAGCATAACCAACAGAATACAAGAGATGGAAGAGAGAATCTCAGGAGTTGAAGATACGACAGAAAAAATAAATTCATTGGTCAAAGAAAATGTTAAATCCAACAAATTCTTTACATAAAGCATCCAGGAAATCTGGGACACCATGAAAAAAAAAACTAAAAACAATAGGGAAAGAAAGTGAAGGCAAAATCCAACACCCCTTCATGATGAAAGTCTTGGAGATATCAGGGATACGAGAAACATATATAAACATAGTAAAAGCAATATACAATACAGCAAGTTGATAGCCAATATCAAATTAAATGGAGAGAAACTCAAAGAGATTCCACTAAAATCATGAAAAAGACAAGGCTGTCCACTCTCTTCATATCTATTCAACGTAGTACTCAATGCTCTAGTTAGAGCAATAAGACATCAAAATGACATTAAGGGAAACTGGAAAGGAAGAAGTCAAACTTTCGCTATTTGCAGATGATATGATAGTATAAATAAATGACCCCAAAAATTCTACCAGGGAATTCCTATAGCTGATAAACATCTTCAGTAATGTTCAGCAAGATACAAAATCAACTCAAAAAATCAGTAGCCTTTCTATATATAAATGATAAAGGGGTTGAGAAAGAAATCAAAGAAACATTACCATTTACAATAGCCACAAATACATAAAATATCTTGGGGTAACACTAACCAAAGAAGTGAAAGACTTGTGTGTGAGAACTTTAAGTCTTTGAAGAAAGAAATTGAAGAATATATCAAAAAATGGAAAGATCATTCATGCTCTTGGATAGGTAGGATCAACATAATAAAAATGACAATCCTACCAAAAGCAATCTGCAGATTCAATACAATCCCCATGAAAACCCCAACACAATTCTTCACAGACCTCAAAAGAACAACACTCCACTTCATATGGGAAAACAAAAAACCTAGGAAGCTCAAAACAATCCTATACAATAAAAGAATTTCCAAAGGCATCACCATCCCTGACATCAAACTCTAGTATAGAACTACAGCAATGACGCTGGGCGATGGTGGCGCACGCCTTTAATCCCAGCACTCGGGAGGCAGAGGCAGGCGGATCTCTGTGAGTTCGAGATCAGCCTGGTCTACAGAACTAGTTCCAGGACAGGCTCCAAAGCCACAGAGAAATTCAGTCTCGAAAAACCAAAAAAAAAAAAAAAAAAAAAAAAAAATGGAACTGAATCGAAGACTCTGATTTCATACACTATGAACACCTGATTTTTGACAAAGTAACTAAAATTATACAATGGAAAAAAGAAAGCATCTTCAAATGATGGTGACATAACTGGATGTCAACATGTAGAAAAATGCAAATAGATCCATATCTATCCCCATGCACAAAACTTAAATCCAAATGAATCAAAGACCTCAATATAAATCCAGCCACACTGAACTACATAGAAGAGAAAGTGGTAAGTAGCCTTCAATGCATGGGCACAGTAGACCACTTCCAAAATATAACACCGGTAGTACAGACACTGAGAGCAACAATAAATAAATGGTACCTTCTTAAACTGAGAAGCTTCTGTAAGGCAAAGGACACAGTCAATAAGATAAAAAAGGCAGCATACTGATTGGGAAAAGATCTTCACTAAGTCCATATCAGACAGAGGACAGATCTACAAAATATACAAAGAACTCAAGAAACTAGACATTAAAATACCAAATAAACCAATTTAAAAATATGATTCAGATCTAAACAGAGAATTCTCCACAGAAGAATCTCAAATGGCTGAAAGACACTTAACCATTCAACATCCTTAGTCATCAGGGAAATACAAATCAAAACAACTCTGAAATATCATCTTACACCTGTCAGAATGGCTAAGCTCAAAAACACCGATGACAGTTTATGCTGGAGAGGATGCAGAGTAGGGGGAACACTCATCTATCGCTGGTGGGAGTGTCAACTTGCACAGACACTTTGAAAATCAGTATGGCAGTTTCTCAGCAAATTGGGAATCAATCTACATCAAGACCCAGCAGTACCACTCTCGGGCACACAACCAATCATACTACATGCTCAACTATGTTCATAGCAACATTATTCATAATAGCCAGAACCTGGAAACAACCTAGATTCCCCTCAACCAAAGAATGGATAAAGAAAATGTGGTACATTTACACAATAGAGTATGACTCAGTAGTGAAAAGACAATGACATCTTGAAATTTGCATGCAAATGGATAGAAGTAAAATAAAATAAAATCCTGAGTGAGGTAACCCAGACCCAGAAAGACAAACATGGTATGTACTCACTCTTAAGTTAATATCAGATGTAAAGCAAAGGATAACTGGCCTATAGGCCATGATCCCAGAGAAGCTAGGTAACAAGAACCCTAAGAGAAACACACATGGAGCCTCCTGGGAAAGGGAAATAGACAACAAGAACTCCTGAGAAAAGTGGGAGCTTTGCGGGGAAGGGGTGTGGAAAAGAAGAGCAGAGGAGAACAGGAGGGAACAGATGGTCAGTATGGGAGAAGAACAAAGAGGGAGAGCAAGGAAAGAGATGCATTGATTGAGCGAGCCATTGTGGGGCTTGCGTGAAACTGGCACTAGGGAAATTCCCAGAAGTCCACAAGGATGACCCCAGCTAAGCAATAGTGGAGAGGGTGCCTGAACTGCCCTTCCCCTGTAATCAGGCTGATGACTACCATAATTGTCATCATAGAACCTTCATCCAGCAACTGATGAAAGCAGATGCAGAGATCCACAGTGAAGCACCGCACCGGTCTGAGCTCCCAAAGTCCAGTCAGAGAAAGGAGTGATAATATGAGCAACAGGTCAAGACCATGACGTGAGCTAATTGGAGCACACTAACAGTCCCCCGGACTGACAGCAGGGGAACAAGCATAGGACCAAACTAGACCCTCTGAATGTGGGAGACAGTTTAATGACTGGGCAAACTGTGGGGACACTGGCAGTCATACAAGGATTTATCTCTACTGCTTGAATTGGCTTTTTGGAACCCATTCTCTTTGGAGGGATACTTTGCTCAGCCTAGACATAGTGGGGAAGGCCTTGATCCTGCCTCAAAACAATGTACTAGACTTCGTTGACTCTCCATGGGAAGCCTTCCCCTCTCTGAGAAGTGGATGGAGGTGAGGTGGGAGGGAAGGCAGAAGGACAGAGAGGAGAGGAGGGAATGGGACCTGGGATTGGTATGTAAAATGAGAAAAGATTATTTTTTAAAAAATTAATCAATTTTAAAAAGGAAAAAAGAAGAGCCAACAGACAAATTACAGGCAAAAGCATCAGTTGCTGAGACTTACCTGCTGGAGGAAAGCCACCAAAGTGCTGGTCCCCCACTTGTCAAGCTTGGGCAGGTTGATATCCTTTAGGTACAAAACAAGTCTTTCACAATCTTTTGGTCTGTACACTCGGCCAGTGTTTGTACTGATTACCATGCAAGTCTGGCTCAGCTTCTGCAGAAGATGCCGGGAAGTAGTCTGAGCGCTGCAGTGGACCGTGGCAATTTCCGTGGAGCGAAGCTGAGAGAAGGCGTACCTGAGCAGCATCCTACGAGAGACAGGTGACATCTCAGGAGAGATGGGTGACACTGGGTGAAGTCTCAGGGGAAAATGTGTACAACAAAACACTCCTTACACTCAATATGGAATTGATATCTTTTTCTGAATTATTTCAGATTATGTTGAGAAGGAAAATAATGAATATGTGTACAATAAAACACTCCTTACACTTAATATGGAATTGATATCTTTTTCTAAATTACTTCAGATTATGTTGAGAAGGAAAATAATGAATATGATACGGTTTCCATCATCACTAAAAAACTTTCTAATTTTTAAAGTGGGGGGTGTATTTTAAAATATTACTAGAATTCTTGAAGACCTCATAAGTTCAGTTTTACAAGGTATGTAGAATATATTAGTTTTGTTCCCCCATAGTTCACGGAAGGACTTTAAGTTCCCCAAGAGTTTTGTTTCATTAACTACCCTGATTGTATATATGTAAAACTAATAATTCAGGTTTACTCCTAAAACATAAATGAAGCAGGCACTAAACACAAGTGAACTGCATTGAGCTAGACACTATTTTTAATAAGAGAGCAGACTCACCTGGTAAATTCATGGCTTACACACACAGTAAGGTGTAAATATGTATACAGAATTTAATTTTTGTGACTCTATGTACAAAATCTTTTAGAAAGTTTCTTTTTGAAAAACATATAGGCATCCTCCTGAATATTAACCTTCATCAGGCAATGAAAGGAGACAGAGACAGAGACCCACATTGGAGCACCGGACTGAAATCTCAAGGTCCAAATCAGGAGCAGAAGGAGAGAGAGCACGAGCAAGGAACTCAGGACCGCGAGGGGTGCACCCACACACTGAGACAATGGCGATGATCTATCGGGAACTCACCAAGGCCAGCTGGCCTGGGTCTGAAAAAGCATGGGATAAAACCGGACTCGCTGAACATAGCGGACAATGAAGACTACTGAGAACTCAAGAACAATGGCAATGGGTTTTTGATCCTACTGCACGTACTGGCTTTGAGGAGCCTAGGCAGTTTGGATGCTCACCTTACTAGACCTAAATGGAGGTGGGTGGTCCTTGGACTTCCCACAGGGCAGGGAACCCTGATTGCTCTTAGGGCTGACGAAGGAGGGGGTCTTGATTGGGGGAGGGGGAGGGAAATGGGAGGCGGTGGTGGGTAGGAGGCAGAAATCGTTAATAAATAAATTAATTTAAAAAAAAGTTTCTTTTTTTCTTTTTTTGTTCTTTTGTTTTGTTTTGTTTTTTGAGACTAGGTTTCTCTGTAGCTTTGGAGCCTGTCCTAGAACTAGCTCTTGGAGACCTGGCTGGCCTCGAACTCACAGAGATCCGCCTGCCTCTACCTCCCAAGTGCTGGACTTAAAGGCGTGAGCCACCACCACCCAGCTAGACAGTATTTTCTAAGCCCACACAAACTGGCAGAGAAAATGACACTTCTCTGTAGTGATTTTTCTTTTAAATAGGAGGTAACAGTAAGTACCCTCTATAAAAATGTAAGTGCTTTGTAACCAAAAGAAACATAATGTGCTTTTTTTTAATCCTTGAGGAGAAGGAGGCAAATTCACAATATGTATTTTTGAAGACATTTTTCTTACCCTTTGCCACATCCCTCTGGTCCTACGAGAATAAATGGCTGTTTAGTATCAGAACTCAGCCAAGGCTTGAAATAATCTAGACCTCGCTGCATGTCAGGGGTCTGGATGACAGGGAGGGAATGACCACTGCTGAAGTCATCAGCTGTCAGGCTCTCTGGCTTCTTAAGCACGTAGGATGCTAACTGTCCTCGATCCATGTCATAGTAGGTGTCCATTGGTCTGTGAGGGTCTGGAGGGGACTCCCGGGCCCAGTTAAAGACCTTAAGAGAGAAACATTGTAGCAAGGAGTTTTTACATTTTTCTAACAGTGGTTAACTGTTTGATACATCAAAGTGAATATCTCCACAGTAAATCACCTCATTAAGTAAGTTTATATACATGCCACTTCTAAGGAAATTTTAAAATTAAAATAGTATTTTTACCTCAATATGATTTGAAGTAAAATAAATATATATATAAAGATATCAATTTGATAGAAATTTATAGACCAAGTTATAAAACATATCCAAGTTTTAATAGCATTCTTACAAATTGCAGACTTTAGGAATGCTAACGCCCTTTATTTCCAATATTTCCCAGAACTGACTTCAGCTACACCCACAGCATTCAATGGGTTATTCTGCTCCATGATACTGAAAGCTGTTGTCTGTTCCTAAGAGTATTTCAGAGCAGCGGACAGGAGGGTGCTGGACAGTACGTGAGAGGGAAGGGGACACATGCAACTACAGAAAAGCTAAGGGGTCAGAGAGAGCAGCTAATGACGGTACTAAGCAACAGTGAACGGAACACTGTGTTGGTCTCATTTAATCATTCCAAGGGGGAAAAGTCCCTTGTGGGTCACAAGAGATGGGTAAGAGCACGAGCTGCTCTTCCAGAAGACCCAACTTTAATTCTCAGCACCCACAATCATCGTAACTCCACTTCCAGTTTCTGAGGATCCAACACTGTATTCTGGCCTCCACAGGCCCAGGTATGCACATGGTGCACAGACATACAGTCAGGAAAACATCCACACAAAAAAAGAAAACAAAAAAGAAAACAAAAGACCCTTATGATATAAAGAAAAATGCCTTTCTAACCAACTGGCTCAAATATAATCTAACATTATTAGAGAATTAGAAATATTCCAGCACTTCTAAGTGCTAACACTAAATAAAAATTTGAAAAGATTATTTAAAACTAAATGAAATACTGGAATATATTCATAATTCTAAGTAGATTCAAGCCTAACTTATACTTTTACAAAATACCATAAGATTTTAAGACTATCAGAAACCCTCAGTTTGATACACAGAACCATGTTTACATATACAAACATGCATGTAGACCCATATAGATACATATGTCCTGTTAGTCTACCAAATGCATAAATTCATAACTAGAAAGTTTTCGCATCTTTGAATTGTATCACTGTGTGTGGAGACTTAAGGGTCAAGAGGAGCTGAAGACTATGACTGGAAAATGCTCCTTACCTCCTTGGTGAATTCCAAACGCGATTTCATGTTTAGATTTCCACCCAGGCCTCGTATGAGATTAATAATAAACTGGTCATGATCTCTGCATCCATTGAGGTGGGACAAACCATTCATCACAGTACCAACCAAACTTGTTTCTACCACATAGTCATTCTGTAAGTTAAAATTCACAGAACCAAGGCAGGAAAAACAGATTATTAACCAGCAAACGCAAAACCATACAAATCGACACGGACCACTGCCAAACAACCTTTGAATTCATCTCTCTCATTTCTAAAAAAGTATGGATGTTATTCAGATTACATATATACTTTGAAAATACAAAAATAAATTTAAAGGTAATTATGTACTTTGAACTATAAACGCTAAAATTCTCAAATAATTATATAACATATATCCTCCGCCTGAAGAATATACATATACATTTTTAAAACTTCAGAGAACAGCTAAGGTGTGGTTCACCTCTGAGATGCCCACCAGTTTCATGTTTTGAGGCCTGTCTCTGAACTCTAACACTGCTGTATAGGTACAATCTTAACAGGCGACATCCAGTTGGTGGGAGTCGGTCCTAGGTGACCGTTTATTCACATTTACAGCCACCCTGGCTCTGGCCTGTTTTCTCTGCTTCCTTTTGCCACCAACATGAGAAGTGATGCAAGAAGTCCCAGGTCCAGCAGGCAGTCTGCCTCTGGCATCTTTTCCCCAGACAGTTTATGTCATTAAAGTGAGAACTGCAGAGCCTAGCAGTGCTGATGCCATGAGATCTGTTACCTGACTGAGTCAATGCTTGTGTGAACGCTTGAATTAGGGTGTGCTACTAGACAGAACAGACTTCAGGCATCTCAGCACCAGACCACTGCCTGCTCACTCTTCTCAACAAGCTTGTTCTGGGAACTCACTAAGGGGCATAACAGGTTTGGTCCCTGCCCTTGAGGAACTTGCAGGTGAGTGCAGACAGAGACTAAAATGGTGGGTGAGTGTTAGGATGAAAGCAAGGAAGGGAGACACCTTCCTCAGACTGCAGGAGCACGAAACCCTTCCTTCTCTAATGACTGGGGAAACTAAATAATATGCAATATTTTAATACTCATTTCAATTTCTCCCACTTTCATCTGTACAAAAGAAGAAAAACAAACATAAAACGATTAAAAACAATAGCAAATTTTCAATTTTTATGTATTTTGATCAATATGAAAAAACTAAAACTCTGGATCCAGCTAAGATTAATAGTCATGTGACTTTAAAGAAACTGCTGCTTTTTAATTTCTGTTTAATAAATATGTTTGTTTTCACAAAATTAATAATATTAAAGGAAAACAATATACTTTTTAAAATTCATGTATGTGTGGAAGCCCCCTGCAATCTTCTACTCACGCTTCATGGTAAAGCACTCCAACAGAGCAGTATCCCACCATGCTGCTGGATGGTGACAATGTGTTTATGTGGCATTTGTGGCCCAGAGACACCCTTCTCTAGGAAGGTATGATCTTACTAGCTTTCATCTCAATCCTCAAGTATTAGACTTCACAAATTTAGATGTCCATTTTTATTGTATAAATTTCAAATATTACTGTAAGTAACTCACTGTCTCTTCTGTGTTTTAGTATTAGCTTAATGACGCCTTTAACATATTAAACATATTTAACATATCATACATGTGATACAATGCGATTCTCACAGTTTCAGAGCCATTAGTTATCCACATCAGGGAAGCAAAGCAGAGCAATTATGAATATAAAATGAGACAAGATGGTTTCCCACCAAGAAAAAGACAGTCTAGTACTCAAGCTCTTTAGGTAAGTTAGACAAGATTCTATAGACACAGAAGACTAGCTAATATATGTAATGTAAGAGGACAGGAAAGGGACAGCAGTGATGGCGTCCATTTTACACTCCGGTCCCAGCAGAGCTCTACAGAAGGCAGGACACACAAGCACAATTCCCAACTATCCATCCCATCTCATTGCTCATCTAATACCTTGGCCAGCTCACCTGCTTTAAAACCCACTGCAAAGCTTTTGAAAAATAATCTCCAATCCAGTTCTCAAGGTTACTTCTGTATTCAGCAGGCTGATTCCTCAACCAAGATTTTATCAGAGAATTTAGATCTGTCTCTTCATCACTACAAGGGTTAACACAAACATGCTGGTTATTCAGGAAGAAATTGCCAACTGACTTCAAACTAACTCCTGTCTATCAAGCACCCATCTGTCAGCACAGAAAGCCAGCACTGGTGACTTTTGTGTGTGTGAGTGTGTGTGTGTGTGTGTGTGTGTGCGTGTGTGTACGCAGATCTGTGTGTGCTGGAGAATACTAGCAGTACTCTAGTCCCTACTTAAAAGCTCTATTGGCCTCTCCATGGATAAATGCTTAGCAACATCAGGAGACACAGCAACCTAAGAGTTAAAGTATATTTAATGAAATCACACATATTCATTGTGCCTCATACAACCAATATCCAGGCCACCAACAGCTCACAACCCTCTGCAGCAGTATGTGATCTCCTGCTAAATAGACACGGCACCCCTCACAAGGTCTGTACCTTTGATGCTCCATAAATGGCAGGCTCACTCTTGTACAGTCTTTCTACTATGTTTAAATCAATGTAAAATATACAATAAATATTCAATAAGAATTTTTAAATTTACCTGTAAACTTACCTTTTATTACAATATTGTTATAAGATTGCAACACTGAATAAATGATAAATTTACACATATATTACAATGAAACTATATACCTAAAGTAATATTATTTTAATAATTTACTCTAATATCAACTGAAGTTTATAATTAGTTAAATATAAATGTCTCTTAGAATACTTAGTGAAATAAGCAGTTAAATAATTTGAAGACATGCCGGGCGGTGGTGGCGCACGCCTTTAATCCCAGCACTCGGGAGGCAGAGGTAGGCGGATCTCTGTGAGTTCGAGACCAGCCTGGTCTACAGAGCTAGTTCCAGGACAGGCTCCAAAACCACAGAGAAACCCTGTCTCGAAAAACCAAAAAAAAAAAAAAAAAAAAAAAAAATTTGAAGACATAATCTCAACCCAAGTGATTACAGCAATGTGCCATTCACAACATATGAAATATAGGCATAATAAATAAGAAATTCTAAACATTTTCTTTTGAAGCCCAGTTCTTTCTTTTTTGATTTATTTACTTTTATTTTATATGTCTGCAGGTACGCCTATGTGAGAATGTATCTTGGAGTTACAGAGCTGAGTTGTAGGTGGGTGCTAAGAATTGAACCCTAGTCCTCTGGAAGTGCCCATAACCACTGAGTCATCTCTCCAGCCCGGAATTACAAATATTTTTGCCAAACTATTACTCATTTGGGAAAATGAAACTGGTCCAGATGTCCACGTTCTGGTCCTTGACCGACTGAATATGTGATACCTAGAACCATTTAGTACATCTGTGCTTCTCATGCCTCTTCTCAGTCCACTGGAAAAGTAAGAAATTACGCAGGAAAGAGGTTGTCATGCTGGAAAATACAAAGGCTTTGCTACAGGACCTATTATACCTGAATTAGTCCTAACCTCTTTTGAATTTATAACTCAGTAACTAAGATGTGCTATTGGGATTTAAATGCTATGTACTAATACTTATTTAGTATGCTTACATCAGTGAATTCAATCATAGTATTGAAAAATTTTTAAAGGAAATTAAGTACTTTCTATTCTCTTAAAGAAAATAATGCTTGACCGAATTACTAAAAGAATTCATATATAATAAAAAAAACTATAAATTAAAATCTAAGCAAAAACAATCATAGATGCAATCAACATGTATACATTATTCATTATATTCTTAACTTAGTTATGAAATCAAAATGGTAATTAAAAAATAATCTGGTATATAGAAATGATCTGTGACTTACCTAAGAAATATCATTCCCATTCTAGATATTGTGGCTGGTGAAGCACAGCTTAAATCATGAGTTTCAAATACAAAGTTAACATTTGGGCCAAACTGAATCCTTTCTCCACTTGGCATGGTGAGTAGCCGATTATCATCCAGAACAGAATTCAGAGATTCTATCCACTCAGGGTCAATGTCACCATCACAAATTATCCACGAGCTGACTTCTATTTCCAAGTCACAAGAATGAAGACTTTAAAAAAAATACACACACACACACACACACTGCCGTGCACTGCACGCACAGATATGCCAACAGCTACATAAGGAATAAAGTAACTGTCATTACTCACGACTAATTTCCATCTTAATATAAAAAGCAGAGTTGAGCAAGCTGCAGTGTCATGGAGACAACGCTACATGTGTGCTAGAAAAACTGTGGGTAATCTCATCTCCACTGCCCAAAACTCACCTACAACCCCTAAGATACTATTTTGGCCTCTAGCCATACAGATTGAATTCACAATATTCCTTAAAACATAGTGTGTAAGGTGGATATTCCTATTCCAAAAAGATACCTCTAAAATAATCTCCCAAACTATATGTTTGGTCATACCAGGAGAATACATGAATGTTTGCTACATAATGTCTCTTTGAGAAATACAGGAAACTTAACTTTCATGAGAAAAACCCTGACTACTGCCACGGTTTCAGTGTTTTCAAGGACGACCCAAGACAGGAAGAGCAGCACCCAGGCCGCACACACATAGTGCCTGCAGTCTTTCTAAGAGCAGACACATTTTACCCATCCTTTCTAAAATCAGAGTGCTTCATACTGTCTGTCCTTGGACCTTTGAAACAAAGAAGGAAACGTCATCAACAGTGTGAGAAAGGGTAGTATGTGTCTTAATTTAAAGTAGTATTACAAGAAAAATGAAGAAACTACATTGGAAAGCCCTCCACTGGCATCAAGTTCTGAATAATTTACCAACTGCCTTACTTGAAAAACTACTAATTAAGGCTTGGCAAAAGTAGTCTATGGAGATTCGGATCAAAAATTGTCTTTAAAGTCATGTCAAGTCAAGCCAAGAGGCACAAGCCAGTACTCTGGAGGCAAAGGCAAGCAGACTTCATGAATTCTAGGCCAGTCTGGATTACAGAGCGAGTTCCAGGCCAAGGCTACAATAGTGAGATTCTGTCGCAAAAACAAAAAATGAAAATGAAAAACAAAACAAACAACTAAGCTGAAAAAATTTAGACCAAGAAGTAACTAAACCTTTTCACCATTTCAAATTGCAAAATAACTCAGAATGATTCATTCACACTAACAACTTAATGATGTTCAAATACATTAATTACATTAACAAGGCATATGTCAACTAATTCATCAAAGATTTTATATGCATTTAGCAAATTAGTTATGAATTATATTCTAATCAAGTTACTCTGAATTTTGATAATATTAAAAGTTGCTATCAAGTAGTAAGTCAAAAGACAGCATGACCCAAGCATGGCTGGTGGCGGGCACCTGTAATCCTAGCACTTGTAAGGCTAAACTATCAGAAGGACCATGGGTTCCAGACCAGCCTGGGCTGCGGAGTGAGACTCTATCTCAACAAAACAACAATAAAAAAGAGTAAAGCTGCTAAAATATCAAAAGAACAACATTACAAAGTGTATTAAATCACACACATGTTTTAATAAGAACATTATAAACATATTACATTATTCTCTAGGTGTTATTAGGTAAAGAATTAGACAGTGACCAACCTTGAGGCTCACGAACTACTTGGCGAGCGCTATTTGTCAAAACACCATCTGACCACTCTCTTGTGTCCATGTCAATATGTCCTAGTAACTGGTGTCTGGGCATAGCTTTGGGATTCATAGTGTACTGTTTTACTACTTTGCCAGTTTTACAAAGTGCAGCCCTTAACATTCTCCACAGGGTAGACTTGCCAGCACCACTTGGGCCAACAATAACAACTCCTGTCCTCTGGCGCAGCTGTTCATACAACTCCAGAGCCTTCTTCATCTGAAAAGAGAAATGGGTTCACGTGTAATCCACGTTCAGTCACACTCAGCTCGACTGTTACTCCACAAACACCTTTCTACTGTAAATGTAAATTAAGTCTGACTTCTCCACTGGAAAAGAAAACCTCAAGTAGACCACTAGCTAAATAAATTGGAACACATTTCCAATGTGATCTTTAAGCTCAACATCTGTCTTTTAAAGAGGGTGGTTGGGATGAAGTTGAAAACATACACTTTTTATTTTGTTTAGTCATTTATTCATTCAAATACACGATTTCCCTCAGTTACAATTCATATTCTACTCAACAAAAATTGAAGGGAAATGTTCATTTTAATAACAATTTGTGCCACATAAAGAAGCTCTATTAGGAGCTGGAGAAATGGCTCAGTGTTTAAGAGCATTGGCTATTCTTCCAGAGGTCCTGAGTTCAATTTCCAGAAACTACATGGTGGCTCACAACCATCTGTAATGAGATCTGGTTCCCTCTTTTGGTGTGCGGTCATACATGGAGGCAGAATGTTGTATACACAATAAATAAATAAATAAATAAATAAATAAATAAATAAATAAATAAATAAATAAATAAATAAATCTTTACAAAAAGAAGCTATGTTAGAAGAATTCCTACTAATAAATTATCAAAGTGCAAATAAATCACATGTAATCAATAAGCAAAAGTTCATATGACCCTTCTACGACATCTATCACATACAACTCGCTGGGATGGGCAGGAACCTGGAATAAAACGTTGAGCAAAAACATACACAGATGCTGTCTTTCCTGAAGATTCCCATCTGGTGGAGAGTTAATACATACTTAACATTAAACATGCATTGAGGACAGAAGCAATGATAAACACAGCAAGGGTCCCTAATCAGAACTTGAAGACCTAAGAAGCATCCTGGAGTGAGATTAAAGTTGAAAGACAAAAAGTAACTGAAAGATGGCTGATAATGACTGTAAATCAGAATAAACTAGGAAAGGACAATAATCTATGACAAATATCCTTGATGTTACCTGATTGGGTATGACTTCATAATTGGCCTCCTCGAAGACTTGCTTTAACGCAGCACTCAGTTCGCTGTATTCCACTTCTTTAAAGTCAATTCCAGGGAAGACATCCTTGATCAGTGCATCAAACCGGGTGCAATCAGCAAATGTGAATTTTGACATTGTATTAAGCCTCAATGCTTGTACCACAATATGATTTTCATTAACTATAGAAAAAGTTTTATTTTAAAATTATTTTTATTATCAATTCAATGATGATAAAACATTTTAAATAAGATAGAGTCCTGATATCATTACTAATTATTAAACAGCATGTTAGACACATTTAAAAACAGTAAATCATAACTACTACACTTCCTTTTCTATGTTTTAACTGCCGAGAAATAAATTCTGATATACTGGGATTTGAATTATACCAGACATTCATACTAAAAACCGTAATTTTCATGTACATGATTTCCATTTGGATAATACTTTCCCTTTTATGTAATAGAATCCTCTTATGGTCAAGTAGTTTAAAAATAATTACTTTTATTTTTAGTTTTACATACAATAATATTAAGTATCTAAGACAATGACGTGAGAATAAATACTACAATTAGCATTCCACTTTAGCTAGCAGTTCTCAACGTATAGGTCACAACTCCTTTGTGGTAGTCAAACAACCCTTTAACAGGAGTTAGCTAAGACCATCAGAAAACACAGATATTTATATTACAATTTATAATAGTAGCAAAATTACAGTTATGAAGTGGTAACAAAAAATTTTTTTATGGTTGAGGCTCACCACAACGTGAGGAATTGCATTAAAGGTCACAGTATTAAGGAGGTTGAGAGCCACTGCTCTAAGCAGTAATCTTTAATTAACCTTTACTAACTGGCTCAAAAAATATTTTTTAGCTAAGTGCAAATGCTCACATTATTAGCAGATTCTTAGTTTTAAGGCTATTCTAGACTAAGCAATAAAATACTTGAAGGCAAAGATACTGCTGTGTTTCCTGGCATCTCCCCTACCCTGGCTGACTATCAGTAAGTAGACAGAAAGAAGAGTGGCAGTCCCTGAGTTTATTTCAAGTACTGAACTCATAGCCACTTATATTTATTACATATGAATTTTGAGTATTTCTTCAAAACCATCAAAAAAAGAAGCTATTTAAGATCTTCACAAAACAACTGTCTACCTTTAATAAGTCAATCTAGTGACAGAGCTCAAGTAACTGCTTTTTTGAAGACATGAACCTTCAGCACAAACAAGTAATTTTATGTCATCCTTTTTCTATGCTCGTACTGGAAGTCTTTCTTCAAGCTGAAGTTTTTCATCTAGCACTTTCTGTGGAGCTGGATTAGGACAGAAATTGCTTAAATTTGGTTTTATTGTAAATACTTTTCTTTCTCCTTCAACTATGATTGATAGTTTTGTAACTTAATTTTTTGTTGTTGTTGTTTTTTGTTTTGGTTTTTTTTTGTTTTTCGAGACAGGGTTTCTCTGTGGTTTTGGAGCCTGTCCTGGAACTAGCTCTTGTTGACCAGGCTGGTCTCGAACTCAGAGAGATTCGCCTGCCTCTGCCTCCCAAGTGCTGGGATTAAAGGCGTGCACCACCACCGCCCGGCTGTAACTTAATTTTTAATAGCAACCTGGAAAACATGAAAACTCAGCCTCTCTGGAAGGCAAATATCCATGGACACACAGTCATTCATCCTGCGCGGATGGAGAAGAGCAAGAGCTTTCCATGAGCCAAGTGTGGTCTGAGTTCATGCTGATGTGCAGAGCTCAGCTACCCAGGAACAGGAAAGGAAAAAACCTTTAAAGAAGCCGCAGTGGTGCAGCTACTGCCCAGGGTTGAGATACAGAAATCAATCTCCGCACCTCACTTTGAGGGTGACATAGACTTAGTGACAAGACTTACAGCCAAAAAGCAGAGAACAGGGGAAAATATCAATTTTACAGTATAGAAGGCTAGCCAGCATCACCTTCACCAAGGGAAGAAAGCCAGCATCCCACACCACGCACCTCATGACAATACACGACAAACAGCACTGCTTCTTCCTCCTTCGTCCCACTCAGAGCCTCATCCAATCGCATACACTCCTTTGTCTATTGGCCAGAAAAAGACCATGGTGTGTTTCCAACATCTCTGCTAAAAGAGGCTCATGCTCCACAAACACTGAACCCTCCTAGAAATTTTGACGGTGGTTTTTTACAGTCTGGGAATGAACAAGCCACTCGGAGATGCTCTCTTTGACGTTGGGGTTGGGTTTGCTTTATTTTGATGCAGGATCTCATCATGTTTCCCAGGCTGGCCTAGTACCGAGTCTTCCTGCCTAAGCTTCCTCAATTCTGAGACTATAGCATATGTCAGAGCCTCTGATTCTATGAACATCAATTTTTTTTTTTTTTGGTTTTTTTTTTTTTTTTTTTTGGTTTTTCGAGACAGGGTTTCTCTGTGGTTTTGGAGCCTGTCCTGGAACTAGCTCTTGTAGACCAGGCTGGTCTCGAACTCACAGAGATCCGCCTGCCTCTGCCTCCAGAGTGCTGGGATTAAAGGCGTGCGCCACCACCGCCCGGCACTGAACATCAATTTTGAAAGCAAGGGTATTTGATTATTCTTTTACACATTACTATTATTTTATATAAATCAACCCCTGAATTTTCTTGTAGGACATTAGGTTAAAATTAGAAAAAAAAAATCAGAATAATTTATAAACTTTAAGTTAAAAAGAATACAGCAAGCCGGGTGATGGTGGCGCACACCTTTAATCCCAGCACTCGGGAGGCAGAGGTAGGCGGATCTCTGTGAGTTCGAGACCAGCCTGGTCTACAGAGCTAGTTCCAGGACAGGCTCCAAAGCCACAGAGAAACCCTGTCTCGAAAAACAAAACAAAACAAACAAACAAACAAACAAAAAAAAAAAGAATACAGCAAAACTGCTCAATTAATTGATATAAGTACAACACACTACTGTAAGATGTTAGAAATAGAGAAATCTAGGCAAGGTTTAAAAAAATTTTCTAACATGGTATCTGCAACCTATCTGTAATACAAACTATTCTAAATCAAAGCATATTTTTAAAATTCAGTACTTTAACTAGATAATTAGTCATACCATCTTGATTTGTGCCATTTTTCTTCAGCTGTCTCAGAAGATTCCCACTTCCTCTGAGAACGGTCTTCAGAGCTCTCAAGCCCCAATCATAATGCTGCTGGGGTGTCAAAAGTTCCCTGAAGCAAAGATGGCCAAAAGGTTAACTCTGCAAGAAATTACTTTCAGCACCACTCCAAAGAAATGTAGACTGAGCTGTAGAAATTAATACTAGAATTTCATTAATTGACACAAGAAAATCAATCACACAATCACACAAAATAATCACTCCAGGAAGCAGATGAAGGAAGAATCACAAGGAACAAGGTAAACCTGTCATGAAGAGTCAAGGGCAAGCAGCTATTCCTGTCCTCACAAAAGCTTCCATTGCCCAGCCTACTCCCCCTCTTTAATACAATCCTGGTTCTCTATGATCCACTAAACGATGTGCACTAGAATTCTGGGTTGTCTAGGAAAATAAAAATTAACCTCTACAACTAGAAATAAAACATGGAAACATTTTTTAGAGAGCGGCAGCTTCTGAGTGGTCAGCTGGGAAACTAGGGAGATAAGAACTATCTAGGCAGAATCCACATAAACATCATGAAGAGAAACCTCAAGTTAGTGACAATTAGGAAAAAAAAATTGTCAGGTGTGGTGGCGCACACCTGCAATCCCAGCACTAGGGAGGCAGAAGCAGGCGGATCTCTGCGAGTTTGAGAGCAGTCTAGTCTACAGACTTCCAGGACAGCCAGTGCTACACTTAGAAACCCCGTCTCCGAAATAAATAAATATATAATGCAGAAAAGAACTGTTTTAATGAAGATGTCTTCTTATGACTTGGAATAAAATATATCATATCTATATTATTTACTATAGTGACCAACAAACTCACCATATAAGCTGGAAAAATATGAAAATACAAACCAATCACTGGAAATACAAAATGTGAATATTAAATGGGAAAACCCACCTAGATAGGTTGAAAATAGCAACCAATTTTCTGCCCAACTCTTTAGCATCTTTGAAGCCCTCTGAATAGAGAATCACTTCTGCAATAAGATCATTGTCTGGACGTGACATTGCCACTGGCCTGAAAAGCTGCTTAAGATTGTCTGGAAGCTTTTGTCTTCCTCCATAACCTTTTCCAGCAGGATTCATGGTGATAAAAATTCCAGAGTTAGAATTTATTTCTACCTGAAATATTAATTTAGAATATAGGCATTAAAGATTTTAAAGAGAGAAATTTTATCATAATATAATTTCTATGCATAAATTCAACATCTTAGCAAAAGTAACCTCCAATATACTAAGCACATCCTTATGTAATACATAATGAGCAGCTCATGAACCCACTGCATTATAGTGGATTTACTTCATAATACATTTTCAAAGAACATAAGTTTAAGAGTGGATAACTGATTTCAATGGCTATTTACTCACAGTATGTCTTTGGAACTCATGTCAAATAGTGATTAAAATATAGCTTTCAGAATTAGACAACCTTTGATTCAAATCAAAGATCGCTACACTTGTTATCAAATCTCGGTTTCTTCATCCATAAAGTAGAGTATTTGCATTCGAAGGCTGTACTACTGAGTATTAAATGAGATATTACATTAAAGCACTATATACACTATGATAGTTCAGAAACCTGAGAGCCATTTTAAAGATAAAAACTAGAAACACAGGTCACAGAGTAGAGGCAGCAATGCCCAGAGACCAGCACAGGAGGGAAGCCAAGTCACAGGAGGTGTCCCTTACCTCTTTGCCAAGCAGCTCACAGGCAGTTCTGTGGTTCTTCAGAGCATCCTGAATGGTCTGGATCTGCATGGAAACAGCTGACAGTACAGCTTCTTCCAGTCTGTTGAACTCATCAAAGCAACCCCAGGCCCCACACTTCACCAAACCAACAAATATTCGCCCCATTGACTTCACATCAATGCCCTGAAAAGATAAAAATAATTTTCATTTTAAAATGATGAAATTCTCTAGTGCTAGTAATAAGTTGATATTTTGTGCAGATAAACAGATTAACTAATAATTTTACCCATCAACATCTCCTTTCTTGAGAGGTTTCAAGAGAAACCCTGTCTTGAAAAACAAAAACAAAAAACAAAAAAGACTGAAATGAATTCTTTTGTTTAGCTGTATATTCTTTAGAGAACACTGTCCTTGAAACTGCTCTGAAGTTGAAGGAGTAGTTTCTTAATCTTCTTCCACTTCCAGACTTTCTTTGACATAGGGCCTCTCTATGTAGCCCAGGTTGGACTAGCACTCACTGTTACTCTGTCCCTTTCTCCAAGAGCTAGGGTTACAGGCATGCACCACTATTCTCGGCTCATTTCAATCATTTTTAAGTCAAAGTAAACCAACACACACACACAATGTTGTGAAAACACTAAGATGTATTTAGTGATTTTTTGTTTTGTTTTTCTAATTGAGAATTATCGCCGGGCGGTGGTGGCGCACACCTTTAATCCCAGGACTCGGGAGGCAGAGGCAGGCGGATCTCTGGGAGTTCGAGGCCAGCCTGGACTACAAGAGCTAGTTCCAGGATAGGCATCAAAGCTACAGAGAAACCCTGTCTCAAAAAAAAACAAAAAAAACAAAACAAAACAAAAAAGAAGTCTAATTGAGAATTATCCTTACTAAACAATATTTTTCTTCAGTGTAGTACAAACTTTGGAGGTTTATGTTGGGGTGCCAGTCTCCTTAAACCTCTCAGGATTCAGAAGAACCGCTATAGCAGGTGAAAACTGGCTAAAAAGAACTGAGAGCAAATGAAATAAATTAGCTCACATGAATCTTTTCATTATGTTCCATTTATTCTTCCTGCTCTCTCGATGTTCCTCACTGTTCTCTCATCCCACAAGGCTTTTAGTTTACACAGAGACATAATTAACAATTCTCTGGTAACTAAAAATGATACCAAGCATGCATGTCTTAGGGCTAACAAGATGGATAAAGTAGGCGCCAGTTGTCTTACTGCTGTCTGGGGTGTGAGGCGGGACTGTGACTCTCCTGGAGATACCAGGATTAGTGAAGGATGGGGCTAGAAATCAGTTTAGAATCTAAGAAGAGAAAAGGGGAATTTGTGCATTAACTACATTTGTGTGGTTAGTTAAGATAAACACTACAGTGTTGTGCACTCTCTCAGGCTTCCACAGCAGCTGGGAACACAGCCTTTGTGGTAACCATGGCAACCAGCATACCCTATGGAAGGAAAACAGACGGTACTTGTGCCACACCCAACCAGGGCCAACAGTGCTGTGAGAACGCTGTCCCCTCTGGCACCCAGGTGAGAAGGAATTCCTTTTTCTGGGGCTGGTTTAGCGACCCAAGCTTCTCTTCCTGTATTTCTATAAGTAAAGGCACAAACAACTAATTTTCTAAACTAAGATCTTGTTTCATGAAACCAAGGTGGAGGTAAATACAGAACAGTAATTAATAACTTGTTAGAGTAGAGCAAAGGTCAGTAGATTACGCTTTCCTGAGTCTGCTGCTGGAGAGTTCAGGGTTGCCCAGACCTGTTTATCAACAAGGGCAACCATGCAGTCTTTTCCACTCAGTGCCTGTCTTTTGAGGTTCTTATGTGGTAATTTGCAAAACTCTTTTTCTTGTCCAATGTCCTGTCATAAAGGACAATTGGGGGGAGGGACTAGTTTTATGTGGATCTGACTATAAGAAAAAAGGTTTCTTTGAGTGAATATTTTCACACCAGAGCCCCACAGTGTGGGGAGGGTCATCTAGCTTATTGCTCAATGATTTATGCACCACTGAGGTATTTTGGGATGAATCCCACTATGAAAAGGAGGAAGACTATGGCTTCACAAGATTTTTACAGAATTGACAGGACTATTCAAAAGACAGTGTTCCCAAAGCTCTGCAAATCAAGGCTCTCCACAAGAATATACTCCTGCGGGAATATATAGCTCATGTGGAATTCTCCTCTGTATGCTGTGATGACCATTAATGAATAAAGAAAACTGTCTTAGGTCTGTGATAGGGTAGAGCAGAGCTAGGTGAGGAAAGCTAAACTGAATGCTGAGAGGAAAAAGGTGGAATCAGAGAGAAGCCATGGAGCCACCGCCAGAGACAGACATAGTGAAATCTTGCTGGTAGGCCACAAGCCTCATGGTAAAATATACAACAATGGAGATGGGTTAAATTAATATGTAAGAGTTAGCCAATAAGAAACTAGAGCTAATGGGCCAAGCAGTGATTTAATTAATACAGTTTCTGTGTGGTTATTTCGGGTCTGAGCTAATGAGCAGTCAGAATGGCCAAGCGGTCTCCCTGCAACAGTCAGCTGTACTTTTACTGTATAATGCTTGTGGTCTCCAACAACAAACATTCATTATACATTTTAAAATGTTTCTTCACAGTAAAGTTTTCCTTAGTAAAGTTTGAGAAATGTACTATGTACAATCTTGCAACACTTTGTCAATTCAAACCAAATTTTTTGTTTAATTGATTTAAAACTAGGATGATTTTAAATTGAATGTGGTAATGTATGCTTATAAAGCTGACAACTGAGATAATGGAACTACACAGGCCCAGGAGTTCGTGGTCTTCATAGACAATAAAGCAAGACATCACCTTTAGTCAGTCAGTGATTTGAAAACAAAATCTTCCATATGAATCCACAAGAAAAATAATCCAAACATTTAGCAGTATGTTTTCACACTTATTATTTGTACCTCGTCACAATTAAAAACTAAAACTTGTCTCCCAAGAAGTCCGCCTAATGCCTTCACTGATTCAGTTTTCCCAGTTCCAGCAGGTCCATAGGGATTCCCTCCAAGTCCCATCTTCATGGCTTGAGTCAGAGTTAGGTAGCATTTGTCTGTCAATGGCGTATAAACAAGCTTGGGAGCGTTACCCTGCATAAGGAAAGCATGGTGTTAGCCCACTCATGTTCTGCTCCATCCAAGCTAAAAAGCCTCAGATGCAACAAACAGGTTTAACTGTTTAACACAGAAGACATTCAAAACTTTTCTTAGTTAAATAAATTCAGAAGGCAGAACCTGGAATAAAACAAGTATTACGTCTCATCGTGGCCTGAAAGACTTGACCACGGTCAAGTTTCCAAATAGTCTCTTTCATTCTTAATGAGGGCACAAAGACAATGCTAAGGACAAACATCCAAATATGTATTATGCAGCTAACATGCCACTTCATACTTGTTAACTCACATAACCTACTTTCTGGGGCCCCAAAGTAAAAATAATCTTTAAAATTATAATGATTAATTTAGAAAGTGATTCTCAAGTTTTCTATGCTATAGGAAGAAGACACTCAAGCGCCTCCAGTCACTTGTAGGATGTGTCACCATTTCCTTACAGAAGGCCAACTAGCTGCTGCCCAACACGATTACACCAATGACTGCGTCATTTTGATAGAAAACAGGAGAAATGATACAAATGGATTTTTTAGAACAAATTATATGCATTAGATCATTTATCTGAAAAAGTCTTTTCCTTGCAAACTGAAAAGTCAGGTAACACACCCTGTCCCATTCACAGTCCCAGCACTGACAAGACACACAAGCTCTGTTGCTTTGCTGGAGCTGGCTATACAACTCTCCCGAGTTCCCAGCTTCAACATGAGTGCTCCTCCTAGGAAAGAATCATTTTAGAGAATTTGATAACAAAGGCAATGTGAGAATTTTTGAAAGTAGAATAATGTTTTACTTTTTCTTTTACAGAACCTTGCAAATTCTGAAACAAAAGATAGTCAAAAAATACTGAAATAGAAGTAATTATGTTGTCCAATAGCAATCACCTTTAAATAGTTTCTGCTCCCTGCCCTCCCCGCCCCTGAAAATCAAATGCTTCTACCAAGAGTCCTACCTGGTACTCATATGTATACTGAAGTTCAGAATCCACCATTTGAACATAACATGTATGGTCACTTTTCATATAGAATCTAACTTGTTTCTTCCAAGCCCAGTCATCAGTTGTATGAACTTGAACTTGGTTTAATTGCTTCACAATATCAATATTATGAATAATATCAAGAATTAGAGCTTTAAGCTTAAGCTCCAGAATGCCTGATTCTACACATTAAAAAAAAAAAAAAGACACAATGTTAGTGAGAGTTGCATCCTGTGCACACATGTGCTATGTCAAAGACTCTAAGTGGTGATTTCAAGATTCACTGCAATACTGTGATAACATGAGTCATATAAAACCGACAGTCAACAAGAAATAGCAAAACTGCAAAAGGCATAAAATTCAGTAAGACGGGGGAACCCAAGAAAGGAAGCACACCCCGTCCTCTTCCCCTTTAAATAAAAGCAAAAACCCAGCATTCAGTGGCTCTCATGGCTCAAAACTAAAGAGCAGGTAAACTGGGGGTGAGAGCCAGAGTCACAACTGCTGGAATGCCCACAGGAAAGCTACAGTCTTTCTTTCGTTGTTGCTCCTTTGTTATCCTAAGTCCGAGGCCATACAGTCAGAAGCTGAGCCAAAACAGAGCTCTCACGGGCCTCTAGCTAAAGTCTGGAAGGCAGGAAATGTCTCAGGACACCCTAAAACACTTGACATGAAGGACTCAGAAAAACCTAAAGCTCCAGCAAGAAGGTATCAGCCCTCAAAATTTGAGGAGAAATCCTTGAGAAAAGGATGTATTTTCTCAAAAAGAAAACCAAGAGAAAAAGGCAAGCCCCACTAGTTCACTGTCTGCTGTTCTCCCATGAGTAGCACAGCCAACAGATGCATTCAGAACACACAAGAGCATAAACAAACAGAAATGCAACTTCCAGGCCACAGAACCCAAAGGAACGCAGAGAATGCCTAGTGTACAACAGAGGATGAGGAGGACTCAGATTTGCTCATAAGCTCCACGCTGCCAAGAGGCAACAGACACTTCAGGAACTGCCACTGGCTGTCACACACATACCACACATGGGCTGGAGTCAAACAGCAGAGTCTGGAGAGACACTGGCACTGCAGGAGCCACAGCCCAAGCATTGTGACTCATGTCACTCAATCAAAAATGTCCACTTGCACCTGAGTCAAGCAAGATGCAGACACTCATAACAGACGACCAGGACACACTTCACAACTATTTAACACTCACAGAAGCCAACCATTTGAGTCTACATAGAAACAGACAACTGCCTGGCACTGGTGCCACAACGCAGCAATCAGAAACAGCTATGTAAGACTTTAACCACAGTTTAAACAGTGCCCCACCAAGCTGGGGGTGAGGACGCACTGTATGATCCAGCACTCAGCGGGCTCATCTGCTTACATGAGACCTTGCCTCAAACAACAACACACTCCAAAAGATATCCGGCACTTCAGAAATGAATGGGAACGATGTCAACAAAGAAAACAACACATGAAGAAATAGAATTTTTATAGATGAAAACTATAAACCAGATTTTTTTTCTAACTGCAATTCAAATGTATATAATACTTTTATTAAATCTTTGAGAATTTACTATAATGTTTTGATTATATCTATCCCCGTTGCTCCTTCATCTCCTTCCAATTCACTCTCCATCTCTCCAACCCCATCTCCCAACACATTCCCCTTCTTTTAAAAATATTTGCGTTAACATATGTAATGTACATCACCCATCAGAAAACACGAAGTGAGACTACAGTGAAATGATGGTATTTCAGGATGCTGGAAGAAATGAAGTGCTAACCCATAACAACCAATGAGATACCCTCATAAACAAAGGTGGAAGACGGCATTCTGAGGAGGATGCACACTAACAGCCGGCAAACCTACTCTAAGTCAACAGTTAACAGTTACTGAGATGGGAGAAACAGCACCAGAAGGAAGCCTGGAGCAAGCACTGAGCTATATCTTTTGAGTCCATTAGTATTTTCCTCTCAACTCTTTAAACTACATCTTAGAGTTAAAATCAAAAACTATAATGTCATGGAGTGTCAGTGTATATAAAAGTAACCTGAGAGAAGGATAAAGAAACTTATGCGGGCAAAGCTTCGACTTTCCACCTCAAGTAGTACATACTGATTTTGAGTACAAGATAAAAAGTATAAGCCAGACTCTGTGGCACACCTTTAATCCCGGCACTTGAGAGGCCAAAGCAAGCAGATGTCTGAGTTTGAGGACAGACTGGTCTACAGAGCAATTCCTAGAAAAGCCAAGGCTGTATAGAGAAACCCTATCTCAAAAGAGCAAGAAAGGGAGAGAGAAAGACAGAGAAAAAGGAAAGGAAAGGAGAGGGGAGGGGGGAGGGGAGGAAGGGAGGGGAGGGGAGGGGAGGAAGGGAGGGGAGGGGAACCTTGGAGGACAGATTGGTGAGTGATAACAAAGCACTCAGGACAGACACCAAGAGAAAGTTCAGTCTCCATACCTGAGTTCCCTGGGTCCTCGGAACTTGTGTCAACACTGGTATAGCGCTCTAGTTTAGCTACCAGTTGTGTTTCAATCTGGTGGAGGCTGTGGTCTTTAATGGCATTTTCTACATCTTCAGTAAACTTGATCTGCTCTGCCAAGCACAGTATCTGTTGCAGAACAAGAAAAATTACTCTTCGTGTGTATAAAGTTCCGCCAATGCATCTTTGTCCTATATTACACATACCAATATTACTAAACAAAACACAAGATTATTAAAAGTCAACATGAGCTGGCTATCATCTTCCATCTTCATATTATAAAGAATGACAGAAATAGTATAATACATATATATACATACATACATACATATATATATACATACATACATACATACATACATACATACATATATATATATATATATATATATATATATATATATATATATATCCCAGCTAAAATTTACCAAAGGAAAAGGTTTTCCACATGAAATGGTATCCTAGTTTCACTGAAATTTTACGTAAGTTCAGGCAGTTCAGGACTTAAAAGCGAGCTAAGTCATTTTGTATTCTGGGCTTCCATGTGACTTCTAGTGCACACGTATTACCGGTATTGGCCCTTATAACACATACATCCTCGTTTTTCTTTAAACTATTACTAAAAACCTTAAAACTTCCTAGTTTTCAAACTCTACCTCAGCACCAGTTCCAGAATTCTGAAAAATGAAGACAAAGACTAGATTTGAACAATATTAAAAGATTTTAGGAAGAATGATTTCAGTTACACATGAAATGGTATCCCATTATCACTGTTTTCACCTTCTCAGGGGAAACCCGAGAGTTGTTTGGATTGGGAGGGGCTAGAATCAGATCCTCTACCACAACTTCCATTCCGTTTAATAATAAAAAAGTACTGCGCATACCCTTTCATACATGTGCATCACAGCACACACAGCACATGTGTGGAGTTCAGAAGACAGCTCCACAAGTTAGTGCTTTCCCTCCACCCTGAGGGCTGCAGGAATCAAATTCAAAACATCAAACTTGGTGGCAAAATGTTGAATACGTTGTTCTGTGAGAACTTACATATCAATGCTTAACTAAGAGCTAAACCACTAAGGGCCTACACCTGTTAACATTGATCTGGCCAAATCCTAAACAAAGCAGCACCCTGAACCCAATCATTATTAGTGTTCCATCACTCCACAGCCAAGAACAAGGAATATAAGAATTGTATCTAGAATCCAGTGTTACAGGCATGCACTGTTGTTAACGTTGATTTGCACCATGAGGCCTGGCTTTGAGGCTCCTAGCCAGTACTCTAGGTCACTATTACTGGATTTCATCTAAGTTCCTCCCAGCTCCAGCATCTGAGATGACCCCATGAGAAGGGCAGAGAGATGGGACAGCCATGGTACAAACCCTCCTCTTCAGTGACCAGGAGGCAGGACAACAGCTTCTGCCCAGTTCCCTCCCCCTAAACTTCCCCCAGGGAACTGATGGAGCCTGCAAATAGCCTGCTGTAGTACGCTTCATCCTCCCTTCAGGGCTGAGGGAAGACAGCATGGGTTTGTGAAGGAATATATATCGTTGGTAAGTACTAGACAAAGGATATAAATTCAAGTTATCTGAAGCAGCTGGCCCGTGCCTACCATACCCCAGCAGAGTCCCCTCACCTGGGAAGGGAACAGAGCCGGGTCGATGGCACCCTGTGAACTCCTCCCAGCAGTAACACATTCTTTCAACAACTGTTTCAAAGTTTGCTTCATTTCCAAAGCCAAATCATTCAACCATGCCTGATAATGAACAGAAAAAACAGTAAGTATGAGTCATGAAATAAATACAATCTCTGCCTAGCCACACTCCTTCAGCAAAGACAGGATGTGAATTCTTAGCGACCACACTTCGCAGATGCACTGTGTGCATCATTATTATTTAAATAGTTTGAGAAAAACAGTTTTGTTGTTGTTTCTTTTTACCTCTTGAGACAATGTTGAGTGTGAACACTCACACTGGGGTGTCAGTACTGAGTACCACTGACTGGTCTGATATAAAAACTTATGCCCAAAGGAACCCCGTCAATTCATTATTATGACAAACCTATAAAGTCCTGGGCAAACAGCTAGCTGAGTCTCCTGGTGTTCTAGAGATCAGGAAAGTTCAGCCACAGAACGGGCTCCTCATTAGAAAAATATACTAAAGGAGGGATTTATTTACTACAGGAGGGGGGATCAGACTGCCTTTTAAGCTGATTTTGCTTCAATGTCCCAATAGTACGTTTATCTGCTCACTTGATTATAGGTAACATGATGAACTGCAAGCTAGCAAGTGTGTAACTGGGTGACAGAAGCATGCCTGGCATGCACAAAGCCCTAGGTTTGTTTCTGAGCACTGCCCACTACATTCTCTCTCTCTCTCTCTCTCTCTCTCTCTCTCTCTCTCTCTCTCTCTCACACACACACACACAGCTAAATAACGATAGCTATGAAAAATAACAGTTTGCATATACAAAATATACGCACAAGAACTACAGCTGTAGCTCTTCATCCTTTCCTAAGTTTGCTCTAAGCTCCAGTTTTTACTCATCTGTAAGCATTTGCCAGTACTGAACACAGTTCAAAGCCACCAAAGCTAAAAGCTGAAAACCTGAAGCTTGGTGCTGTAGTTTGCTCAAGAGTGTGAGGCAGAGGGACGACATGAATCCAACCTGGTGCACATGAGGACCAGGCAAACTAAAGCTTCATAAGACCCTGTATGCAAAACGGGAATCTCTCACTGTAGGCCACAGAGAAGTTCTTCTGCTAATCACAAAAGTTCCCAGAACCTCGACTTCCACTGTTGCCTTACTGATCTAGTCCCTATCTTAGATCCTAAGCTCCTCCCTCCCTCCACTCCGCCAACTGAGGGAAAGAAAGACACAAAACTCATAACCAACAATGTCAGCTACTTGGCAAATGTCAGTGCTTTCAGTCACCTGACTGAAATGCTTGAAATCCAATAGGATGTTGAGGCCTAACCAGGAGTGAGTCTGACCTGAAGATTACAAATCAAAGTGATACAACCTACTGCTCCTGTTAACTTGTTTACCCAATCATCTCACAAAACTCACAAGAAATAAAAATAAAAAGCCCTAAGACTTAATAAATGTTTCACAAACTGACTAGTGCATTTAAAGCCATGTATTCCACTTAACTTTCAAAAGAATGTCTTTGCAACAAGAGTTAAGATTCCCATTTCCTTTGTGTCACAGAACTGACACAAAGGTTCAGATGCAAGTACTTTTAGAACTAAAGTTCTTTATAGAATTAAATGCTGTATTTCAAAAACTAAATATCCATTCTTTTTAATACCATAACGTTTGGGAGCTTATAAGGGGAAACATTTTGAAGACTCAATTAATAGATATAAATTTCATATGGCTCACTTCATGAACTAGGGCTGCTCACCTCCACATTATTTGACAGGAGAACTTTGTTTTTAAAAGGCACAACTTCTCCCTCTAGCGACTTCATTGCAGTTATATGTTTGGACTCCTCATCAAAGCACACACTGTTAATGCCTACAACACAAAAGCAACACTTGGGCTCAGGGCGCAGTTGGGCACACGGCGCTATCCCATCAAGCACAGGGCTCTGGATTACACCCCCAGCACTGCACACACAAGAACTTAATTGAAAGCAGCAATGTACAGACAAAGAATTAAAGGGTAATGATGCATTGCTATATACGCCCACACCCCACATATACTCTATACTCAGATACAAGAGGATTATAATGTACGTGACATAACATATATAGTAGTAGCCCTTGGATTAAATGTGTTAATGAAGAAGAGTAAGGAAAAATACTTTCATTGGGTATTCTCATTACTAATTTTAAATATTGTATTAACATCTAACCATAACAACATTTACTGATGGTATCTTGTATGTATGTTTAACCATTAAATTTCATCATTTTCCAGGAAGAACAGGCATTCTAATCAACAAGCACATAGTAATCCATCAGGACACTTAACTCTCATACATTCTTGGCAGTGGACTAGAACATCACAATCTCTTTGGACTATGACAAGAAAGTTTCACACAAAGCCTAAATAAACATTTACCTTAACTAAATGTTTAGATACCTTTTAAAATATATATCATATTAAAAAATATATGAAAGTTCGCAATAGTTTTATTTATCTTAACCCAAAACTGAAATAATCCAAAAGTGCAAACAGTAAATAGATAAATTCATTATCAGGAAATAGCTTTAGTTATGTCAATTAATGGGACATAACCAACAGGTCATGAGGTGACCAGACAAAATAGAAACAACTCCAAAGCCACTGAGAAAGTAGATAAAGACATCACCATGACAGAGGCTAACCTGTGGCATCAGCCCAAATATACTGTGTTCAGCAGCCCTAGGTATGGTATAATCATTATTCTAAACCAAAAATTCTACCTATTAATGAGCACCTAAGGTACACATCACCAACTGTGTAGCAAGGTTCCAGGACCTGAACCTTTTTCTGGCTTTTATCTAATGCGTCACACATATGAATATCATCCTAAAGGTTGGGGGGAAGACAGAGAGATGATTTTACTATACAAAGTCCTTGAAATGTCAGAAACTGGTCTGTACAAATGAGATAAGTAACTGTCTGGGCAGTGGAATGGGAAGAAGACTGATAACATGAGAGAATTCTCTGGGCTTACGGAAAGGTTGTGTATTTAAAGTGGTAGTTACACAAGTATAGTGAGTACACAGAGATATGCCTACAGTTTCAGGTTCACAAGCAATGGAAACTGTATCATAAAAAAGAATGTAGAGTATTTGAGTTTCCACGGGCCAGGTTCTCTATCAATGACAAGTCAAAATTCAGAACACAAAAGCAACTATAACCAATATGGAAAGCTAACAGGGATGACTATGTTTCAATAAAACCTTATTTTTTTTTTTGGTTTGGATTTTATTTATTGATTTTCATTGAGCTCTACATTTTTCTCTGCTCCCCTCTCTTCCTCTCCCCTCCCCCACTTCAACCCTCTCCTCCCATGGTCCCCATGCTCCCAATTTACTCAGGAGATCTTGTCTTTTTCTATTTCCCATGTAGATTATATTCATGTATATCTCTCTTACGGTCCTCATTGTTGTCTAGGTTCTCTGGGATTGTGATTTGTGGGCTGATCTTTCTGGGTCTGGGTTACCTCACTCAGTATGATGTTTTCTAGCTCCATCCATTTAATTTACCTGCAAATTTTAAGATGTGATTTTTTTTCTACTGTGTAGTACTCTATTGTGTAAATATACCACATTTTCCTTATTCATTTTTCAGTCAAGGGGCATTTAGGCTGTTTCCAGGTTCTGGCTATGACAAACAAAGCTGCTATGAACATAGTTGAGCACATGTTCTGGTGGAACAGTTGAGCATCCTTTGGATATATACCCAAAAGTGTATTGCTGGGTCTTGAGGAAGGTTGTTTCCTAATTTTCTGAGAAATTGCCATACTGATACCAGCTTGCACTCCCACCAGCAATGCAGGAATGTTCTCTTTACCCCACAACCTCTCCAACATAAGTTGTCATCAGTGTTTTTGATCTTGGTCATTCTTACAGGTGTAAGATGGAATCTCAGAGTTGTTTTGATTTGTATTTCTCTGATGACTAAGGATGTTGAACATTTCCTTAAGTGTCTTTCAGCCATTTTAGATTCCTCTGATAAGAGTTCTCCGTTTAGGTCTGTATTCCATTTTTATTGGATTATTTGTTCTTTAGATGACCAACTTCTTGTTTGTAAATTTTGGAGATCAGACCTCTGTCTGATGTGGGGTTGGTGAAGATCTTTTCCCATTCTGTGGGCTGTGGTTTTGTCTTGTTGACAGTGTCCTTTGCTTTACAGAAGCTTTTCAGTTTCAGGAGGTCCCATTTATTAATTGTTTCTCTCAGTGTCTGTGCTACTGGGGTTATATTTAGGAAGTGGTCTCCTATGACAAAGCGTTCAAGTGTACTTCCCACTTTCTCTTCTATGAGGTTCAGTGCGGCTGGCTTTATGTTGAGGTCTTTGATCCATTTAGACTTGCGTTTTGTGCATGGTGATAGATATGGATCTATTTTCATTCTTTTACACGTTGATATCCAGTTATGCCAGCACCATTTGTTAAATAAGCTTTCTTTTCTCCATTTGATATTTTTTGTTCCTTTGTCAAAAATCAGGTGTTCGAAGGTGTGTGGATTAATACCCGGGTCTTCGATTTGGTTCCATTGGTCTTCTTGTCTGTTTTTATGCCAATACTAGGTTGTTTTCAGTACTGTAGCTCTCTCTGTAGTAGAGTTTGAAGTCAGGGATTGTGATGCCTCCAGAAGTTATTTTATTGTACAGGATTGTTTTGGTTATTCTGGGGTTTTTACTTTTCCATATGAAGTTGAGTACTGTTCTTTCAAGGTCTGTGAAGAATTTTGTTGGGAATCTGTAGATTGCTTCTGGTAAGATTGCCATTTTTTATCCGGGCCAGCAGGATACAAACAGTGGTCCCTGATAAACCTAGGGCAGAGGAATGGAGGGGCAAGGGACACGAAGAATGACAGCAAGACAGTTTTTCTGATCAAGCTGCCTCAGAGGCTGTTATATAGCAATAGGACAAGGCGGGGAGGGAAGGGCTGTCAGGTCTGCTGGAATTCAGGCCTGGAGGCGTCCCTAGCTGATAAGAAAATACTGAGGGTCTGTGACTGTTGACTAACAAAGGAAATGCTAATGTTACCTAAAAGCCTGGGGCCTGCAGGTCTCAATAGGCTAAGGTCCTAGGTCTGGAAAAGCCCTGCAAAGGTGAATATCTTACTTGTGAACTTAATATGGCTGTAAACAAAATAAAGATCTCAAAATCCAGCAATTTTTACTATGTTAATTCTACCTACCCAAGAACATGGGAGATCTTTCCACTTTCTGATGTCTTCTTCAATTTCTTTCTTCAAAGATTTAAAGCTTTTGTCATACAAGCTTTCCACTTGTTTGGTTATAATTACTCCTAGATATTTTGTGCTATTTGTGGCTATTGTGAAGGGTGATGTTTCTCTGATTTCTTTCTCAGCCCTTTTATCGTCTGTGTAAAGGAGGGATACCAACTTTTTTTGAACTCAATAAAAAAGTCTCTTGTATCTTGCCCCATTACTGAAAGGTGTTTATGAATTGTAAAAGTTCCTTGGTAGAATTTTTGGGGTTGCTTATGTAAACTATCATATCTTCAGCAAATAGTGAGAGTTTGACTTCTTTTCTGATTTGTAGCCTGTTGATATCTTTTTGGTGTCTTGGCTAGGACCTCAAGAACTATATTGGATAGATATAGAGAGAGTCGACAACCTTGTATTGTTCCTGATTTCAGTGGAATCGCTGGGAGTTTCTCTCCATTTAGTTTGATGTTGGCTGTTGGCTTGCTGTATATTGTCTTTATTATGTTTACATGTGTTCCTTGTATCCCTGCTCTCTCCAAGACCTTTATCATGAAGGGATGCTGTATTCTGTTGAAAGTTTTTTTGGCATCTAATGAGATGATCATGTGGGGTTTTTTTTCCAGTTTGTTTATATGGTGGATTAAGTTGACAGATTTTCATATTTTGAACCATCCCTGCATCTCTGGGATGAAGTCAACTTGATCATGGTGGATGATGGTTCTGATACGTTCTTGGATTCGATTTGCCAGTATTTTACTTAGTAGTTTTGCATCAATGTTCATGAGTGAGATTGGTCTGTAATCCTCTTTCTTAGAAATGTCTTTATGTGGTTTGTTATCAGGATATTTGTACCCTCATAAAAAGAGTTTGGCAATGTTCCTTCTGTTTCAATTGTGTGGAACAATTTGAGGCATATTTGGTATAAATCTTCTTTGAAACTCTTGTAGAATTTTGAGCTGAAACCATCTGGTCCTGGGCTTTTTTGGTCGGGAGACTTTTGATGACTGTTTCTATTTCTTTAGCAGTTATAAGTCTGATAAAAAAAACTTTAAAAAAAAAATGATAGTAAGATAGCCTAGGCACATAGGCTGTAGTTTGCAGATCTGACTATAAATGAAAATGGTAAATCTGGTTTTTTTTAAAAAAAAAAAAGCAATTACTTTTTAAAGTTAATTTGAAAATACAGCTCTATTCCAAATAGTATACCTGAAAAAAGTCAGCTATTACTCCCTAAAGAAGCTTATTGATTTCCAAAGGTACCATTGGAGCCAAAGTGATTCAAATTCAGGAAAACAAAACGCATTAAGTTTTCATCATGTTCGTTCCAATTCCTATTATACAAAGATTGTATAACTGCCACTGTACAAATCACTCCCAGCTTTAAATGCCTTTCTAGTCTCTCTGTGGACAACAGCAGTTCACTGAGAATTTCAGCTCCATGGTCTTTCATCCCCAGCACCTCAGCCTCCACCTTCTCTACTTTCAGGCTTTGCACAGCCTCTGCCCTCTGCCTAGTGACCTTTCTTCTAATTAACACACGTAACTTTCAATTTCATCATTTTGTTCATGACATCCCCAAGTGAGGTGCATGCCCTCACAGACATGGTTATTGCACTGCACTTACGTTCATGACAGAACCATCACACAGCACATACTGTACTTACTAACTTACTAGCTTCACTGATTGCTGAAAGGTGGGGGTATGAACTGTGCTTAGTGAAGGGCATAATATTATGCCTGAAAAACAGTTACAACTCAGTATTTGTTGACAGAATGTTGGTCCCTACCAGCAAACAGCTTCTTCAGATGGGACTGAATCACTGACGGGTTAGTGGACTGGCCCAGGATTTCTAACAAGTCATCATCTCCAATAAAATAAAATCTTGGGAATGCTGACCGTTTTTCCTAATGAAAAAGAAAAGAAAAAAAGGTTTTTCTCTTTTCAATGATTAAGATATTGAATATGTCACGGTTTATTAAAGCTTAAAATAAGCAGACATGCCTCCAAAAATTCATTTAAGGATTTCTGACATCTTTGAAGCTGATCAAGTATTGTTAGCAGAGCATTTCGGATTCCTGCATGAGTAGTCAATGTGGTAACTCTATTGTCTTTTTTGATGTCCATCATTATTGATCTACAAGATAAAAATTATTTTCACATTTATGTTAAGATTTCTGCCTTAAATGAAAGAATTTTCATATTTCAAATTAAGAACAGCATTTATAATTAATAATAACTTATCATGCTTCTAATAAACCATGTGAAAATTAATGTCATTGCAATTTTTCATCAAATATTACAAATCTTCATTCATTCATTCAGTCATTCATTCAATAAATATTAGGTTCTATGTCCTAGAACTAATGGTCCAGTAACACAGAAGGGCATTAAGTAATGCCTTAAAATACTTAGATATAATAAACACCACAAAGAAAAGGTGCAAAGTGTTGGCACAGTGACTAGTAGGAAACCTTTGACTTAAGCCTTCTTTGGGGAAGTGACCCAAGCTGAGATATGCATGATGAAACAAAGGAAGAGTTTATGACTGAAGTCCTGGGAAACAACTACATGGACCTAAGACCCTGGAGTAGAGGCCAGAGAGATGGCAAGGGACACATATGCTTTCTCCTTAGTGCAATGTTACAGAAGTTTAATTACATTTAAAAAAATTTAAAACAAGGAAACTTCATTTTAAATGATTATTCTTGCTACCATATGAAAAACTTCAAGAACAAGTTGGAAGGCTAATGCAGCACCTATGTGAGAGACAGAGATGAGAGCACAGACTTAATAACTAACTTGGGATGAGGAAAATGAAGGACAACAATCTGCCTGTGTGTCTTGCAGGCAACAGCAGGTGGCAGAACTTGCTGAGGCAGGGTGAACACTGGTGAAGAGTGCCGGGGGTAAGGTGGAGGACCAGGGTCACCTGAGGCCTGAGGATGGTGACGAGTTTTAAAGCTCAGAAGAGAAGCATCAGCTGTCCCTATACACAAGATCTCAGCAAACAAAAGAAATGATTCTACCCCTTGAGAAGATGACAGAGGCCTTCCTCAGCCCTCAGGGAGGCTTCCTATCACGCAGGAAATAAGGGAGCACCACTGAGTACATAAATGAAGGATGGCAAAGTCACAGAGCAGGCCGAAGTGCTTCAGAAGAGGAAACAGCACTGCAGAAGGCTGACTGCAGGGCAGACGGAGTGCACACCCGGGACCCGTGGATGTGAGCACTTCACAGCGTGAGGAATGCCGCCACATGCCTACCTACGTCTACGTAGCTGTACTGACCTAAAATCTTCATCAACTTTGTTGAAGCGTGACTGTTCTTTAGGCAAAGCTCCACGGCCAAAAATGGGCTCCAAGTACACCCATTTCCTCTGAATATGATTTAAATTCTGCAGGTACTCATCTAACTGTGCAAGTTTTCGTTCCCAAATTGATACTTTATCTTCAAATCCTTTGTAATATGGAGAATCTTTTAAGGACTGAAGAAGGCATCTGTTATCTCCAACCTGGTTCACGATGTCTTTCCAGTCTTTAATCAGCTTGATAGTTCGATTCTGGCTGTCTTCATAATCAGTCAAGGAGAACACTGCTCCCACTCCCCACAGATCAAGTTCACGCAAAGCTTCTCTGATGGTAACTTCCCCTTGTGCCCGACTATTTAAATCCTATTAACAAGAAAGATAAATACTTGTTATTTTAAAATTAATTATCCCATAAATAAATCATGAGAAATATACTATAGTGGAGTATAGTGGTCCACGCCTGTAATCCTAGCCCTCGGGAGATGGAGGCAAGAGTATCAAGGAATTCCATGTCCTCTTCAGCAGCACAGTTTAAGGCCAGCTAAGATTGCATTATACGTCTCAGTCTGTGCTCCAACAAAAACAAGCATATACACATATATGTATACACACACATATACAGTCTTATAAAAAAATATTATATGGATTTTCACCATCAGGAAAAAGTTAGATACATTTTACATACAATCATAGAAAATAACTGAATACTGTATCACACATATTAGATGTTAAGCATTCATGCTCACATGATCAAATATATACAAACTCCTGCCTTTTGCTGTTCAAGTCTGAAGAGGGGGACTAGGGCTTAGCAGATAAAATGCCAAGTCTGGATGCCCAGCATCCACATAAAGGTCAGGCACAGCTGCACACATCTGTAACACCAGCACCAGTTTGTAGAGACAGGAGGATCCAGCCGACCCACTGGTAAGCTCCACATTCAACAAGTGACCCTGACTCACAGTATAAGGTGGAAAGACACCTGGCACCAGCTTCTTGCCTCCACATGCATGTGCATGGGCACACACACACAACACACACTTAGAACACAACAAGAAACATGCAACTAAAAAATAAAACAAGTAAAAAAATCATGCATCCACAACTGAAAGGTGACAGAAGAAATGGCCAAAATTTGGTAACCTAGAACAATCAGAATATTATGGAAAATTTCCTGTAAACTCTTTGCATCAGATATGGCTCCCCTGTGCACAGATTAACGGCATGATCTAGGATTAGTAACAAACATAAAGACTTAAATTTTTATAGGAGATAAAATAATAAAGCATCAAAAGCACCCTATTTTATCACTAGTGGACAAAACACAGCATGCAGCTCCTGACAATCTATGTGTCGTTTATCTTAGGCACAGGGCTGCACCCTAATCTACTGCTATCCCAGACAGCAATTGCAACTCCAGTTACCAGCCTGCTTCTTCTGCAGCAGCCTGGCTGCTCAGGCCACAAACTGGTGGAAATTCCGTACCTACAGGCATAGTTTTAACTAAATCTCTACCACTCTATTTATAAATAAGACTCAAGATTCAAAGGTTGGGGTGAAAACCTGTGAGCTCAGAGAGACTGAGTAGCAACTAACTAATCTTCTCTCCTTGCTGGCATTTCCCAAAACACACACACACACACACACACACACATGCCCTTCTGCTCCACCAAAACAAAAAAATCGTCACCATTCAAAACCCCTCCCTCCAGTGTGTCTCTCTATCTCTCCGGATGCCCTCTGAAGCTCTATGATTACTTTCTGTCCACTAGTTGCTAAGTCACCCTCCTGACCCAAGGTTAATTTTATTTAATTAATGCAAATGCAAACTCAGGGTTCACAGTGTGATAGAATATTTCCCAACAACTGCAGTCTAGTTTTCCTCGAGACATTTTCCTGCCAGGTTGGTAACCAGCAGGTTACTAGTTAACCTGCAGAGCCTCCTGTCCTCTAGCTTCTGCCCACAGTACGTCACGTGACGTGAGCACACTGAATGTCAAATGACTCTTCTCTGCTAGCATTTTTCATGCGGCTGACTTCCTTCGCTAACGAAATATTAATAGTGCGCATTTTCCCTTCTGTAAGCAGGGGCCACTACCAGGGTTTCTATAACCTCACCTAACAAGGTCCCAACAGTGCAATGCACTACCAACCATGAATAATGGAACAACACACAGTTACTGCTTTGTAGGAAGAACAGATGAGATGCTAAATAAAAAGGACTAGCAGAGTCCAAGCCTCACTTTAAGGTCTGAGGCTTTCTCCACAATTGTATCAGCAACTCGGAGCAGATCACCAAACAGTAATTTCTCCAGACTGGTCCCTCGAGGAAGGCCAAGCAGACGGAAAAGGTCAAGCCAGTGGTCTGGAGAAAGGTGCTCCCCTCTCACATATTTCAAGATAGGAATTATAATCTATCAGAAAAGAGAAAGAGAAGACTCACACATATGCTCATGTGCAAAATCCACAAAATTCAAGTTATTTACACATATTAATGCAATTTCATAAGTAATTTTAATAATTATTTAATAATCTTGCAATCAAAGTCTTAAATAGAATTATATAGAGTTTGTTATTAAATATTACTGTAAACAAATGCACATTACATTTGTAGTTTAATAAATTTTAAAACATGAGAGAATATACCCCTGCTTTCTGAGACACATAAATGCTCTGATAGCAAATACAAATCCTACAGGGATATAGCTCAGTTGGTACAGCATTTGTCTGACCCTAGTCTTAATCCCCACTACTGCAAAAAAGCCCTATGTATAATTCCTACTGATGCAAAAACAAAAAACAGCTGGGCGGTGGTGTCACACACCTTTAATTCCAGCACTTAGCACACAGAGGCAGGCTGATCTGCAAGTTTGAAGCCAGTCTGGTCTACAGAATAAGTTCCAGGACAGCTAGGACTACACAGAGAAACCCTACCTCTATATAAATAAGTAAATAAATATTACATAGTTACATTGCTTTCCAGCTATTAGCAGAGCTATATCTATAATTTTTATAATTTATGTATTTTTCCCTTTGTTCATATAATGGAAAAATTTAATTGAAAAATAAATTATGGTTCAAACAGTAAATAATAAAGATAAACAATGGCTCCAAATATCATTTTCAAGTATCAAGTAAAGAAAACAATCTTACTTTATATCTGTCAACTTCTGACTGCAATTTCACTGTCATGACTGAATGTTCTGCAACTTTCCTCAATCTGTCATGCCAGTTCATTAAAAATTCCTCAAACAGATAGGTCTTAGTCCTGTAAAAGAGCATGAATACATACTAAAATTCACACTACCTCCAAAAATGAGCAAATTATAAGAACATAAATATTGCTTAGGAATCAAACCGGTAAGAAATCCAATCTTCATTGGCCATTTCCTGGAGACCTTGCTGGAACTCCTCATAAAGAGCCCAGATTTGTGCACAGCTCTCAATATCCTTAGAGATGCTATACGCCAGAGAGAAGTTGGGCTCCTCTAGTCCAAAATGATGGCAGTCATCACTACAGAAATAAATATCAAAATACTGAATTTATACAAAAAAAAAACTGTCAGATAGTAATTTAGTTAGCCACATTCTGCGGTTGAAATACACAAGGACAAGTGCCTACTTCACGTGAGAATTTCACTTCACTCATGCTATGGGTCCTTTGTCAACGCTATCATGTAAAAAGAATACATGTGGAGATTTTTTATGTTTATAATTGTATGTAAATGTTTGCTTTATACATTTATAGACTCATCTTATAAAATATCTTCTCAGTTGAATATAAGACCCCCTTAATCTAGTAAGTATACTACCATGTGTGGTTAAAGTCTACTCACTCATCCCAGGGCTGCATTTACCAACATAGGCATATGGAAGACACTGCACAAATCAGCACTTGCTGTGACCATTAAGATAAGTCAGCAACATATTTCCTACTTGTCTTATGAATTGTTTGACTGGATCGTGTGTGTTTGCTGGCCAGTCGGTCAGCCCAAGCAGGTCGCTGTCTATGAATTGTTTGACCGGATCGTGTGTGTTTGCTGGCCAGTCAGTCAGCCCAAGCAGGTCGCTGTCTATGCTTCGAGCACTGGAGCTGCAGCTACACAGGCCACGCCCAGCTCCGCAGGAGGCTGAAGGTGCAATCCCCATGCTCGTAAAAGGGCTCCTCTCCCCAACACCCAGGTTCACTTTGGAAATTAGCAGTATTCCTAAAATTAAATATTCCATTTTTAAATAGAATGGTATCAAAACAATATTAGAGCCTCTGAATTTAATATGTAAGCTAATTTAATGTTCTAACCTCTCATGAGTCCTTTTTTGAATTTATCTTAATTCCTTATACAGTTCAATCACAGCTTCTAAGAATGCAACGGTTTAACAGGTTGTTTGTAGTCTTAAACTTTCTGAAGTTTATGAAGAAAGGTACTAAAGAGCTGTAATTACAGCTAGGAAGCCAAGTACAAAGGCATAAAATGTTTTTCAAAATAAGCATCGTGAACAAAACGAAATAAAAATAACTTACACTAGCTTCTTTCTTATGGCTTCGAGATCATCGAACTCCAGCTTTTTCTCCTTTATGGCTTTCGCACTCTGCCCCAGGGTGCTGGGCCGGCCAGCTTCAATGAGCTCATCCCCAGGTTTCAGCTGGTCCCAGCGCGCTCGGAACTTCTCCAGCTCTTGGTGATAGGTCTGCAGGCGGGACTTCACATTTCCTTTCATGACTTCAATCTGGAAGCAGATCCAAGGACTCAGCACAGAATACCTCAGTTTCCACATTTCACGTTCAGCATTTTTTTTTAAATGAGAGAAATGTCAACACTGAATGACTGTTTTTTTATCTTGTCAAGTCCATTATAATAAAATAATCTAGTAACAAAAATCAGAATATAAATTTACAATAATGATAAATAAGTGTCAACCATAAACACTAAACAATTCTAGGAGTTCACAGTATGCCTACAATTATCAAAAAAAAAGTGATCCCATATTAAAAACAGTTCGGGGTTGGCTGGAGGGATGGCTGCTCTTCCTGAGAACCTGGAATTCCCTACACTCACACGGTGGCTCACAATCATCTGTAACTTCAGTTCCGGTGGAGCAAGCATCCTCTTTGGCCCCCCAGGAGCACCAGGCACACAGACACACACAAGCTGCTGTTCTGCCTGTGTGCGCACTCTTAACTACGGAGGCTGTTTCTGGGTCGTTTGCAGCTATGAGCGAAGACTACTCAGCCAACAAGATACGGAGCAGACAGGTGTGTGCAGCCTTGGCTGTGCCTACAAGTCAGATGGCGCTGTCTCCTCCCTCTTCCCACTAAAGAGCAAGTGGACAGTAAAATACCCTAGACAACACGGGGAGATGGCCAAAATTTAATTCAGCTAGTGTGGGCCTCGGACAAAAGGCCAGACAAAGAGGCATCGTTTTAGCTTGTAGAGAAATGCTACCAAAAAGACACTCCTGTGAAATTGTCATTTAGAGAAATCTTGGAAACATTATAATAAGAACTGACGGAGCTCAGTCCCAGCAGCAACACTGAACTCCTGAAGCCAGACGACACTCAGTATATGCAGGCACACTCTGAGAACAGCCAGCTCTCACCTGATCTTTAATCATAAGTTGGTGGCTTTCCATCATCAGCTCGAATTTGTCCCACTTGGCTCTCAGACTGCTAACTGTTTCCACCCCACCGCCTGCCACAGTTCGCAAAAGCCTGTTTTTGTCTTCAGCTTCTTGAAACAAGGGCAAAATCTGAGAGTCAAGAGAAGCAATGGATCATTTTATCAGTCCCTCAAGATGTCATTACTTTGATTCTTATTTTACAATTTTTTATTTTAAAATGAAATAAAATTTTAAAAGGTTTGCTTTTAAATAATTTGTTAAAGTCCCAGCTATAAGGATTCTGATGCTTATTACTAAGTTAACAAACACACTATAATGCCAGAGGTCAAAAGGAATGAAAAATAATAATTGGGAGGCAAAGACAAAAGAACCAGAAATTCAAGGTCATATACTCCACTACATAGTGAACTCAAGTCTACTGTGGACAATAAGAAAATATCTACGCCTAATAAACAAACAAACAAATAAATAAGCAAACAAATAAATAACTAAAGGTTTGCCTGTGACCAAAACCAGATAAAGACATAAGAGAAAAAGAAACATACAGACTAATTTTATGAACATAAACATAAAAATTCTCAGGAAAATACTTGCCAACTGAATTCAAGAGCATTACTGTTAATTACACTCCATAATTAAGCTAGGTTTCATTCCAAAGTTGCAGACAGTTTAGCAAATGCGAACCTGTAAAGGTCATACAGTGTTGTCTTTGTTTGCTTTCCCTTGCGTGGCTAAACACGATGACCAAAACAACTTGGGGAGGAAAGAGTTTATTTCATCTAACATTTCCAATAGACAGTCCATCACCTAGGGAAGTCAAGCCAGGCACTTAAGGCAGAAATCTAAGCCAAGCCCACAGAGAAGGCTGCTTACTGATTCACTTGTCCAAAACTGCCCAGGCCACCTGCCTAGGGATGTACCTTCCACAGTGGGCTGGGCCTTCCTGCTCAATTAGCAATCAGGACAATGACCCATAAGTCCATGGGACAATCTTATGGAAGTGGTTCTTGAGGTTCCCTCCTCCCAAGTGTGGTACGCTGACAACCAAGATCAGCCAAGCAAGCACATAAATAGACTCAGGAACAGAAACAATATGATCATTTCCACAGAGGTAAAAGAAGCCGTTGGCCAAGTTCAATGTCCTTCACGATCAGAGCCCAGGACTAGACAGGACAAAGACCTGCGTACTAGTGGCTGCATGGACATGGGAAATAAGGTACAGGATACTGAAGAAAGACTGACAGCATTCACCAAGGTGACCTCTTCACCTTTTTTTTCTCAAGTTTCTAAACAATTTAGAGTCGTCTTCTTGTTCCGAACAAAACTTTAATCATTTAACTGCCCTGCAAATGCTGCCTTGCTCCTGCTGGATTCTGCTTTTACCAATCTCGCCTCCCATCTTTAACTGCGAGCTCTCTCTGTGTGTCTCTTCAATCTCTGTTCTAACATCACATTCTGCACAATAAGATTCCAATTCTGAAGACAAGATTGCTTACTCTACTATTATTCTAATCCATGAGATCACAAAAGGCTGTAAATACCTCTGAGATTAATGCAAAGGCTACCGATACCACGTCATTTCACCACTAGTCTAAACCTGAGCTGCCCAGTTAGATGACATCACACAGACCTCTTCACCATGCTCAGATTACACAGGTCTAACTACCACATAAAATACCTAATTTACACATCTCTATAAAGTAAGGATGACAATAATTGCTTTTTATTCTTACCTCTGGCCTCCGATCCTGCAGGTTATTATACTGTAAATTTGTATCCCCTATTTCTTCCACAGACTGAGGTATTATTGTTAAGATCTTCATAGCCTCAGTGATGAAAGTATCGATTTCATATATATGCGCTGAAAGGGATGACACATCATTGTTACCAAACAAAATGCTCAGTTCTGGTTACATGACTGCTAAATCAAGGGCCCCAAAGCAGCCACTACATATAGTATGCCACAGTCTCAGTTATCACGCACTTCCATGGCAACAGCTTGAAATGAAGACTGAGACAACTCCCCATGAGAGGCAAGTTGTTCACAGCACACCTCAACTATCTGAGAGGGGGCAAGAGAGGGACTCAGCAGTTACGAGCACTGGATGCTCTTGCAGAGAAGCAAGGTTCAGCTCCCAGCATCCACATGGAGGCTCACAACCATCCATACTCCAGTTCCTGGTCTCCATGGGCAACAGGCACGAATGGGACACACATACAGGTAAAGCACTCTATACATCTAAAAAGAAATTAATGAAAATTTTGACAAAAACAAACCTAAAATGTATTCCTTCCTAGTTATATTTACTAACAATCTGAAACAATTTCAGTCTTGTAAATAATGCTAAAATGCTTCAAGTTACCATTTAGAGAAATAAGAATAAATATTATGTTGGAAATATAATCATTCTCCACTACATACAAATTAGTACTATCTAGACTTCCACTAATAAAACTGTCTGAGATTTTTATACATTTAAAAGACAAATGAGAATTTTCCTACTTTCTTAAAATTATCATTTTGAGGAAATTTTATTTAAGAAGACATCCTAGCTCAGTTTTAACCAGTAATTGAGAGTCTTATGTTGTAACTATAGAAACTACGGTTCTAAACACACAAAGTGATGCACAGGGCTTTACTCTGGATGGACTTCTTCAGAGAAAGGACCAGCAGATCGAATAGCTTCTGAATGAGGTCATCGATCACAGTCTTCACGGGGCTGCAGTTGATGCTGAGACAGTCCACCTTGACAGCACTGGGGGCCGACAGACACGGGGTCCTCGGGTTATCAGGAGTTAGAGCACACTTCAGCAAAGCCATCAAAGCATGACATAATAGATTTAATCCAGAAAGTCCTTCTCCACACAACCTAGTTCCTAGTCAGTAAGTCCACTTAGCACCGATGTTCTTTGTTTACCAGTTTCATTCACTGAATTTTTTGCTTGTTTGCTTGACAAGGTCCCCTAGTCTGACCTCAAACTCACAAACCTCCTGCCTCACTCCTGAGTGCTGGGGATATATGCATATGTCACAGAACCAGGCTTAAAGTACTAATTTTCAATCATGAAATATATCCTTTTTTTTTTTGGTTTTTCGAGACAGGGTTTCTCTGTGGTTTTGGAGCCTGTCCTGGAACTAGCTCTTGTAGACCAGGCTGGTCTCGAACTCACAGAGATCCGCCTGCCTCTGCCTCCCAAGTGCTGGGATTAAAGGCGTGCGCCACCACTGCCCGGCAATATTTTTTTTTATTTATTTATTTATTTATTTATTTATTTATTTATTTATTATGTATACAATATTCTTTCTGCATGTATGCTTGAAGGCAAGAAGGGGGCACCAGATCTCATTACAGATGGTTGTGAGCCACCATGTGGTTGCTGGGAATTGAACTCAGGACCTTTGGAAGAGCAGGCAATGCTCTTAACCGCTGAGCCATCTCTCCAGCCCCGAAATATATCCATTTTTAAAAATTATAAATGGTTAAACACCAGCAATAGATATATTTAAATATTTACAAGTTCTAATTGTTTCAGTATATATTTGTTTTATATTTATTTTATAAAACAAATTTATATTTATTTTATAGCCAACATATAAATAAGGGTAAAAATAGAATATGGAATGAATACAGATTATTAAAAAAATAAAGTCAACAAAGCTGTTTTATAACTACAAAATTGACAAAAAGGGAAAAAACAGTTAATTTTAAATTAGTCTTCAATTTGTAGACAAAGAAAACTTTTAGGAAAGTTGGTGAGAGTATTATGATTCAAAGGCAGCTGGTACAGTGACACTCCCATACCAGCACTTAGGGAATGGAGGGAGAGGACTACAAGTCTGCCGTCACCCTTGCCACAAACAGAGTTCAAGGCCAGCCTGGGCTATGCCATCTCAAAAAAAAAAAAACAAAAATCTTACGAAGAGTATTTCAGTCATAATTTTAGGAAAGATATATTTGTCTCAATAACTCTCCATTCAGAATGTGAGTCTTTTTGTTTGCTTACTTGACTTGAGACAAGGCGTACTCCATCTCTCCCTCCAGTGCTGGGGTTAGGAGCATGTGTCACCATGGCCTACCTTTAGAATTTATCCTAACACGGATCTTGGAAGAGAACACTCAACTGCCACTTTATTAAATCAGCGTAATCCCTAGCTACATTCTAAACATTTGTCCTTACACCCACAGATAAATGTAATCCTCACATCTCATCAAGGAACTCTTCCCTTTGCAACAGGTGAAGACAACTACACACAACCAATCAAAACGCAGAGCTGTGGAAGCCAGTCCCAATAGATGCATCTACAACACAATCCCACACCTAAGCTCGGGGTTGTTGAGGAAGAGGGGGAATCAGGGAGACTGTAAGAGCCAGAGAGACAGGAGTTCTCCTGAGTCTGCATCTCCTAGCAATGTCAGAAGCCAAGTCTCACCAACATGGCTGCCCAAATTTGAGCTGAACAAGAACAATAGCAATAGACATGCCAAAGCAGACAGGGAAAGCACACAAGGTTTCAATCCTACACAAAGAACTACAGGCAACTAAGGAGCCCTGGGAGCAAGAGAAATAGTCTTCCCAGAAAAGAGCGCATTAGTTGTTATCTAATACCAAATGGTCAGCACTGAAAACACAAGTAATATTATATGACTGAGACAGCTGTACTCACATACTAGGAATATACACACAAACCAATCACAATTCAAGGAAAAGGAAGGCCATGAATTTCAAAGAGAGCAACAAGGGGTATATGGGAAAACTGGAGGGGGGGAATGATGTAATTATAACCTCAAAAATTAAAAAAAAATTAAAAAATAAAAATATTCTTTTCTTTTCGGCTTCACATAGCCAGGCTAGCTTTGAATTCCCTCAATAGGTAAAACAGCCTTGAAGTCTTTATCCTCCTTCACCTCCCCTTTCCAATTATAGATATATGACAACACCCAATCCAAAGGAAATGTTTAAGCCATATACCAATGCATTATCAAGGTATTAACTGTGAAAACTTAGAAACAAGCTAAGTATATTAAATAATGGTATTGGTGACACATGCTTATAGTCTCCGGTACTCAAGAGCACAAGGCAGGAAGACTGCTAACTTCCAAGATAGGTTGGACAATTTAATGAGAACCTGGGGTGTAGTGTAGGGATAGAGCAATTGTCTAGCATAGACAAGGTGCTGGGTTCAGTCCTCTGTATCATAAAGATAAATAGATAAGTAGGCAGGTAGACAGATGTGATAGGTAACTATTTCTATATCTCAAAATCTCAGGCTTGCTAATATCCTAACGAAACTTCCCTGACTTTGTACCAAATTGGCACAGGGGGTCAATACCTTCTGAATCCCTATAATCAGTTCAATGTCTAACACAGAATATATTCCATTCAGTATTAATAGTTAAAAACTATTAACGACGTTTGGAAATATAATCTGTGCCAGTAACATATATGCAAATTACTGTATATAATCCTTAAAAGTATTACTTTCCTTGCAAGTATTTTTAAAAGTAGAAGAAACTGAGATTCATATTTGAATTCATGTCAAAGTCATGCAACTGTTGAGCCACCTAACTCCAGAACAAATTCACTAAGCCCTCAATGGACATGACCTCTTCATCAAACATACGCTGTGCACTACCAAAGCAAGCACCGTGAGCTCAGGAATCTCTTCTTCTTGCCCGTATTTATGTAAAATTCTTTGTGGCATCAGTACTCACCAAACATTAAGTAAAAGGAAAAGTAAGTTAGTTAATAAGAATTCTGGATGCTATCTTTCCTAGGTGACATGGAATTCACTGTCCAAACAGCTTCAGCAGGTACGATTTCAGGTAGCAAAGGCATGCAATCTCACAAAGCTGGACTAATCCTGAGGAAATCCCCCTCAGAGATTGGCGCCCACATTCCCAGCAGGGCCATGTCACAACTAGTGCCGCAGAAGCGTCTCAGCTTCTCATACCTGGGGAGTCGCTCAGCTTCCTTCCCTTTTATCTTCAGTGCTTTAAAATTCCTCTCCCAATCATGGACAGTCAAAAGGTGCTTTTCCACCAGAGCTTCCATGTCAACTTGTCCAATTACAACCCATTCCTACTTAAAGAAGGAAACTGTATTAATCAAAGGGGACCCATACGCTCATACTGAAAGAGTAGGACCAACAAAGTGAGGAAAATAAATTGTTTTAGAATCTCTTCTCAGATTAATATATATATATAATATATATATTATATATAATCCAAGTCCAAAATCACTCCTACCAAGTACAACTTACAGATCTACAAGTGTGAGCCTAGAGATCTAGCATGCAGGCATTCACAGTGCGAGCACAGCCGAGGAACTGGCCAAGTCTCTGACCATGACTCTTGTCCAGCATAAATGAGCAGTGAGAGGAGAGTTCGTATTCCCGAGTTGCTGAGTATCACACACGTACTGAGAAACAGTCACATTAACCGTCACATCAGAGTGACACTTTACACGGGAACAGGGGACACACTGTAGCATCTAAACTATACAGGCCAGATGTATACCACCTAGGCTCGTGCAAGCACACCTACAAAACTGCCTAGTGACAGCTTTCTCAGAACGTACATCCGCAATCTCTGGAATTAAATTAGCATTTGAGCACTCTTGCTCAAAATATATTGTCTTCAGAATTAAAACTGATACAAATGTCAATCACACACTGAGCTGATTTAAAAGAAAACAAAGCTAGTTTCCCAAACTTTGTAAAATAAAAACAAAACTGGCCATCACTCCTTTCCCTTTGCAGCATAAACCTAGGTTGAGGGTCCATAAATCCACCTCCCCAGTTTACACATTTCAAGTTCATTTCACCATGGAGAAAATATTAATTTGTAGGCTTACTAAATCAGTAACATTTCTGACAAGGGGTAGAAATTCACATGCTCTGTACCTTATGTTGATGTAACACAGCTGACAGCCTTCTAAACAGATCTTCTGCTTTGCCATAAATAGTCAAAAATCCACTTGCATTTCTATCAATCATAACAGAAAATATTGACTCATCTCCAGTCTCGCCCACTCCCTTAAACTGATTGGGAATGCCGATGAACCTCTTCATTTCTCTGTAATATTTAGCCCGGATTTCTTCAAAAGGAGGCCTAAATTGTAACCTTCCTTGTCTGAAAAAAAAAAAGTACAAATGACATTCTAAATCCTTTAAAAATTATATAACTTAAAATATAAATTAATACAAAGATTTAACTTGCAAAATAAACCAGGACTGCAAAGCATCTCACTTGTAGGTTAAGTCTACATTTATCTCTGGCAGGTTCTCATTCAGCGCCTCCAGGCCCATCTGATACTGATGCTCCAGAGCCTTGTAGAGCTGGTGGTTCCAGTGTTGCCGCCATGCCTGCATGTCGCTGGCTTGGAACCCCTGAAATGTCATTCACCTTTTCAATTTGAAAACTGGTACAAAATTTTTTTTAACTTATGATTTTCAAGCTACATAAAGCACATTTGACAGATTAAAACTCAACTTTAAATATTTTAAAATATGCAACTCTAATTGCCACTTTTAGTAAGATGGCTTATGAAATATTCAACACAAAAACCTCACAGTATAAATATTATACAAGAGATTCATTAAAATTAAAAACTCAAGCCAACATTATGTTTTTATTTGAAGCTGGTTTTACAAGTAGTCTACTTTGTAAATTTTATATTTTTTCAAAATTTTCAAAAAAGTATTACACTTCATTTCCTAGTCCATAATAATTCACTGAATATTTTTAAATTAAGAAATTTAAAATAGACTGCTCAAATAGTTGGCTTTTGTTTGATATTGCTGTTTGCTTTCATAAAGTCTAAAGACATTTATTCTGGAACTTTGGGCTTTTTCTTCAAATTCTGAGAACTAGAAAATACCTAAAACAGCTGACTCCCTCATGTCCCGCTCAGCCTAGCTGCATGAAAACGTTCTCTAAGTAGAAAAAGAACCCTGACAGTTACATCACATAGACTGCACTTTGAACCTAATATATTCTGCAGATGTTAGTCTCTAGAAAAAGAACAGCAAACAGCAAATTTGTAAGCACCAACTCAGGAGAAAGGCATACTAGATTGGACTTAGCATTCATGAGGCACACAGAAGCTTCCCTTCACAGTGTTAGCACAAATTCACTGTGATTTAAAGCATATGTATGTGAGTCAGTTGTAGAATTCTGTATTTGCTAGAGGTACCAGGAGAGGTCTATAACTCTGTATGCAACTGACACCGAGCCATGCATCCAGACTCCCAAAGACAGAACTGCAAAGTACAACCCACGCACCTGTGCTGCCACACTTGCTAAGCCAGTCCTCAGTTCCTGCAGCCCATCCTTCCAACGCTGCTGCTGCCGAAGCAGATCAATATTCATAAGAATGACTACCTGTTAGGAACACAGAACTCTCAGTGACTCAGCCATCTTAATCAAGTGATGATGTACTACTCAGTGAGAAGGGCAAAACATCCCTTTGGGCCTGTTTCTGCCACCACTGCAGGCTCATGAGGAGAGCACCACGCACACTCAGTTACTAGGGGCAAAGTGGAAAGCAGGGATCTGTGCTCAGCCAGGACACAGAATGTGCTGGGAAATGTACAAGTCCCAAAAGCTGACTTCCTGGTACAGATATCTGTACTCTGCTTGGTTCGCAATTAACAGCAGAAGTCAGATAAAGGGAAACAAACTATTGGTACAGCTTTAGATCTCAAATTACTTCAAAAGAAAAATGTAGTTATATACAAATTATTTTTATTCAGTTCTATTCATAGTAAGATAAATTCTATAAATAAAACATACCTTCTCACAAAATGTAGTGTGCCACTTTCTCAGCTTTCTGTTTTCCGTGGCAAGTCTCTCAGCAGCATTTTGGAGTTTCTGGATATAGCCTTCTAATTCTTTAGGGTTGTCCCAAGTAATCTGTGATTTGCCTCCACTTCCTGCCTTTGAATTCTTCAACACAACAAGCAATAGTATTCAGATACATTTCTTTTTCCAAAACGGTTTAATTTTATGTTATAAGCCCAATTATTCTTAACACTGAACTCTATGAAGATTAAAAGTATAAATTTCAAAATGTTTGCTGTCACAGAATACCATGTAGTTTAAAATTTTTTCCAATTTCCTATATACGGATATTTAAATTAAAAAGAACGTAAACAAGTCTTAAGTTACAAAATCTGGAGATAATCAAAAAAAAAGAAGAAGCCGGGCGATGGTGGCGCACACCTTTAATCCCAGCACTCGGGAGGCAGAGGCAGGCGGATCTCTGTGAGTTCGAGACCAGCCTGGTCTACAGAGCTAGTTCCAGGACAGGCTCCAAAGCCACAGAGAAACCCTGTCTCGAAAAACCAAAAAAAAAAAAAAAAAGAAGAAGAAAGAAAGAAAAAGAAAGTCAAGAATTCTGTACACCAGAATCTCAAACTTAGTGGAAAAGAATACAATAGTGTGTAAGTTGTATATTATATATATTAATGTAGCTCATCAAAACCAATACCCAAGTATGTGAAGCATTGTGATTCCTTAAATCTACAATGGGGAATTCCTTACTAAGAAAATCCTTGGAGACAGAATGCGCTCAAGCTTGCCCAGTGACTGGTGGTGGACTGAGAACTGAGAAAGAACCTATCCAACCACATCATAAGGCAAGGGATCTTACCTTAATTATCTGTTCAAATGCTAATGCAGACTGCAGCATCATGGGCCTCTGACTTTGAATCATCTGTTGATCAATGGAATTGTAAAAATGAGCCACCTACAAAATACAAGAACAATTAGCAGCAAGAAATAACAAATTTTGTTTTTAGCACATTTCCTTTATTTTTGTTTGATAGTAATACTTTTCTCAACTGTAAAACTACACAGAAATAGTTTTTCATCTCCAGATCAGAATTTATGAATCAATATGCCTAATAAACACAAATACGTTGATTTCCTACAATTTATCAAGTCATGTCCAAACAGTGGTTAAACAGACAATAAATTTTAGTCTCTGAAATCAAGTTCACCACATTGGGAAGAAAGGAAAAACTCAGTGATGAAAGACTGAATTTCCATCCCCTGAATATTCTCAAAAGCACTCAAGAGACTGTAGAAGTCAACACAACTATCTGTATACTCATGTCTTGTAGAATATAACACAACTATCTGTACACTCAAGCCTTTGTGAAATATAACACAACTAACTGTGCACCATTCACACCAAAACTTGACTTGATATTTTCTCTTAAATTTCACACTGGCAAAAGCCTCCACTTTCAAAATACATCTTCAGTCCAACCACATTTCCCTAAGTCTATCCTCTCATCTCATTCATGCACTGATGCATTCTCTGGCCAGATGAGGGAAACAGTCTGCAAGCTAACTCGTCTCCCTGCTTCAAATCCAGCTTCTCAAGTTACTGGCGATGTGACAATGGGAAGGGCATCACACATGTGCTTCCCTTTACAGTGGGAAAATGGAGGATTCCTTGAAGCAGTTGTCCCTCCTTGATCCTCTGTGCAGATATTTGTACACCCACAGTGGACAAGAAGAGCCTGAACGTTGCAATACAATATCATCTACATCTGAAGTACATGCAGCATGTATAACCTGCAGGTTCCTGAGTGACAGCAAAACCAGGACACGCCTACAAAGAAGGCTCATCCTCACCACGCAGCTTACCAACCTCAGCACGCAATTCTCTCCTAGATACCTTTCATGCTTTTTCTTAAAGGAGGCATGTCACAGTATCAAAGTTCCTCAAAAAGCTGGAACAGAAGTCGCACATTCCCCAGATGCAGCACCTCCATGCATATACTCAAGACTCCACACCTTAGCACAGAAACACTGTCTGCTCATTGCTATTTTACTCACAGCAGCTAGAAACGGAATCCGCCTAGCCGTCCATCAACTGATGAATGGATAATGAAAATGTGGTCCGTATACACAGCTCTTATTAAATAAATAAATAAATAAATAAATAAATAAATAAATAAATAAATAGTGCAGGAAAACAGATGGGACTGAAAATATCACATTAGTCCAGAAAATATCACATCTCAGGTCTAGAAAAGCAAATACCACATGTTCTCTCTCATATGCTGATCCTGGCTTCCAAATTTAGATCTGTGTGTTTAACTTAGGAGTATGCAGAGGCCAGGAAGCCAGGAAGAGACAGAGATGAAGGTAGGAGGTTTATTGAGGGAAGGGGAGAGTAGCAAAGGAGAGAATATTGGGGGTTAAAGGTTTAACCAGAGATACAGGTGGAGGAATAGGAGAGAAGGAAGTGAGGAATGGAATAACCAAAACTAAGGATGTATGAAAAATTCTTATGGAAACCCCCTACTTTGTAAGCTATTAAAAATAATTTTTAAAGAAGAATTGGAACAATGGTACGCTGCATAGCTTGATGGTATAGAAGAAATGGTTAATGGTTAAGTGAAAACCTCAATACACCTACCTACAGGTTATTAATCAGGAAGGCCCCAAGGCTTCCAAGAAAAAGAGGCTTTTATCAACATTGTTGCCTGCCAACCCTAACTAGAGCACACCACACATTCTGAATAGGTTATATAGAGACAACAATCTGGAAATAGCCAAGAGTCCTCCTCCTTGATGGCTAGCATTCATAGTGCTGTAGATGATATACAGGTCGGATGGAGTGTGTCACTGGGGTGGGCTTTGAAGTTTCAAAAAGCCCCCACCAAGCCCAGTCTTTCTCTGCCTGCTGCCTGTGGGTGAATATGTAAAGCTTTCAGCTATTACTCCAGGGCTACGCTTGTCTGAGTCCTGCCATGATGATCGTGGACTAACACTCTGAAACTATAAGCAAACGCCCAATTAAATCCTTTCTCTTGAAAGAGTTGCCTTAGTCACGGTGTCTCATCACAGCTATAGAAGTGTAACTAAGACAAGGTGTTACTGACTACTGGGCCCTTCCTATGACAATACTGACCTGCCAGGCAGACACACCCATCGGCGCAATGGTGGCACGACTGTTACAGGGATAGCAAACTGCTTTCAGACTGGACTTAAGGCCTGCTCCATGGAAGAAAGGCCAGGAAGGCTCCAGTGCCGAGAGGAAATCTACAGTTGATGCTGTACTTAATGCTCACATTGCCAACTGATATTTATTTTGATAGCCACAGATTGGTGCAGCTCTCAACCTTTGGTCAGAGAAACGTCTATTTTCAGTGGGCAGCAGTTGATGTGAGAAGTCAAAAAGCTGAGAAAAGTGACTACTGAGTGCCCAAAGCTCACTGAAAGATCTTTATCAACCCTTTGCCCAAGGCTAAAGGGACCTGGGGGCTGGCGAGGAGGTGGGGAGGACTGTGAAATGCTGTCACCTGGATGTGGCATGGCCTTGCACATATGGAGTTACAACAGCATCAAGACAATATTCTAACACTGACCTCACAAGACCTCACCCTAGCTGGCAAGCTATCAGCAGTTGGGGCTGCTGGGAAATAAGAGGCATTCTTGAGGGCTGTGGTCCTGGTGGATCATCTGTAATAAGTGGAAGGCCCCACAACCATGCACATGTGGGCAGCACAATAGGAACTCAGGAATGAAGGTAGAAGGGTCTGTGTGGGGATCCGGGTGGAAAGGGAAAGACACTGGGAGTCAGTATGATCAGGAGAGACACATTGTACACATTATGAAACTGACAAGGAATAAATAAAAACTATTTTTTTTTTAAAGAAGTGGGCCTGGAAGTGGTGGCACACACCTTTAAGCCTAACTTGAAAGGCAGAGGCAGAGGCAGGCTAACATGAAGTCAGCCTGGTCTACGTAGCTAGTCCTAAGCAAGCCAGGGCTATACAGTGAGACCCTGCCTCAAGTAATTAATGAAAAATAATAAAAAGAGGTGAGGTTTAGTAGGTCTTTAGAGCAATGGCAATATATGCTCTTAGGAGGAACTGTGGGGTCTCTCCCACCCCTTCTCTCCATTCTGTTTCCAGGCCATGACAAGAGGCTCTAAGCCCCGCCATGCTCCTACCATGTGCTGTCTTGACGCAGGCCCAAATGCAAGAGAAGGACTGATCATGGGTTGAAACTTTCAAACCTGTGAACCAATATACTTTCTCTTCTACATTGATTCTCTCAAGTATTTGTTATAGTTCAGAACACTTCAAAGAATGTAGGCAGAAAAAGCCAAAGCCATAAATTGACCTTGACCTTATTCAAGAGGTTGACAACCAGGTAGTAAGTTTTGTTTTAAACAGAAAAACGGCAGCATGGTACAGATAAGTGAACCGAGACCAATTAATCTGGGAATGGAATCCTCCATGAATATCTGGAAGATAGGTAAAGGACTCTCAGAAGTTCCTTTAAGACCTTTGCAAGTAATGAGAAAAAGAAAAGAAAGAAAAGAGTGGAGAGGTTAGAATGGAGGGAAAGAAGGAATAATATATCATTTTTCTAAACAGTTTTAAATAAAAATTAACGGCAATACTGCCTTTAAGTTTAAAAACTCCTAGAGAGATTAACAGCAGATTTTTTTTTTTTTTTTTTTTTTTTTGGTTTTTCGAGACAGGGTTTCTCTGTGGTTTTGGAGCCTGTCCTGGAACTAGCTCTTGTAGACCAGGCTAGTCTCGAACTCACAGAGATCCGCCTGCCTCTGCCTCCCGAGTGCTGGGATTAAAGGCGTGTGCCACCACCGCCCGGCCTTAACAGCAGATTTTAACTTAGCCATTTAGCAAACCCTGAATTTACAAGTTAATAATTTACTACAGGGCATAAAAAATTAAAAACAGAAAAAAAAATGGTGTAATTTAGCATAATCAACAAAGAACAAAAACATTATCAAAAGTGTCACTCATACCTGCTTAAGAATGATGGCTTGCTTGCAGAATTTCTGGGCAACGTTGGCAACCTGTTGTATTTTGGCAGGAATGACAAAGCCCAGGGCAGAAAGCTGACGCACTTCTCGCAGAAGAACCACCAAACGATCGGAATAATGCACTTTTAATGACCCATCATTAGGATCCAACTCCATAATACGGCTGTTAGCCTCAATACTACAAAAAAGGGGGGGGGGGGGGCAAAAAGGATGAATAGGAATCTTTGAAGCTCGTTGTTCTTACTCTTTCGTCTAATGAAACTAATTTTAAAAAATCACTCATCTTTTCTGCAAATCAATTTTTTAAAATATTTATTTATTATGTATACAATATTCTGTCTGTATGTATGTCTGCAGGCCAGAAGAGGGCACCAGACCTCATTACAGATGGTTGTGAGCCACCATGTGGTTGCCAGGAACTGAACTCAGGACCTCTGGAAGAGCAGGCAATGCTCTTAACCACTGAGCCATCTCTCCAGCCCTCTGCAAATCAATTTTAAATTTCAAAAAAAGAAAAAAAAAACTTTCTAATCAAGGCTTTACAATTCTGTTTTTCCTGCTTATTCTTCAAAAGAAAATTGTATGCTGGTTTTGTTATCAATCATCTCTTGTGAATCAAAATTAAAGCTATTTGGTTTGAAAGAACACACAAATCCTATGAACAACTCTTAAGATTTATTTAACTTTGTGAATAGCATTTTTGTACATACAAGTAAGGGCTGCTTTGACAGTCTGGAGATTTGGAGTCCTAGTCAATGCTGTCTGTGAGAAGGTGTAGAGACAGTGTGCTAACTACCTCAAGAACTTAAAGACAAGTTAAGAAGTGGTGGTGCACACCTTTAATCCCAGCAGAACTCTGTGAGTTCAAGGCCAGCCTGGTCTGCAAAGTGAGTTCCAGGACAGAATCCAAAGCTACAAAGAAATCCTATCTCAAGAGAGAGAGAGAGAGAGAGAGAGAGAGAGAGAGAGAGAGAGAGAGAGAGAGAGAGAAGTTAACACTACTGTGCAACTGTCTTTAAACACAGAACGGTGAGAGTGTGTAATGTGTTAACACTACTGTGCAACTGTCTTTAAACACAGAACGGTGAGAGTGTGTAATGTGTTAACACTACTGTGCAACTGTCTTTAAACACAGCTGGAACGGTGTGAGTGTGTAATGTATTAACACTATTGTGCAACTGTCTTTAAACACAGCTGGAACAATGTGAGTATATAATAACACTATTGTGCAACTGTCTTTTCAATACAGCTGGAACAGTGTGAGTGTGTAATGTATTAACACTATTGTGCAACTGTCTTTTCATTACAGCTGGAACGGTGTGAGTGTGTAATGTGTTAACACTACTGTGCAACTATCTTTTAAATACAGCTGGAATGGTATGAAAAATAAAGTTCTTCCCAAGATATTTTATGTTGTTTGTGGCTATTATAAATGGTGATACTTCTCTGATTTCTTGCTAAGCCTTTTCATCATTTGTATATAGGAGGGCTACTGATTCTATTTGAGTTGACCTTGTATCCTGCCATATTATTGAAGTTACCAAATGTAGGAGTTCCCTGGCAGAATTTTTGGGGTTACTTATGTATACTATCATATCATCCGTAAATAGTGAAAGTTTGACTTCTCCCTTTCCAATTTGTATCCCCTTGATCTCCTTTTGTTGTTTTATTGTTCTAGCTAGAACTTCGAGTACTATACTGAATAAATATGAGAGAGGGACAGCCTTGTCCTGTTCCTGATTTTAGTGGAATCACTTTGAGTTTCTCTCCATTTAATTTGATATTGGCTGTCAGTTTGCTGTATATTACCTTTATTATGTTTAGTTATGTTTCTTGTATCCCTGATCTCTCCAAGACCTTTATCATGAAGGGGTGCTGGATATTTACGAAGGTTTCTTCAGCGGCTAATGAAATGATCATGTGTTTTATTTTCTTTCAGTTTGTTTATATGGTGGATTAACATCTTACACCTGTCAGAATGGCTAAGACCAAAAACACTAATGACAGCTTATGCTGGAGGATGGGGAGTAAGAGAACACTCCTCCACTGCTTGAGTACAAACTTGGACAGTCACCTTGGAAATCAGTATGGCAGTCTCTCAAAAAATTGGGAATCAATCTACCTAAGACCCAGCAATACCACTCTTGAACATAGAACCAAAGGATGCACAGTCATACCACAAGGACATGTGCTCAGCTATGTTCATAGCAGCATTATTTGTAACAGCCAGAACCTGGAAACAACCTAGATGCCTCTCAACCAAAGAATGGATAAAGAAAATGTGGTACATTTACACAATGGAGTACTATTCTGCAGTAAAAAATGACATCTTGAAATTTGCAGACAAATGGATGGACCAAAAAAAAAATCCAGAGTGAGGTAGCCCAGACCCAGAAAGACAAACACAGTATGTACTCACTCATAAGTGGATATTAGACATAAAACAAAGGATAACCACCTATAATCCAAGACCCCAGAGAAACTAGGTAACAAGGAAGACCCTAAGAAAGGCATATGTGGATCCCCCTAGAAAGGGGAAATAGACAAGAACTCTTGAGAAAACTGGGAGTGTGGGGTGGAAAGGGGGTGGAAGAAGAGAGAGAGGCAGAGAAGAAGGGAAGAGGGGAGGAGAACATGAGGGAATGGGGTGGCAGAGATGAGGGAAGGCCAGAAAGGGAGAGCAAGGAAAGAGATTTTTTTGATTGAGGGAGCCATTATGGGGCTATCAAGAAACCTGACACTATGGAAATTCCCAGGAATCCACAACGAGGACCCCAGCTAAGACCCTAAGCAATAGTGGAGAGGGTACCTGACCTGGCTTTCCCCTGTTATCAGATTGATGACTACCTTAAATGTCATCATACAAACTTTATCCAGATACTGATGGAAGAAGATGCAGAGATTCACAGCTAAGCCCTGGGTTGAGCCCCCACAGTCTAGTCAAAGAGTTGGAGGAGCAATAATATGAGCAAAGGGATCAAGACCATGATAGAGATACCCACAGAAACATCTGACCTGAGCTAGTGGGAACTCACTAACTCCAGAGACAAGGCCCAAACTAGGCCCTTTGAATGTGGGTAACAGTTGTAGGCTTGGACAGTCTGTGGGGCCACTGGCAGTGGGATCGGGATTTATCCCTAGTGCTTGAATTAACTTTTTGGAGCCTATTTTTCTTGGAGGGATACTATGCCCAAATACAGGGGGGTAGGGACTTGGTCCTGCCTCAAAGCGATGTGTCAGACTTTGTTGACTCCCCATGGGAAGCTTTACCCTGAGGTGTAGAATGGTGGGACAGCAGGAGGAGAAGAGGGAGAGGGAACTGGGATTGGTATATAAAATGAGAAAAGATTATTTTAAAAAATAAATTAAAAGCCGGACAGTGGTGGCGCACGCCTTTAATCCCAGAACTCGGGAGGCAGAGGCAGGTGGATCTCTGTGAGTTCGAGGCCAGCCTGGTCTACAAGAGCTAGTTCCAGGACAGGCACCAAAGCTACAGAGAAACCCTGTCTCGAAAAACCAAAAATAAAATAAAATAATTAAAAAAAGAATACAATAGAACAACAACCTAATTCAATAAATACTTACCAAAGGCTTACTATTTGGGATGTCATGAGAAAATACTTCTTTCTTAAAGGGTTTAATATCGTAGCTCAAGAGACCAGCTCTCAAGGCTACACCCAAGGTTTAGGGAGAAAGCCCACAACACAGCAAACCTGAACTTAAAGATTTTCTATCTGAGGGTACTGAGTTGTGCTCTTTATTACTCTGACCAGTCTTCTGACACAGTTCTACCTCTGCAGCTACAAGTTTATACTTCCAATTAATTTCTAATTTCTTCTAAGTTTTAATTCTTTCTTCTTCTTATCTGTTCTATGTGTGTATGTATCTTATAGAAAGTTTTTGCAATAATAAAAAAGTTACAAAGCTATCTCTGAAGGTCATTACACATTCCTTGAATAAACAAGGGCAGAGCAATTTACCGTGGCAATGCAAGGTTTTAAGGTTCCTGGTGTAAGACTATGATCAAAGACCGGGGGTACAGTGTCCGGTGAGACAGGCTGCAGAGATATCTGCACAGAGAGTCAGGTCTTATCAGCCAGAATTTAGCAAGCGAAGAACTAACCACAGTCTTTTAGGTTGCTTTGTGTCAATAACCTTAGTTAGGCATCTGTGACTTATCCTTGTGCATATCTATAAAGTTTTTAACTTTTGATATGTTTACAGAAACATTCAGTCTAGTTTGAACTTGCTCTGAGGTAAAAATGAACTAATTGTGTATGCTTTGTCTTAGACTGGGGAGAAATTGTTGTTTTGTGTATTAGTTTGAGTTAAAGAAACAAAGCAGGCTTTTACAGTCCCCACGAAACAATAGACCTAGTTATGAAGCACATCCTAGTATATTTTCTGTATATCAAAATTATACAGCTTAATGAGAAGTCATCTTCCTCACCACCCATGGATATAAGTGACCATAAATTGAGATGTAATCATGAGATTATACATATATATCATATGAAATTACACACTACAATGAAGGTATTGGGGAGACACCACAGCTACTTTTGCACATGTGAAATTACAGACAGGAACAACAGTTTCCAGAGTCAGAGGTCCTACAGGTCTCTCCTGGATGGAATTCTCCTCTATTAGAAAATCATTCTTCTGGTGTGTTGACATCTGAACATTAGCTGGCACCTGCTGTATACTCCCACTGCCTCCAACAGTTTAAAAACATACAATTTACAATTAAAACTGTTTATGCATACAATTGTAATGTAAAAATGTAGAAAAATGGGGGCTGGAGAGATGGCTCAGTGGTTAAGAGCACTTGGCAGCTCTTCTAAAGGTTCTGAGTTCAATTCTCAGCACCCACATGGTGGCTTACAAGCATTTATAATGAAATCTAATACCCTCTTCTAACATGCAGTTATGTATGCAGAGCACTCATACATAAAATATAAATGAATAAAAAGTAGAAAAACCATATGAATACTCAGTAATAAAGTATTGTGATGGAAAGAATGCCCAACTCTCAAAGATTAGTCTGCAGTTTCAGCGAACAGAGGTCACCTACTGCTGACCAACAACAAAGTGTACTCAGGGCCGTGGAGGCGCTCCTGCTCTCCTAGAGGACCACATTGGGTTCCCAACACCCAAACCGGGGCCCACACACTTCTCTAACTCTAGTCGTCTGGTGCCCTTTCTTGCCTCTTAGGGCAATGGAGCACATACATAACATTCACACATGCACACACAAAAATAATAAAAATAAATCTTTAGAAAGATTAAAAAAGTAAGAATGCTTTAAATGCAAGTAGGGCAGTGGTGGCACATACTTTTAATCCCAGCATTCAGAAGGCAGGGGCAGGAGGATCTCTGTGAATTCAAGGCCAGCCTGAGTTAGTTCCAGGACAGGAGCCAAAGCCACAGAAAAATCATGTCTCAAAAAAACAAAAATAAAAAATAAAAAAACAAAACAAACAAAAAACCTCCAATGTTTTAAAGGCAATAACTCATAGAGCAGCAGCAGCTCTAGAAAGAAGAGCCCCTTCCACCTTGCTACATGGATCACTAACACATGGGCTTGTGTTGACAGCTCAGGGGAGAGCACTTACCACAAACCTGATCTACAATCAGACAACCCTGATTGAACTTCCCTGGACCAGTCATCAAACTGTTCTTGTTCGTACAGCTTAAACTGGTCCAAGAGATCTTCAGCACTCCGATGGAAAGAACGAAACCCTGACAGGTCAGACAAGAGCGCTTCTGCAATCTTGATAGTGTCATCTACCTTAAAAAACAAATGACAAAGATGTATTAATGACAACAGAGTTTTACAAGAAAATAAAAAAAAGAAAGAAAAAAGAAAATAAGGAGGCCCTTTCTCTGATCTGAGACTCAAAAATTATTTTCCTATTGCTAGATCCCACAGAAGTGGATTGGTTCCACCTTGACTAAAGGTCAGAGTTCAGGGGTAGTCTTGCTCCTTTCAAGGTTATTGACTGAAGATTTGCCTTAAGGTGTGGTACCAACCTAGGGTGTGGTAACTTAGAGTTTTGTGTATTAAGATGATAATCACTTTGTTTGTTCTTTGTATCACGATTAAAAAAAAAAAATCTTTGCTTTCTTCCCCTCTTTTGGATTGGGTATTTAAAGACCCTAAGAAACAAGCACGGGTGGATTCAGTAGTCACTGGGTTGCCCTCCAGACTATCCTATGTCTATACATTACTTTTGTATCTCTGTTTATTCTGCCTAACATTTCTAACCCATACACCCATCCCTACTCTGGAACATAGGAACGAATCAAAGCTGGGCCCCAACAGATGTCACCTCAATGTGGGGCCCTGACAAATCTTATAAAGACAGAAAAAAGCTTTTTCCATAAGGAATAAAGATATCATTCTCTGACTTCTGGATTATACAACCTCAGAATAAATAAACCGAAAAGGACAGCCAAAACACAGCATATTCCAGAGTAAAGTGAAGGAAGGGCAAGCCACACAAAAGCTGTGCTCTGCTGATTTTCAGGAACTCCAAGAAGCATCTCATTACTCCCAAAACAAGCTCACAATAATATCAGTTAGCTAAGAACTTTGTTATGAGTTCAAAAAATAATAGGGCAGGTTTGAATGTCAGCTAAGAAAAGAATCTTCCTCCATAACTGCCCATTTTGGTACATTCATAAAGGACTGATGGAGAAAAATGCAGAATGATTCAGAATACAGTTTAAAGGCATGAGTCTGACAAAGAACTTGGTTTTACTTATATTCCTTGACTGTTTGCCCTTGAATACAGACCACATTTAATTAATTATCAGACAATTAATGTTTAATCACACAAATCAAAACTATAAACAGAAACTATATATAGTAATAGTAGGTCCAAAAGCATCTTAGGTCAATTTTAGTAACATCATAAACAATTATATACAGTGACCTTCCATTTCTCCTTTAACTCAAGCCACCTAGCTCTGACCCTTAAGAGATAAGCCCCGCCCACTCTCTCTCCTGTTTGCCAAGGCAAGCAGATCTTCCTTCCACTTCCAGCCTGAGCTCCTTCCTTTCCATCTCTTTCCCAAAGAGTTAACTTCTGCTCTCTCTGTCTCTCTCTCTTCTCCCCCTCTCTCCTCTGCCCCTTCCCTTCCATAACCCACTAAATAAATATCCAACCTCACTCTACATGGTGTGCCTATCCATCTCTGTCTCTTACCTGCCACGGCTCCTTGTGAGACTGGCTGACCCACTGAGGTCTCTTACCCACCATGTGGCTCCCTGCCTGGGATCCACTGCCCCCTGTGGCCACTGCCTGCTGCCACCAATCGGGGAACCACAGGGTTTTACCTAAACCATTACATTTGGAGCTCGTGACTTAGCCAGGCTCTCTCCATGTTCCCTCTGGCCCATGGGTGGGCCGGCTGAGAACATGTGGAACCCTGGGCTAGAAAACCAGGTTTTCTTTACAACAGCCCTGCGTTCTATCGGCCTGAATACTGACCTCTACGCACACCAGCAGCTTTGGTGGTGAGTTTTCCCCTTCCAGTCAGCCAACCACAGCCGTGACGGCTAAGGATAAGCCCTTCACTGACATTCATCTCTGGTTGCTTCCCATAGCTAAAGACGTGACCAGACTGACCAGGGCCCTCCGACACTAGCACTGCACACTCTGTGCAGCACATTCGATTTGGGGCCCGGAGTCCCTTGGATTTTTCTTTCTCCTTTTTCCTTTCTTTTGGACCACTCATAAGTGGTCCCCACCATGATAGACTGCTCAGAGCAGCCTTTAGCCTCTCTGGCTTCTGAGTCACCCAAGACCAGAGCTAGTCAGACTTCATCAATACCCCGCCTGCAGAGAACAGACATTTTCCTATAGGCTTTGTGGTGTCGCTGTTCTCTAGCCTCTGGCTTCCCAGTCACCTGGACTAGGGTCAGTTGGTTCCATCAACATCCCGCCTGTAGAGAGAAGATGTTCTCCTGTAGGCCCTGTGGTGTCGCTGTTTTCACGAGTTTTCACATCTTCAGCTATGTAATATAAACCCTCAGACTATCAGCAATCCGCCTGTGAATGCTTTCACACCAGGGCCCCACAGTGTGGAAATGGGTATCTGTTGAGCGAAAATTATCTCAGGGTCTGTACCTCGAAGCCTATAGGACAGAGAAAACCTTGGCTCACATTTGAAGGATAGTCTCAAAGCTACAAGACAGCAAAATCTAGGTAGATACCCCTCCAACCAGAGGGAGGGCTTGGCTGTCTCTCACTGGCTGGAGATACCCCCACATCACAGGATGTTACTTAATCTATATAAGCTGATGCTCACAGTAATAAACTGAGTTCCTGCTTTAACTTGACTCCCTATCACATCTGATTGTCCTGTGTCATGGGGCTGCAGATCTGACTGTCCTGCATCGTGGGGCTGCGAACTTTTCCCTGGGGAATAAGGCTAAGGAGGCCTGGCAGTCCCCCTTCTCCCTCCCTTTCCCTCTCCCCTTCTCCTCCATAGCCCACTAAATAAATATCCAACCTCACTCTGCATGGAGTGCTTATCCATCGCTGTCTCTAAGTGCCGCGGCTCTTTGTGGGACCGGCTGACCCACCACGTGGCTCCCTGCCTGGGACCCACTGGCCTTCGTGGCCTGCCACTGCACCCCTTGGGGAACCACAGCATTTCATCTAAACTGTAACAATAGCAACATAAAAATACTTGCAGACAGACTTTAAAACCATCAGGATTTCCCAAGTATCTCCTTTTAATCTAGTGTCAAGGATATAGTAGTCCTCACAGATGCTTTCAAAGACACTGAGTGACACAACTTGACAATTAACTCTATATAAAAAATGAACCACATCAGAATCTTCTACACACATTTGTTCTCAGACTTCTATACATTTCAATGAAAATTAGATGCTGTTATGGCATGAAAGTAAACTGCATCCTACTGAATTAGGCATTTGAGCACGTGGTCCCCAGCCAATGGGGAAAATGAAGTGTCCCTTGGACATGGAGCCTTCCTGACATGTATAAAGGTTATAGCTTAGCAAGGTTCTGTACCAGCTCTCTGCTTCCTGACCTGCCAAGATGCCATGGTATAAGCTCCGGCCACCACACATGGAGCACAGCCACCAGACCTCCCCATCGTAAAACTCAGTCTAAACTACAGGAACTCCCTCTTCTCTTTAACTACTCAGTTAAAACTCAGTCTAAACTACAGGAACCCCTCTTCTCTTTAACTACTCAGTTAAAACTCAGTCTAAACTACAGGAACCCCTCTTCTCTTTAACTACTCAGTTAAAACTCAGTCTAAACTACAGGAACCTCTCTTCTCTTTAACTACTCAGTTAAACCTCAGTCTAAACTACAGAAACCCCTCTTCTCTTTAACTACTCCCTGGTATTTTGTCACGACAATGAGAAAAGTAGCTGATGCAGAGACAACAGTGCTTTCACAACAGCCTTGGAGTCCCTATCATACGCCTTACTTTAGTATATTTTGAGTGTTCACTGTTCAACTAACTATATTAAAACAAGTACCTTCAATTCCAACTGACGAACCCAAACAATATTATTGACAACTTCTGAAAGATTTTTGCCAGAAAGTGGCCCAGATGGATCTCCAGGAATCCCTCGGCACCGATTCTCAAAGTCCAGTCGGAAATCTGTGTCATTCAAAACAAATAAATTACACAGAAGTAGTATATTTCGAGTCTTACTGAAAATGCTGAGGATGTTGGTCCTGACTGCACCACATTATATACCTTAGCATGTACGTAGATAATGATTAGTGCTGTCTACTTGACATAACACACAAACACCTGAAATGCAGGCCCTAGGGAGATCATTGCATGTTAACTGGTGTGGGAAGGAACACCTTCTGGTGGGAGGGGACATTGAACTGCATGATGGAGGCATCACTGTTCTCTTCTGACTATGAGTGTAATAGGACCGGCTACTTCAAGCACCTGCCTCCCTGACTTCCCGTTGTGATAAACAATGGCTTGAGCTGTCAATTAAAATAAATCCTCCATCCCTTAATTTGCTTCAGTGAGGGCATTTTATCACAGCAAAAGAAAAGAAACTAGGACAATATATTAAATAAGATATAGAAAAAAATCTGTTGATTAAAAAAAATATAGGGGTTAGAGGGATGGCTTAGCAGTTTAAAAAGTTTTCGCTTTCTGGCACCCACAGTTCACAACTGTTACAATTCTAGGGGATCTGACACCCTTTTCTGACCTCTGTAGTAACCAAGAAAATAAATAGTGCACAAACATACATGCAGGTAAGACATACGCAAAAAATAATTAAAATAATTTTTTTTTTTTTTTTTTTTTTGGTTTTTCAAGACAGGGTTTCTCTGTGGTTTTGGAGCCTGTCCTGGAACTAGCTCTTGTAGACCAGGCTGGTCTCGAACTCACAGAGATCCACCTGCCTCTGCCTCCCAAGTGCTGGGATTAAAGGCGTGTGCCACCACCACCCGGCTTTAAAATAATTTTTAAAAATAAAGTAAAAACAAATTTATCACTTATATCATAAATAAATCAATTACTGTCTAATGTCTAAATGTAGTTTTTAACCCTAAATAAGAAGCATGAGATTAAAATACAGCTATAAAGACATTTCTCGGGAACATTACCTTTAGCTGAGTCCCCAAGTCTTGCCAATAATGTCTCTCTTTCTAGCACCAGCTCTTGGCTTATAGTCGGACGCTTCACCAATTCCTTGTATTTTAGAAATGCTTGAAGAAGCTAACATAAACAAAGCAAGTCCATGTTATCTCAGCTCAGCCATACTCACATGAAAATAGCTTACAGAAAAATTGTAAAGTCAAATCTTTCAATATTTTACCTGCTGTGGACTATCTTGAATTTCTGAAATATAATTCTTTAATTTCCCTGCTATTTTCTGCTCAGCGGGTGCAATGATTTTTTCATACTGAGACACTGCAGCCTTCCATAATGGCTAAACAAATTAATTATACTGTTAGACTGTAAAATGTTAAAATATAAACCTTTAAAACTCAAGATGACAAAAGAAAATTAAAGACAAACACATAGACTCGACCTCAGTATACGGATTGTACTGCACAGGGTTCACACCAGTAAAAGGCTCAAATACTCGAGACAAGCATATAATTCTCTCCTCACTGGCCGGTAAGAAATACAAGAGCTTTTCATGAATTGTTCGAATAGCCAAGACCTAAAATGTAAGATATTAAGACATAAAATGTATTAAATGAAAACAACTGTAATTGGGTCAAAAATCTAAAGGGTTTATAAAACTTCCTTACAGGGCTTCTGTACCATGAATGAAACCAGAAGTATTTCACTCTTTTATGTGGGTTTGCATTTTTTAAATTGTGTTTCTCCTAAGCAGGGGGGTGGAACTATCTCTGCAGTTTCATTTTGCCTTTCCTTTGAAGCTAAATCTATAACTTTTTACGAAAGCTCACAGCTGAAGTAAATGAGAAACTGTTTCGAATATTTCCACTGAGTACATCCTACAAAGAGGGCCAAAGCAATATCAGTAGCCAAGAAAAAGATTGAGGGATCAGGCTGATCGCTCGCTCACACTAACATGTTGACCACTCGCTCACACTAACATGTTGACCACTCGCTCACAGCTAACGTGTTGACCACTCGCTCACACTAACGTGTTGACCACTCGCTCACACTAACATGTTGACCACTTGCTCACAGCTAACGTGTTGACCACTCGCTCACACTAACATGTTGACCACTGGCTCACAGCTAATACACTGACCACTCACTCACACTAACATGTTAACCTGTAATGAGCACAGAAACAGATTCCTCTGAATGAATAAATAAAGAGGGAAATCTGGAGAGTAGATAGAGCAGGAAATTTATAGAATGAGTGCAACTTGATATAGTGTAAAAGCATTTTTTCTTGTGTGTAGTGTGAAAAATTACTAAGGTGAAATATTAAAAGAACATTTTGCCCACTTGAAGGCTGCCACACCCATCTAGCCTTGCTGGATGGGCAGGTTGCACCCAGCAACCTTGGTAATGAGGTAATCTTGCCACACGAGAAGGACCCCCACCCTTCTGTGGCCAGTCAATACTGATAACCTAGGACATCTGGTTATCAAAAGGATCAAATGAGAGGCAGTTTCAAACTGGCATAAAGAGAGAGGGCAGCAGGACAGTTATCTCACATCTTATGATAGCCAGGGCACGTGGAACCTTATAGAAGGAGAGCCTCCAAGCCTGCTTCCCGAAAGCAGAAACAAGTAATGCCTTACCTAAGCATTTAATGCTTTGCCATCTCCAAGAGCAGAGAACTAAAAGCCTTGTCTCCCGAGACTCTGTCACCCAAAATCACAGTCCAAAGGCCCTGCATTCCAAGATAGACTAGTACCAGGCCACAGACTACACGGTCAAGAATTCATCCGGCACCCGATACCAGCCTGAGAGAAGGACACTGAACGCAGACTACGGGGTCAAGAGTCGAGCCTCGCTGTCAAACCCCCAGTGCAGTCAGGCATCCAGCCTGAAGAAATCCAAAAAGTCCTTTTTAAGCTGAACAATACCAGGTCATATGATGCTATTTAATGTGTGTATGAAATGTTAAGAGCATAGATGTGTTAATACATATGTTTAGTATGTGAAATGTTAAGAGATATCTTATGTATAATTGATAAGATTAGGAAATGTTAATTGATAATTTATATTAAGGTTAAGAAGTGTTTTATAGATAAGTGATAAGTTGTATTAAGGTTAAGAAGTATTTTATAGATAAGTGATAAGTTGTATTAAGGTTAAGAAGTATTTTATAGATAAGTGATAAGTTGTATTAAGGTTAAGAAGTGTCAAATTAAGGTTATGAATTGGTTTTATGTATTAGGATTAGTAGGATTAATAATTGTGATATTGAATCACCTGTGTGTTGCCCATCATCAATCCCCCACGCCTATTAAGACTATAAACCCCATTGATGCATTGGATATTGAAGTTGCTAGTAAAGTATCATTATAAATTCTCTTGGTCTGGTTACTCATCACTCTCTGGAAGAAGGGCACTGAGTCCTCATAGTTCTACTCGCAAAGAACCTGAAGCTGAAACCCAATAGCTCATAACATAACCACTCACTCACACTAACAGGTTAACCACTCGTTCACAGCTAATATGCTGACCGCTCGCTCACAATAACATGTTAACCATTCACTCACAGCTAATACGTTGACCGCTCGCTCACACTAACATGTTAATCACTCGCTCACAGCTAATACGTTGACCACTGGTTCACACTAACATGTTGACTGCTTGCTCATACTAACATGTTGGCGCTAACACTAACACGTTGACCACTCGCTCACACTAACACATTGATGGCTCGTTCACACTACCATGTTGACCACTCACACTAACAGTGACCACACACTCACACTGAAGGAAAAGAAGGTAGGACTTAGTACTCACTATGTACCTCAACCTGCAGCAAAGCAGACCATACTTATTATGACATCCGTTCCTATGCTCACCCAAGCCATAAATCCTTTCTTTTACACGTGTTCATCAATCATAAAATGAATTCACAGACCAGTGAAAACCACTCCCACTTAAAGACAACAGGCAGCCAATCAAGCGGGTACCTCTTCCAGGCGCTTGCCCAGCCTGTCAAGGGTTTCTGGAAAATACTTCTCATTCTTCCACGGATGAGGGACATAGCGCTGCCACACCTGACCTGTGAGGTGACTGCAGACTATCACCCACTGCTCACAAATTGAAATGCCAGCTTTCAGGTTTTCTTTCACAAGATAATAAGGATCTTCCCACAGTTTCAAACTTCCCAGCTTTTTCTGAACAAACCTTCCAAATGAACCACCTAATAAGACATAAAGCAAGATTATATGCAATACAATATTTTATATGGAATTATAAAATATATACTTAGGAAAAATTAACATATGAATTAGACTAAGAATCTACAAAACACTGCCTATCCACCCTTAGACTACCACTATTTATAAATACATGCGTGCACACAAACATCAGCTCGCATTCTTGATGATTCAACATACTGTCCCAAAAACAAATAGCACCTACTGTATAGGAGGAGCAAACATAAGCAAATTCCAAATTGCTATCTGACTTCACTCATGACAGAAAGTACTGCAACCCGCACCTTCATGAGCTTATCTCATGTTCTAAGGGGAATACTGAAAAGCATATTTTTTTCTGAGTCAAATTTGTAATATTGGAATATAAACCAGTTTGTTTTAATCATTTTTAGTTCATATGAAATTACAGTAAAATGAACATATGTGGCAGACTGGAGAAATATCTAAGCAGTTAAGATTGCTTACTGCTTGTAGTCGTGTGAATGTAATTGACTCCATAAGCTCATGGGGAGAAACATGATTGGGAGGTGTGACTTTACTGGAGCACGTGTGGCCTTGTAGGAGGAGGTGTGTCTTGAGGTCTCATGTACGCTCAAGTGTCTCGGTTCACTTTCAGTTGTTTGTGGATGTCTGTTTGCACACCACCATATCCCACCGTGATGATAATGGCGTAAACTCCTGAAACTTTAAGTCAGCCAATTAAATGATTTCCTCTATAAGAGATGCTGTGGTCATGGTGTCTCTTCAAAGCAACAGAAACCCTAATAAGGCACTAGTCTACCAGAAGATCTATGTTCAGATCCCAGCACCCACTCCAGTGACTCACAAATGCTATAACTCCAAGTCCAAGGAATCAGAAACCCTCTTCTGGTCTCTGTGGATACTATATAAATAAATCTTCAAATAGATTTAATTTATTTTTAATTAATTAACATATGCATAAATACTAAAAATATAAATTTAGTTATATTAATGATCAAAGTGTTTCACATATATGAACTCAATCAGCTAAAAACAAAAACACAGCCGGGTGGTGGTGGCACACGCCTTTAATCCCAGAACTCGGGAGGCAGAGGCAGGCAGATCTCTGTGAGTTCGAGGCCAGCCTGGTCTACAAGAGCTAGTTCCAGGACAGGAACCAGAAAGCTACAGAGAAACCCTGTCTCGAAAAAAAAAAAAATGTAGATTAAATTTATATGGTTTATTAAGATTTACTTTAAATAGCAAGTTTGATATTAATGAGCATTTTAACTAAGAACGTCAGAAAAAGAAAAAAAGAAAACAGAAAGAAAGGAAGGAAGCAAGGAAGGAAAGCGGAGAAGGAGGGAGGGGAGGAGGGAGATAAGGAGGGAGGAAGGGAGGGAGGGGAGGAGGGAGATGGGGGGAGGGGGAGGGAGGGAGACAGGGAGCCGCTTACTTCTATACCTATAATATCTAGGAGATGCAGCATGCGTGACTCGGAGTAATGATCATGCTCTGTTTGTCTCCACACATCGTCTACAACATCCCGAGTCGTCTCCACCAAGTCAACAACTTCTAGCATGGACAGACTGTCCAAGTTATAAAATTCCTGAAACCAAAACACATTCACATTGAAACACAGTTACATCTGTTCATTGCGTACCACAGAATGACCCAGACTTGCTCAGCTGCTGAAAATCTAACTTCCTCTTCTTTTTTCTGACTTTTTTTTTTTTTTTTTGGTTTTTCGAGACAGGGTTTCTCTGTGGTTTTGGAGCCTATCCTGGAACTAGCTCTTGTAGACCAGGCTGGTCTCGAACTCACAGAGATCCGCCTGCCTCTGCCTCCCAAGTGCTGGGATTAAAGGCGTGCGCCACCACCGCCCGGCTTTTCTGACTTTTTCATGTAAATATTCTCCATAAACAAAAATTTCACATGAAGCTGAAAAAAATGACAGCAAAAAGACTATTGATTTCTTTACCCCGTTAGCCAAGTCTTCTTTAAATCGAGTCTATTCTTTTACCAGCAGAGGGAACTGCAGCACCACATACATGCTACCCACTGTAATTCACGTGTCCTGCTCTGTAATGTGGTGACTAACAGTAAGAGCAGCACAAATTCATTATTCTATATTTCATCACTGTCAAAACAAACTTTAAATATACATCAAATATACCATCATAATGGCACTGCTGAGATTGGCAAGAGGGTTCAGTGGTACAGGAAGCTGCCACACAAGTCTAGTGACCTGAATTTGATCCCTGGGACCAATGGAAAGGTAGAAGGAAAGAACTGATTCCACTGACCTGTACATGTGTACCGAGGCACATTTGCCCACACACATACACACATCCTGCACACACATACCACAAAAGTAAACTCTGAAATAATAACATTTAAAGAAATAAAAACAATATTGTTGATGAAATAACAGTGGGAACAAATAAATCACTGTTGCTGAAATCATACTTAAAATAATCACTTACTAAAACCCTAAGAATATACAGCAAGGGAAAATAAAATAGGCATAAAGTAAGACTTCGTAGTTTAAATTACTGTGAAATACTAGTCTGTATCATTCCATCTACAGAATGTATTACCGCTATAAATAAATCTGTTAGTCTACTGGTTTTATGTGTTTGTGTGATAAATGCACATATGGTGTGCGTGTGTGTGTGTTGTGTGTATGTGTAAGTGAGCACTCGTCAGTGGGTGCACATGTGGAGACCAGATTTCATCTCAAAGAACCTAGAGCTCTCCTTGTAGACTTGGCTGGCCTGTTAGCAACTACCTACAGGTCCCCTAGCCCCTAGCACAGGGGTCTGGACACAAATGGGGATCTGAACTCAGGGCCTTCTGCTTGCACAACAAGTACTTCGCCCACTGAGACCTCTGCCAGCTCCTGGAATTTCATTTTCTCCCAGTACTTTTAGAAAACTTATTTGTTTTTGAGGAAAATTATTTCCTAGAGATTAGAATTTAATGTTTTCATTTCTATGTTTTACATATTCAAACATATAATTTAGGTCAATTCTAGGGTTTATACACTATTTATCTTACAACTGTCAAGTAGAGTTTAAAAGAGAAAAATACACTGAAAACTGTATCCTAAAGTTTATTCACAAGAAGCCTACTTTTAACCATGTGCTAATCACATACCCTTGCAATCGTTTCAAATAATTCCTTAAAATAGCTGGCTCTTTCTTTACTAATCTGTTTATTTCCACGGTGAGCTTGCTCTGTCCAAAACTGGAACTCATCACTTGGTGTGAGGATACCTAAAAAACGAAGAGAGAAGCATTCAGCTACTAATGAAAAGAAAAAGGCATAACCAGTTTGGCTCAGCTGTTGGTTTAGATCTGGTCCAGAAGATGAACAGAAGATGACCTCTCAACCTCTAACAACAGTGAATTCTTACTTAATCAATGAGTGTTTTCAACTCAATTTGAAAGTATAAGCAAAATATATTTATTTGTAAATTCTCTTTCAAAGAGCCCAGTGAACTAAATAATCACAGTGTGTTTAATCATATGCTGACAGTAAGTATACTATTCTTTGGAGGTATGTTATAAAAAGCATCTACTTGACTATCTGAACAAAATACAATCCATTCATTGTATGTTACATATTTCATTTTGATCATACTATGAATTTATCTATACCCATAGAAAAATTATTACTAGTATCAGATAAAATACATTATACCATAAAAGCTGGTGGTCTGTTGCCGTCACAAGGTATACAGTGGCCATTCCTCACTACTCCTATATTCTGTATTAAGACAGTAAAATATTTGAGCCGACAGATACACTTGGGAAAGTCAGCGCTACAATTTACCCGCTAGCTTCCTTTCTCATTGCAATCAATGGCCTTTCTGTGGTCTGCTTGGTGCCAGCGTTTTCCATTTTTAAGCTTTAAATTGGTCTTTTTTTTATTATTATTATTAAATTGGTCTTAAAGCACAGGTGCCAAAAATGCAACCACAAGACAGCTCTGATGCTCCTTACAGAGAAACCACGAGACAGCTCTGATGCTCCTTACAGAGAAAGCACAAGATGCTCTGGTGCTCCTTACTGAGAAAGCACAAGATGCTCTGAGGCTCCTTACAGAGAGAGCACAAGATGCTCTGGTGCTCTGATGCTCCTTACAGAGAAAGCACAAGATGCTCTGATGCTCCTTACAGAGAAAGCATGGTCAGGCAAGTCATATTCAAGGCACATGTTACAGAATATAACCACTGTACATAACCGCCCTATATTTTCAATTTATATAAACTATCTAGTCTTAAGAAAAAAAATTCTTCTCCAAACCCATACAATCTATTCATTTTTTAAAAGTTTATATTCATAGAAGAGCCAAAAACACAGAAAGAAATCTGGAAAGAAACAGTTATTTGCTAATTGTATTAATTAAATGATCACTTTTAGGGGGGTTGTTTTGGTTTCGGGTTTTTTGTTTGTTTGTTTGGTTGGTTGGTTTTTTGTGTTTTTTGAGACAGGGTCTCTCTGTATAGATTTTGTAGTTCTGTAGAGCAGTCTGGCCTCAAACTCACAGAGACCTGCCTGCCTTGCCTCCCAAGTACTGGGACTAAAGGCGTGCGCCACCACCACCTGGTCTGAGTTTGTTACAGGTGGTGCCCTAGTCAATGTTCTTCTTGCTGCAATGAAACACCATGGCCAAAGCAACTTGGAAACCACAGGGCTTCTGTGCCTTCATCCATGTCACTCCTCATCATCCGAGGAAGTCAGGACAGGAACTGAAACAAGATAGGAACCCAGAGGCAGGAGCCGATGCAGAGGTCATGGAGGGGTACTGTTTGCTGGCTTGCTCCCCAAGGTTTGTTCAATCTGCTTTCTTCTAAAACCCGTTACTAGTACCCCAGGGTGGTATCACCTGCAGTCGGCTGTGCGCTCCCATCAGTCACTGATTAAAATGCCCTACAAGCTCGCCTACAGCCTGATCTTATGGAGGCATTTTTACAATTGAAGTCCCCTCTTCTCAAACAACTATAGCTTGTGTAAAATTGGCATAAAACTAGCCAGCACTGATGGTTATTTTGAGGACCAGAAAGACAGCACAGTGGTTAAAAGTGCTTGTCCCAGGATTGCAAAAGGTAGAATGCAAGATCTGACTCCCACAAGCTGTCCTCTGACCTCGACAAGTGTGCTGTGGCACTCACACACATTCAAGCACACAAGTATCATCTGCTCTCACACCCTCCAAGTAAAATATAAAAATAATAATATAATAAAACACTGAGTTGTGGAAGCCAAGCATAACACGTTGTTATATACCTCTTGTATCATCTTCCTTAAGTTTCAGTTTGGGTAAGTTAGTATCTGATCTCCGTAGAACTACACCCAGTCCAGCTTCTAGTTCACTCAAAAGATTCTGAAGTTTAGGATCAAAATTTCTGCTCCATTCCTGGTCCTAAATAAAAGCAGACAAGAGTAAACACTGATCAAAGCATTGCCAGTCAACCCTGCTTCAAAAACACACTGTCTAAAAACTAAGCCCACAAATCCATACTTCACTGAACGCCTGCTTCAACTTCCATTTGAACAGTTAAATTTTTCTACAAATCATATGTCATGGCTATGTAAGAAGGGATGGGAGCTGCATTCATAGCTTTACGCAGCTTTCCTCTACAGAGCTGAAAGTAACATTAGAAGCCTGACACAAACCCCAAAACCATAAAATAGTTCAATAAACTAAAACACATTAAACAGTAAATCAAATAATATGTAAGTCTGTTTCCATGCTGACCAAAATCCTCACCTTTAGCAGCATGGGTGCAAACACCTGCCGTACTGCTTGGTAAAGGGAACTGACAGGTGACTCCAACATAGAAGAAACGAGAATGTTGTTATGCAGATTCTCATCTGTAATTACTTCGGGTCGGAGCTTGAAAAACACCAGCACTTTATCCTTTGTGTCGTCGAAATCAATCTACGTGATAAACAAATGATCTTATGTCTTGTTCATAAAACTTAGTGTTTGAAAGAAATGCTTCACTACCAAGCTGCATCACTAGAATTATGCCTGGTGGAAATACTAGTTAAAGACAACTTATTCAAAACAGTAATTGGCTGTGTTCGCACTACACTAACCAAGCTGTAACAGAGGAAGGGAAGAATAAAGATGTCGTAAAGTGAACAGAATTATTCAGTCAAATCGCTTAAGGCTCAGAGTTGAGGGCCCGCCAGGAAGAGCCAGACTGTCTCAAAAGAAAGAGACAAGTTGCTTATCCTTCCAATTCAGATGCGTGGACAGGGAAGCTCCTATTACCCTGCGGGCACTCCACCGCCAAGGCAGAAGCGGCTTGGAAGCCAGGGCTCCTGGGCAAGACTGAGGCTGTCTTTAGGCCTGGCGTAAGGACCTGGGACCTGAGGGAGGGGAGGCCCGGCCTGGGTAGCCGGGCAGCCGCCCTACCGTGTTGGAAAAGGCCAGCCCCGCTTCGGAGCGCTGCACGCGGAGCAGCATCTGGTTGCCGTCGTCCAAGAAGTTGTTCACCTCCGGGAAGCTGCTCGGCGGGGGCTGGTCCCAGAGCTCCGGCCTCAGCCCGAAGTAATTCTGGGTGGTCGTGAAAAGGAAGAGTTTGCGGACGTCCGCGGGGCCTCCCGCCATGGCCGCGGAGGAGAGGGACCCGCAGCGGCCCAGCAGCCTCACCACCACTGTTCTTCGTTGCCACGGTCGTCGCTATGGCGACCGCTCCACGCCGGCGGCGCGCGCAGCGGAAGTAGGACGCCTGGGGCGCGCGCGAGCAAGGCTGAGGATCCCGGCTCACATCGATTGGATAAACTGAGAGCATCTTTTCTTTATCCATCCTCTTTCCTTCTAACGCGGCGCTCTAGTGTTTCCACTGTCCATGCAAACCACTCTGGAGTGTCAGGGCCTACGTCTGTGAAATGGGGACGTAGCAGTTCACAACTAAATTGCAGTATAAAAGAGATTACTATTTAAAATTCACCTTGTTTCCAGGCCTGATGGTTCATGACTGTAAACAGAGCATCTAGGATACCAAAAGGACAGCCTTGGCTACATTAGGACACCCAGTCTCAAAAAAAATCCGCGATTAAGAGCGCTTTGTTGCTCTTTGCAGAGGATCGGGATTTAGTTCCCAACACTCACAGGATGTCAAACAAGGGTTTCTAACCCCCACCCCCAGTTCGAGGTGCGGGGTGGATAAAATGGGGGGACCCATCAGGTTCTTCTGAATTCTTCACATACATACAAGCAGGCAAGACACTCATACACATAAAATAAATACATCTACAATCAGTCAATCACAACAAACACCTTTCTAGCATCTCGTTAGAAAGGCTTGTATTCTATAACTCTCTCAAAGTCTGTCTGCTCCTAGCTGAGTGAGCTAGTTTCCCATTGTTAGTTTTGTCTTGGTTTTGGGGTTGTTGATGTTGTTGTTTTACCTTTGTCATTATAGGAAAACCTTAACAATCATTATGTTACCAATTGCCAGGTGTTTCTAGATTCTTGATCTTTTCTCCAAAGAAGGTAAAATAAGAATTCTTAAAGATCTACAAAACAAGTAAAATAAGAGATTGATAATACTGTCAAAACCAACACTGGGCCACAAGACTGAGGACACTAATAGGTTATTATTTAGGGTTTTTTATGAAATTCAATAGAAAGAGTTTGTCTATTAAGGTATATAGTTTGGCTTTAATATATTTGATTATACAGTTATTTTTTAAGGCCTGATTTTAATCATATGCATGCCCAATTGCATAGGCATAGGCATGTAAATAGGGCATTCTTCCTAAACATTAACTGGAGGACATAGTTTCACATTACTGCACATGTACACAAAACCAGTTCAGCTAGATAGCCCCTCTACACTTTGTACCAGGATATATTGGGAGTTTATTTAATTGAAACTGCCTACGTTTGACTTTAGAAGAGGAGAAACTGACATTTATACAGAAAGGAGTGTATGTACAGCCGATACAGGTGCAAGACTGAGGTTGGTAGATGCATTGCTTCGATCAGGTTGTGTGCATGCAGGTAAAGGAGCTGGGCTGCCAAATTCATTGTTGGGGGAAAGAAGATGAAAGTATGTACTTATTGTTATTGATGGAAAAGTGACCATGTGGAAAAACAAACACTGAACTGAACTGGGTGTGGGGGCTCATACCGCTAATCTCACTTAGGAGGCTTAAGTAGGGGATCGCTGAACTGTTTGAAACCAGTCTAGGCTATACATTAAGTTCTAGGGCAACCTGGATACAGACTGAGTGAGACCTTGTCTCAAAAACCAAAATCAGGCCGGGTGGTGGTGGAGCACGCCTTTAATCCCAGCACTTGGAAGGCATAGAGACCAGTGGATCTCTGTGAGTTCAAGGCCAGTCTGGATCTACAAAGTGAGTTCCAGGATAGGTTCCAAAGCTACAGAGAAACCCTGTCTCAAGAAGCCAAAAAAAAAAGAACCAAAAAACCCAATAAACAAATAATAAAAAAATTAAAACCCCACCAAAATCAGAAACAAGATAACAAAAAGAAGCTACTGATCCTGACACCTGGGGATCTATCTATATGCCTCCTACCCATGTTTTATTGATTAGGCATATCAAGTGGTCATGTCTATCTACAAGTGGGCAGGCAACCACACTTTGTGTATAAATGAGGGGCAGCTATAGCATATGTGAGACATCCTAATACTGCTACACCTTCTGATGTCTTTCTGATTGTAGAGAAAAGGTCTTTGTGGAGGAAACGAAAGAAACCCTCTGCTTTTTAACCATAGAAACAGCTAATGTTCCAGATGGTAGCTCTGAAGACCAAGAGCCTGGCTCCCAAAAGACTCTGATAGTCGCTTGGGGTGAGAAAAACTTCTTTTCTTAAACTGTGCAACGTTTAGCTGCTTGCTTCTTGGGTATCCAAACGGCTGCCAGGGAAACTCAGTGGCCAGCCAGCACTGTGCCTTGTGCCCAAAGTCACTTCACTAACTCATGTGAGTTAACAGTTCTAGTGACTTCCTATAGAGTTCCACAATGCTGGCTTAAGGAATTCTGTTGTACATACACCAACTTACTGCATAACGCCTTTCTGGATAAAGATTTGCTTTTAATTGTGCTTTTCAGGATAAAGAAATATGCTTGCAAAAATACTCTGTTGGGCTAGTAAGATGACTGGGTGCATCAGGGTATTTCTGGCTTGCTATACAGTGCTGAGCAAATTGATGATCCAAGTTTGGTACCTGGAATGCACGGCGGAAGTAGACAATTGACCCCTAAAAGTTGTTCTCTGGTTTCTATGCCTTCACTTACATAAATAACAACATGTACTGGGTTAAGGCAGAAAATTTCAAAACATACTAATACAGAATTTTCCCTCTACACTACTGCTAAATATACTTTGAGAGGCCTCAAGATTGCTTACTTTTAACTGTGTGCAAGTTCTAGCTGTTCATTTGAAGAAAACAGTCTTGCTTTAAGTTTTAATGCCACTTTTAAAATACCTACTCATTTATATAAAATGCTAAAGTGTCATTACACCATAGCAAATATTAACAAAAATGTTCACAAAGTGGTCATTTTGAAGTCTTTATTTCTAGTTCCATTTTGATTTATGCATAATTATCATCAAATAACATGAAATTAAATTAGAATGTTCTGCTTCATAGCCTAGCATCTTTTGGGGGAAAATTCTGTGATAAAATAACTTTCTGACATCATATCATATTGCTATGAAAATAGAACATCAAAATATTGTCCATGTCAACTTACTCATTCAGTAGCTAAGAATAAATTTAAAGAAAAAGAGGCTGTATTTCAATGCTCACTTCTCAGGAATCGACTTGGCATCTTTCATTACTGAAATACCTAATCAAATTGGAAATCTGAGATTTTATAACACTCGGAAATATGTTCACTGAATCCACTGCCATGTATTTAATGTTCTTGTCAGCAATCTGGCTCTGCTTGTCTTGTTTCAGGTTGAATTGCTGAGTCCCTGGTTAACTGATGTGTGAAACCTGACTTTCTAACCAGGGTCTCAAATCTGAGGAGCTACAATCTGAGTAGTTGAAAAAATATACAAATCTTTTTTAAGTTTTCTTTTTTAAAATTAATTAACTGATTGATTGATTGATGAATGCTTTGATTGCATGCATGCATACCAGAAAAGGGCATCAGATCCCATTATACATGACTGTGATCCACCATGTGGTTACTGGGAATTGAACTAAAACCTCTGGAAAAGCAGCCAAGTATACAATTCTTAACATTCTTTATTCTTGTATTTAGTTGTTTTCTGAGTTTCATTTTTCCGATGTTTACAGGAACTTTAAAAATGACATTATATTATTCCTGGGACCATGAGATAGCAGATAAAGGTGCTTGCCACCAAGACTAAAAACCTGAGTTCCATCCCCAGAACCCACATGATAGGAAAGTTGGAGAGAAACAACTCCCTCAAGCTTCCCTCTGACCTCCACACATGTACCATGGTACACAAATAAATGAATGGAAAAGTTTTCAAATGAAATAAAAATTTATGTTTTTGCTGGGCAATGGTGGTGCATGCCTTTAATCCCAGCACTCAGGAGGCAGAGGCAGATGGAACTTTGTAAGTTTAAGGCCAGCCTGGTCTACAGAGCATGTTCCAGGACAGTCAGGGCTACACAAAAGTAACATGTCTCGAAAAAATAAAGAAGAAAAAAAAGTGAGGGTCGGGGCCTTTTAGTCACCCATATTTTCTGTGGCTCCGATAAACCCTTTGACTCATTAGGCTTGACCTGGGTGGAATTGAGTCTTTGATCTCTCGCTCGTTTGTTTCCTGGCTGCCCAGACCCAAATAATCACACAGAAAATATATTAATTACAACACTGTTTGGTCAATGGCTCAAGCATATGTCTAGCTAGTATATCTTAAATTAACCCATTTCTATTAATCTGTGTATCGTCAAGAGGCTGTGGCTTACCAGGTAAGTGTCTGGGCATCTTTCTCCTTTGGCAGCTACATGGTATCTCCCTGACTCTACCTACTCTCTATATATATATGTTTGGGTTTTCCACCTAGCTTTACTCTGCTAAAACACTGGTCAAAACAACTTTCTTATTAACCAATGGTAATAAAACATATTCACAGCATACAGAGGGAAATCCCACATTAATTGGTGCCCTAGTGCCCTGTCTGGGGCGAAGAGGTAGGTGTGTGTGTGTGTAACTCCCTAGGAAGTCACATACCACTCATGTGCTTTTCCTTACTGCCCCTTTAGAACTGCTCAATGAACCCATTTTTCTTAGCGCCTGGAATAAAATTGAGTAGAATATCATTGCAATAGGGCTGCATTTGGCACCTATCTCTGCCTGGGTATATATAATACATTTCTTCACTAGTGACCTCAGGTGTAGCTTTATGACTTGACCAGACACGATGTGTCGATTCAGGAAAGAACCTTTACCTTCAGCATTCATAAGAGTCACTGCGATGATGACCAAAGTATCAGTCCCAAGGTCTCTACAGCCGATGTGGTCCACCACACTGCTACAGGATGGGCAGAGCAAGTTTGCATCTCTGCATTGCTCTTCAACATTAGTTCTTGTGTGCTTCTCAAAATGCCAGAGCACACAATCCTGGGTTGACATCTCATTCTCTATTAGCTTGTGGTAAATTTTCTCTGGGTTTATGTAAATAGAAAAATGTCATAAAATTTTGACTGTTTGGAAAACAACGGTAACTTCTGGAATATAGAGTATTTGTATGGATCAACTATCACAATCAAAAGTGGCCTCCCCTAAGTCCCTGAAGCTTGCAGTGCTTGCTTTCTTGATGTGAGCATAAGTCCTATTTTTAAGGGTGTCAGAAAAAAAAAATACCAAATATATAAGTGAGCACATCTCTGGCACTATTTCTGGTTTTCTTAATTAGATATGACTGTTTTAAAAGTTCTTTTTTCGTTTATTATACAATGCCCTAAATCTTAGAAATATGCAAATCACCAAAATGTTATATGACCGACAGAGTTGTCTCAGACTTTGTGTGCTTTCCTGATTAGAATACATATTATGCCACTGTCCTAAAAGATAGCTATCATATATTTTGAGGATTTTTTAAAATATTCTGTTGTACAATAGAAAAGATAAAGGAAAGCATTGTGACTTTCCTAAAGCTGCTACGTGTCTTTGGATCTAGACCAGAACACATTCCTGTTTTAATACTACTTCCTTTCCTTTCCTCCTTGTTACTTACAAGTAAACAAAAATTAGACCACACAAAAAAACACTGCAGTACTGTCATAGATTCACACTACACTTTCGGTGAAAATCATCAACTATCACATTACTAGAGGTTTCTGTATTGTTCATGAGCAGACACAATGCTCCCCCATGAGTGACTGAGATGAGAGCTGACCTTGACAACGGAGGTAAAGTGGTGGCAGTGGGCACGTCCAGTGAAGGCAATGATGAAGTGGATGGGTACAAAAGCTTCATACATTTCTCCTTCCAGACTGTCAGCTCCATGAATGCAGAAACTTTACCTTTTTTGTTTAGTCTGGGCAAGTCTCACTATGTGTGTGCTACTGCATATGCCTTTTGTCTACTGTCTATATTCTCAAATTTGGCCTAAATAGTCATCAAATGTTAGTTAATAACAGATTGGTTCAATGAATACCACACATAAAATCCAACATCTTCATCTCTTTTTTCCCCCAGAGAATCTGGTGGATGCAAGCAGGTCTCTATGGATGATCACTGCACTCAGCTCAATGTTTAGAATGTCCAGGTGCATCTTATGTCATTCCATATAGTCCAAGGACTATTATCACCTGCTCTGTATGGACTAATTTCCTGCTCTGCATTCTGACCCAGTGCACAACGATGGACAAACAATAGGAAACAATTATTAATCCTATTTAGAAAAGAATGGGAGATGCTGGTCCTGGTAGCGTTGCTGGCATATTGCAAAACAGGCTTGTGGAGCTCTTCATCTTCTGATATACTTTCTAGAAGGATATTCTTTGAACTCTGCCTCTTAGTTATCTGTCTTTAAGCTTTATTCGCTTCTGTTTTCTGAGGAAAGACTGTCGCAGCCTTTGAAGCAAACTTATTGAAGAAATAAACTTGGCTCTTTCTAATAGTTTTTATGTGCCACTGATTGTTATATTTGGTTCTGTTTTATAATATTCAAATAAACCTGCTGAGAGATAAATAGGATATTTATAAATATACACATCAATACATTTTAACAAGTACACACACCAACCATCACCTCAACCAAAACATGTCTATTAATCAAAACTTGTTTTCTGAACACTTCTGCTACAGAATCTGCATCATTCAACTTGTAGGTTTTATGATAGCTAGACTTTGTTTTCAGCAGTACGAACTGAAACTAGGGTGCCACAGATGCGAAGAAGTGACCTGTCCTAGAGCCACAGTCCCCACCTTTTGACTTTTTATTTTCAGAGTCTCACTGGGCTCCTCAGATTGACTTTGAACTGGCAATCCTCATACCTCAGTTACCAGACTCTGGCACCAGCCTAGCTTAACTCTTCAGATTCTGTGTATTTAAAATATCCTTTTTGGGCCAGAGAAATGGCTCAGAAAATAAAAGTAATTGTGGCCAATGCTGAAAACCTGAGTTCGACCCTCAAGAGCCACACCATGGAGGGAGAGAATGAACCCCTGAAAATTGTTCTCTGCCCTCCACACACCTCAACTTTGGCACACAAGTGCCCCCCCCGACATAATAAATAACACTTTTAAAAACTATCTTTCAGTTCTCTACTTTCTGTAGATAGTTGTTTGTAGAGCTTAGCTTTTGTAGTTTTCATATAGAAACAGCGCTTTATACATTGTTTGTAACAGAGTTAAAGTTTACAGGCTTGAACATTATTTTCATTGTTAAAAAATTTAAACACCGAAATGTCCTGGCTCACAAAACTGTGAATTCCAGGGCATATTATGTATTTGGGACTCATTACAAGTTCCGTTTTTTAGTGTTTCTCCTTGATTCTGACCTGATTTGGGTACTACGTGTCACAGAACCACGGAGATATAAAAAAACTTAGTCTTCTGTCACAGTCGAGTTACAGACATGAATTTATTTCACTAAGAATCTTCTAGAAGTTAATCTTTACATAGCCTAACCCTTCTTATAAACAGTATTTTCATTTAGAAGTTACGTGATTGCAGTATCTTGGGGGCAACCCATTAAGACCATTCCCTGAAACGGTTTTAGTAAGTCAGTTTTCCAAAACTCTTGTCCAAGAGGCGAATTCTCAAAAGTAAAAATGGAGGCGTTGCTTCGCCTCTGGAGGACGAAAAGTGTGAGTCCGGGGCGTGGGAAGCGGATGTCAGGCCCACCGTGAACACCGAGGGGCTGGAGACGCTGAGAGTCAGGAGCGGGCTCGCTCGCGCGTGCTTCCTCACCAGATTCCTTCGCCCGCCCGCTCACGACTTTATAGATGATTTCCCGCTGGGCAGCCTCCCGAGAAACTCAGAACAACCGGCTCCACCTGCAGAGAATCCTGCAAACCCGGAGGAAAGCGCAGTCCCACACCACAGGAACCCGCCCCGCGCCGCGTCGCCCCGCGAGGCTCCTTGCTGCGTCACTTCCGGTCCGCGGCCATCCGCTTCCGGGTCAGACTGAGCCGCCTGCTCTTCTAGACTGCTGGAGGTGCCGCGCTGTCGGCGTTCCCTGCCCCTGGAGCGCCCGAGCCGCGGTACCGCCGGGCGAAGCGCTGCGCTGTGCCGGGCCGGCCCCAAGGAGGAGACCCAGGCCCGGGCCGCCGCGGGGTCGCGCCTCGGGCCTCCGCTGCGGTCCCTGGCAGGCGGGAGCCGGAGCTGCGGCGGAGCGCGACCCCCCTCCCCGGCCGCCCTGTCCACCTTGCCGGGGAAGGCGGAAGATGCCAGTGAAGAAGAAAAGAAAAGCCCCCGGAGTGGCAGCGGCTGTCGCGGAAGACGCGGGCCTCAAAAAGTGTAAAATCTCCAGGTACCGCGTGCCCCACCCCGCAGGACCTCCTTCCTCCGGTGCGGGACGGGCCGCCGGGCGCCTGCTGTGGCGAGGGGCGAGCCCTCTCCTCGGTGGGACGGTGGGTGCGGAGCCCCGAGTCTCCGCTCCGCGCTGGACCAAAGCTCGTGTTGGCCTGTGCGTGTGCTCTGGCGTACTTGGATGCCCCACATTGTTGTCTGCGTGCCCAGAGGGTAGGAAACAGACAACCACACGTCAACCGTGCTCTTTTTCCCCCCTGCCTTCTACCTTCGTCCTGTCCACTAAACGCGGAGTGTAGATCTGCTGAGATTCACAGCGTCCCTGGGGTTCACTGTATTAAGAAGAATTGGCTTGGCCCACACATTGTTAATATTAGTCAGAGTGTGAAGAAAAGAGCAGAGCATGAAGAATTTTGACAGCTGCCTTGGGAATGGTAGAAAGGAAGCCTGTGCTATAATTGGTCTGCTGAGTTAGCATTTCAATTGGCCTAACCTGGACCACCTCAGCAGGAGGAGGCCTTTGAAATCCCTAGAGCCTCAGCTTCTGAAGGCAGCATGCCTCCACCCCACCCATACACCCCTTACACAGGGTTGGAAAGGCTTGGCGTGCTTTTTCTTCTTTAGCCTTCAGATGCTGTTAGCTTGTCAGTCGGTTTTAGTCATTTGTAAGCTACTGTGCTCTGTGTTCTCTTAGGGAAAAAGAAAACAAAGCAGAACAGTAGTCAGAGCCTTTGCTCCCCTTGTGGCATACACATTATTCAGTCATGGCAGAAGCATTCCTGCTGCGGAAAGCCGTTGCAGTTCAGCTCCCAACTTATTCTTTGGACTGTCTTTGTGTTAATGGTTGTCACTTAAAATGACAACTTAAAATGACAACATTAAAATGAGAGCCAGCACTAAATAAAACAAATACCTCTTTAAGGAGAGATGCAGTGAGAAACACACTGCTTAAAATAGGAGAAAGGTGGCTTGTTAATCCGCATGTTTTTGTAGTCATTTTTTTCTTTTTTGTTTTTTTCTTGGTGTGTTTTAGCGAAAGAACCTAAGTAATAGTTCTTGGGTGATTAATGCGATACAGTTTTCTTTGATAGTTATCATTCTGCTTGACCTTTATTAGCTGCCTTTGAGAATCAAACCTAAGATATTTAAGCCAGTTAAAACAGCTGAAGGGTGATGTCATTAGATTTGAGGTGTTTCAGCCTAAACTATAATGTAGGGTTTCCATACAAATCAGTAGCAGAATCCCAGTAAGAATTTTTGGCATTCAATCAGGTATATAGCTTAGTGGTGGAGAGCAAACCCAGCAGTGTGAGTAAAGCCCTCAGTACAGGGACAGAAAGAGAGATATTTATACTTTCTTTCTAGTCTTGGGCTGAGACTTAGCTGCACTTCTTTATAATCTTGAAATAGGGAAATAATTTTAATTACTGCTCTTGGAATTTGGTAGCAAGCAAAGTAGCATTGGGGTTTTCATTGATCAGCGACTCTTATGCATAGAATACAGGTCCATATTGCTAATGCCTAACTTCTTCCCCCTTGATGTTAACTTAAAAACTACTTTGTTTTATTTGCATGGAAGCAATTGTTGAACTTAGGTTTTCACTAACATTTGAGTCTTAGTAGGTTCTAGACATCTTTGTATTTTCTAAGCTATTGCAGATCCCAGCCTCCTGCTAGAATAATCAGTGGAGAGGAAGATTTTTCAAGAAAGAAGTGCCTGGCTTGGTTTTATGAGTACGCAGGTAATGAAATCCATGGATCAAGATACCAGTCATATGCATTTAAAATCTGTGTTTTATTCTTTAAACATTATTTAGTATAGGCCTGTTAGATTTTAGTACTGTGTGCTGGGATTAGGGTCAAGGCTAAAGGGTTATAAATTGAAGAATTTGATGCCATTCCAAGACTAGTATTTCTTTACATCTGTATTCTGTAAGAACTTATTTGCTGTTTGTGTATAAATAGAAACAATCACATTGAATGCATTCATAAAATATTCAGGGAAAGAAGTAGGCAAAACGTTTTAATTTGTTTGAATTTTGAGACAGAGTTTCCTGTAGTTCTGACTATCTGGAACTGACTCAGTTGTCCAGGCTGCCTTCAAACTCAGAGACCCACTTGCTGTGTTGGGATGAAAGGCATGCACCACCACACTCAGCTTCCAAAAGCATTTCTATTCACTTTCTAGGAAACAATTTGCAAAATATTTCTCTGTTCACCATTCTCTATTTTTCCTGAACTAGAAACATTTTTCTGAAACTTTTGGGGTGGTGTGACAAATAATTTAAACTTCTGAGATAATGTATAACACATTCACTCTTTAATTTTAATTTTACAATAAATACAATAATAAGAAAACAGAATGATAGTACTACAGTATGTTAAGTAGTAGATCGTGAAGATATGTGATAATTGACAATATACAAAACCCAACCTTGAGAGCATCAGGAGAACCTATTTGGAGGAGCAGACTAACCTGACCTGGGTTTGACAAGTGGTTGATGGGAAGATCAAGGTCCACAGTGAGGCAAACCCATGAACAAGAATACTTGCTTCCCTTGCTGGGTGTGGTAGCACAAGCCTTTTATCTCAGCACTCAAAGGCAGGTGGATCTCTGTGAGTTGGAGGCCAACCTGGTCTACAAAGAGAGTTCCAGAACAGCCAAGGCTATTACACAGAAAAACCCTATTTTGAAAACAAAGAAACAAACAAAAAACTTGTTTCCTACTTGTTGATTTCTTCAGAGCATATATGACAGTTTTTCCCTGATATTAAAGTTATTTTTTCTCGTTCCTGTCAGCTACTTTTCTGCTTTTATTTCTTTTTCTGTCATTATTCTCAAAAGTATTTGCTTAAAGTCAAGATGCTTAGTAGTTATTGCCTTCTATTTGTACTAGCCATGTTAAAGTATAGCTGCTTGATTTACAGAGTTACCATATGGAAAGCTAGACTAGTCTGAAAAGGGGGCAGCATCTTTGCTATTGAGATCAGCAAAGTGATCCTAATTGTATAATTTAAAATTGTTTAATAGCAGGATAGAATCTTTCTAGATCAGGGGAAATAAATGCTATTACTGGTATCCCAAGACAACCACTAACCCAATTTAAATGTAGAGAATTCATTTTTTTTAACTGACCTCTATTTAAAATGTTGACCCATTATTTAAAATGCCAGTTTCACATATACATTATATAGAATTAAAAGGTTCTCTTCGTCTTACTTCACTTACAAGGTTACTAGATACCATAAAGATTAATTAGTGCGTATGTATCTTTTTTTTCTTTTTGAATGTCAGTTTTTAGCTCTTATTGAAACTTAACCTCGGTATTCTAAGATTTTAATCAAGTATTTGTTTCCTACTCTGACATATTTATTAGCCAACATATAATTGCTATCATTGTTCTAGGGATTGTGATAAATATATTGTTTTCCTTATAACCATCTGTCAAGTAAGAGATTTTATCCTTATTTTATAAATGAAAACTGAGGCTTAGATTGACTTACTTGCCAGTGATGATACAGTCCAAGAACCAGGATTCAAACTATAGTTGACTGACCCTCAAGACAAAGATACAAATGGAAACTAATTTTTACTTCTAGTGAAAAAAAGTTAATAAAGTATACTTGAGGTATCTTCTGTCATTCCACAAGTCATCCGATGAATATTTATTCAACATTTTCTGTGAGTTCAACACTGTGATAGTACTTGTGTACTTGTGATATAATAATGAAAAAATCAGGACGTGATCTCTGCCATCAAATGTAGCTTCTCATAAGGAAGACCATAGTAAACAGTAAGTTTATAGGCAAGGAAATTACAATTTGTGAAGACTCATACAAGTATTATGTGGAAGTACTAGAATTTCAGATAGTGTCCACAGAAACTATTTTGGCAGATGCTTCCTTGATAAGAGATCACTCATTTGCTGGTGAACAGTGCCTGTTCTTTCTTACCAAATGAGGATATCCTTCATGGTAGAGACAAAAGCTAGGCCCACTCAAGAGTGGATGACATGCAGAGTCTTAGCACAGTACCTGATACATGTCAGAATCAGTATGTTAGGTAGTATTACTGCTAACAGCTTTAGAGCATCTTCAGATTCATGTGTTAACGAATCTCTTGTATAGTTCATTGTGGAAGGCACTGTCATTAAGCATGTTGTTTGTTTTGGTTTTTGTTTCCTGAGTATTTATTATGGCATTGTATTAAACCCTGAACATGTAGCTGAGAACATTTATATTTTTACATAAAATGAGACGGTGTTTTCATGTACCCTCTTCTTAGAGACGTGATCATGTGTAGGTTACTTACATTCTCTGTAGATGCTATGTAGAATTTGAGTAGTGAGTAGAGGAGAAAAGCCCTGTGTGTGTTCAGTACAGGGGGATTCTTTATCTTCTTACCTTTTAGACAGGGCTCACTGGCCTGGAACCTGCTATGTAGACCACACTGCCTTTTTGTTGCTGGTGGTTTTGCAAGACAGTGATTCTCTGTGCATCCCTGGCTGTACTGAAACTCACTCTGTAGACCAGGCTGGCTTCAGGCCCGCAGAGATGTTGGGTCTAATGCCTGACTATCTCGAGGTCTTTTTACTGAGCAATTTGTTGAGTTCATGGATATGCCATTTAGTACATAGAAGACCGATTGTGGGGAAAGCAGAGCATTTTTAATCTGTCACAAAGAATTAAAAAATAAGATAGAATTATATAGTTTAAATGCAATATACGGTGAGCTAAATCATTTGCATGACTGCTTGAATTGAGTGGAAATCAAAGACCCTGAAAGAATTAATTGAATTCTCTTACACACATCTTACCCAGTTGTAGTTTTATTAGAAGGCTATAATTTAAAAGTATTATTGACATTCAGTCAGGCGGTGAACTTTGGTATAGGCTTTGCTTTACACTTAGGTCTGTTATTTCCATTGCTTTGGGAAGTCACATAATACTTAACACATACAGATCTTGTCTACCTAAGATCATATGTATGTTTCATATAGAAACTACTTTGATTTCTAGTTGTGTGTTAACATAACCTTTTTTTTTTAAGATTTATTTATTTATTATGTATACTGTGTTCTGCCTCCATGTTATGCCTACAAGCCAGAAGAGGGCACCATATCTCTTTATGGATGGTTGTGGGCCACCATGTGGTTGCTGGGAATTGAACTTAGGACCTCTGGAAGAGCAGCCAGTGCTCTTACTTGCTGAGCCATCCATCTCTCTAACCCACCATAACCTTATTGATCACATAGTAGAAGGCTATATTTTTTTATTAGGAAAATCATAAGGCATTGGCTTTTGTGTTGTATCTGTAACCTAATTATAGTACTCTGAAACGTACCTTCTAAAATTCATTTAGTCTTTGGCTTACGTTTGTAGGGTTTTGTTTTGATCCGAAGTCCTATGTAGCCCAGACTAGTCTTGAACACTTAATCTTCATGCTTCAACTTCCTAAATGCTGGGATTATAAACTCATGTCACCTTGACTAGCTAAAGCTGGAGTATTTTCTGGTTGTTGAAGAAAGGAAAGTTAAAATGTACAAGGAGGACACAGTCTCAAGAAGAAACTTGCATGAGCTCTCTCATTTTCAGAATCTAGAAAATAAGTATATTTGTAAACAAATGTACACGTAGAGATAGAGACATGTAGAAAAGAGTGAGAAAGGCTGAACTTAGGGGACGAGGAAGAATGAGTTACTGGTAGGGGATATAAACAAAACGAATTGTTTTTCTAGTTCTAACTCATGTCATGGATTTTCATTTTATCCATGCATAAAAATCCATCCACCCAATATTGAAAGTATAAAATCCAGTGTGCATCTTTCAGTGGCTTTCCAACCAAGTTCATTCAGGCGTGTAGACATCAGCGGGGCTCATGCTAGTGTCTGGTGTTTTTTATTTACAAGGGTCTTTTTTATGTATATAATAAGGAAAATAAAAGCTTTTGGATAATATAACATTGATTCAAGACATTTTTGTAGTGAAAATTTATGTCATATTTCAAATCATAACATTTGTTTTAGGTCATTTCTAGGCGCAGAAGAATTAGCAGTGATACAGTTCCTCTATTTTGGGAATCTTAGAATAAAAAAACTCAAGAATTGCATTGAATTTTTTTTTTAGTGCTCTAGTTTAAAATGAGAAACAAAAAAGATAATTCAAACTCCATATGCTTTATAGCCTTACATTGTCAAAAATTTTATTCAGAATAAATTCTTAGTAGATTTTTTTTTTTTAATGAGTGAGATCATGTTGGCTTGGTTTGTTCTTTTTGTGAACTACTGATTTATACTAGTGGAGTATTTCTTTACTACTCCTTTAAATAATGTCCTTAACTCACTGGGCCTGATAGCTCACACCTTTAATCCCATCATTCAGAGGGAGAAGCAGGTGAATTTCTGTGAATGTCAGACAAGCCTGGGCTACTCAGTGAGACCTAAAATAAGAGAAGGAAAAAAGTCCCTAATTCATATTGTACTATATTTAAGGAATAAAATTTCTAAGTATGCTTTTCAGAGGTACGGTAAAATTTAAATTCACTTATTTATATAAAAAGTATTAAGATATTTTCACAGATGTCTTTAGTGTAATAGTTTAAGTCATGTACATAATAAAGTGTAATAAAGTGTATGAATTATTTTTGTCTTTGAAGGTCCTGATGAAGTTGTAGGGCCAGAAGGAATGGAAAAATTTTGTGAAGACATTGGTGTTGAACCTGAAAATGTATGTTTTATTTCTAAGTAAAATGAAATATAAATGATTATAATGTTTTCATAAATTTCTAAAAATTGAAGCTTTAATATATGGAAGATATTTTTTCTTCATGATTACTATTGTAAATTCACACTAGGGGTTTTTAAATCATGCTAAATTGAGTGAGAGTGAGCATTCCTGAACACTGCCTCAATACTGGCACTTTTTAGCTGCTTGGTAATTGACAATCAGAAGCTGTAGTGTCTTGTAGTGGACAACTAGAAATGTTTGTTTAAGAATGTTCTCCATGAGGAGTGTGGCCGTGGTCATCTCTGACTTCTCCCTGTCCTTTATGTTCTCTTCTTTACAGATTATTATGTTAGTTTTAGCATGGAAGTTGGAGGCTGAAAGCATGGGATTTTTTACCAAGGAAGAATGGTTAAAGGGAATGACCTCATTACAGTAAGAATATTTTCTGAAAAGCAAATTTGGTGGCCTATTTAAAGATCTCTTTGATATTTTGTGCTTCATCTTTTTCAGGAATAAGATTTTGCTTTAAAGTAGTCAAATTGGTTTGATTTGTAAAAATCAGGTTGGGGACTAGCAAAATTATATTGTTCTAACCCATGAGTAATTTTCATACACTTTAAGAAAACGCTCAGGCTAATTGAGACATGTTGAGTTTATTAGAAACAGTCAGTGAGTTGGGTGTCCATAGGGTTATTTGAGTAACAAAAGTTTTCCCCACTCTATACACACTCCACTCTAAGAATTTCATCACTGGACAATCCTAAAACCTAGGGCCTCCTCACTCCCTTTTGTGATGCGTCTAGAAAGTCACAGGGCGCTCTGGTGCGCTGCTTCCTCCTATTACCTCTCGCAGGGTCAAAGTAGAAATGGTTTGGGCTCCTCTGTAGTCTTGAGACATTTGTACTTATGTATGTTCGGATGGAGATGTCATGTGAAATAGTTTCATAAATTTCAGAATTACTTCATTATTCAGATAACTCACTCTGCCTTTCCAGAGTAGACTGTTTAATTTCAATTCAATTAGGGATTTTGTGGTAATTTTCTATTATATCTTAATCATAATGTTCCATCAGAATGTTATTCAACATTCTAAAATATTTTCATATTTTAAAGTGTTACTTTATTGTTTATTTGTTTTCCATCACTTGGGATTGAACCTAGGACTTTATACATGCTAACCCAGTGCTCTACCACAGAGCCGCATCCCTAACCACACTTAAAATTTCCAGGCAGACGCTGCGTTATTAGGCCTAGAGTTTTCTTTGTTGTCTGTGATTTTCTTAGTCTATGTAAACTATTCTTAATTCTTATTTATCTGTCCATCAGTTCTTTTTTTTTCTCCCCTCAAGACAGGGTTTCTCTGTAGCTCTGGAGCCTCTCCTGGAACTAGCTCTTTATAGACCAGGTTGCAGGTTGGCCTTGAACTCCTAAAGATCTGCCTGCTTCTGCCTCCCTAGTGCTGGGATTAAAGGCGTGCACCACCACCACCTGGCTTGTCCCTCAGTTCTTAAGAAAGGATGTCTCTTTGCTTACAAGGCAGTCACAATTATGGATTTGAATTTTCAGTATCTTGTTATCTTCTCTTTTTAACCATTTTTTAAAATGTCTTTTTCATGTGTGTTTTAAACATAACGTTAACCTGTGTGTGTCTGTGTGTGCCCATGGACATGTGTACTCAGGAATATGTTCTATCTTTGTGTAACTGTAATAGATTTGTTGGAAAGAGGAGGGTAGGTGGGAGTGTGACTGTTCAGTATGTACTATGTAGGTAGATAGATACATAGAACATAGATGTGTATACACACACATATTCATTCCTTGGGTAAAAACCTCTTTTCAGTTGCTGGATGAAAATTCTATGGTGATATTTAAGATATTTATCAGTCTGACTACAGGGCAAGTCAAGATCGAGCTCCCTCTTGTCTGTTGCTTAGGGTCTTAGCTGGGGTCATCCTTGTGGATTCCTGAAAATTTATCTAGAACCAGGTTCCTTACTAGCCCCATTATGGCTCCCTCAATCAAGATACCTTTCCTTGCTCTCATCTCTGTCCTTCCTCCATCTTGACTATCCCATTCCCTCAAGTTCTCCTCCCTCCTCCCCTTCTCCCCCTTTTTCCTCTTCTATCCTCCCTTCTCCCTGCACCACCATACTCCCAATTTTGTCAGGTGATCTTGTCTATTTTGACTTCCAGGTGGATCTATATATGTTTTTCTTAGGGTTCACCTTATTACTTAGCTTTTCTAGGAACATGAACTATAGGCTCATTATTCTTTGTTAATAGCTAGTATCCACTTATGAGTGAGTACGTACCATATTCATCTTTTTGGATCTTAGGTTACCTTACTCAGGATGGTGTTTTCTAGTTCCATCCATTTGCATGCAAATTTCAAGATGTCACTGTTTTTTTACTGCTGAGTCTAATGTGTAAATGTACCACATTTTCCTTATCCATGCTTTGGTCAAGGGGCATTTAGGTTGTTTCCAGGTTCTGGCTATGACAAACAAAGCTGCTATGAACATAGTTAAGCACATGTCCTTGTGGCACAATTGAACATCCTTTGGATATATACCCCAAAGTGGTATTACTGGGTCTTGAGGAAGGTTGTTTCCTAATTTTCTGAGAAATCGCCACACTGACATCCAAAGGGGCTGTACCAGCTTGCACTCCCACCAGCAATGCAGAAATGTCCCCTTTTCCCCACAGCCTCTCCAGCATAAGTTGTCATCAGTGTTTTTGATTTTGGCCATTCTTACAAGTGTAAGATGGAATCTCAGAGTTGTTTTGATTTGCATTTCTCTGATGACTAATGATGTTGAACATTTTTTTAAGTGTCTTTCAGCCATTTTAGATTCCTCTGTTGAGAGTTCTCTGTTATGGTCTGTACTCATTTTTTTATTGGATTATGTGATCTTTTGGTGTCCAATTTCTTGAGTTCTTTGTATATTTTGGAGATCAGACCTCGGTCTGATGTGCCACACTTTCTTTATTCATTCTTTGGTTGAGGGGCATCTAGGTTGTTTCCAGGTTCTGGCTATTAACAAATAATGCTGCTATGAACATAGTTGAACAAATGTCTTTATAGTATGATTTAGCATCTTTTGGGTATATGCCCAAGAGTGGTATTGCTGGATCCTGAAGTGGTTTGATTCCCAATTTTCTGAGAAACCACCATACTGATTTCCAAAGTGGTTGTGTAAGTTTGCATTCTCCCCAGCAATGGATGAATGTTCACCTTACTCCATATCCTCTCCAGCATAAACTATCACTGTATTTTGATTTTAGCAATTCTGACAGGTGTAAGACGGTATCTCAGAGTTGATTTAATGTGCATTTCCCTGATGGCTAAGGGTGTTAACATTTTTTTAAGTGTCTTTTTGCCATTTGAGATTCTTCTGTTGAGAATTCTCTGTTTAGTTCTGTACCCCATTTTTTAAATTGGGTTATTTAGAATTTTGATGTCTAATTTTTTTGAGTTCTTTATATATTTTGGAGATCAGTCCTTTGTCTGATGTGGGGTTGGTGAAGATCTTTTCCCATTCAGTGGGCTGCCTTTTTGTCTTATTGCTTCTCAGTTTTAAGAGTTTCATTTATTTATTGTTTCTCTCAGTGTCTGTGTTACTGGGGTTATATTTAGGAACTGGTCTCCTGTGTCCATGCACTGAAGACTGCTTCCCACTTTCTCTTCTATCAGGTTCATTGTGGTCGGGTTTATAGTGGGATCTTTAATCCATCTGGACTTGAGTTTTGTGCATGGGGATAGAAATGGATCTCTTTTCATTCTTCTACATGTCATCCAGTTATGCCAGCACCATTTGTTGAAGATGCTTTCTTTTTTCCATTGTATAATTTTGGCTTCTTTGTCAAAATCAGGTGTTCATAGGTGTATGTGGATTAATATCAGGTTCTTTGATTCAATTCTATTGGTCAACCTGTCTTTTTATGCCAATACCAAGCTGTTTCCATTACTGTAGCTCTAATAGAGCTTGATGTCAGAGATGGTGTTGTCTCTGGAAGTTCCTTTATTGTGCAGGATTGTTTTGGCTATCCTGGGTTTTTTGTGTTTCTATATGAAGTTGATTATTGTGAAGAATTGTGTTGGGATTTTGATGGGGATTGCATTGAATCTATAGATTGCTTTTGGTAGGATTGCCATTTTTATTATGTTGATCCTACCTATCCAAGAACATGGGAGATCTTTCCATTTTCTGGTATCTTCTTCAATTTCTTTCTTCAAAGACTTATAAGGTGTGTGTATGTGTGTGTGTGTGTGTGTGTAATGGTTTATTTAATGTGCATTGGTATGAAGGTATCAGATCCCCTGCAACTGGATCTTCAGACAGTTGTGAGCTGCCATGTGGGTGCCTGGAATTGAACTCATGTCCTTTGGAAGAGCGTTCAGTGCTCTTAACCACTGAGCTATCTCTCCAGCCCCATGAATTCTTGTCTAATAGGTCTTTCACTTCTTTGGTTAGTGTTACCCCAAGATACTTTATGCTATTTGCTGCTATTGTGAAAGGTGATGTTTCTCTGATTTCTTTCTCAGCTTCTTTATCATTTGTGTAAAGGAGGGCTACTGATTTTTTTTTTAGTTGATCTTGTATCCTGCCACATTACTGAAAGTATTTGTCAACTGTAGGATTTCCCTAGTAGAGTTTTTGGGGTCACTTATATATACTATCATAGCATCTGCAAATAGCGAAAGTTTGACTTCTTCCTTTCCAATTTGAAGACCCTTGATCTCCTTTTATTGTCTTATTGCTCTAGTCAGTGCTTCTAGAACTATGTTGAATAGACATGGAGAGAGTGGACAGCCTTGTCTTGTTCCTGATTTTAGTGGAATCGATTTGAGTTTCTCTCCATTTAATTTTATGTTGGCTGTCAGGTTGTTGTATATTGCTTTTGTTATGTTTAGATATGTTCCTTGTATCCCTGATCTCTTCAAGACCTTTATCATGAAGGGGTGTTGTATTTTGTCGAATGCTTTTTCAGTATCTAATGAGATGATCATTTTTTTTTCTTTCAGTTTATTTATATGATGAATTACATTGATTTTCATATGTTGAACAATCCTTGCATCTCTGGGATGAAGCCAGCTTGATCATGGTGGATGATTTTTTTTCATGTGTTCTTGGATTCAGTTTGCCAGCATTTTATTGAGTATTGCATATATGTTCATGAGTGAGATTGGTCTGTAATTCTCTTTCTTGGTTGAGTCTTTGTGTCGTTTCAGTATCGGAGTAATGTAGCCTCATAAAAAGAAGTTGGCAATGTTCCTTCTGTTTCTATTATGTGGAACACTTTGAGAAGTATAGATATTAGTTCTTCTTGGAAGTTCTGGTAGAATTCTGCACTAAAGCCATCTGGCCCTGGCTTTATTTTTTTATTTATTTATTTATTTTTTTGTGGTTTAGAGGCTTTTGATGACAGCTTCTGTTTTCTTGCAGTTTATGTCTATTTAAATTTTTCACCTGGTCTTGATTTAATTTTGGTATCTGGCATCTATCCAGAAAATTGTCCATTTTTTTATGTTTTCCAATTTTGTGGAGTACAGGTTTTTGTAGTATGACCTAAAGATTCTCTGGATTTCCTCAGTGTCTTTGTTATGTCCCCCTTTTCATTTCTGATTTTGTTAATTTGGATGGTCTCTCTCTGCCCTTTGATTAGTTTGGATAAGGCTTTGTCTATCTTGTTGATTTTTCTCATAGAGCCAGCTCTTTGTCTCGTTGATTCTTTGTATTGCTTTCTTTATTTCTATTTTATTGATTTCAGCCCTCAATTTGATTATTTACTGTCTTCTACTCCTCCTGGGTGAGTCTGATTCTTTTTGTTCTAGAGCTTTCATGTGTGCTGTTAAGTCACTAGTGTGTGCTTTCTCCACTTTCTTTATGTAGGCACTTAGTGCTATGAATTTTTCTCTTAGCACTGCTTTCATAGTGTCCCATAGGTTTGGGTATGTTGTGCCTTCATTTTCGTTGAATTCTAGGAAGTCTTTAATTTCTATCTTTCCACCTTGACCCAGGGATGATTAATAGTTCACTCTTTAATTTCCATGAGTTTGCAGGCTTTCTAGGAGTAGTGTTGTTGTTATATTCTAACTTTAAACCATGGTGATCTGATAAGATATAGGGGCTTATCCCAAGTATTTTGTTATCTGTGGAGGTTTGCTTTGTTGCTGAGTATGTGGTCAATTTTAGAGTAGCTCCCATGAGGTGTTGAGAAGAAGGTATATTCTTTTGTGTTTGGGTGGAATGTTCTGTAGATGTCTGTTAAATCATTTGAGTCATAACATCTGTTACTTTTCTTATTTCTCTGTTAAGTTTCTGTCTGGTTGACCTGTCCATTGGCGAGAGTGGAATGTTGAAGTCTACTATTAGTATGTGGGGTTTGAAGTGAGCTTTAGTCATGTTTCTTTTACATATGTGGGTGCTCTCGTATTAGGGGCATAGATGTTCAGGATTGAGACTTCATCTTGATTGATTGTTCCTGTTATGAGTTTTATAAAGTGTCCTTCTCCATCTCTTCTGACTTATTTTAAGTTTGAAATTTATTTTGTTAGATATTAGGATAGCTACACCCACTTGTTTCTTAGGTCTGTTTAACTGGAAAACCTTTTCCCAACTCTTTACTCTGAGGTAGTGTCTGTCTTTGAGGTTGAGGTATGTTTCTTGTATACAGCAGAAGGCTAGATCCTGTTTTGTATCCATTCTTTTAACCTGTGCCTTTTAATTGAGTCCCTTGATATTAAGTGATATTAATGACCAGTGGTTGTTAACTCCGGTTATTTTCCTGTGGTAGTGGTTTCGTGTTTCCCATCTTTGGATTTTGTTGGACTGGGTTTATGGATATGTATTATTTAAATCTGGTCTTGTCACGGAATATCTTGTTTTCTCCATCAATGGTGATTGAAAGCTTTGCTGGGTATAGTAGTCTCGGCTTGCCTCCATGGTCTCTTAGTGTATGCAGCATATCTGTCCAGGACTTTCTGGCTTTCATGGTTTCCATTGAGAAGTCGGATGTAATTCTGATAGGTCTACCTTTATATATTACTTATATTACTTGACCTTTTTCCTTTGCATCTTCCATCTCTTGTATTCTGTTGGTTATCCTTGTCTCTGTAGTTCCTGTTTGTTTACCCAGATTTTCTATATCCAGAACTCCCTTAGTTTGTGTTTTCTTTATCACCTCTATTTCATTCTTCAAGTCCTGAATTGTTTGCTTCACCTGTTTGTTTTTTCTTGGTTTTCTTTGGTTTCTTTGAAGGAATTATTAATTTCTTCCAATTTTTTGTCTTTTCCTCCATTTTTTAAGGGAATATTTCATTTCCTCTTTAAAGGTCTCCATAATCTTCATGAAGTTATGTTTAAAATAGTTTTCTTCAGGGTTAGATGATCAAGTCTTCCTGTTGCAAGACCTCTGGGTTCTGGTGTTACTGTGTTGCTTTTTACTTTGTTGGATGAATTCTTACATCGAGGCCTACCCATCTCTTCCTTCAATTGAAGCCAATAGTGTCTTTGCAGTGGCTGAGTCTTTGGGAATTGTTCTTGGTCTGCTCTGTACTGTCAGTGTCTGTATTTCAAGGAGCCACTGAGGTCTATCTTAGCCTGCTGTCTTGGTTAGCTCTCTTGGTCCACTCTGTAGTCACAGCTTGTGCGTTAGAGTTCCTCTGTTGGTCCTCTCTTTCAAAATCTCCCCTGCTGGCTGGCTAGATAAGCTGAGGCAGGTCGGGGAGAGACCCTGGGTTCTGCCCCACTGTGGAGGGCCTAGAGAGTGGATGTCCTGCCAGGTGGCAGGTCACTCACCTCTTGGTCCTTTCTGTATTGTAGCAAGCTGTGTTTCAAAGTTCCCTTGAGGTTGCAAGATAGTTGAGTTTGGGGGTGGGATGGGACTTGTTGCTTGCGGGGTCTGGTGAATCAGGATGGATATTGTAGCTTCTTTAATCTTATGATAAACTTGTAGTGAAGAGATAGTTTATGACTTGACATTTAAGATAGGAGATGAAAACTGACCTACCTTAGTATAAAAATGGATAGGTATTAATGTATTTGATTTAACCTAATAAATATAAAACTTTTTAGTCTCTATTTCTGTTGAAGGAGAGCAGCTTGTTCGTCCCTGCTTCCCAGAACCAAAATAACCACACAGAAACTATATTAATTAAAATACTGCTTGGCCCATTAGCTCTAGCTTCTTATTGGCTAACTCTTATATTAATTTAATCTATTTCTATTAATCTGTATATCACCACGTGGCAGTAGCTTACTGGCAAAGATTTGGCATATCTCACTCTGGTGGCTCCATGGTGTCTCTCTGACTCCGCCCTTCTTTCTCCCAGCATTCAGTCCAGTCCTCTCTGCCTACCTAAGTTCTGCCCTATCAACAGACCAAGGCAATTTCTTTATTCATTAATGGTAATCACAGCACACAGAGGGGACTCCCACATCATATTTCCTGTGAGGAGATGAATTGTCTTAGAATTTTACTTAAGATTTTCATGGTCTTCAGATCATGATAATTGTCAATTGAATTGTGTCAACTTACTTTTGAGTTCATAGGAATCTTGAGTAGAATGCCACTAAAGAACAATCCGGTAGTTACAAAATATACAGGTCAAAAATATTGACAATCAATTATCAATCAATTATCTGTATTGTGTAATGATTTTTGGATACTTTTTGTTCTAAACATTTGGCTTGATACTGTCCTTATAGATGTTCTGTAGATGACTTTCCATTTAAATGAAATAATTTATCAAGCACAGACTTACAAATAGTTGAATGTAGGCTTTAATATTTCGTGGAGTTTGAAAAAAGTAATCTGATTTTTAGAATCATAAGGGTGAGTTTAAAATTTCAGCTATGTGAAATAATAGTATTACATTATTTGCTACTTTATCTAACATGAGGGAATCTAAAGATATTGGAACACAATCAGATTTTGAGCTCAGGAATCACACAAGAGTTTTGCAGTTGTGTTTAAGTGAGTATTCATGGTGTTTTAGGGTCTTGAGAATTGATGGAAGCTGAACCTTGTTCTTTTTAAGATGTACTATACTTTACCCACACAGTTTCTCATATTGTTGGGATGTGAGTGGCCTTTTATTTTTTTCTCAATCTAAAGATCATAGTTCTAAGGATACTTTTAAGTTTTTCTTTTAACATGTTAAACTGGGTGGAGAACTTTTCCCACATCTGCTAGCTAAAAGTTTGATGTTGACATACAAGTTAGCTATCACGCTGGTGGAGAAAACTGATTACCAACTTTCAAAGGGATTGTACTTGATCATTATAATGAAGAGCAGTGGTGGTGACCATAAAGGTAATGATGGTGACAGTAACAACTGTAGCAGTATGCTAGTAAATTTCCTTCCAGAAAGGGCCACATTACACATTTTTCTGGGCTTCATTTTGAGACTTGGACTTTGAAGATTAAAAGGGAAAGGGCTTATTTGACTTATCTTTTGTTGTTGTTGTTTCTGTTTTTCAAGACAGGATTTCTCTGTATAAAAGCCCTGGCCATCCTGAAACTTGCTTGGTATACTAGGCTGGCCTTGAATTCACATAGATCTGCCTGCCTCTGCCTCTCAAATGCTGGGATTACTGGTGTGTGTGCCACTGTGCCCGGCTGATTTAAGCTTAAGAAAGGGAGGAATGGGGAACATTCTCTTGTTTTTTGTAGGCTGAGCATGGTGTAGATGCAGTGATGTGTTAAGTGTGGTGTGTGACTCCCATTCATTTGCAGTTAAGGCCAACTACTGGCTGCCATTAACATTCTTCTTTGCTCTTCCCAGTCAGACTGACAGTTTCCAAATGCCTTCCTCTGCATTCCAATACCTTGAGAAGCAGACAGTATTTATCTAGTTGGTAAATGTATTGTAAAGAAGGTCTGTTGTATGTTACGTGCCACAGCATACTCACTGGAATTTACACATTAGGAAGAGAGCCTCACTTAGATCTGCTGCATGAATGAACATTCCTCTTGTTTAAAAGACTTTCTTGCAGTCTATTTTGCCCAAATTCTTCTGTTGGATTGAAGCCCATTGTGTATTCATTCAAAACATTATGTTCTCTGGGAATCTTACATTGTGCCATGAACTCAAAACTTTATAAGATTTTACTTTGATGTTACTTGAAACATAATCTCTTGCTATTCATGATGGACTGTTAAACTGAATATAAAGTTCTGAGTTGACTGACATTCTGAACTACTGAGTTTATGTGGCAATTGTCATATTGATAATTGCTGGATATAGTTACTGCTTTTGCTAATTCTTTGCATACGCTTATAATATTGATAACAAATATGGAGCTTTTGGCTTCATCCTCATCTTAATAAAGATAAATAGGGTCTGGAAAAGAGGCTCAGCAGTTAAGAGCTGACTGTTCTTTCAGAAGACCTGGATTCAGCTGTCAATACCCACATGGTGGTTCACAACAGTCTATAACTCTGACCTCTACAAATACTTAGCACACATGTAACATGAAACACCCAAATACATAAAAATGAATAAGGGGAAACCCATTTGGTGACTTTAATTTCTTCCTCTGCTCGACATCTTCATTAGACCATTATGGATGCTAGGACTTGTTTGGACATAACTGTGTAGTGTGGGTGAGGTGAGTGAATTGACTTCTGTGCCTCAGAACTGTGCACAGTTCAAGAATTTAACATACTTATTCTCATGTGATAGTTACTATTCTCTGAAATTGTTCTTGTTTCAAAGTTAAGAAACTGGGGCTTGGGAGATGGTTGAGTATATAAAGGACTTGTAATGCAAGCATGACCAGAGCTTGTGTTCCAGTGCCCAGATCAAAAGCATGGGCAGGAATCATAATGTAATCCACAGAACTGGGGTAGCAGAGACAGGGCATCCCTGAAGTAAGCTGCTAGCTAGACTAGCCAAATCAGTGAGCTCTGGGTTAGTGAGAGACAGCCTTGCCTCAGTAAATAGGGTGGAGAGTGGTCAGAGAAGACATTGGACATTGCCTTCCACCTGTACTCACATGTGCACGTAACCTGTACCTAAGTGCGCTGCACAAACATGCGACATACACATGAAGAAGGAATAAGGAAACCAAGGTGAAAAGTTTATCTTGTGTCTGTCCTGTGAAGCTATTCCTGTGTTTTAGGAAGTTTTACTTTTAATTGTGTGTGTGAGAGTGCAAGTGGATGTGGAAACCAGAGGTAGTCACCCCAAGATGTTGTATAGTTATATAAAGTAGGCATACAAATCAAACATGCTGACAATAAATTAATGAATTTATTTTAAAACAAAAAGTTTTATCACTTATGCAAGACAGCAAAAAAATTTACATATTAATAAAAGCTATGTGCTTATTTATCTTGACATAAAAAATTAAGTCAGGAGCTGAAGAAATGACTCAGTGGGTAACATCAGTTGATGCCCTAGCAGAGGACCTGGGATTTCATTTCCAGCACTTACCTCCGCTCCCAACCCCACTCCCCATGGTGGCTAACAGCCCCCCTATATGACTCCAGCTCCAAAGAATCCAATACCCACCTCTGGCCCACAGGCACTACATGCATGTGGTGCACAGACATACATGCAAGCAGAATACCCATACACAATCTTTTTGAAAAAATACAGCTGAGTATTAGTTGCTCAGTGCCACTGTAGTCCATCTTTGTGACTTTTCAGAATCAGAATCAAGCAGTATTTATAGTTGTCAGTGTTGAGAGTAGAAAAGATGCATACCATGGTACAAAATGATTGTTTAGGGCTATTTTGGAAAATATTAGAAATTATGTCCTAATTCCAAACCAAAATTTAAGTCAATAATTCAAACAGCATTTTTTAAAACAAAACATTATGTAGCGCGATAAAATATAAAGATATCCTAATTTTTTTTTATGATGGCGCATATCTTTATTCCCAGCACTTGAGAGGCAGGCAGATCTCTAAGAATTTGAGTTCCAGGACAGCTGGGGCTACACAGAAAAATTCTGTTTCCAAAAAAACCAGACCAAATCAAATCAAACCAAACAACAACAAGAGAACAGGTTTTTGTTTTCTTTTTTAAAAATTTTTTATTACTTAATAAATAATACCAATCAAAATTTTCACTTCTTCCCCTTCTCCCACTTCCCTCCCACATGCTTCCCCCTTCCCCTCCACTCCTGAGAGAGGGCAAGGTACCCTGCCCCCTACTACATCCAGGCTTAGGAAGGTGAGCATCCAAATAGAATAGGATCCCAAAATGCCAGTACATGCAGTAGAGACAAATCCCAGTGCCATTATCATTGGCTTCTCAGTCTGCCCCAGTTGTCAGCCACATTCAGAGGGTCCAGTTTGATCCCATGCTCGTTCAGTCCCAGTCCAGCTAGCCTAGGTGAGCTCCCATTAGATCAGCCCCACCGTCTCAGTGGGTGGACCAACCCCTCGTGGTCCTGACTTCCTTGCTCATATTCTCCCTCCTTTTGCTCTTCAACTGGACCTTGGGAGCTCAGTCAGTGCTGTGATATGGGTCTCTATCTCTATCTCCATCTGTCGCCAGATGAAGGTTCTAAGATATCCTAATTTTATACATGCTGAAAAATGATGGCAGGAAAATATTAAATTGCTTCTCTATAATTTAATTATATAATTAATAATATAATTCTCTATAATATAATTCAGTTTTCTAGAAGGGAGAAAACTTTGCATGTACAATGAAGAAGCTGTTGTTTGTAACAGAGTATTTTTGGAACCTAAACCAAGGTATTTGAGGCAGCATTTGCTGGCTTTTGTATGACTAATTCATACAGTGCAATGTGTGTGGGTTGTGTATTCACAACCAAGGCTACAGTAAAGTCAACATGGGTTTCAACATGGGCAAACACCACCAGAAAAGCCTCATTACCTAATCTTTTAACTAATTTTTGATGATGGTGTGCTTAGAAAATTTTGACTGTTGCCAAATTTTTATGATTTGCCTCATACACACATTTTATTTATATGCTTGTCCTATATGGAGCTGGGACCCATATAGAATGTTTGAAGGCACTGTAAGTAATGTTGGTGTGTTCCTATGGATTCTTGCCTCCAAAGTGACTGTTGGTCATTGTGTGTTCTATGATTGTGTTTGATGTGTTCTTTTGTAGTAAATTCCCTTCAGACAGAAACTTTAATAAGTTTTTTTATAATTAAATATGTCACCTATCTTGTGATTTAGATTTAGTGGTCATTCTTTACATAACATACTTTTAGAGTCTCCTATGATACTATCCAGGAAAGTAGGACTCTCATCCTGTTGCAAGCCCTATGTTATGCTATTAAATTAAACTTTGTTAAGGAAATGAATAACTTTGAATATTGGGAATCCTTGTTTAATTTTAATTTTTTGCCTTATTGAATAACAAGTCTTACTTAAGAGTCTGCATTTTTGGGTGAGAATATAGGTTGTAATCTAAAGATGTGAAAAGCATTTTGAAGTTACAAGCCCGTAAAAGATGAGGCCCTGATTTAAGTCATGACAGAGAAGGGAGAAAATAGGAGTAACTGTGGAGCAGCTGGTGAAGACTTGAGCTGTCACTGTGGAGACCCTGAAGGCTCCCAAGTTCCCAAACACCATCATAGTAATATGTGACGTGAGGCATGTTTCTTCTACGTGTTACCGTGGAAGAGGTTGAATGTATTTTTAACTTCTACTACTGCTTACTGTTTCACGAGCTACTGAGAGATTAATTTCTAACGAGTAGTCAGAATAGGTTTTTCTTATTTTTATATGAAACATATTTTAAGGAAGTAGACTTGGCCAAGTTAGACTTAAAAAAAAAATTATCCCATTTGTGGTGGTATGACAAACTAGGTGTAAAGAAGTAATTTCCTCGGAAAATGATTAAGAACTCTATAAAATTTAAAGGTTTGTTTTGAAAAGGCATACTGTAATTCATTTATAAATTACAGAAAATAACCCAAGGCCAGAAATGATGAGAGGGATCACTGTGTCAGGATCTATACATCTGGCATCTATTTGGCTTCTGTTGTGAGGATACCTGTATCATATTCCTGGTCCCCTGAGAGCTGGCTAATAACCTATCATGCATGTTAACAACAAGACCTGCTTTAACACCTGGGTAGAGTAGGTAGCACATTAGATAGGAACTGATGACAGACTCAGTGATTGGTTACTTGATTGCCTGGACCTTTAGGTACTGTATGGCTAACACACAGTTCAAAGCCCTGTCATTTGTCTTCGTGTATTTTATAGCTTTGTTTGATGTATATCGGATGTCTTGATGGGTTGACCTTTTGCCATTATACAATTATCCTCTCTTTTCTGATCATTTTTTTTGCTTTGAAGTCCCATTAGTTGATACAAATACTAGTGCCTTCTTTTGACTGTTTCCTGTGATAGATTGATTTCAAATCTGTTGTCATTCTTAAAATCAAATGTTTAAATTAATCATAAAATAATGAGTCTCATTATATTTTATAATATATATTGTGCTTTGCTCGCATTCATCCCCCCCCCCAGTCTTTTGCTTTAAGCATACTTCTATTTAGAAGTTTCTTTGTTCAAAAACAGTGTATCTATTTGGATTATGGTTTTTGTTACTTTATGATCCCAGGCTTTGTTTATCTTCTAATTGGACTGTTTAGAACACATGTCATTGAAATGTGAGGACATAATTTGTAGTGCAAACATTTCCACTTTGTTCTTCATTGCACTTCTCTTTTGTAGATTTCTTCCCTTTTTTTTTCTGCAGTTTTCTGTTGCTTGTTTTAATAAGTTCATGATAATCTTTGAAGCATTTTTATGACAGCTGCTTTAAAATGCGAGATATGTCTAAACATTTTGTTTGAAATCTACCTTGTTGTGGTAATTAATCTTTCTGTTGAAACTTGGACAACCTGGATATTATGCCAGAGACCCTAGATCTTATTCAATCCTTCTGTTTTTTAATTAGTGTACTGTGCCACCATTCCAGCAGTAAGGGTCTGCTGTTTACTGGTAGGTGCAGGGAGAAATTAAAGCTACCATTCTACACTCAACGGGGGGATGTGTTGTATTGTTCTTGAGCGGAGCAAGAGGTTAGGCCCGGTCCCGTATCCTGACACTTGTTCAGGAACTGGTGGGCGTGCCTTGTTACTATCCCACACACTGTCACTGGCACCATGGGGTTGTGTCCTTGTCACTCCCGAGTGAGCACAAGTTGGCACTCTTGTGTAGCTTCCGTGACACTGTAGGATTTGAGGGATCTGTCTTTTTTTTTTTTTTTTTTTTTTTTTTGGTTTTTCGAGACAGGGTTTTTCTGTGGTTTTGGAGCCTGTCCTGGAACTAGCTCTTGTAGACCAGGCTGGTCTCGAACTCCCAGAGATTCGCCTGCCTCTGCCTCCCGAGTGCTGGGATTAAAGGTGTGCGCCACCACCGCCCGGCTTGAGGGATCTGTCTTAACTGTGTTCTGCTGAACATGGATACGGTAGAACACTAATTCAGTGTCTGCTGCTGTTGCCAGAGTTGGATCACTGTATTTGGTGATAGTTGATTGGAATAGTGTTCACAGTTAGAGCCTTCTGCCTTCTCAGGTTACTTCTTTCTAGTCTTCTTGAACCTGGGGCATTGCTGGGCAGGTACTGGATCAACTGAGCTATACCTCCAGCTTCCCCCCCCCCAAAGAAAATTGTTTTGCTGTTAACTAAAATAAGATAAAGCAAAAACCATCATACTGAAGTTGGACACGCTAACAGGAGAGGGCACGGGGTTAGATCCACCCACTCAGACCTTCAGGAGCCATGACAGTGCTGAACTGGAAGCTGTAGAGTACACGCAGAGGACCTGGTGCCGACCCGCAGACCCTGCTCGTGCTGCTGCGGTCTCTGAGTTCACGTGAGCTTTGTCGTTTTAGAGGGCCTGTTCTGTGTCCTCCATCCTTTCCTTGAGCTTGGAGGGGAGGGATCTGATGGAGACATCCCGTTTAGAGCTGTGTGTTCCAAGGTCTCTCTCTCTGTGGTACAAAATGTTTGGCTGTGGGTCTCTATTCCCGTCTGCTGCAGGAGGAAGCTTATCTGATAATGGTTGAATAAGGCGATCTATGAGTGTAGCAGAATGTCATTAGGAGTTGTTGTTGGATTTTTTTAGACCGGTAGTATTTGGTTTTCTTCTGCTTTTCTCCTGTCTCTCTGTGTGTGGTATGTATATTCATGTAAGCTCATGTGTGTAGTTGCACATACATGTATGTGCATGTCAGTGTGGAGTCCAATGTGTCATCCTCAGTTACTCTGTATTCTACAGGGTCCCTCAGTTGAAAACAGAGCTCAGGCCAGGTGGTGGTGGTGGCACACACTTTTAACCCCAGCACCCGGGAGGCAGAGGCAGGTGGATCTCAAGTTTGAGGACAGCCTGGTCTACAAGAGCTAGTTCCAGGACAGCTAAGGCACCGAGAAACCCTCAAAAAAAAGAAAAAAGAGAGAAAAAGAGAAAGAAAGAAAGAAAGAAAGAAAGAAAGAAAGAAAGAAAGAAAGAAAGAAAGAAAGAAAGAAAGGGGGAAGGAGGGAGGGAGGGAGGGAGAGAAAGAGAACGAGAACAGAGCTTGACGCCTGCCTGTCACTTTCTCCTCAAACTTCTATGACAAACACTTCATTCACTCTACTGTCATCTGTCTTCTCTAGCCCCAATAGTTCTGTTTTTGCCTCTGCCTTCCCAGAGCTGGAATTAATAGGCATTTGCCACCACATTCAACTTTCTGTCATCTGCGGCAAGGATATCTGAGGCAAAAAGAACCTGAGTGGGCTTACCACCGCATGTCAGTAAGTTTCGGGACTCACTGTTCTCTTACCTCGTTTTGGTTACTGCCCCTCCTGTAGCCACTGGAAGATTTTATTGGTGTTTGTTTTCTCCGGGTCTTTTCCTCATTCTCTCTTAAACCTATTTTAAGAAGTTTACCCTACTACTCCTGAAACACATCTTGCAAAAGTTATCACTCAGAATTGCACAATAGAAGCAGTAATTCCTTAACAAAATTTGTGGTCACATAGATGGAAATTGTACAAAAAAAGAAAAATCTGCGATCTCTCATGCTATATTAAATGACTGAAATTTTGGCTGTATTGGAAAAGAAAACAAGAATAAAAAGCTAAATGATACTAGTGTAGGCTAAAAATATCATACATAATATTAATCAGCATCGGATTGTTTTATTACTTAAAATTATTCTTTGACAATGTCATGCATGTATATAATGCATACTCTCGTCTTCCATCCTTATAATTAATGTCTTCTTAAGTAAGATTTTATGTTAAGTGATAGAATGATCAGAAAAATTTAAATAGTAAAAATAAGTTAAAAAGAAACAGAAAATTTGAATGTTATAGTTACAAGTCTATCTTTTATCTAGTTTGGACAGATGCTAATTGCAGTATTTAATAAGTTTTCACAAAGTAGTTTTTAAATAATCCTTAATTCATTTTCTGATGCTATAAGATTGCTATCAAAGCTAGCAAGGAATGTTTTTAAAAAGATCTTATCAGTGTGTCAAACAGGTAACAAGGCATCTTTTTGTAGATACTGAAGGTTATGCTGGGTAGTGGTGGCACACGTCTTTAATCCCAGCACTGGGGAGGCAGAGTCAGGCAGATCTCTGTGAGTTCCAGGCCAGCCTGGGCTACAGAACTAGTTCCAGGACAGCCTGTACTGTTACACAGAAAAACTTTGTCTCAAAAAACAAAAACAAAAAAAAGGTACTAAAGGTTTAATTAACAATAGTGATGTACCAGAATCTTTTCTGCTTAATAGAACTATGACCCATCCCACATAAACCCTCACATTGCTGACTTACGATACTGAAAGTCTTGGTTAAATCTTAGAATACCAAGTGTCTGTGTTGCATCATGAATTCTGAAATTCACTTTGAATGGAATACTGTAGTTGCAGTAGGTATACCCTGTTCCATCAAGGGGAATCTGGTGGTTTCATACAGGTGGCAAGTTTGAGTTAGGCCTTGAGTTGTACTTCTCATCCTTTCCAATAGAGAAAACAAGGTGTGCTAAAGCACAGCTGTGACCTTCGAGAATGGAGAATGAAAATGCCTAGATATGGGAGGTGGTCAGAGATCCTGGTAATCTTGTTTATCAGCATCAGAAAACCAGCAAGACTTTGGAGTATTTCATTGATTGAGGTGTTCTGCTTACTTCATCTTTAGAAATAATAAAGGGCAACTTGTTTGTAGCTTTGTATTTGCACCTTAAGTTGGGTGCTTTGATAATTGGTCTCAATTTTGTTGACCAAAACTCTGGGAATCCAGTTTTGTGATTAGGTCAGTTAATACATTAATTTTCTTTCTGGTATTCTGAACTTTTTGTTTGTTTGTTTGTTTTGTTTTTGGTTTAATTTTTGAGACAGGGTTTTTCTCTCTCTAACAACCCTAACTGTCCTGAAACTAGCTGTTGTAGACCAGGCTGGCTTTGAACTCACAAAGATCCCCCTGACTCTGCCTCCCGAGTGCTGGGATTAAAGGCATGTACCACCACTGCCCTGCTGGTGTCCTAAACTTTTAACACTATTCGTGGCTTATCTTTTTCACCAAGCTGATGCCTAAAAACCTTCTAAAGAAGTGTGGTAATGACTTGATTATCACTGGCTCATCCCTTGGAGAAGAGCCACTACTTGGATTTAAAATGGGATCTGGAGCTCACTAGGCAGGCATTCTGATCTTCACACCAAAGACATGTTTGTGATTTTATTTGGAATTTTTGATTGAGATGTTTATTTTTCTTGAAGTTATTACAGTATATTCTGATTGTCAAATTTCCTCTGCTTTACTATTGCATTGGTAATTTAAAATATGTCTGTTATTTTAAATTGTGAAAATGCTAGACTTAAAGAATGTTTCTATATGCACTTGGTCTTAGAGTACTTTTTCTGGCCTCTGTTTTTAAGGTGTGACTGCACAGAAAAGTTACAGAGCAGGTTTGATTTTCTGCGCTCACAGCTGAATGACATCTCATCATTTAAGAATATCTACCGATACGCCTTTGATTTTGCAAGGGTGGGTACAGCTTCCCCTTCAGATCCTAAGTGCTTTCATTTTATGGGCATACTTACGTTTTTTTTGTTTTGTTTCGTTTTGTTTTGTTTTTTCACTAATATTGTAGGATAAGGATCAGAGAAGTCTTGATATTGATACTGCTAAGTCTATGTTAGCGCTGCTGCTTGGGAGAACGTGGCCACTCTTTTCAGTATTTTACCAGTACCTGGAGGTATGTATGAATATTTTAAAATGTTTGAAAATTGTATTGAAAATACACTTTTAAGGAACAAATTTTGTACTTTAAAAGATTCTACATAAGTAATTAAAGAAGTCTGCTAAAATATTTATATACTTATTGTCTGTTTTAGGTATAAGTTTGTGTTATTTATATATTATAAATATATGAGGTGTGTGGGACCTCGAGTGTGACTTGGTGACAGAATATATGCTTTTCATTTGTTCTCTTGTACCACATTAAAACAATTTTAAGGGATTTTCATTCTACATAGGTGGAGTCACTGAAAAAACATTTTAGCATAGACATTTCTTATAAACTTAATTTCTTGAGGTTTTGGTGAGAAAAAATTGATGCTAGTACATAAATCTCAACCAATTCCTGTGTTATTTCCACTCTCCATCCCCTAGCCTTAGGCAGAAACATATACAGTAGAGCTTACTTTAGTAATAAAACTTTTATTCTCTAATCTGACTCTGCAGTGTTAATGTTTCCATCCTCCAATGCGCATGGCTACAGCAGTCATCCACTACCCTGCGGTAGCGAGCTGTGCTGCCCCTGTGCTCCAGCTCTCGGGCACTTGCTTTCCCACTGGCTGCTTTGCCTGTTTTGTTTTTTAAATCTTTAAACTTTAGTCTGGGGGCATATTTCTAACTATTCCTTTTCTGTTAGAAATAACATCTTACCATGCTGTTTACTTGTCACAGTAACTTTTCCAGAGCAATTCTATTTCAAGCCTGGGTAGGTGAGTTCTGTACACTAGTCAATTTTGGGGACTAGTAAAATTAATATTTTTGATTAATGATACATATCTTCCTCCTGTTGATCAAAAATACATTTAGCTAAATACAAAAAAATATTAACTTCTGTGGGGCTCTGAAAAGAACAAAATATGTTCAAGCAAGTTTTATAGTTTAGCAGCTGAGGAGATAGGGAGGGTTAGCTTAGTGTTAAGTTTTCATTTTTGTTGTTGTTGGTGGTGGTGGTTGGGTTTTATTTTACGAGGAGAGGGTCTGTGTTTTGAGGGGTGACATCGATAGAGTCTTGATCATCCTGCCTCTGCTTCCCAAGTGGGGATCACAGGTGTATGTCACTTTAACTAGTGTACTGCTGGAGAAAGAACCCAGAGCGCCTGCCCACCAAGTTCTCTGCCACAGACGTAACTTTCCAGAGAGCACTCAATTGAATGTCCACATTGCAGTATGGATCCAAGCTCATATTGTTCCCATTACTACTATAAATGCCCTCTTCAAAATGTAGCTTATGGACACAAGTTCTGTATAGTGGAAACCACGCAGTTAGGCCAACCACATATAGGATAGGTTCTAGCTGAGAGCCACATGGGTGTACACATATGTAAGTCTCAGTGTTAGTCATATTGCCTTTCAGAAAAGAAAATACATGATAATATAAATGAATCTAGAACAGCAAGTAATTAAGAAAGGAAGAAATATTTTAGGAAAGGCCAAATAAATGGATAGAGTCACTAAAATCAAGTCCCAATAAGAATGTTGGTTCTGTAGTCCAAATTTTTATATCATATTTTCCACAGCAATCAAAGTATCGTGTTATGAACAAAGATCAGTGGTACAATGTATTAGAATTCAGCAGGACAGTTCATGCCGATCTTAGTAACTACGATGAAGATGGTGCTTGTAAGTATATCATGCATTCCTGTGAAAATAAAATTCCTAAAGATGTTAAACATATTTATGCATTCTGAGGCATTGACAGACTATTTGGACAGTGTAACAATAACTCATTATTTAATCAGAATGTGGGGAGGGATTCTAGATTCAGCAATGTTATAAAATAAAATTATGCTAGTGAATAAAAATGTTGATTCTTCAGTGACTAGACATTACAACTAAATGATCATTTCTCAACCAAGAAACCAATATCCTACTTGTACCTGCCTTTTCAGCAGAAGAAAAGTTTCACTCATGAATTTAAAAGGCAAAGCAAAAGCACAACAAATAAGCCAAATTAACTCTGTAGAACTCTTAAACTTTAAGTCTCTACACTGTTCACAAGGAAAGGTGTCTTGCTTTATAACGAAAATGGAAATAACACACTGTGACACAAAGCAAGGTGCCAAAGGGACAGCCTGCCTCCCATATGTAATGTTCTTTCCCTACAGGATCGCAGAGTTTAATTCTTGTTTGAAGAAATAATCATTTTCTGCAGTAGGCTAATAGCCCAAGAGCTACATAGAGCCAGCAGATGTGGATATCTGTGTATGTTGAGCCAACATTTAAAACTGAGAGGTTTGACATAAAGAAAAATTGTAAATTTTTTGAGCTATCAGAAATCTGACACATTGCACCTGTATTCCTTTGTAGGTTTCAGAGGTTGGAAGCAAGTAGTGGCTGTGTTGAGCTTGCTCTCCAGTTTGGCAGTTCACACAGTGTTCCAACACTGCCATTTACTGCTTTGCCTGCCCGGCTGTTTCTGTATGGTCTGCTAAAAGCAAGAGAGAAAAGAACACCCAGAGGTTTTATGTTTTGAGAAAAACAAGACAGGCATATCTCTTCATGGTCATACTTTTCATACATTTTGAAATACCGAATTCCATACATCACAAATACTGAACTCGTTGAAATTGCCCACTTGGCTTTTGTTGGTAAACATTTGAAACCTCTACATTATAAAACTCATTTTTTAGAATAGTAGTCGGTCAGGTATTTGGCATTTGCTCTATGCTATCTTTTTACTGTGTCTTATCTTTAGAATAAAATCAGTCTTATGTGGCCACACCCCCTTAACAAGTGCTCTTGCTTCTTGATATAGCAGAAATATGTTTTCTGAGTTTTAAATGCTAGTGCTGTGGGGAAAAGGTTAGTTTTATCTCAATCATAGGGTGTTCATGAAACACTCCTTGAGAAAGAGGTAACCCTGGGGGGATGGACGAAACTGAAAGTGGTGAATGAAGGACAAGGAGAGTAGGTGGGCTCTCGCCACCTCAGAGCTTGTTACAAGGATAACTTTACTGAATTTTAACAAAACTTATTTCTTTTGTCTAGGGCCTGTTCTTCTTGATGAATTTGTGGAGTGGCAAAAAATCCGTCAAACATCATAGCAAGAACTGTTGTGAAGAACATACAGATCTCGTGAAGAAAATGCAGGAAGAGGGAGGATAATACAAGGGGCGTTTTCACTCACGAAAGACTCCTCATAGTACTTTTTCCTTTTTTAAAGGAAGTTTTCTTGTTACATGTGATGGGCATTGAGCCACACGTCTTCTGAGACTGAATATTGACGTTTTTGTTTCAAGTTATGTTTTTAACATTTATTTCAGAACAATAAAGATTCAGATTTGTGACAAAGGCCTTAAAGTGAAGATGTCCATTGAGTGTCAGTGGTATTTATTTTGGTAAATTTTTGTTTCTTTAACTTTTGAAGTTCTAAATCACCATGAGTTTGTAGAACTTTAAAGATTTTAAGCAGTATAAATATTTGGAAGTGTACCTGTCAATGGTGCGGCTACTGATAATCCTCTTTGCATAATTAGAAAGCATCATAACTTTAGTTTGTGGGATACTGTTTTCTGATCACAGCTACAAGTATGGGAAGGACTCCAATTTTAGGTTTCTATAAAAACTGTTTGTGTACAAATCTTGTCTAAAGAGTGTAGGGTTGGAAAGATTATGTTCAAGTTGTCTTATTTTCTAACCATAAGTGTTTTCAGTCATCATTTTTCATGTGAATTGTAACTTTTCTCTATTTCTATTAAGTTACAAAGCTCTTGTTTGCAAGAGCAAGGTCAGACATCCTTAAGAAAAGTTTTAGAACCATTATTGAAGTCGTGTTCTTTCTTGTGATTATTTAGTAATTAGCATGTTTTTAGCCATGAAGATAGATATATGGGGTTTTGCTGAGAGCACTTTGTCTGCTATAGAGTACTTGAGCTTGGTTATGATACACACTGGAGGGGAAGATAAGCAGTAGGGAAGTATGAGAGATTTGGTGTAACGGAGCAGCTCAGAAGGCAGTATACTTCTACAGGACCTTGTGAGGGCGTGTGAGCCTCTGCCCTGAGCTACACCCTGTCCCCAGTGAGGCCGTTTACAGTCACAGCCACGCATTTGCTATTGCTTATCATAGATGTAGACTACCAGCAGAAAAGTGGGCACCCTTGCATAGTTTATGTGGAAAAATTAGCACCAAGCCTAGCTGTCGATTGCTTTTTAAGATTGACCCGTGTTCTAGGTATGGGGAACTGTCTGAGTAGTACTTGAATAGTACTTCTGGTTCCTGTAGGAGTGGGAAGAAGTAGATACACCCCCATAAGACAGTTTCAATTGGGATTTACAGTAAAGGTTGATTTTTTTTTATGGTGATTATTTTTAATTAATGATATTTAGTACTGATTTCTTGAGGGAGACTATCATTCTGAAAACTTTGCCTTTTGGTTGACGAGTAAGGAGATCACAATCGCTAATGCTCTATTTGCCTTCTTAGTAAGATTAATTTGCCTGGCTGTATAGAACATTGACAGGGCAGTGAGAAATAACAGGTTTGTTCTAAAGTCTTTCAGATATAGGTCGTTTTCCTGGATTATTCGTTGTAGATCTGAGACTGATTGAGGTAGTAGAACTTAGCATGCCAACAGTGTTATTTAACATCACAAATGATGTTTTAAAACAAAATTTATTATAAGGAAACATTTACTGTTTTATACGTTTTGTGGGGGCGTGGTTACTTGACATTGAACATGGTCACCTGACATATATACTAGGCAAGTGCTCTACCACTGAACTACTATATATTTACCCAGTCTAGACCTTTTGATTTATAATATAAATTTAGATTAATTTATTTCATTTTATGTGCATGAGTGTTTTGCCTGCATGAATGTCTGCACCACATGCTCCTGGTGCCCGTGGAGTTCAGAAGAGGACATCAAAGCTCATGGAATTAGAGTTGAAAATGATTGTGAGCTGCTCTGTAGGTACTAGGAACAGAATCTGTCCTCTGCAAGAGCAGCCAATGCTTTTAACGCTGAGCCATCTCTCCAGCCTCTGAATTTGTAATTTTATTGTCTTTTCTCCAAGGTACAACTTCTAAACTTGGAGAATGTTGTCCTATTTTCTTTTTTAGCTTCCAAATCTATGTAAGTGAAATCTTACAAGTTTCCAGAGTATAACCTGGATGAATGCTCTCTACCATCGTTCAAGTGAAAAAAATACTCAAATCTTGTTGATGACCTTAGGAAGCAGCAAAGCATATGAGAGCATATGTGTTTCATTTGTTATAAAGAATCTGGAAATTAGCCAGGCAGTGGTGGCGCGCGCCTTTAATCCCAGCACTTGGGAGGCAGAGACAGGTGGATCTCTGTGAGTTCGAGGCCAGCCTGGTCTACAAAAGCTAGTTCCAGGACAGGAACCAAAAAAGCTACAGAGAAACCCTCTCTCGAAAAATCAAAAAAAAAAAAAAAAAAAATCTGAAAATTAAACTCACTGATTTTTTTTTTCCTTAAAATCATCACTCCGGTTATGTCGTCTTTACTCTTGCTCCATGTATTTCTCGTCCCTCAAATTTTTAACATTACCTACTTGAAAAGCAAATTTACTCTGCCCAGATTTATTTGTCGGGGTGGGGACAGTGTCCCTTGGCATTCTGTATTTGTGAACAGTATGTCATTGTGGTGGGGACAGCAGTAAGGAGCCTATGATTTAAATGTGCCTCCCCCTTTAAGCCTGAAGTGCCTTTCCGGGGTCCTGTCTCAAGTGTTCAGATTTATTGTGTTATGGAGAATGAAATACCTATGGTGCTTTCTATGTGGGGATGGCTTTCTCATAAAATGTGCACACAGAAGTAGTGCCAGCTGTGGCATTTTAGCAGAATGGCTAGAGAGTTAGTCTCCATAGCCTTTTGGGGCCAGTCATTTTTAATAAAGTGTTGCCGGAGATTTAAGTTCAATGTGTAACATACTTATCTAACCAGTGTGGATTTGCCTCTTACTGATTAGGTACGGCTTGTTTAAGTGTTGACGGTGAAATTCTTTATGTTTTTATGGGTTCTCAAGACATAGCGTCTCATTCTGTATCGCAGGCTGATTTTGAACTCATTGTGTATGTAGCTTAGGCCAGCCCTAACTCAGAATCCTCTGGCCTCAACCAGAGGAATGGCTCAATAGCAGGTATTAACCACAACACCTGGCCCGACTTAGTACTTTCTTGACATTTTTTTTTAATTTATAATGAAAGTATAGGTTTTATTGGTGTGTTTTTACTCTGAACTAGTCTAGATTAGTTTTTAATGGAATGGAAAAGTTCCATGAGGGTGTTAGTGCTAGATGACCCTTGGGAGTCTCTTACGTGTAAATGTCTCTCACTTAGCAAACCAAACCTGTTTAAACAGTACCGAGTACCTTCACTTTGGGTGAGTAGGCTGTGAGATGGGGTGAGATGACTGAATTTAAGGCATTTGACATTGCTCAGCTTCAGGACACACAAAATACTTGCTAGTGGTCATTTCACTTTTTTCTGTTTGTTCAATAGAACATAATCTTTCTCATGATTTAGAAAGTGTGAACCGATAATGAAACTTCAGGAGCAAGTGTTAAGAAAAAATAACGTGTTTATTTTCTAATTTTTTCTAATACTATCAGGATAGTAATTTATGACAAAGTAAAATGTTGTTCTGTCTTGTAAGGTCATATAGCCTAAAGTTTTGATGTATAGCTTCTACATTTTTCCAAGATATCTAAGTGGAGGCTCTTTAGTAACGTACTTTAAGTGTGTCTTAAAAAGCAATAATCCTATTGCTGAAGAAAAATGTGTTTCTACTGGAGAGGAATTCTCTCAAGGTCTGTCATTTCTTGCACAAACTGGAAAGCACCACAGGGAGCATCAGAGGCAAGATTCTTTTCAGTAAACCCAGAAGGAAAGGCTAGTCCAAATTCTCAAATACTCTGGATCGTAGAGCTCAATGAATACAGTTTTATTACTTAGTAACAACCACACAGATTATATAAGGTTCATTTTCTGCTCATGGATTTGAAGTGCCAAAAGTAACTTTTCCGCCCCCCAGACAGGGTTTCTCCGTGTTGTCCTGGCTGTACTGGAACTTACTCTGTAGACCAGGCTGGCCTCAAACTCAAGAGATCTTGCCTCTGCCTCCCAAGTTCTGGGATTAAAGGTGTGCGTCACCACCACCTTGCTGCAATGTAATTTTTATGGTTAGCTTTTATAAACTAGAAAAATGAGTTTCTGCCATAAACTTTGTCGACACTTTTGCCTCTTAAGGCTGCACATAGTTCTCCCAGCACCTGTCTTAACTGTCGCACATTTGCTGTACCTGCCTTCAGTTGTCTCTGCTCTGTTAGTACACAGCTCTCCCCATTGATTCTAACTGTAGATCTGGCTAAAAGCCCTTCAGGGCCCTGGGCCAGTCTGCTGCCAGTCACATTGAATCATACAAAGAGGGAAGAACAATACTTGTGATAACTTGTCATTTAAAACTTAGAATTACTAATTCACCAGTCTTAGAAATGAAGTGTTTGAGTATTATAAGCGGAGTACCTATACTGTTTTTCTAAGTTCCTAGAAGCAACAGCTAAGCACCTTGGAGTTTTTCCTTTTGTCAAATACCGTGCAACATTTAGACAAGTTACTTGACTTTGTCATCTTCAGTTTCTTTTGTAAAATACTATTGGTAGTATTTATCAGTACTGTAAAGAAGTTCAAATAGATACTACTTCACAGCATATGATGAATATTAAGTCAGTATATCTTAGTATACGAACAAAAAATGATTCAATAGTTCCTTTTCTTACTGAAGGAGGACATAGCTCAGTGGTAAAGTGCTTGAACAATGTGTGAAGTACTAGATTCAATCCCTGGTATTTGCTATATTTGCTCTTTAGTCTACCATGTGTTTGTTTATATTCTTAGACTAGATCATTAAGTCAATAATCTCAGGTCTCTGCCTTATATAAAGAATAGTCTCCTGAGTGTACAGCAAAGCGTAGAATGCATAGTCTGATCTGTATGGTGTTTTTCATCTTAATTGGTATGTGAAATACATGGATATGTATAATAACAAGACTTTTGGGAAATGAGCTGAGAAAGGGTTTGAAGAGTAAGTGTAGGGTTGCTGTTTTAATTGTGCGCACGCGTGTGTGTATGTGTTCTTGCGCTTGTGCACTCGTGCCTGTGAAACACATGGGAGTAAGAGCACAACTTGTGGGAGTTGGTTCTTTGCTTCCACTCTGGTTCTTAGGGCTCAAACTGGTCCTCAGGCTATCAGCAAGTATCTTTACTTGCTTGCTGAGCTATCCCTCTGGCCCAGGGTTGCTATTTTAAATAGACCATGTTTAGTGTTAAAACCAAATAGACCTGAGGAAGTGCATGAGGACAGTGTTTGGGAGTAGAGTATTCCAGGCAGAAAGAATATTGTGTTCTGAGGCCATGAGCTGGTAGTGTAGTTGTCTTCAAGATGGGGATGAATGCAACGGTATTCACAAACATTAAAAAGTGAGGGGAGAGATTGGGGTTAACAGTTGTGCCTGGTTGTAGCTTATCATTACAGTCTTGTCTAAAGATGACTTTCATTGAGTGAGATAGCAGTTAGGGTTATCATCAAAGATAATATATAAGTATAATAAAAAAATGTGCTTGAAAGCCAAAGTCAATGGAAGTGGTCAGATTTCAGCTACCTTGTGATGTTTAGCATATGTTGATAGACTGTGGAGTGTGAAGAAAAATTATTGAAGGTTTGGGACTTTAGGAGCCCATAAAGAAAGCAGCCATTTACCAAGGTGGAAAGACTTAGAAAAGCATGCATGAAAGGTAAAAGCTGTTTTGACATACACGTGTAAACAAGCCTGTTAGGTGTTCAGGTGAATGAGAGAGTAAGCAGTTGGACATTTTAGATTGGAATCCTAATGTTCATCGGAATTTGAATGCCCTAGCGTTTGTGCCTGCTTTAAGCAAGGACACAGATGGATTCCCATAGAAGCTGTGTGTAGCCAGGTAGTAGAGCTGAAATAAGATTTATGGAAATTTAGAGTAGTTTTGTGGAATTTTTTTTCAAGTAATGTAAACAGTTTCTGCCACAGCATAGACTTTCTCTAGTGTTATGAAGAACTGGGATTTCTAAAGCAAGATTGATAGGCAAGGCTGTGATGACACACACCTTAATCCCAGCCCTTGGGGGACAGAGGCAGGTGGATCTCTGTGAGTTCAAGGCCAGCCTGGTCTACAGAGTGAGTTCCAGGACAGTCAGGGATACACAAAGAAACCTTTTCTAGAAAAGCAAAACAAAACAAAAAGATTCATAATAATTACTAAATATATAATCAAATAGTGAACTAAAAAGATATGTGTCAATTTTTTCTTTGAATGAAGCTTTTTGTCTTGAATAATAATACAGTTTTATGTTTTAAGAATAGTCTGCTAATTTTCTTCTGGTAGTTGGAAATTGTCTTTTGATTCAATTTGATAGTTTTAGCACTAGAGGGCAGGCTTGCCCACTTCTGGATTGTGAAAGGCTGATTGTGAATTGAATTAAGCATTTTGTAAACATTCAACCTCAGTGAATGAATGTGTTTGTTTCTTTAGTGTCAAGTTTTCCATCTTGTTTTTCCTGTTCTTCTGAAAGCACAGAATAAGACTGATGTTGTATAAAGTCCAAGGAAATGCAAGTATCATTCACTATAGTTATATTCATATCTGATAAAAGATTAACCATAGATATATATGAATGAAACAGAATTGGGGGCTAATTAAACATTTATTCAGAAAACAGATCTAGTTCATAACTGTGCTTAGTGTGTAATAGGAGTAGAAGCTGCAGTAAGGCATCCAATGACTCCCTATGCAGATACGTTGTGCTGGCATTCACAGCCCTCTGAAGCTTGCACCAATGTACTGGGTATGTTTTCCCTTCAGCCGTAGACAGACATCTTAACCCATTTGTCTTTGGTGCTGGCAAGTAGCCACCATGGAGTCTGGGAATTAGATTAGTCCACACTGCTTGAGTAACTAAATACAAAGCATCACAATGGTACAAACCTGCTCTCCCACTTCTCTTCTAGGGACGCTCTCTGTCAGCAGGTCTGCAGATAGAGATAACCACATCTGTCTTTTTCTATCATTTCTTCTGATTTCTACTTATTATGACATTTAGTAGAAATAACCCACTGGCAACCGTGAAATGGACACCTAGTCTTTTTACGGGATAGGTGAGCTAGAACTGCAGTAGAAGTGCCCTCTCCTTTCTTACAGTTTGTACCAGAAAGTTTTCCCACACTGTGGGCTGATATTCTGGCCCTTTCAGGATCCTTCCATGTGCTAGTTCTCAAATTTGAGCACTAGGATTTCTGTAGCGTCCTTATTTATCGGGACTATTGAAAGGGAAAATAGCATACAGAGTAGCTATTCTGCTGTCTGAACCAAACATCAGTTATACTTGTTGGACATGTGTTCAATGAATTCTAGCAGTTTCATAGAATCATATGTGAAAAAGTTGATATACTAAGATATAGATGCAGTTGGTTATATAAAAGAAACTTAGTCTCTAATGCCAAAGATGTGAGCCAATTATTTGCTCTGTTAGTACAGGTGATTATGGTTCAGTGTTTAAGAGGTGGTTAAATGTGAGTACGTAAGACTTATCAGTCTAGAGCAGTGGCTCTCAACCTGTGGATTGAGACTCCTTGGGGTCAGACGGCTCTTTCACAGGAGTCACCTAAGACCATCAGAAAACACAGATATTTGTATTACAGTTGAGAATAGTAGCAAAATCACTGTTAAGAAATAGCAAGAAAAATAACTTTATGGTTGGGGGTCACTACAACATGAGGAACTATATTAAAGGCGCACATCTTTAGGAAGGCTGAGAACCACTGATCTAGGTTGTGCTTGGAATGAAGTGTACAAGCTTTAACTGCTGTAGTCATTAAAAATGGATCAATTTCCACTGCATAGGAAGGGTTTTATGAAACAAAGTACTATAATGTCTTATTGATTCTCTTTAAATAGATTGTGTTTAATAATAAAATCACCAGACTTTTTCAAGAAATTTTACCTAGGTACAGTTTTTTAAAATAGTTAAAAGTGTTCTGACTAGAGCAGGAAGCTCTGTGTCCCCCCTCCACCTGCACCAGGTCTGAACTTTCAAAGGACTGCTGGCTTTCTAACTGTGCCTTGAACACCTCTGTGTGCCCATTTGTACCTCGGGGTGTCACCTGTGAACAAAGTAACAGTAAGGGAATTCTAGATTTCTATTTAGAAATTTCTATTCCATTTCTTTTTTTTTTTTTAAAGTCAGCAAGTACCTGGTATTGCTTTGGTCTGACTATGATGAGAAATGCTTCAAATCTCACTGAGGATATTGCAGAATGATAAGAGTATGTTACCCCTGTTTTGTAAGAACCACCCAGCAGGTGTGGGACAGACAAAACAGTGAGTGCCCACAGTTCAGAGCTAAGACTTTGCTGCATCCCCCTATCTAGGACAAAAGTGAACACCTCCTAAGCTCTGCTTTTGTGTTTGTTTTAGACAGAGTCTCCTTCTAAAACTAAGATACCTGGAGCTCACTATGTAGTTCACACTGGCTTCAAACTGAAAACAGTCCTGCTTCTGCCTCTGCCTCTGCCTCTGCAGGGCTGGAATTAAGATGCGAGCCACCATGCCTTTTCTGAACTCTTGTATAGCTTAAGATCCTCAGGAGGACAAAGCTCAGAAAGCAGGAACTATGTTACTCACCTCATCGTGTAGTCATGGAGTGAATGAGAATGTACGTGACAGTCTTCCCCTCAATGCTGCAAATTCCTTGAAAGATCTGCCCATGCTCGTGGCTAGTAACTTAGAGGTTTGCTTAGTGACACGAGTGAACAAAGGAACACTCAAATGTTTACATGTTTCCTGCACATTCCTAAGAATGAGAAGCATGCCTTCAGTTCTTAACATACTGTCTTGTGTCAAGAGTTTGCCAGAAATGTTGGCAGAACCAAACAGATGCTAAGTATGCATATAACCAGAGCACAGGGCCTTCTTAATAGGCAATGAAATTATTCCATGACTGAAGGTAGCCCACTCAGTATGTTCTGAAATCTTGCCATTTCAGGGGTTGTGACTTCTGAGAGACTTAGGGAGGGGATGTTTGGAGTTTTAAGAATATATTTTAGACAACAGGAGAGAGAATAGTCTGGGAAGACCTGAAGGAAAGTATAACATGGTGAGAACCTTGGGCTTGAACTTCACAGGAGTTCCTGTTTTGCCTGTTCATGGTCATAACTGAGGTTATTGGGTTCTCCCGTGACGGGGAGGAGGGGTAAGACTGATGTACACATTGGTAACATATCTTGTTTGTAAAAGCCCCTCATGATGTTTCTTTTTAAAGGCAGTAGGTTTGGAAGATTGTTAAATAAAATGAGTGAATGACGCTGACCGATGAAAAGAATAGAGCCACTGTACTCCCAGATCCCGCCTCTTCCAGTAAAGCTCCAGTGAGTGGGAATAGTGACTCCGGAGCCATCGAGTCTCATGACTAGAAGGAAAACTAGGTCACTTGGTAACTCCTGGAACTCTAAAGTTATGTCAGAGCTGATAAGTCATAGTTTTTCATGGAGACATTTTTCTAATGATTCCACTTTGTTGAAAAAGACTAACCACAAAATAACCCAAGCAGAAATCTGCAGAGGAACTCTTCCTTGGGGTGAATGCTTCATCCTTAATGGTAGACCACTTGACTATTAATGAGTCATTTTCTCTGTTTACTGATCATTTGTCTTAAGAAGTTTGGTCATAAGATAGTTACATTGACTTGTCTATGTTAGGAAATAACTGGGAAAAAGCTAATTGCTACCAGTTGAATGAAGGGAAATCCGATTATTCTTAATCTAGAATGCATAATTTGGGCTCTAACTTAATGAAGAGTGGATTTATTAGCATTGTTCCAGAAGTCACAACACCATTCTGGGTCTCGTATCCTTGGTGTGTCTAATGCCTGTCATAACCATTGGGTCTCCATCCCTATTTTGCAGTCCAGTTGTTTTTGAAAAACAAAAGCATTCTTTTCTTTTGCCTACCTAGAGCACCATGAGCCCTTTGTAAAATGCTGGCAATGCTGGGCTGGAATAGCCTATCACACACCTGCCTACCTTACTGTAGAGTGAGCTCAAGAGCAGGGCTGTGTCTTCTTTTCACTTGCTCCTTGTGCTCAGAGCTGTCTTCATTGTGGAAAGTACCGATCAATGGGATGACTGAGGGGTGAGCATCAGATGATAACTGTTCGTGTTGGCTGTCAGCTCGTGTGTGGCTTCATCACTGCTAGACATTGCAGTCCCATTCTTCATGTTGAACTGCTGGTAAATACAAATAAATACAAGACATGCTTATTAACAGTTAAATTTTTATCCCTGGATGGCATAGATTTTATTGACTGTGTCCTTTGCCAGTGACACAGGGGTGGTTTTTATACTTTGCTGGGGGAACTTTGAGTTAGCATAGCATTTTCTATAAGGCGTGTAAGATCTATTCAAAAGCCTTAGCAGCTTTCATACCTAACCATCCTCTGTTGACAAATGTATGCTGAAGAAAAATATTTTAATTTGTGACAGATTTGTATCACCCACATAGTTTATGGATAGAAAAAAGGGGCAGTTATCTAAATGTTGAAATGTAATTTCTAGCATATTCCATGAAGTGCTACTGTATCATCTTCTAAAAATCCATGTTGTATTATTGAGTGAAAATAACATTTTAAATCAGCATAGACAATGTGATAATGTATTTTAAAGCACTGTATGTACAAGGAAAAGACTGGAAGGGCTGTGCACCAAGTGTAAGAAATGATAACTTCTAGATAACAGAATTACCGGAAGTTTTCCCCATTCTGTTTTTTTCTGTAATACAATCAGTCTGTAATACTTTTGTGATATAAAAATCAATAAAGGTCTTAAAAGAAATATGCACTTTTCTCTTTGCTTGATTTTATATATCCATCCTTTAAATTAAAGAAGTAACCCCAACCGTGAAACGGTAATTGTTATCCGAACCCAGTGCTGGGAGCCTTTCCTTGCTCTATTCTGTCACCACTGTCCGTAAGGAGCCTCAGGATACAGTAGATGCTGCTGCCGGCCTGGCATTGATCTGATTCAGGAAATGCTTGTTGAACCTATTATGGTCCAAGGACATGGGGTATAGGATACAGTAATAACCAAATTCTTTGGGTTCATTATAGTTTGAAGATTTAAAAAAATGTTTATTTAGTGTGTGTGTCAGAGAGTCTGCACCACACTGCCTGTGTGGGGGTCAAAGCCTCCCCTCCTGGTGCTACTGGCTCCTAGAGGTTGTCCCTCCTGTCCTCTCTGTCTGCACTAAAATCCGCTTCCTTAGGAGGGGGGAGGTCCTTGGACTCCCCACAGGGCAGGGAACCCTGACTGCTCTTAGGGCTGATGAGAGAGGGGGAGTAGATTGGGGGAGGGATATGGGAGGCGGTGGCGGGGAAGAGACAGAAATCTTTAATAAATTAATTAAAAAAAATAAAATAAAATCCGCTTCCTTTTTTTCCTTTCAGGGTCTAGTTGAAATGTTTTCCTTTTAATAAGTTTCACTTTCAGTAAGACTGGAGGAAAAGTAATCACACAAAAGCCCTGCTGTGGTGTTTTAAAGAAATATGTTTCCTTAAAGCTATGGTCTAATGCAGTGTCCTGTGTAGATTAAATGGAATTGTATAAATCCTGTAGACTTTGCCCAGTACCAGTGGGACTGTTGTTTCCTTCAAGCTGTTCCAATACCTTTCTGATCCTCTTCTATCTCCTGATGGGCAGAAGCACAGACAAGGGAAAGGACAGCAAGTGTCGCTGTGAGTGCCAGCAGTTATGTGGCCTGTGTCTTCGGGAAAAGTCATGAAGCTAGGGAGGGTAAGGGACTCCTCACGTCTGTGTGTGGAGCAGAAACACAGCAAAACAGGAAGTGCTTCCAAGTATAAGCAAATGCTGACTGTGTTAGCCTCCTGGGAAACTGCATCCTCCACAAGGGAGAGTCATTAAATGGAAAGAACTACAGCCAGAAAGAGGAAGCCGCCGTGGGCTGGGTTCTGGCCACGACACAGCCTTCCTCTGCTTAACGTGTGAATTTAAAGAACTATCCACTTATTAGAAAGTTCAATACTGGAACATAAAACGCTCCAGATAAATCCCAGTCAGATAAATCCCAGTCATACCATATAGTAAGTGAAACTTAGTAGAAGCAATATTTTAATTGGTCACTACTCTGTATATACATCAGTGCACATTCCAAGAGAATGTTATACCTAGATTGTTCTGCTCATAGTAAACCTAAGGAGGGGACTTTAGGTTTCTATTGAGGGTTGACATGGCTCTTCTGAACTCAACCTGGCTGTTTGTCACCTTGTGTTCCTCAGCAGTAGTAGACAGCTGGGTTAGCAACGCCAGTCTGACTCCATGATCCGTAGGTGGTTGTAGCTCCCAGTGAGGCAGGCACAGGAGAGCTCTGGAATCTAAAGGGCTCTCCAGTGTTTTCCAGTGCTGTTGGCAGCATCAACACTAAAATGATGTGTCAAATACAGGTAGCATAGGCATAGAGTTACATAATGGCCCAGTGAATATGTTACTTTAAAGTCTTCTACAGCTATGATTAACATATTATTGTTGGACATATAATATTTAAAGCCACACAAATTGACACATTTGATAAATGAAGATATAAGTTCTTGGTATAGATGGGGAAAACAACTTCCCCAAAAGCATCCATGCATAGATCTGAGAAAAACTTGTAATTACTAAGCAATTGACAGGCTGCAAGGCTCAGCAGTGTGTCACAATCTTGTCTGTTCTCATCTGATTTCCGGATCCTTCAGATTTCCCAGGAGTCTCCCTTCCTGCATCACTGTGGAGCCCACTGATGTTGGCTTTCTGCCCATATTATCCATTTATTACTTCCTGAGTATGATGGATTGTATTTATATGTTTTTTGCATTTCTTTCTTGGCTATTTCTGAGTTGAGATTTTTGTTTAGGCTTTTAATATGCTAGAAGGAGAGTACCTGCTTCATACTAGTTAAATTTTAATTATGTAATTCAAGCTCTTTATATATTTTAATTTTATTTTTTAGTTAAAAAATTGCTATGAATTGATCTGAAATGTTTCCAAAAGCTAGCATGTTGAAGTCTTTGCCCCACTGTAAAGTGTTCAGAGGCAGCACTTTTGGAAAGTGGCTGGATCCAGAGGGTTCTGGTCCACAATTTGATGGACATTTATGAGGTGGTGGCAACTTAGAGAAACTAGAGCTTGGTGGTAAGAGGTGGAACCTCTGGGGCTCTATCTCTTTTCCCTAGCCTCTTCCGCTCTTGCCTGTTCTCTGTCTCTGTCTCTCTGTCTCTCTGTCTCTCTGTCTCTCTGTCTCTCTCTCTCTCTCTCCCCTTCCTGATCACTATGGTGTGAATTGCTTTCCTCTTCCATAAGCCTCAGTGATGGCTTAAAAGAAATTAGATCAAGCCGCTTGGACTAACACCCCCTAAAACCAGGAGCCAAAATAAACCCTCCTTTTAGGTTGATTTTATGTTTTGTGATAGGAACATAAAGTCAACACATATATAATACATTTGTAATTATTTGTGGGATTCAGTATTGTAATTCAATTCATGAATACAGATGTGTCTTGCTTGAATCAATAAGACAATTTTCCTTTTAGAACTGGGACTTCTCCTGCCTTCTTCTATGTACAAAGGCACACAATCTTCTAGAAGTGTGTGGTTGGAGCTCTGAGAGTCCATCTTTGATTGTACGGTTGTAACATGGTTTCCTCTGTTTAACACACTTTAGCACTACAAACCTGCTTCTTAGGATGTGTGTACATGACAAACAGTGGTTAGGTACACAACACTGAATATATTGGACTAAGGTATGCACTGTGTATCCTTAGCAATGTAGAAAAATAAGCACAAATTGATCTTTTGTTTCTTTGCCATCTTTACTCTTCTAGGCACACTTCATCTAATGAATGAAGCTATTCATAGGTGATTGAATAAAATGATTCCATATTCAGTAGGAATTTATACTTTATTTGAAATGAAGTATGAGCAATTATTCTGTTTGAAAGGAAAATAGGAAATAGCAAGTCTTTATCAGCCTTATTTCTGCGGGGGAAAAAAGGCTGAAGCCAGGCGGTGGTGGCGCACGCCTTTAATCCCAACACTCAGGAGGCAGAGGCAGGCGGATCTCTGTGAGTTCGAGACCAGCCTGGTCTACAAGTGCACCAAAGCTCAAAAAACTGAACTTTTATCTCGAAAAACTAAAACAAACAAACAAAAAACAAAACAAAAGCTGAGTAGGATGTTGAGCAACTTTTGTTTACAGAAAGGTATTTTAGGCTTTACAGTTGGTGAGCTTACACACAAACATGCAGTCTTTCATAACCAGCTGAGCCATTGTTTCCTGGTGTTTTCTTGATTCTGATCAGATCACAGAGTTGGCAAATTATCCAAAACATCACATTCCAGATCATTCGGTTATAGCTGAGAAGCTCAACTTTCAAAACAGAAATGTCTGACTGAGTGGCAAGTCCTCCTTTTTGTTCCAGCAACTAGTATTTCCTCTAACAGCATGTGCAAGTGGCTGTTTCTGGGCCCTGTGCCTGGGTCCTGTAGCATCTTATTTCTAAAAGACAAATATTCCCTTTTTTCCTATTTTGAGACTAAAAACCTGTATAATTTAAGAATGCTATAGAAATTTCAATGAAAACCAAGTTTACATTGAAAAATACAAACTTTTTTTTTTTTTTTTTTTTTTTTGAAAGCAAACCAGACAACCCTTTATTGGGAGCAGAGAGCACAACACGATGACCGCACACGGAGACACCTAGTGGGCACCCTGCACAGCATCCTTCAAGACAGGCTGTCTACTAGCAAACTCACTGGGAAATGGATTCCTTGGGCAGCTTCCCATCCTCCTGGGGGTACGGGGAACTCACTAACTTCCCTGAAGGAACTGTGGGTCACTAGAGATACAGCCCCTCAGGGGTGCCTTCTTGTTTTTTATAAAGAACGTTCTCTTTAGATTTTTTGAAGTCTTCATTTGTAACTTTCATTCTGCGTTCCCGCAGGGCCATCAGGCCAGCTTCTGTACAGATTGCCTTAATGTCGGCCCCAGACAGGTCATCCTTTGCCATGATCAAGTCATCCAAGGTTACGTCATCAGCCAGGGTCATCCTGCTCGTGTGAATCTGAAAGATCCGCTTCTTGGTCTTCTCGTCAGGCAGGGGGAACTCGATCTTCCTGTCAATGCGGCCTGGTCTGATAAGTGCTGGATCCAAAGTTTCTATTCGGTTTGTGGCCATGATGACTTTTACATCTCCCCTCGAATCAAATCCATCCAGCTGGTTCAGCAGTTCCAACATTGTTCGCTGAATTTCTCTCTCACCTCCAGAGTTTGAATCATATCTTTTGGTCCCGATGGCATCGATTTCATCAATGAACACAATGGACGGTGCATGTTCTTCAGCAACTCGGAACAGCTCCCGAACGAGCTTGGGCCCGTCGCCTAGGTACTTCTGAATAAGCTCTGAGCCAACCACTCTCAAGAAAGTGGCTGAGGTTTGGTTAGCTACGGCTTTGGCCAGTAACGTTTTACCTGTTCCTGGAGGACCATAGAGAATGACCCCCTTTGGGGGCTTTATTCCCATCTCCTCATAATACTCAGGATGGGTAAGAGGAAGCTCCACAGATTCGGAAAAATACAAACTTAATAAATGTAGGCACTATGCTGTACACTATGTGTTTAAAGGCATTTTGTGCTCCAGTGAATTACCTCTCAAAACTCTGAAAACTCCCCAACAGTGGGGAGCTGGGAACAAGTGTGTGCCTGGAACTCCCCGACCAACCAACCTAGAATACTTGGCAAGTTCCAGGCCTGGGAGAGACCTTGCCGAAAATTAAAAAGGTGGGTGGCACCTGAGGAATGACATCCACATGGCTTTCTGTCTTTCTCGTGCACCTACACTCACACACTCAACTGTATAGACAAATAGGTGCACACAGAATACTCATAGACTTTACCAGATACAGCCTGACTCAAAGGAGGCATTCTCTCTACCAAGTCAATAATGTTAGAAAAGGAAAACAGATCCCCCCATGTGTCTATTGTTAGTGAACTTACCCATACTCAAACAGAACCTATAGTTTTCTCCGAGTACACATGACCTTTTGTTCAGTTAGCATCTCCAAGTGCGTTCTAATTTCCTTCCCTTGGACTTTTACCATGTGTCTTCCACAACGCAGGATCTCTCATTTCTGTCACCATCGTCTTTTCTTTGCTTGTTTTTTTCTGTTTGTTTTTGTTTTTGTTTATTTGTTTTTTGCCTCTGCTCAAACTTTCCAAGTTTGTAGTGTTTTAGATCCATTACTGAGAACAGACTCTTCTTTATCCTTAGTTTCTTCTTTTCTTTCCTACTGTCTGCTTCCCTTCTCTGGGTAAAATTGAATAGAAGTGTAACTATAAATGTGTCTAAAGGCATTTTGTGCTCCAGTGAGTTACCTCTCAAAACTCTGAAAGAGGTTGGGCGGTGGTGGCACACATCTTTATTCTGAGCACTTGGGAGGCAGAGTCAGGCAAATCTCAGTGAGTTCAAGACCAGCCTGGTCTACAAAGTGAGTTCCAGGAAGCCTGGTGAGCTGATTCAGGAACCCCTAGGGTGCAGAAAGAGAACTAACTCCCACAAATTATCCTCTGACCCCCCATACATGTACTTTGACATTCATAACCCTTACCTAACCCCTACATCACATGAGACAAATGTAAAAAGTATCTAAAGAAAGTCTAAAGAATGCAAAGCTTTCATCCACAAAGATAAACTCATGTATACATGGTCAATTTTGAGAAATGTGCCAAATGTGTTCAACAGAAAATACTGGCCTCTTCAGCAGATGATGCTGGGATAACTGAATTTCTTCTTTTTTTTCAATTTTTTTCTTATTGGAGTGGAAAGATGGCTCAACGGTTAAAAGCACTGAGTGCTCTTCTAGAGGATCTGGGTTCAATTCCCAGCACCCACATGGTAGCTTACAACTGTCTGTAATTTCAGCTCCAGGGAATCCAACACAAATGCACATAAAATAAAAAATAAATGAAGAAAAAAATTTATAAAATTATTTTGTTATTATCACTTTTTACATCCAGACCCCAAATTCACCTTTTCTCCTCCCTCCTTTCCTCTCACTCCCTTTGTACCCCACCCCACCCACTCCTTCCTTTCTATTCAGAAAGGTGCCATCCTCCCATGGGTATCAACTAAACATGGCATGGCAAGACTAGGCACCTCCCCTGTATTACGGGTGAGTAAGCCAACCCAGTATGAGGAATAGGGTCCCCAAAGCCGCCAAAAGTCAGGGAGTCCTGCAGAAAGACACATATATGCAGAGTCCCTAGGTCAGTTCTATTCAGGCTCCCTGCCTGTCAGTTCAGTCTCTGTGAGCCCCTGTGAGCCAGCCTAGGTGAGTCTGTGGGTTTTCTTGTGGTGCCCTTGACCCTCCTGGCCCTACAATTGTTCTTTCCCCTCTTCTGCAGGATTCCCTGAGCTCCGCCTAAGATTTGGCTGTGAGTTTCTGCATCTGTTCCTATCAGTAGCTGGAGGAAGAAGCCTCTCTGATTACTATTTGGTTAGGCACTAATCTACGAGTATAACAAAGTTCCCTTAGGCATCATTACATTGACAGTTGTTTATTTATTTAGTCAGTGGTATTTGGTTCTATTCTAGGTCTCTGGGCTATCCAGCCTCTGGGTTGTTTATGGCCTTCTGGACAGTGTCAACACTGGGCTCCCTCTCATGACTTGGTCCTCAGGCTGGAACAGTCATTGGTTGGCCACTCCCACAATTTCTGCCCCACTTTTGCCCCAGCACATCTTGTAGACAGGACAAATTTTAGAGCAAGGTTATGTGGCTGGGTTGGTGTTCCAATTCCTCCACTGGAAGTCTTGCCTCATTACGGAGAAGGCCTGTTCAGGCTATGCATCCCTTATTAGGAGTCTTAGCTAGGGTCACCCTTATAGATTCTTGGGAGTTAACATTGCACTCTTTCTACCTCACCCCCAAATGCCCCCCTTTTTCAGTCGTCTCATCCAGTACTCTCCCCCTCTGATACCTCCATCCCTCCTATTTCTATACCCACTCACCCCCAATCCATCTTCAAAATCTTTTTTTTTTTCGAAGGAATTCATTTTAATGTTGTAAATGGAAGCAATATTTTAGAGTTGGGAAGGCATTTTGTTAGCCATTGGACTTTTGTAACACCTTCAAACCACGTAATACAAACTAAACCTTATCCAAAGTAAAGTAAAGTAAAGCTACTTAACTACCACCATTATAAACTTTGCTTTAGATTGCTTTCATTAATATAGAAATTGCTCAGTTCTTTTTTTTTTTTCTATTTTCCTTTCCCAGAGAGATCCAAGGCTCTCTCATCAAGCCCTCCTTGTTACTCAGGTTCTCTGGGTCTGTGGATTGTAACATGGTTAACCTTTACAGCTAATATCCACTTATAAGTGAGTGCATGCTATCTTTGTCTTTCTGTGTCTGGGATACCTAAGGATGACATTTTTCTAGTTCTATCTGTTTGTCACCAAATTTCATGATACCATTATTTTTAACAGCTAAGTAATACTCCATTTTGTAAATGTACCATATTTTCTTTTCCCATTCTTGATTGAGGAACATCTAGGTTGTTTCCAGTTTCTGGTTATTACAAACAAAGCTGCTATGAATATATTTGAGCAAATGTCCTTGTGGTATTATGGAACAGCCTTTGTGTATATGCCCAAGAGTGATATAGCTGGGTCTAGAGGTAGATCAATTCTCAATTGTCTGAGAGACTGACATATTAATTTCCAAAGTGACGGTACAAGTTTGTACTCCTGCCAGCAATGGAGGAGTGTTCCACACTCCACATCCTCTCCAGCATGAACTGTCACTTGAGTTTTTGATCTTAGTCCTTCTGACAGGTATAAGATAGAATCTCAGAGTCATTTTGATTTGCATTTCTGTGATGGCTAATGTCTTAGGGTTTCTATTGCTATGAAGAGACAGTATAACTATGGCAACTCCTATAAAGGAAAGCATTTAAATGGGGTGGCTCACTTACAGTTCAGAGATTCAGTCTATCATCATAATGGTGGATCATGACAGCATGTAGGCAGACGTGGTGGTGGAGAAGTAGCAGAGTTCTACATCTTACAAGCAACAGGAAGTGGTCTGTCTCACTTGGCATGGCTTAAACGTATATGAGACCTCAAAGCCTGCTTCCACAGTGACACTCTTACTCCAACAAGGTCTCATCTCCTAATAATGCCACTCCCTTTGGAGGCCATTTTCTGTCAAACTACTACAGCTAAGGATGTTGAACATTTCTTTGTTTCTGTCATTTGAGATTCCTCTATAGAGAATTCTCTGTATAGATCTGTACCCCATTTTTGTACCCCATTTTTTAATTGAATTATTTTGTTTGTTGATGTTTAGTTTCTTGAGTTCTTTATATATTTTAGAAATCAACTCTCTGTCAGAAGTGGGGTTGGTGAAGATGTTTTCCCATTCTGTAGGCTGCTGTTTTGTCCTATTGATGGTGTCCTTTGTGCTGGGATTTTGGTGGGGATTGCATTGAATCTGTAGATTGTTTTTGGTAAGATTGTCATTTTTATTTTGCTAATTCTACAAATCTATGAGCATGGAAGATATTTTCATCTTCTGATATTTTCTTCAATTTTCTTTTCCAAAGACTTGAAGTTTTTATCATATAGGTCTTTCATTTGCTTTGTTAGACTTACCCCAAGATATTACATATTATTTGTGGCGATTGTGAAAGGTGTTGTTTCTCCGATTTCTTTCTCGGTCAGTTTATCATTTGTGTATAGGAGGGCTACTGATTCCTTTTGAGTTAACCTTGGATCCAGGCACTTCACTGAAGGTGTTTATTACCTGTAAGAGTTCTCTGGTAGAACTTTTGGGACTGGTTATATATGCTATCATATCATCTGCAAATAGTGATACTTTGACTTCTTCCTTTCTAATTTATAACCCCCTGATCTCCTTAAGTTGTTTAATTGGTCTAACTAGGACTTCAAATACTATATTGAATAGATATTGAGAGAGTGGACAACCTTGTCTTATTCCTGATTGTAGTGAAATTGCTTTGAGTTTCTCTCAATTTAATTTGATGTTGGCCAGAGGCTTTATTATGTTTAAGTATACCCCTTGTATTCCTGATCTCTACAAGACTTTTATCATGAATGGATGTTGGATTTTGTCGAAGACTTTTTCAGCATCTAAGAAGATGATCATTTTGGTTTTTTGCTTTTAGTTTGTTTATAGGAAAGGTTACACTGACAGATTTTCATATGTTGAACAAGTCCTGCATCTCTGGAATGAAGCCCACTTGATCATGGTGGATGATCTTTTTGATGCGCTCTTGGATTTAGTTTGTGAGTATTTGAGTATTTTTGCATCAATGTTCATGAGAGATAGTGGTCTGTAATTCCTTTTTGTTGTTTGGTCTTTGTATGTTTTGGGTATCAAAATAACTGTGGACTCATAGAATAAAGTTGGCAATTCTCCTTCTGTTTTTATTTTATGGAATAAGTTGGGGAGTGTTGGTATTAGGTCTTCTTTTAAAGTCTGGTAGAATTCTGCACTAAATCCATCTGGTCCTGGCCTTTTTTGGTTTGGAGGCTTTTAATGACTGCTTCTATTTCCATGAGGATTATAGGTCTTTTCAAATTGTTTTTCTGATCTGATTTCACTTTGGTAAGTGGTATTTATCAAGAAAATTTGTCTTTTTTTTTATATAAGTTTTCCAATTTTGTGGAGTACAGGTTTTTGAAGTCTCTCTCTGTCTCTTTCTCAGTCCATGGTTACCACAGCAACAGATGACAAGGCTAGGGCACCCTTCCAGCCATTGCCCCCATTTTCTTTTCTGTTCTCTGCCAAGATTCCTTGAAAAGACTGCATAGCTGTTGTCCCTATGTCGTGCCTGGGTTCTTTGATAAAGCCACTTGCCCAGGCTGTTGCTGAAGCCACTCCTAGTTTCTAAGTAACTTAGTAAGAAATATCCTTAGTTTGAGTGGCCAACAGCCTCACATTGGCAAATCCACATGTTCACTCTCTGTCCAGGATTTATTGGCCTATCAGTTACACTTAACATCATTAATTAGTTCCTATTGGTTTTAAAACTATGTATCCTTTAATAGTTTCAATGATATCTCCCCATGATCCTCCTGTCACCTCCCTCCCACCAAACCCCTCTTCCCAGCACCCTCCCTTCCTACTCCAGTGTCTTTTCCTTGGGTCGTGGCCTACGCCATTAATTTCTATTCCCTGCAGGAGTGTGGGTGGGGAGTTAGTCCTTGAGCAAGGACAACCTACCAGTGGTCTCAGCACTGAGGAATGTCACTTCCCTTCTCCTACGAACTATTTGTCTTTGAAAGACTTTTTTGGGAAGTAGAAAAAGACAAGATTTCCTGAATAAATTGGGAGCATGGGGATCTTGGGAGAGGACTGAATGGGAGAGGGGAGCAGAGAAAAATGTAGAGCCAAATAAGAAATTAAACTGAAAAAAAAAGTTTTCCTTTTTTTTCTTATTGATTCTTCTTTTATTATTATTTAAAATAAAGTTATTTTCCATAGAATATATTCTAATCACATTTCCCCCTCCTTCATCTCCTCATCTCCTTCCCACCTCCCCATCCTTCCAACTCCACACCTTCTTCCCCTCTCTCTTAAGAAAACAGACAGGCAAACAAAAAAGACAGATAAGCAAGAATAATAAAAATGAACAAAAACCGGGCGGTGGTGGTGCACGCCTTTAATCACAGCACTCGGGAGGCAGAGGCAGGCGGATCTCTGTGAGTTCGAGACCAGCCTGGTCTACAGGAACCAAAAAGCTACGGAGAAACCCTGTCTCAAAAAAACCAAAAAAAAAAAAAAAAGACAAACAAAGGAAGAAAGAAGCAAAGAGCACAAGAAATATAAACACAAAACCCATAAAAATACAAAGCCAGAAATAATACATAAGCAACAGACCAGTAAACTAAAAAGCAAAAATTCAGAAAGTCCAAATGTAACAACATGAGAAAAAAATTCCAAAAAAGTCTTTGAGTTTGTTTCCTGTTAGCTCTCCTGCCAGGCATGGGGCCTGCCCCTCAGTGTGGTTGGTATCCTCAGCAAGACTCTCTTGGGGGAACCAACTTTTCCTTACAAGTGGTTGTTAATTGGAGATAGATTCGTGATTAGGGATTAGATATCATGTGCACTCTGTCGTCGCAGTGCTGGGACCCTGTCTGTCTTCAAGCATGCAGGCCCTGAGCTTGCTGCCACAGTCTCTGTGACTTTGAACGTGCGTTAGCCCTGCTGTATCTGGAAGGCACTGTTTCTTTGGTGCCCTCCATTCCCAGTGGCTCTGAAATTCTTTCTGCCTCCTCTTCTCACATAGTTCCCCAGGAATGGTTCTTTATGTTGCTGAGTGCTAGTTCTAGCCCCAGGACTCTCTTTTCATCATAGTGATTGTTCCCAACTCCATGACTTTAAATTCCAGCTCCACACTGAAGACTCCCAAATGTTTGTTTCAAGTCCCAGCATCCCCTTTTCTGAGCGCCAGGATCTCCAGCTGCTTTTTACATGTTCCTATTTCTGTGTCTAATATCTCAGACTTGAACCCTTAATCTTCTCTTATATCTTTCTTCTTTCTTTCTCATTTTAATAAATACCAACGCTACCCTTCCAGTTGTTCTGCCAATGATCACTAGCCTCCTTCTTGGCTCCTCTTTTCATCATCAGGAGAGGATACCGGACAGAACCAGTTTTAAGAAGAAAGGATTTATTTTCTCCTGATATGAGGGTACAGTCCATCATGAAAGACAGAACTTGTGAGAGCCGGAGATACATCCGGAGCCCCTCATCTCTGATGAACCAGGAGATAAGAATCCTGAATTCTGGAACTCTTCTGGTTTCCTATGTCCAGCCCATCAGATGGTGTTACCCATATTCAGGCCTTCTTTCTCAGTCAAGCTTCTCTAGAAATACCTGGTCTGAAGATGGACGCTTAAAAGAAATCCCACACTAGCTCAGAATTGAGGCTAATAGAGGTTTATTTATGTAGGGATAGCCTCACATAGTCACAATCCTCTGCTGGAACGGAGAACAGCAACCGAATCCCACAGCCGGAAAAGAAAAGAGGCCCGATGTGCGCTTCACATCGGCATAAATAATATTAGAGGCCACGCCCACTTGGGCGGGTAACTTAACGGCTACTGGTGGTAGGAATTGAGTTTGAGCATCCTCCTATCCCAAACCAATGACCTCCATCTTGCTTTACTGCATAGCCTCTTAAGTGACCTGATTTGTTTTCTTTTCCCTGTGGTCGATCTCAATATTGCACTAGATTATGTTTTTGGAAAGCTATTTTTATATCTTTTTTACACTTAAAACTCTTCAGATGTATCTGTTGCCAGTGGTAAAGGGATGGAGACCTGGAAACGTCAGCAGACGTCTATATATAGTCTTTCCAGGCTCCTGATAACAGCAGGAAAAGAATTCAGGTTGAGGCAATGTAAGGAACTGGGAGGAAGTTTTCTTCCCGAAAGAATGTACACAGCCAAGGGGTAAATGTGGGTTTCTCAAGAGTCATACTTAAAGAGGCTTTCCTGAGGCTCTCTGGTGTGACTGGGGGTGTGGTCTATGTATGCTGTCTTGATTTGGGTGTCTGACAAGGAACTTTTCATTTCTTTGCGGTGTCAGTGTGCCCTTTAGAAGGGGAATCAAGTTGCTAGTTGTTTCTCTTGTGACACAAAGCCTAATTTGAAAGTTAATTAACTCATATCCAGATGCAATGCTATTTACAGGTTATGAATCTTTGCTGGTTAAATTTCGTTTTTGATTTTCTTTCACTTCCTTTTGACCCATTCATGCTAGTAAGTCCCTCTAGCTATTACTCTGAATAAATACAAACTCCTGCAAGGGTCTCACAATATGTCCCCTGTCAGACCCTCAATGGCCTTTATTATCTCTGTCTAACCCTGCACAGGCCAAGCCTTATTGGCATGGGATGTTCCCTTGGTTGGAAGGCTTTCCCTCTGACAGTCCTTTCCTTTGGGTTTTTTGTTTTGTTTTGTTTTGTTTTTTAAACTTTTAATGATGTAAACAAAAATATACCTAAAAGCAAAGCTTCTGGAAAAACCATTTGTTCTTCCCTGTCTTGTATCGTTCCTCAAATTTGACCTTGGCTTCCCGCCTTGCCTTGCGTTTCAGGGCTGGGTCCCTAAAGACATCCTTGTTAACAACAGTTTTGTCCAGGGGGATTTCCACAGAGTACCTTGTGGGCATCAGGTGGTTGTAGTTATAAACCTTCACAAAGGACTTGATCTTGGATCTTTTGGCGACTTTCTTCTTGCCCATGGCAGTCGTCACTTTTCGGGGATAGCGATCCATTCCAGCCACCAGGGCATGGCTGTAAGGGCTGTCTGAGGTGCCATCATCAACGTTCTTCACGATGACGGCTTTGCATCCCGAGTAGCGTCCAGCCAGGATGAGCACCACTTTCCCGGGTTTCATGAACTTGCCCATTTCGACAGCGAGCAGCCGGTTCCCAGCAGAAAGCTCCTTTGGGTTTTGCAAGCTCCTGCTCCACCTCCACAGCCATCTGGAGCACTCATCACCATGGGACAGGCTTTAGTTGTTCATTTGACACTTTAGGCTCCAAGAAAGCAAGGGTATATATTTGTTTTTCTTGTTTCTTTCTATTCCCATATCCTTAGCACATAGAATTGTGTCTAACACAGTAAATCTTGTTAAATAAGTTACACCCAGATGACATTATTCATAGTATGTGTCCACATTTCTCTCTCTCTCCCTCCCTCCCTCCCTCCCTCCCTCCCTCCCTCCCTCCCTCCCTCCCTCTCTCTCTCTCTCTCTCTCTCTCTCTCTCTCTCTCTCTCCCTCTCTCTCTCTTTCCCTGTGTGTGTGTTCACTGGGGGCATGTGCTATAGTGTGGCTGTGGAAGCCCAGGACAGCTTACAGGAGTCAGTACTTTCCTGCCATCTGTGCCCTGGGGATTGAATTCAACTCATAAGGATTGGCAGCAAGTAACTTTACCTGCTGAGCCACCTCTCTGGCCCTTTATAGTATTCTTTAAAAAAGCATTTCTGTCCCCTGCTTTCCATCTAATTTATAAACAGATTCATCCATTGCTCACCTCATTAGTTGTACAATTGAAAAAAAAACGAGGCCCTTGCAGGTTCTGGGACCCCTCCCCCCTAGGGTTATGTGCACATCCTGGAAAACCCTGAAGGATTGTTCACGCTCATCTTCCAGGGGATCTAGGGAAGCTGTCAGAAAAACCTGATGGAGGGCGGCGGTCTCAGACTGAAAGACCTCCGGAGCGCTGGGAGACTCTCACTCAAGTCTCGGGATAACACGACCCCCCAGACGTTTTTGTGTGCTATCATCTGAGCATGAAAGCACTTCAGGCTCTACTAGTTCCCAGGAACACTTAGGTATCGCCAGCAGGACTGTTTACTCCATGGTCACTTGAGATCACAGACTGTGAAACTGAAGGAAGCAGGGAACTCACCCACGCCAACCTAAAGTTGGAGCTGTGGGGGCCAGCCATGATAATCTAAGTCTGGGCAGGTCACCCAAGGGAAGTTCTTCACTTCCAACCATTATCACCTGGGACTCTGGCCATCGATAATTTAAATAAGAGGCCTGAGTCTTAGTAGTTTACCCTGAAGCAATACCTGGTAGCAGGAAAACACCACAAGCTGAGATTACCTGACCCTCACCCAAGAGCAGATGATGCCTGACATCCTCTGCTGCAGATAGAGGATCACCTATCAGCGCACCTCACCAGGACACCCCTAGACAAATGTCAGCCAATCAGGGGTCCTGAACCTCAGAGACCCCTCACTCCCACTTTTACTACTATAAAAACCCTATTCTAATTGAGCTTGGGGCTCTCCGGTTATTCCAATATGTTGGACATGTGGAGAGATTGAGTTTACAAACTTGATTAAGATAAAGGCTCTTTGCTTTTACATATTGGAACTCAGTCTCCTTTGTTTGCTTTTGTGGGGACCCCGCTGATTTGGTCATAACAGAGCCACGGATCTTGAAGTTGGTGGAAGGGCAGGGAGGCAAGGCATATAGGTTTCTAAACTGTATGGGCAGTTGCTGCTGCTGGCCTGACTTCCTGCCCAGGAGCATGTTTTATTCTTTTTTGTTCTTTTGTAATGGTTGTACTTCTTTTCAGACTGTAAACATAATTTTGTTACCCAGGACAATAGGTTTTGCTTATGATTAGGTCTTTTTTTTCCTTTTGGTGATAGGGTTTTTCTGTGTGACAGTCCCTGCTGTCCTACAGTCAGGCTTTAATCAACCAGAATGAAAGCTCAGGGCTAGGGAGCTTGCTATGCTATTCTCCTCAGGTTCTCATGCAGAAGGGTTGTCTGTTGTAGATGGAGGGGCGGGCTGCTTCCCGCTGCCCAGGAGGGCTCCCGGCCACCTCCTAGCTTTACCGAAAATAATTACATGGAAACTGTATTCTTTTAAACACTGCTTGCCCATTAGTTCCAGCCTCTTATTGGCTAATTCTCACATCTTGCTTTAACCCATATTTAGTAATCTGTGTAGCACCACGAGATGGTGGCTTACTGGGAAAGATCTTAACCTGCGTCCATCTCGGAGAGGAGAGCTATGGTGTCTGCCTCATTGCCTTCCTCCCAGCATTCTGTTCTATTTACTCCACCTACCTAATTTTCTGTCCTATCAAAGCCAAGGCAGTTTCTTTATTAACCAATGAAAGTAACACATAGACAGAAGACCCACCTACATCAGTCTGTGTTGTTTAAGAGAATGTAAATGAGCCCCCTGCCAAGAGAAGTCATTATAAGACCAATTAACAATTTCAGGACAACTCTGTGGCTCACTTGAGAATTTGCACAACCATCCACAGAAGGAATTATTTTACTGTCTTGGGAACTGTGAAATAGGCAGGGGTGATATTGTTAGTTTTATACAAATGGTGGTAAGAAAACTAAGATCTAGAATGTTACAAATCTTCCGAGGGCAACTTAAATGTTTACTGGAAGGATTTTATCTGCACAGACCATACTTTTCTTTCAAATTTTCATACTCTTTACAGGTGTTGGAAAAGACCATAGACCGTCGTTAACCCCACAGCACCTCAGTTTCCATTTGCCAGATTATAGCAATAACATTCTGCCAGGCCCTGGTTTATAGACTTTCTGTTTCACAGCCAAGGATGTGAAACTGTTGCTGAGAAACGGTAACCAAAAATAATTATTTCAAGACAATAATTTCCAAAGGAATTACTAAAGAAACTATCCAAGCCAACTCTAACTTGGTGAGCCAGCAAATTTACTGTGGCCAGTTACAGGAGCATTGTTGACTCAAACATGGCTTGCTCTTAACCACTGAGCTGACTCTCCAAACTCCTGAACTTTTAAACTTTGTTTCTTGCAATGCTACCATGTGGTACATAGTGCCCCTTGGCTTTGCAGTTCTGTACTTCCTATGTCTGTAAGTACTGATTCCCTGCAATTTTATTATTTGACAGATGAATCTGAACTCAGAGAACACTTAACTTCCAAACGCTCAGGATCACACTGGACATACAAGTCAATGTCTAGTTTGAATCATGAACACCTGGCGTCAGGTCTGATCTTCTGTCTCAGAGACAGATGAAGCAATTGGTGAACAGTTCACTTGAACCCAGTTCATATTTGTGGGGAGGAAATGACTTAGTCAAGAGAAAAACTACTCACCTCAAATGATTAACTCTCAATATAGCCTGAGGGGACTAGGGCTGTGGCTCAGTGGTAGAGCATGGGGTTTTTCCAGCACCACACCCACCCCCATACACCCCCTTCCCCTCCACACCCCACACATGCACACACGCATTGATATGATGAAGAGGAATGTATAGTATATTTATGCTCTGAATAATTTCATGGAAACATCATGGATTACTTTTGAAATCTTGAAACATATACTTTATTGACTTGCCAGATTTCCTTAGTTTCAAGTTTCTCTTCTGAGGGTCATGACAATAAGGTAATTGCTGGAACTGTAAGGTGAACCACTGAGCTCCCGACACCCAGAAAGTTATCCCAAAGGTAAAAAGAAAGGAGATTTATTTTTGGGTCTTCAGATACTGCTTTACATTTTTGTTCTTCTTTCTTTTTCTTTCTTTCTTTTCTTTTTTCCAAGATAGGTTTTCACTATGTAGCTGTGGCTGCCCTAGTACTCACTCTGTAGACCAGGCTGGCCCTAGAGATCCACCTGCCTCTGCCTCCCAAACTCTGGTATTAAAGGTGTGCATTGGAGCTGTCTGATTGCTTTAGATGTTCTTGAGGAAAATCTAGAAGATAGAGGGACTGGAGAGACGGCTGAGCGGGTAGCATGTACTGATACTACAAGGAAGTTTAGTTCCCAGAACCGGAATCAGGCAGCTCACGAAGGCTGCATCTCCAGCTCCAGGAGGTGCAATGCTCTCTTCCAGAATCCTCAAGTACTTTGACACAACATATACATAAACCCATACACAGGCAAATAATTAAAAAAAAAAGCCAGAAGAGAGATCGTAGAATGTTAACTAGTTTATGTGGAAATTTAGAGGAAATGGATAATAATTTAGGAATGTTCTAATGCTGCCAGAAGCCTCTGAGTTCGCTGGAGAGCTGGGCTATTTCGGGTTCACTAAGAGGAAAACATAAACAGGAACAAGCGCCCAGCTGCTCTTGTGTATGCTGCAATGACAGAATTCAGACATTACTAGAAAAACAAACTTTCTCCTGACTGAGCAAAAATGGAAGCCGAGGAAAGCTTCTGAAAGTAAACATATTAGGACTTTTCCCAGCTTTTCCAACCTTGGGACTTAAGGGAAATGCTCTTGTGGTCTCTGGTCTCTGTTTACAGAGTATGGCATGTCCACAATGGTCAGAGAGTAGGGCTTGGCCTTCCAACACTACAAAATACATAGGTCAGAAACAGTAAATAAACCACTCCTTAGTGTTTTCTTCCTGCTTATTACCTTAGAGGGGACTTTTAACTGTCAAGAATGCCATTCCTCCCGTTTACAAAGTTCACACAAAAGACCAAATAGGACTTAGTATTCAATCTGGGGGCAACTCAGTGTTGATGCTTGAATGGAGTATAAGAAGTGCTCCAAGTTAAGCTAGGGCTAAGGAAAGCTTCTAAGCCCAGGAAGAAATCTTCTGCAGAGTTAGAAAATTGTTACAGCAGGAGTCTGGAAATGCTGTGGATTTGACCTTAGGTGGCAGAGACAGGTGGAGTGGAGGTGAAAGTCTAGGTTTCTACCTAGAGAGGAGGGTTAGTGGACACAGAGTGAATGGTTCTCTGTAAGCTACAGAGATAGGTAGAGCTGAGGTTGTAAGCAAGATTCCACACCTAGAAAGGATGAGCAAATGCCAAGGAAATCTTGGAAGCCACAAAGTACTGCCAAAAATTCTAGGGTTTGTATTAAGAAAAGCAGGGACTTCCACAGATGTTAAGTGTGTGTTACTATAAATTGGCATTATAAAAACACTACAATTGAAGTCTAAATAATGGGTTATATATCAAGGGTGGAGACACAGAAACCAGAAATCTATAGCAATAGTTTTCAGGACAGATAATGATGGTGAGAGACAGGAACGTAGTGAGAGATACAGACAGATCTTGACAGAATGGATTTAAGAATTACATAGAAGATTCGGACAGAAATTTGGTGAGATGAAACAGTCAAGGCGACCATTGAGAAAAGCCAAAGGTCAGATCATAAGAGGCCCAACATATGAAACCACTTATGTAACACTTAGCTATCTCATAAATATCTGCATTCATATCTGGGGCCATAGCTGCACCCTTGCAATCTAAACAATCCTAAGCCCCAAAGAAAAAGAAAACATAATTGTAACTAATAATTGTTGTTTCTGAGCTCATTTTCTCCCTGTCAGCACTCACTACTTTACACCTGCTCAAAGGCCATCTATTCCTTATCTCAGAAATAAGTTTGAGGAGAGCATGAGTTGAAGAGAATAAATTGTAATAAGAAAACTGGATGAAGCCAATTTGGGGAGAAGTCAGAAAGGCAAAAAAGTTATGTTTAAAACTTTATGTTATTTTTATTTTTTATTTTTCGAGACAGGGTTTCTCTGTAGTTTTGGAGTCTGTCCTGGAACTAGTTCTTGTAGACCAGGCTGGCCTTGAACTCACAGAGATCCGCCTGCCTCTGCCTCCTGAGTGCTGGGGTTAAAGGCGTGCGCCACCACCACCCTAAGTCAAGAGCAGGCCCTGGAGTTTTTATATGAAGAACCTATATAGAACTCTTTCTTCTTTAAAATGAACTGGTCTCAGCAAACACAGATGCATTGCCCTCAAACCTTCTGGCAACAGTGTACCACTTCCGCGTCTCTATTGGCTCTGATGATGATGAGCCAGCCATTGCTGCCCTTGCTGTTTATTTCTTCCTTTTTTTATGCTATCTGCTCCATCCAAGTCACTTCCTCTATGAAATCCGAAGCGTCTGCCAAGACCCCCAACAGATAGCTAAACAAACCACAGTGTGCTGGTTTGGATGTAACTGACCCCCATAAGCTCCTAGGGAGCCTCACCATTAGGAGGTGTGGTTCTGTTGAAGGAAGTATGTCACTGTGGAGGTGGGCTTTGAGGTTTCATATATACCCAAGCCTCACCCAGTGCCTCAGATCACTTCCTGTTGCTTGCAAGATGTAGGACTGTCAGCTGTTTCTCCAGGACCATGTCTGCCTGCCTACTTGTCCCACTATGATGACAGAGTGAACCTCTGAACTGTAAAAGAGCCACCCCAATGAAATGTTTTCTTTATAAGAGTCGCCATTGTCACTGTGTTTTTCCACAGCCTTAAAACCCTTAACTAAGACACACAGTTTCCCCTAAGACTGCCTGGTGATTTTTAGTGTATCTTGACCTCCTTGAATGCTTGAATGTATGACGTTTCTTTTCTATCCTGCTGAACACATGCTGAGCATCACAAGTAGGTAGAAACCATGTCTGCTGACTCTGGAAGTCCTCACAGGGCCTATAAGGAGGAGAAAAGCCTGGCCAGCCGGCCACCATTCCATGCCCACTTCCTTAATGTTGAGTCAGACCCCTGATCAGCCTATACACAGGCAGGCTAATCAGGCAAGGAATAGCTGTCTGAAAACTGAGTATGCATACCTGAACCCGTCCGCCTCTGAGACTCACGGGGTGACCAGAAGTTATTGTGATACCCTCTTCTGCCTCTGAAGTGGCCCCTGAATGTTGTGACATCATCAGGACTGATTCTAATTAATGCACGTAAATTATCCTTATGTCTTTTAGTCTTCTAACAATACCAAAATGTTTTATTAAAATCTTGTTTTGATCTTTGATCTCCTAGCTGCTGCACCTGACCGTCCTTTCCCCACTCTCTGCCCCTCGTCTCTCCCACATGACCCAGCTCGGGCGGTCGTAACTACTCTGGACACTCCCAGATGTCCCTGCTTCTGGCTGTGCTTTCCCGCAAGTTCACAATAAATTGTCTCCTCCACCACTCCGTCCTTTCCTTTCCTTTATAATTCTCTTTTCATTCATCTGGTGCCAAAACCTTGGGAGTGGCTTAAATGACTCCCCCCGAAACTCTGACACTCTGAACCAAGCTGCCCATCTGACTCTAGGGTATGTACGGATCATTTGATTCTGCTGGCTTTTGCCACCCACCCAATATGATTATAGAGTCCACCTCTTCAGCTGCTTCTTCCCTCCACCTTATCTAACCTTTGATCCCTCGTACCTGCTCAGTAAGTGTTCCCTCTCCCAGATAGCCCTTTGGGCTGCCCACCTCATGGGCATACAATACTCCCTGCAATGTCCTTCAGGGTCCCACTATTTGGTTGGAATCTCCAGCTCGCCCCTGCACAGTCTGAGAAGCCCCATTCCTGTCTCTCCAAACCCTGCCCACTCAGAACTGCCTAAACAAAGGGAAGGAACAAAAAAGCCCAGTTCCACGTTCTTGGCAGCTGTAGCAGCTCCTCCCTTGAAGTTGCCAGCAGCCCAAGTCCCCTCGTCAGGCGTTCAGCTTTTGATCATACTCAGGCATAAACCCAGTTTGTGGTGGGCAGGCCATCACCCCTCACCTACAAGCTTTAGTTTGGGCATGTGGCTTCTCCAACCTTGATCTCTGGCACTGGACAACCCACCCAGGAGTTGCTTTGCTCAAATAAACCCATTCTTCTACATTTTCAACTTTGCTTGATCTGGCTTATTATAATAGCAAAGAACCCCATTATTGGGGTACAGAAAACATATTACCCCCCCATGTGGGGTAATATACTAAGATATTGCAGCTCTCCAACTGCAACTCTTCTACCTGCTCCAGCCATTGGTTTCTCCCGCACTACTGATGTCACTGTGGAGCTCCCTGCTTTGTCTATTTTTATTAGAAAGCCACATTGACGAGCCAGAAGGCATTCATTCTGTTGCCCTACCACGCCCCCGTGGGGGGGGGGGATGTGATTTGGGACATTTCTCTCTGATGACTCTCTTAATCAACTTGGGAATGCCCCACAATGAAATTCTCTTAATACTTACCCTCCTCTGCTCCCTCTTGGCTCCTCTCAGGGCTTCCCAGGAACTTCCTCACCTCCCCTAGTAGCGGCCTAGGGCCTCCAGGTTCTGCGACCTTTCCTCTCCCCTCCCCTCTGCTTTATCTCTCCTTGGGCAAATTTCCTTGCCTGCCCTAAGAGCTGCCTGCCAGGTCCTTTAGCTTCTCCATACCCTCCTGGCTTCTGTGATAGTGGAGCCCTCCCTTGGGTGGAGTTTCTGCTGGTTCCTCCTTTTTCCCTGTGGCTACACCTTCTGTCTCTTAGCTGCTTAACCTTCACTATGGTGGAGTTTCTTCCCTGTGGTGTGGCTCTTCCTCCTTTTCTTTTTGGACTCAATTCCCTTCTTAGACTCAGATTTTCTTAAAGCCTGCTGTCTTACTGAAGATGGCTTGGTCTCATTATAGCTAGCTCGGAGGCCAAAGACAGCACACTCCAGCTCCGAATTCTTGAAATTCTAATGACTTTGGAACAAATGACCCCAAATTCTTTTATCTCTAAAGTTTTACAACCTCCTACTCTTAAATCTTTTATCTTTGATTTCTCACAAGAAATCCTTTAAAACTTTTGTGTAAACAGTCTTTATCTTAGGATGGATTTGTAAACAGTCTTCCTCTAGGATAGATTTGTAAACTCATTGGATGTGATTAATGAATCTGTAACACAAAATTTGGCTTAAAACTTACAGCAAGGGCTATAATTAAAACCTACACGTAGGAATTTTAATTTTTCTACCACATACTATATATGTTATTCAATTTCTGTTTAGGAAAACATGTTTTAAATAGCAACAAATTTAACAGACACACAGAGAGAGACAGACAGAAAGCTGCCTCCTCAGAGAGAATGGCAGAACCGAAGAGAGAAGGGACAGCAAGAGAAAAAAGTGAAGCAGAAAAGTACTGCCTGCCCCTTCAGAGGAACAGTGGGAAAGAGAGACTGGGAGTGGGTGGAGCTTGTCTGTTAAAAAGGGACCTTTGCGTCTGCCTACAAAGTAGGACCCTGCACTGGCAGATCAGCATGATGCCTGAATCCTAATTTGTACACCACAAAGGCAGGCCTGTACAAATGCCTGAATACTAACAAAGGAAGCAACAGGTATCAGATATTTTGGATTAGTATGCATTTTTGTATGATGATAAAAATGTAGAGTTATATTTATTTCAACATAGTATATATGTGGTTCAACTCTGGTTTAGAATATACTGTATATGATGATAAACTTTTAAGATAATAAAGGACTATTCAGATCATCAAAAGCTGATTTAAGATATATATCTAACTATTTATGTCTTTGTTAAATGTTTTATACCAAGCTGATAGGAAATTTAGATAAGAAACACATGTTTGATAACTAGGGTATATTGATAAATACGGAATATTTGATAAGCAAAATTTATACATTTCTAAAGTCTACTCAGGTTGTCTTTGCTCACTTTAATCTCTAGCTATTCGGATAAACTAAGCCATACAAAAAATTCTGCAACATTCTACAATGATGTGTCTGGTCCCCCAAGAAAACCCTTTTCCTAAGGTCAGGTGTTTAGACAAAAGCTTTCATTCCATCAGGGGCTTGAAGAAAGTTTCTGCTTTCAAAAAAAAAAATGGAGTCATTTTTATAATTTTTAAAAAATGCTGCAAGATTCCCAGCGACAGTAGGTAACAGAAACGCTGTAGGTCCCCAATCGTGGTAGCAGGCCATGTGGTGGCAGACAGTGGGCCCTGGGAGCAGCCAGTCCCAGGCAGAGATGGCTGTCAGTCCCCAAGCAGTGGCTGGTCCCAGGCAGGGAGACACATGGCGGGCGGGTAGCAGACAGAGACATGGATAGACACGATATGCAGAGTGAGGTTGAATATTTATTCAGGGGGTTATGAAGGGGAAGGGAGAAGGGGGAGAGAGAGAGAGAGAGAGAGAGAGAGAGAGAGAGAGAGAGAGAGAGAGAGAAGGGGGGAAGCGGAGAAGTGGGGAGAGAGGCAGAAGTGAATCTGCCTCTCTGAGCGAGAGGAAGATGGAAAAGAGAGTAAGCTCAGGCCTGAAACTGAAGATCAGCCTGCCTCAGCGGATGGGGGAGGGAGTGGGTGTGGCTTGTCTCTTAAAGAGACAGAAAACCATAACAGTCATTCTCTTTATCTCTAGAGAGGAGTGTGTGGCCCTCCATTAACTTCTGGCTGTGGTGCTTAGTAACTTGTCAAGGCCAATGCTAGCCCCTAGGCTCCCTCAGTCCCTGATCACAAGCCTACTATTTCTCGTTCCCAGTTAGCTCTGAAAATCTTTCCTCTGTGGCATAACTAAAAGTTTTACCTCTTTTTACCAGTTAAAAATAAAGTTCTTGTAAGCTTCAGGGAGTCAACTTGGATCCACCTCTCACTGTAAAATGGACTACAGATAAGTACTGTCAATCAACATGTGTTCCTGAGGGAGGGCTCTCTCCTCTTTCCCTGGTCTTGGGACTCCACTCCCCTAGTTACCAGTACCATGGGCCTAAAAATTGCAAATGTACACCTAAAAACAAAATTTCCCCCTAAACTCCTTAACATTATCTTCTGTTCCAGCACATCTGATCAAATAAAGGCTGCAAACTGCTCCAATTGCCCTGTGAGGGTTCCTAGTTCCTACAGAGCCTGCGCAGCAAGTGAAACAGCCCCTCTTTCCAGACTTGGTCAATTCGAGTCTTATGGGTTCCCAATGATGGTGCAGCATCAAGAGAAAGGAATCATAGAGGATTGTATCGCTCTTTGTCATTTATTATCAACAAAAGACTGGGATATATCAAACCTAGGACAAAACAATCTTCTGAGGTACCTATTTAACATATCAAAACTGGACCTGACAGCCAGATTCTCCCAGCATTCCTGAGTCCCTGCCCTGAACTCTCCAGCCCAGCTTCTGGGCTGCCCTTCCCCCAGACATTTTGGTTACCTGCCATTTTTGGACCTTTGGCCTCTTGGCTGCTGCACCTACTTCCCCTCCTCCTTCTCCCGTCCCATTTCCCTCTCCTCACACAGTGCCCCCTCAGCCTGGCTATGTCCACTCTGGACTCTCCCATATATCCTCGCCTCTGACTATGCTCTCCCACAAATTCACAACAACCTTTCTCCTCCACCATTGAAAAAAAAAGTTTTATTAAAACCAGACTGAGTGAGGTAATCCAGGCCCAGAAAGACAAATATAATATGTACACACTCATAAGTGGCTTTTAGACATAAAGCAAAGAGAAACCAGACATCAAACCACAACCTCAGAGAATCTAGACATCAAAGAGGACCTGAAGAGAGATGTACATGGATCTACATAGGAAGGAGAAAATAAGATCTGAGTAAATTGGGAGCATGGGAGTCACAGGAGAGGGTAAAGGGGGAGAAGGGAGGAAGGAGGGGCACAGACAAAAATGTATGGCTCAATAAAAACAGTAAAAAAAAAAATCCAGCAACTCATTTCTTTCTACCTGTTGAATTCCAGGAATATTAGAACCTCACAAATAGATCTGTCCTTATTGGGAGCATCTCCGCAAAGCAGGAGCAATCGTGGGGATTAGATCATTCCCTCAAACAATAATGACTTCTTTAGGGGACACCTTGCAAAACCAGAATTGAGAAAACGAGCAGCCAGACACTGTTGGACTAGAACTGCTTGATTATGAAGATGTCACCTCCTGTCGCTAGTACTTCCTCTGTTTAAACCTAAAACTCATGTGAGTACCTAAATATGGCCTCAATGCTTAGTTTCTGCCTTCTCAAATGACCACTCTCATTAAAATCTTTTCTTTAATTTCCACTTTTCGTTTTCATGGTTCTTTGGGATGAGAAGCAGAAACGGCCATGTCAATGATGTCTCTAGAGTTACGGCCGTTTGTAAAGCACCCTGCTGAATTTGGCCTCTGCACCTCTGTAAGAGCAAGTGATTTTAATCATTGAGCCATCTCTTCACCTCCTTTCCCCCCAGGAACTTATTCGTGTTTTAGCTGTTATAGTGTCGGACCTAGAGCTGTCTCATTCTTTCTCCCCCCACTCCAGGCTTTTCCAGGAGCCCCTGCCACAGCCAGCTGGAACTCTTGCTCCAGAAACTAAAATTCGTGGCACTAAATTTCAGGCACGATAGAGTCTAGCCTCTTCCCTTACATGGCCAAAGACTTCTCCAGCTCTTGTTTGATGACCACAGCCAACTTTTCCACATTGCTGTTTTCTCTTAGCTGTGCTTTGGCCTCCTTGACATGGACTCACGCAAGTCCTTCTGTAGCTTTTGCTATTTTTCTACTTCTCCCTGCAGTGTCTTTTGGATCAGTTCAGCCGTGGGTAAGGTGAAGGCCTACCAGGAGGAAACAGATCCTTGGTCTCAAACACTAGAAGGAACCCGAGCTCTCCTTTCAGGGCTTAAGTTCTCCCTTCTATTTAACCAGAACAAAAATCTTTAAGAGTAAAATAAAAGCAAAACTTGAAAATTGCAACAACAACAAAAAAGAGTTAGTGAAAAAGTAGAAAAATACGGAGTCCAGAACACTGCCTGACACACAGTAACACACACGCCCTTAGTTGTCTTCTCCACCCCTTCCCCATGTAGACACACACACACACACTAACACACACACAGTTTTACACACATACACACACAGTTACACACACGGTTACACACACACACAGTAACACACACGCCCTTAGTTGTCTTCGCCACCCCTCCCCATGTAGACACACACACACACACTAACACACACACAGTTTTACACACATACACACACAGTTACACACACGGTTACACACACACACGGTTACACACACGCCCTTAGTTGTCTTCGCCACCCCTCCCCATGTAGACACACACACACACTAACACACACACAGTTTTACACACATACACACACAGTTACACACACGGTTACACACACACACGGTTACACACACGCCTTTAGTTGTCTTCTCCACCCCTTCCCCATGTAGACACACACACACACACTAACACACACACAGTTTTACACACATACACACACAGTTACACACACGGTTACACACACACACGGTTACACACACGCCCTTAGTTGCCTTCTCCACCCCTTCCCCATGTAGACACACACACACACTAATACACACACACATACATGGTTACACACATGGTTACACACACGGTTACACACACATGGTTACACACATGCCCCTAGTTGCCTTCTCTACCCCTTCCCCATGTAGTCACACATACACAGTTACACACACACACACGCCTTCTCCACCCCTTCCCCATGTAGACACACATGCACAGTTACACACACACACGGTTACACACACGGTTACACACACACACACACTAGTTGCCTTCTCCACCCCTTCCCCATGTAGTCACCCAGCCCTGCTTGTGGACTGCTTTCTCATAAACACAACAGAAACTGAAATCTTACGTTTAGCTTTTCTCTAAAATCACATATTTCTTCTATAATCACATAAATTGCATTTTAGAAAGAAGAGAAAGGAGAGATTTTCTCAATTTTTTTTTCCCAGAAAAAAACGTTTGAGCTTGGCGAGAACTGCTTGGTATAAGTTGTTGTCAAAGTTAGTGATTTGATTAAGAATTTTAAACAAAAATGGACCTGATGCGTTCTTTAGAGACCCTGAGGAGTCCAAGGGTTTCACTAAGAATATTCTTTTTAGATAAAGATCTTTTCTTTTAACACTAGGATTTCATAAATAAAGGAACAATGTGGAAGGGATTTGTGGCACATTGGAAAGCATTTGTATTCTGGGGCGAAAAAGGTTAAGGAACAATTCCAGTCTTAGCTTGAGAAACACAACCACGTACCCACAGACCTCAGCAATTTCCTCTTCATGCCAGCTCAGGCCACATGGAGATGTCTGGCTTCTCAGCAAACCCAGTGGGAGCAGAGTATTCCCAAGCATTTTAATCTGCTTCTAGTGACTTTAGTATGATACGCCAGAACAATTTCTTGTTTTGTACTTTTTCTTCTCAAAGCTTTCAGTCGTTCAACGCACATACACAAGACCCGAGTTCAGTTGCCTGCACGCACAGTGGGCAGCTCACAGCAATCTGGAACTCTGGCGCCCTCTTGTGGCCTCATTTGCAAATGTGTGCATACACTTTAAAAGAATCATTTGTTAAATTCCTGTGAGATACTCTCCCCAGGTAACAATGAGTGGGAAATTCATCTCTTTGCTGGTCTGCACAAATGAAGAAATCTTTGAATAAGGGGTTTTGCCCCAGTTACTAATTTTTAGATATCCCTGCACTGCAGGCAACAGTTCCCCAGCTGGTCCTCTATGGACTAGTTGGACTATCGTGCCCACTTCCTGTTGCAAAGGCACGACCTGCCACAGCTGGGACAGCCGACTAATTATCCTTCGTGCATGAGTCACCCACCCTTCCTTTTACTCACTCGCCTCATACCCTCGCTTGGATTTCCTCCTCAGGGTTCTTCTTTCTGCTGTTTCCTTCTTGTTCCAAAGACTGCTCACAGACTCCCTAGTCACGCCTGCCTCTAAAGCCTCCCATGACCAGTTGAAATGCGCATCATCTTTAAACACGAGTCCCTCTAGATTCTGACCTAGCCCAGAATCTGAGCCTGGAATACAGCTTAGAAACTGTTTAGTGTGGTTCCTTCATTTTTACCAGAAGAAAGCAGATCTAGAGATCCTCCCCCAGACCGAGAACTCCAGTCTCCTAACTCCTCGTTCAGTGTCCTTCCCACACGCCCTGATTTCGCTAGCTCTCCCCTGCTGCACAGGTATTTTAGTGTGGCCCAACCAGCTGTGTGCTGTGACAGTTTCTGTCTTCCGTCATCTAGCCGGTGTTGATACCGGGAAGTTAATTCCTCCTTTTAAGCGCCAGTTTCTCCAGTTTGGGGCATAGTGAGAGTAGCCACCCAGGTCGTCTCTGTACCTGGCCTGGATTGTGGTCATAACATGAATTAATGTTGGTGATGATGGGTGTGGAAGAGGGCATTGTGTTGTCTGTGTGTCTTCTTTGGCAGCCTCTTGTTCTTCTCTTACCTTCCTCATCTTTAGCTCTTCCTTCTGATGTCTTTACAAATATCGGTTTGCTTTCTGACTTTTGTCTTAAGGTCGGAAGGTCTAAATTTTATAGTATTAGAATTAGTCTCAGAGGAGAAGAGTAACTATGGCCTACCTAGTTGAGATGGTATTATGAAATGGACGATCCTCCCTTTAAGAGACAAAGACTTTTTGTGGTTAGATCTAAACTGTAGGAGTAAAGTTTGATTAAATTCGTAGCTATTAGGTGCCATGAAGCACAGCTGGTTGGAGAAGGGAGAGCTAAGCTTGGGCTTAATGGCCCGGGAAGATGCTTGGTGATAGATAGAGAGAAGACCTGAGGTCTCATGTGGTGCAGATAGGATATACTTAGACAATAGTTATTTAACGGCTGAAAGCCTAATGTTATCATTGACTTTGTGTTTTGTTTGGTTTGAAACAGGGCTTCATTCTGTAACATGAGTTGGAAAAGGCAGTCCTGAAATTGAATTAGAAAAATAGCTAGAGCTGGGCGGTGGTGGCACACGCCTTTAATCCCAGCACTCGGGAGGCAGAGGCAGGCGGATCTCTGTGAGTTCGAGACCAGCCTGGTCTACAAGAGCTAGTTCCAGGACAGGTTCCAAAGCTGCAAATAAACCCCGTCTCGAAAAACCAAAAAAAAAAAAAAAAAAAAGAAAAAAAAAGAAAAATAGCTAGAACAGTTGTTCTCAACCTGTGGGTTATGACCCCTTTGGAGTTGAACAATCCTTTCATGGGGGTTGACTATGACCATCATGCATATCTCATATTTGCATTATGATTTATAACAGTAGCAAGATTACAGTTATGAAGTAGCAACACAAAAAATTTCATGGTTGGGGTCCCCACAACATGAGGAGCTGTGTTAAAGAGTCACAGCATGAGAAAGGTTGGGAACCACTGCTCTAGAGTTATCCAGATATAAAAACTACAGAAAGTACATCCAAAGTGGGGAGACCAGCACAGAGAAAGGCAGGAAGGGAAGAAGGTGTGTGTTGGAAGAGATGATTCACCATATAGAGATATGAGTAGAGACTGTGGAATGTATCAGGGCTTGGAGGGCAGTGGTTGCCATGCTAATGGGCTTGGATAATAGTCTAATGGCGATGAGGACTGAGCATTTGAGCCATGGAATGGTGTGCTCAGATTTGTTATTAAGGTGGATCAGATACGGTCAGGCCTCTAACGTGGATAAAGAAGTCTGGAGGCTAATGTTCAATCGAAAGTTCCAGCTTACCCTGCATGATCTGATCCAGATCCCCTCCCCCCACCTCTCTCCCACTTAGTGAGTCTCTGAAAAAAGGAAAGGCACCAAAAACCCAGTTCTGCCTTCTTGGAGACTATTGCAGCTTCCTCCCCAGTTGCTGCCAGTTGCCAAAGTCCCTGCCTGAGTGCTCAGCTTTTGACCGTACTTGGGCACAACACATCATTACTCCTTGCCTACAACCTATACAGCCTTGCTGCTTTAGTTCCGAGGTGTGGCTTCTCCAGCCTCCATCTCTGGGTCTGGAGAATTCACCTGAGAGCTGCTTTGCTTAATATACCTGTTGTTCCAGTGCTGATGAAAACAAGGTCATGACGTGGGAGACCAGTGTGTGCTGGCTCCTTACCATCTCAGCAGCATGGTGATGAAGATGATGGCTGTATCTCGAACAAACTGAATATAAGATGCCCTGAAATACTATCGCTATTAATATTGCAAATGGGGAGACAGTAATCTCTTAATTTTGCTTTCCTCCTGCCTTTACTACAGCAGGTTCTCCGTGAGCCCTCTGATCTCGCTCACTGCAGTACTGTTCCCCTCCTCCTGTCTGTGCTTTACTGCGCGGCCTTTATTATCATCTAGCATATTCCTTGTTCTTGTCATCGACTACTCCTATTGCCCTCTTTATTGTTATGGTTTGAATATAAAATGTCCCCCACAAGCCCTGAGTTTGGACATTTGGTCCCCAGCTGGTGGAACTGTTTGAGAAGTTGGGCTCTTGGAGGTAGAGAGAAGGTGGCTGAAGGTTTCGAGCCAGTGTGCTCTTTTTGCTCCCTGGTGTGCTGAGAGGTGAGCAGTAAAGATGCCTTTGCCTTCTCACTGTGACGGACTTTATCTTTCCAAACTGTAAGCCCAAATAAATCCTTCCTTTCTTAAGTTGCTTCTTGTCTTGTATTTGGCAGAGAAAATTGCCTAATACGCACATTAAAATATAACCTGCATGAGGATAAGACATTTTATGTTTTATCCTGTGTCTCAGTAAACATTTGAGGACTGAGAGACAGAAAGAGGAGAGAACATTGAAGAACATAGGTAGCTGATTGTACGGTCCATTGGGAGGGAAGTGAGAAGCTAGCTCCCTGCAGATTACCACGTCTAAGGAAGTTCCCAGTCCTGTCAACTCTAGCTCACTCTGGCATGCCTCATCCCTCTTTCCTTTCCTCTTAGGAAGGCTTCTCTTTTCCTTTCCGGTCTGTTTAGTTTCACAATTTTATAATGACTGTGGTTCTGATTCCTGACAAAACAAAACTTCTGGGAATCTAACCTATAGTTTTAGAGCACACAAACAGACACGCTGGTCAACTCCTGGTTATTTTGTTTATATATGGAACTTTTTTAACAGCTGGGCAAATTGGAGTTAAGTAAACAAAAAGTATGCCTTTTCTTTGGAATCTGAGTAACTTGGTCTTCAGATTTCCCACCATAGTTGGTAGGAGAGAAGAATGTGTAAACTTAGAATATAAAAATGAATTTTAAACAAGTAATTTTGACAGATAATGCTATTTCTTTTATTGTGTTTCTTTCTCTCATGTTTCAGGAAAAAAAATGAATTTACCTTTCCAAATGAGTATTTTACATGTATCTTTGATTCTACCCCTTAAGCCCCAACTGCTATAATGTTATCTCATGGTTCCGGGCATTCACTATTGGAATGGGGCCCTTGCCATTCTGCTCCTGCCCTAGTGTTTCTACTTTCTGACACACAGCACCGATTATAACTATTCTGTCTTCACTTACACAGAAGTCCTCTGCAGACTGTGATCTGCCAGAAGATGAACCCACAGCACAGCAGTTAGTAGGACTTCATGCCAGTGATTAATACACTACTTATCACATTACACCATTCAAAAACCTCTCCTCTTCCCCGCAGCCTGTGGAATACAACACCAACCCGTTTCGATGTTATTTCAAGTACTCTATAATTTCATGCAACTCACTACCTCATCCTTTATGCTTTTTTATAAAGATTCTGGCATATAAAAGTTTATAAAGAACAGTCATGCCAGGATCTTGTTTACCTGGACAGAGGATATCTCTTCCCACGTGTGGCATTCACATCCCTCATAGAATGAACCCAGACCATGAGATTCAGCACAACTGAAATTGATCATGTTAAAAAGTCTAAAAGCAGGTACCATCTGGCTCAGTCAACAGAGCATGAATCCTTTGAAAAGTTGAAAAGTGCTTGTACTTTAAGCTAAGTCACAAATTCTTCAAATCATATTGGTATCCTCATCCATACTGATACTTCTTGTTCCCTGAGCTCACTGTGGACACTTATACTGGCATCACTAGTCATATTTTCTTTGTGTAATATTTTAGGTCCACCTTGCTATTTAATTCTGTTTTAAAAATTATGTAATTATTTTATGTACACCGGTGTTTAACTTTCTTATATGCCTGTGTCAGATTCCCTGGAACTGGAGTTACAGAGAGTTTTAAGCTTCATGTGGGTTCACCAGTTCTCTGGAAGAGCATCCAATGCTTTGAACCATTGGACCATCTCTCCAGCCCACACTATCCATTCTTAATTTAACCAGTGTAACTCCTATGCATATTATCAACACAATTAGACAGACCATCTGTACACACGTTGCTGCTCTGTCCAGTTACTCCTTTGTCTTTTTTGCTTACAAAAACACTGCCTACACTCTGAGAGCAGACAGCACAGAGACACTTGGGGGCAGAGAACTGTGTGCGTCTCTGTTGTTGGGGAAGAGAGTTCTCTTTTCCACCCCGCTTTTCACAAGGAAGAATTTCCCCCTTAACTCTACAAGCCCCTTAATATCCAGCTTTCTTCTCTTAAAGCAATGACCTACTTGGTGAGCGACAGCTTTGGGTCCTTGTTTTTCATTTATTTGTTTATTTATTTATTTTTGGTTTTTCGAGACAGGGTTTCTCTGTGTTGCTTTGGAGCCAGTCCTGGAACTAGCTCTTGTTAGACCAGGTTGGCCTCAGACTCACAGAGATCCACCTGCCTTTGCCTCCCAAGTGCTGGGATTAAAGGTGTGCGTGACCACCTAAAGGGAGTGGCCCCAAAAGATGAAGGGCTGCTTTCCCAGACAAGACCTACACCACTCTGAGAGAACACCAGTGTGGTCTGACATTCTTCTGACCTCAGCTCTCCGCTCTACACTTGTCTACTGACAACCTGTTGTCACCTTTTGGGGGTCATTTTCTTCCAAACCCCCATATTGCGTCTCTCAGTACAAATGTGTAAATGTCACACAATTTTTTTTTTTTTTTTAAATTTTTCGAAACAGGGTTTCTCCGTAGCTTTTTGGTTCCTGTCCTGGAACTAGCTCTTGTAGACCAGGCTGGCCTTGAACTCACAGAGATCCGCCTGTCTCTGCCTCCCGAGTGCTGGGATTAAAGGCGTGCGCCACCACCGCCTGGTGTCACACAATTATACCATTTAAAACTGTAAAATTTACTGAATGTGAATTGCATCTCATTTTTTTTTCTTTTTCTTCCTTTTTCTTTTTTTTTGGTTTTTCGAGACAGGATTTCACTGTAGTTTAAAGCCTATGTAAGGAAGAAACATTTGTTTTTTGCTCACAGTTTGGAGGTGCACAGTTCATCATTTCGGGAAGGTATGGTGCAGGATGGAGGGGCAGCTGGCCCCACTGACCCATAGTCGGAAACCAGGGAGATGCTGGTGCTCAGCTGCGTCCCTCCTTTTGTGTTTAGTCTGGCACCCCAAGCCATGAACAGGGCTGGCTACATTTGCCATGGGACTTTCCTCATCAATTAAACCCCCTGGAAACATCACCATAACTCACCCGGAGACATGTTTCCCTGGTGATTGTAAATCCTGTCACGCTGACACCAGGCATCCAGCCTCCTCCTTCTGTTTGGCATATTTTGCTATCACGGGTGCTCCTGGATAGATCCTGTTTGTCGGTTGACGTGGCTGTCTCCAAGGTGCCTGTGTCATGTTTTCTGCTGCTGCTGCCTTACATGGAAATGCATGCACTGTGTTGCAGATACCGACTCTCAGTGTTCTGTCGCTAATCCTCAAATTGCCAGAGCAGGGTTTTGCCCTCCAGTGCGTGTTGTCAGTGGACAAGCGTAGAGCGGAGAGCTGAGGTCCGAAGAATGTCAGACCACACTGGTGTTCTCTCAGAGTGGTGTAGGTCTTGTCTGGGAAAGCAGCCCTTCATCTTGGGGCCACTCCCTTTTTGGGAGTCACTTTCTTTCAAACCCCCATAATGAGTCTCTCAGTACAGATGTGTAAATCTCACATAATTATACATTTAAAACTGTAAAATTTACTGTATGTGAATTGCATCTCAATTTTCTCTCTCTTTCTCTCTCTCTCTCTCTCTCTCTTTTTTTTTTTTTTTTTTTTTTTTGGTTTTTTGAGATGGGGTTTCACTGTAGTTTAAAGCCTGGCATGGAACTAGCTCTTGTAGACCAGGCTGGCCTCGAACTTACAGAGATCCACCTGCCTCTGCCTCCTGAGTTCTGGGATTAATGGCGTGCGCCACTACTGTCCAGCTGTATCTTAATTTTTGAAAGCAGTATAAAATTTGCGAAACCAAATTTGTGTATGTTTCAATAGTGAGCTCCAAGGGGCGTTAGCCATGAACTCTGGCGCCAGCATGGCACACACATTGGGCATTTACTATATGCCAACAATTCTATGGTAGAAAGGTCTCAGTCACTAATAGTTCTTAGATTATTTCCTTCTTGTTTCTTCTTCTCCCTTCTCTTGTCTGTTCTGTTTGTTGTGTAAAGTTTCTCTTAGTCTCTGTGTTAAGAAGTCTGTGGTGCTTCCTAGACTCTGCAGAGGGAGGGATCTTCTGGAAACAAACCCAGAGGGCATCATGTGAGGCTAGAATTGAGCTGCCACAAACCTAGGAACCCCAGGATCTAAGCGAGAAACCTAGAAGTGCTTCCCAGTTTCAAAGGGGCCACAGTATTGCTGATACTTTAAGATCTTTCAGCCATCAGACATTCGAGACAGGTGTATGTATATGCACTACATACATGCCTGGTACCCATGGAAATGAGAAAGGGCTTCAGATCCCCTGAAATTGGAGTTACAGATGTTTGGGAGCCATTGTGTGGGTGAAGGAAATCAAACAAGTGTTGTTTTAAAAATAAATCACAATCTTACGACTTCACAATAAGACTGGGAGTCAAATGCTGGGTTAACAACCTACTAGCTTGGAGAGGCTAAGGAACAGCTGGATGTCCTTTCTCCTTAGCCAGTGTCTCAGAAAGAGATCATCTTTTCCACCATCCCAAACCAAAACAGCCCTTCTTACTGTGTCTTGTGCGTTTCTCTATCTGTTCTGTTGATTCCCCCTTACTCTCTATGGCTACTTCCTGTCAACAAGTTACTGGCTCTGCCTCCTGACTTTATTTAATTAACCCAATTTTGGGGTTCATAGTGTGGTCAAGTATCCTGTAACAAACCAGGGTTCTCTGCAAGAGCAACAAGTACTCCTAACCACTAAACCATCTCTCCAGGCCCAGGAATACATTTCTTTATGGCATCCAGCTTATGATACTTTGTTACAGTGACCCCACAAAACTAATATTATTATCTATTCGTGTACAAAATATTGCTTATTCTATCCAATAAACTTGCCGTTCTTTATACTATCAGGGCAAAGCACATTACAGGACACACACATTTAACACTCTAAATCTAAACAGTGTGTGGGTTCCACGCACTTCTACCCTGTCTCTGCAGCAGAGAATTCACACAATGGTTTTGACATTGTTTAGCTTTTGCTTGGCATAGTCGGTTCTCCTCTATGCTCAGTAATTCTTACACACAGCAGCCAGTGTGGGCCCTGATTCATGACCTAGTTCTTGCTTATAAGGAGAGGATCCAAATGAACTAGAATAAACCGATATAGGTTGCTTTCAGATACTTATTAATTAAAATGTAACACACACACACACTTCTCTAGGGAAATTCAGATCCCCAAGAACACAGGAAAACCCTCCCAAGGATTCTCACGCTTTCCCTGAGAACTATGCTCCTTCCTTTCTGATGAACCTACGGAACAGAGCTGTGCTCCCGTGGTCCCCAGTCTGCTTTGCTTTTCTGGGATACGGTTCATTCCTCCAGCCCCATTTCCCTTCTCAGAGAAGCTGCAAGATGCTGGGATTGCTTTCTCCACGGCAGCTTAGTGCTTCTGGGACACTAAAAATATGACTTATGGAAAAGATTTTAATCCAGTGTTCTCATGACCAAGTGCAAACTCGTTACAAAAACAACTCCTGTTAACGGAGCGTGTGAGCTGAGAACAGGCTAGTAAGAGGCCAACAGGAAAGGCTGATTTGCATAAATCGTTACTGGGGAAAAAAATCCGGCAATGTAAATCTAGATGTCTGTGGTCTTACTTCCCAAAATGCTGGAGTAGGAACTGGAAAACCAGCAAACCACTTCTCATGATCTGTAATTTGGGGGAGGGAGAACAGACACACAGTGTTTGGACACCTTTCCTCAATTATGCTAGAAGCACATTTTGTTGTCAGATTTCTGGGAAAACTAGCATTTCTCCAAAATAAATTCAAGATGGATTTATGCCCAAAGGTGAGTGGATAATAACAAAGAACCTTTATCTAAAGTTTATCATACAAACAAATATCACAGTTGATGAAGCATAATAAATTTATTCCACCAGAGCTTGTGACAAGCAGACTTGGAACACAGTGACCTACCCCTTAGCTAGCATCACATTTTAGGACAGGACGACAGAAGCCATATCTCCTCACTTAGCTGCTTCTTCCAGGCAACTTTAAACAGTTTGTTTGCTTGTTCTGATTTTTTTTTTTTTTGAGACAAAGTCTTAGTAGCTTAGACTGGCTCAGATTCACTCTTTTGCTGAGGGTGATCTTGGATTCCAAGTTCTCCTGCCTCTACTTTGAAAGTGTTGGGAGATGCTAGCACATCTGGTTTATCCCCAAGCAGCCTTTTAGAATGTTATAGGAAAGTATTGTCTTCCAGTTCTAATGGCAGTGAGCATTCGTGTGTGCTGGATTATATCCATGCTATGTTTGTGAACCTCATGAATTCAGGTGCCTGTGGAGCCAGAAGAGAGGGTTGGATCCTGTGGAACAGGAGCCTCCTGATGTGGGCTCTAGAACCAAACTTAGGTCCTCTGCAAGAGCAGCCATCTCTCTAGGCCCCCAAAGTAACCTCTGAACTCCAGATAATCCATCCACTCTCAGAGTCTGGTTCTCTCTCCTGCACAGACTAAAGAGTTTGTGGTATTGGGGAAGAAAAGAACATTCGAATCTTGGAAGGCCTATGAGAAACAAGCTATTATATTTTCTTCACTCAATTTTTTTTTTAATGTGAGAAACTTGAAAAACTGTTTTGGTTTCTTGGATACCTAAAACTATTTGAAATTGACAGTATTGATCATATCTGATATACTTACAAATGGTAATCTCGTACAACTGATCTAGCATGCATATCACAAAGTACAGGCACACAACAGCTTCTCTTTGCATTAAAGGAAGCCCACGGGGCTCTTGGAGTACACAGTTCCTTAGTGGAATTCTCTAGGAAAGTTCACTAGGACAGAGAGGAAAGGCAGAGCCGTGCTTTGGGCCTGGCCTAGAGTGTATTTAAGACAGGTACTCGTGGCCGTGGGCCTGGCCCAGGGGGAATTTAGGACAGGTACTCATGGCCATGGGCCTGGTCCAGGTGTATTTAGGACGATGCGGGCGGCCAGGTGCCGGAGACGCAGCCCTGCCGCTCCTATTACAATAGAGTGGCACCCAACGTGCTAATGAACTCCACGTAAAACCTGAGAGGGCTTAAAAAGGAGAGAGAGAGAGAATTTAAGACAGCCTTTTGCTGTTTGTGGGTTGCGTGCCGCAAAGAAATTGTCCTGACTCAACAGCAGGAAAAAACTGGCTGTTTTAAAATGCCGGCTTTCTGGGCTGTGCCGCCATCGCGATCTCTGTCTGGCTCCTGCAGGAGACAGAGCTTTTGAATGCAGCATTTGGAGTAAAGTGCTACGATTTGTTTGATGGCAACTAGACTCACTGTGTGCCTAAAAGGAAGTCATTTTGTGCTGCGGCTCAGAGGCACAAACAGCTCCACCATGCTACCGGTGCAATGTGCAAGGATCAGAGGCACGAGCGGCTCCGCCATGTTGGACTGGGCGGGGCAAGCAGGCAGTACCTGTTTTTGACCTAGGAATGTCACAGCTTAGATTAAGTGCTTAGCGATTTAAAAGCACAAAACAAAGTGCTCCTGGATAGTAAAAAAATTAGATTCACAATAGAACTGATTCAGACACTGTTGGATGAATGTACGTAGGCTTGAGAGAGAGAAAAAAATATATATATGAAGAATAAAGTTAATGTCTTAAAAAAGGGTAAAGTCTTTAAAGAGACAGAGTACAGATAGTTATAGATTAAAAGAAATAAAGAAAAATAAGCCACGTAAAAATGGAAAATTCACAGAGAGTCTGGATTCTTTGTATTATTGTGTTTTCTTTAAAATTTTTGACTGTAAAGGAGCTAAGTACAGAGAGACATTTCATTATATGGGCTGCCAAGCTAAACCAGAATGGATATAAAGGTATTATGATTTCAGAATATGGGTCTAAAGATATGATGCTTTGGAGAGGGTCTTCTTTTGTTTTCACAGAGGATGCGACCCTGTGGATTTCTTCTATCCCAATATGGTATGATAGACCACGCCCTCCTGAAAGGTTACTGTGAACACCCTCAAAAAATTACTTCACTCAACTGCCAACCGAGATGACCCTGACACACAGGTTACACCATGAAAGATCTGAATAACAGCGCCCCCATTCAGCAGGAAGCAGTTTGGAGAGAAAAAACTGCGCCCATATTCCCAAATATGGTTTATAAATGTTCTTTTACATTTAAAGGGGGATACGATATAGATATAAATAATTTGCATTGGTGTGGATTTGAAGGTCAATTTTGTTATATGTATATGCATATTTCTAATCTTGATTAAGGTATTGTGATTGTATAGTTCATTTAAAAATGTAATGTATATAGGTTGTTAATGGATAATCATTGATAATTGTCAAGCTTTTAGTCATGTTAGTTAGATTTTCTAGATGTGCATAGATATATTTCAGCTAGAAAAGCATTCTTCATATCTTTCAAAGACTGCAGAATATGGCATTTAATGTTTTAATAACTTAGGGCTTTTCATGATAATGAGACACATCTGCTCCTGGCAGCACCAATCTACTTCAAGAGGAAGATGGGCACCGAAGAGGCTCCTTATGGAGTTTGATAGCCATTTGGGCAAGAAACTGCTCTTGCCTGGACTGTTGCATAAACTGGACACAGAGAACCCTCAGAGAGAGGACTACTGAACTTGCCTAAAGGTGAGATGGTCTTTCGGGGTTCCTGATTCATGAAAGAGTCTGCGAGACATTCTGCAGGACACAGCAGAAAGTGACTGAACTGTCTTTGGAATTTCCTGCTTCATGAAAATGTCTGCTGGATACTATGGGTCTGTAGGCCGAAGATGGATGCCCCAACGGTACAAAAGAACTTTGGGTGACTGTCCAGGCAGCAAGATGTCTCTGTCATTTCTAGAGTTTGAAGTTTCTTATTTCTTGTTTACTTAGGTAATATTGTATCCTTCTGGAGTCTTTGATGGAGTTGAAGAATGGTTAGTTATAGTTATAGTTTTCCTTAGTTATGATAAAAGATAAAATAGATATAAATATTGTAACTGTAATTCTTGCTTGATAACTGTTTTGCTATATGTAATCTTACTATGTTAAAATGAAAGCCTTTTTTTGTTTAAACAGAAAAAGGGGAAATGATGGAGGAAGGTCATTGGTTAAATAATAAAGAAACTGCCTAGGCCCATTTATAGGCCAGCCCTTAGGTGGGTGGAGTAAACAGAACAGAATGCTGGGAGAAAGAAGCCGAGTCAGGAGTCGCCATGATTCGCCCACCAGACACAGACGCAGGTTAAGATCTCCCTGGTAAGCCACCAGATCGTGGTGCTACACAGAATATTAGAAATGGGTTAATCTAGATATGAGAGCTAGCCAGTAAGAGGCTGGAGTTAATGGGCCAAGCAGTGTTTAAAAGAATACAGTTTCCGTGTAATTATTTCGGGTAAAGCTAGCCGGGTGGCGGTGGGAAGCAGCCCGGCCGCTCATATTTCAACAGGTATTCGTGGCCATGGGCCTGCTCCAGGGGGGTATTTAGGACAGGGCACTCGTGGTAGTTTTAGGGTGCAGATGCTTTGCTAACACTAATTCTGCAGAACAAAACTGTGAAAAACTGGAAAACAATAGGCCCAACTGCCTGAAACAAATTAGAAATATATCTGGGTGTCCCTGACTCGTCTATATTCACTCAACCTTGAGGTATTGTCTACTGTCAATGCACATTGTCGCAGGATGTGGGGACTCTCTTGTTTGTTATCATGATGAAATGCGCTAGCCCAAGACAGCAAGATTGCGTCTGTTCTTCAGACTTGTAGTGAGCAGCATCTACCAATATGTTTTTCCCACATTCAGCGTCCTGTAAACGATCTGTCACTGATAAGGGCTCTCTCTAAGTGTGGCTTTTCAAATTGGTGACTTTCCTATCTGGGAGCTGGCTGGATCCCTGTGGCTTTGTCTAGAGAGGAGACCAGCCGATCATTGATAGTAACTGGGTCATGATGCTGCAACTTCAGTTCAGGAGTGGTTTATTTACTACACCAGAGCTGGACTAGAATAGAAACAAATAGATTTAGTAGTTGCACTGGGTTGTTATTCTTTGGCCTTCAAATCCAACAGGTCAGGGGCTGTAGTAGTTAGGAGAACCAGTGCAGCTCTTCCAGAAACCCAGAGTTCAGTTCCCATCACCCACAACAAACGTCTCACAACCACCCAAAACCCCAGCCTCTAAGGAACCTGTACTCACGTGTACAGGCAATGAAAAATAAATCTTCAAAAAAAAAAAAAAAGTCAAAGAAATCATCTGAGTGTGGTTTCTCATCCCTGCCACTCAGCACTCAGGAGGCTGGGGAAGGAAGATCAAGGTGAGCTATAGGTCAGCTTGGGTTCAAGGGAGAAAAACACCATCCCAGACACACCCCAGCTCAACAACAATAACAGACCTCGGCCTCAGTGGCTGGGGTGAGACGTGGGTTCTGGGGAGGAGGCCTCAAGATTGGCTTGTAGCTCTGTATTTTGTGCAGGAGTTTTTCTGCAAAGAATGGAGTTTAGGGAAACTTTTTCAAAGTTTAACAAATAAAGCAAATCTCACCAGACTTTCTACCAAGCAAGTGTAGACCCACTGAATTGCTCAATGTTTATGTGGTAAAAGTACATCCTGGGGCAGATGTCAAAAAGGAAAAGCCACAAAGTGGAGGGCACTTCATCCAGGAGTAACGGCGGTATTTCCAGTCGGTAGCCTCACAGTGGCTTCCGGGAACATAAAGAAAAATGTTATTTTAAACTACTTTTCTAATGTGACTCAATACTGGCATTGTTAGGTCTTTCAATAGGATTTTGAGAGAGAATGGAAGGGGAATGCTTCTATCAGTGGGACAGGGCCCTCATCATTTAAAATTTCCCAAGACCCTACAATGGGGGTGGAAAGAAGTTGAAGGGGCTTGCTGAAAAGGCTGCGGTCTCCTCAAGTCACTCCATCCCTCACCCCAGTCAGTCCGTAGATATACCCTCACCCCAGGTCAACCCATAGATATATCCCCCCTCCCTCAATGGAACCCCAGATCCCAGTGAGACGCTGCCTCAGTGGAACCCCAGATCCCAAGGAGAGACCCTGCCTCAGTGAACCCCAGATCCCAAGGAGAGACCCTGCCTCAGTGGAACCCCAGATCCCAAGGAGAGACCCTGCCTCAGTGGAACCCCAGATCCCAGTGAGGGACCCCGCCTCAGTGAACCCCAGATCCCAAGGGGAGACCCTGCCTCAGCAAAACAACAAAAGCCAAGGTTGACTGCCAGCCTCCCCAGTGCACTACCATCACACAAGAATAGAAGGAGCAGGAAAAGTCACTTAGCTGTTATCTATAGATTAGGGTTTGAATTTCCTTTGTCATTGTGGAAAACCCAGGGGTGAGTCATACACACAAAATCACTTCACATTTTTCTTAAAGGTGTGAAGCATCCTCCTCCCTGCCCAAGGACACAGTTCCCAGGCTTATCATGCCTTTTATTTTTTATTGTCTGAAGTTGAAGCCAGAGAAAATGATTCACATTCCTACGTGATACTTTGTGCCTTAGAAACTTACCAATTCATAAAGAATGTAAATAGTTTTTTAAAATATCTACGTATTCTAAAGCAAATTACCAAAATAGAGGATTAAAATGATTTTGGCAAGACAGCTCGATTGGTGAAGGTGACTCCCACTAGACGTGATGACCTGAGTGTGACCCCTAGGACCCACAGGATGAGAAAATAACGCTCCAGCAGGCTGTCCTCCTGATTCTTTCTGCATGTGCCCCTTTCCTCAAATAAACAAATAGAACTGTAGAATTTTTAAAAAAGGGTGCTATTAAAATAAGATACTGAACTATATGAAAATGAAGCAAATATAAAATAAATTATGAAAAACTAAAAATAAAATAATATTGGCAATTATTTTTGGCAAGATCAAACCCAGGGATTTGCAAATATGAGCCAAGAACTTAACCATTTATACATGTCTAGCTTTTAGAACATTTTTCGCAGACAGGATGTTACTCTGTAGCCCTGACTGGCCTAGAATTTGCCTTGTAGACTAGGCTGGATTTGAACTCACAGAGTTCTGCCTGTTCTTCCACCTGAGCACTGGGATTAAAGGTGTGTACTACTATGCTTGGCTAGATCATTTTAGAAGACTCCATTTAAAAACAAATTGTTTTAGGAGCTTTAACCCTGAGCAAAACCAAATAGGTTTTTTGGTGCAGAAGAAGTTAGTGTTCCTGCTATTCCTTCATGCTGCGCTAAAACACCAACATGGGCGCAACAAGTTCCTGCTATTCCTTCATGCTGCGCTAAAACACCAACATGGGCGCAACAAGTTCCTGCTATTCCTTCATGCTGCGCTAAAACACCAACATGGGCGCAACAAGTTCCTGCTATTCCTTCATGCTGCGCTAAAACACCAACATGGGCGCAACAAGTTCCTGCTATTCCTTCATGCTGCGCTAAAACACCAACATGGGCGCAACAAGTTCCTGCTATTCCTTCATGCTGCGCTAAAACACCAACATGGGCGCAACAAGTTCCTGCTATTCCTTCATGCTGCGCTAAAACACCAACATGGGCGCAACAAGTTCCTGCTATTCCTTCATGCTGCGCTAAAACACCAACATGGGCGCAACAAGTTCCTGCTATTCCTTCATGCTGCGCTAAAACACCAACATGGGCGCAACAAGTTCCAATTAACCTACTCTAACTGAGGCTGTCCGCTTCTCCCTGTAGTTTGTGTTTAGGAGAGAATATTTTATGTTCAAACTTCATAAATTTTAGCTCATGAATAGATGAAGATTTCCTATGCAAAGTTTTTTTATAATATAAATATTTTTTATAAAATTTTGTTTATAATATCGTCATGTTCCTAGCCTATACTATTGTAAAAATCATTTGCTTTAGCTTCATACATTCCAAAATATAGCTCTCTGAGTTATACAAAGTCTGCCATAGGTAATAATAATTAAGTGTTGAAACCTTTCCTTTAATATTTTCATTTGCTATTTTACAATTTCCTATTTTTTACACAAAATATTTTAATCATATCTATCCAGCATTCTCCCCATCTCCTCCTAACGCCTCCACTGTATCACCCTTTCAACTTCACGTCATGTTTTGTTTTTAATTGACATTAATAATCCTGAGTCCAGTTAGTGCTGTTGATGTGTGTGGATTTGGCATCATCCACTAGGCATGGACAACCTACCAGCGTCATGTCTCCACAAGAGAGTGGCCCTCTCTCCCTCAGCAGCCATCAGTTGGCAATAGCTCCCCTGGCAAGGGTGGGCCTGGAGCCCCTCCTAACCATGCTGGAATTGTGACAGGTTTGAACTTGTGCAGGCCTTCTGCGTGTAACTGTACTGCCATGAGTTGGTGTGTGCAGTCTCCATACCCTACCCAGAAGCCAGCATTTCACAATACTCCACCGGTCTACCGGCCCCTACATTCTCTCTGGCTCCTCCTCCATCATGTTTCCTGAGCCTTGGATGTGGGGAGGTCAGTATAGGTGATTTGTCCAGGCTTAGCTCTCACACTTTTTTTAAAAATTGATTTTATTGAGCTCAACATTTTTCTCTGCTCCCCTCCCTGTCTCTCCCCTCCCCTTAAACCCTCTCTCATGGTCCCCATGCTCCCAATTTGCTCAGGGGATCTTGTCTTTTTCTACTTCACAAGTAGCTTAGATCCATGTACGTCTCTCTTAGGGTCTTCATTGTTGTCTAGGTTCTCTGGGATTTCTCTCACACATTCTTATATTGACTGAATTTGCATTTTAATATCTGTCATTTCAGATCCCTTGTTAACTGTTATAATGATGTCACTCTTTTTGCTTTCTAGATTATTTCTTAATTTGATGGAGAGTTAGAATGAGAAAATGTGTCCTGTGAAGCTCCATGATGCTCCCATGAGTGTTCCTTGTCACTTAGGGGAACAGGGCACAGATTGAACATGGATGGGCTCAGCAGACTGAGCCAGGGAATTGTCTTTGGCTTTTGACTACTGATTTTTGAGAATGTCCCTTGACCTCATGCCTAAATTTGAGAAACTTCAATGTCTTTCTTGGCATTGTGACAGCCCCTGCCCCAAATCAACTGACTAGTTCCTCTAAGAAGAAAATGAGTAACACTGGAGCTGACTGGTTCAGAAGAGTTGATTTATTCTGGATGAGACAAAGTACCCTGAGGCCAATGAGACACGCTGATAGATATCTGAGTTTTTATCCATTATGCAATGTGCTAAAAGCTGAAGTCACAGGCTGTCAGGTGCAGGACTTTCCAAAACTGGAGAGCATCCGTGCTGGAGGAAGCTTGGTCAAAGGCCACTCCCGGCTTGACCTGTTTCATCAGTCCGGATACTTGTATGGAAAGGGATGGATATGCCTAATCATTTATGTTTGCCAACATTTGGAAATTTTGGAAAAAAAATTTGGTTTTGGAAAAAATTAACACATTTGCTAAATGATGTTTTTACAAGGCAAATGGCTCATTTCCTACATATGGCTTTTATTATCCCATGTAGGGTTGAACTCATGATTGAAAGGGTCCTAGTCTCAAGCTGAGTGGAATCACATTGGAAAAAAACAATAATAAAGCTCCTTTGCTCAAAATCTTCTGGAAGAATTCCTTCCCAGACCTGTACCCCTCTGTGTTTTGTACATAGATTTATGAATATCTGGGAGGGACTTGCCCAGATTGTTGGCGGCTCTCATGAGGACAGTGGCTGGTCCTCCTCTCAATGCAGAAGAAATGATGTTCCCTTCTTAACTACCTGGCATCCTCCCATCCTTCCCCTTCCCCCTTTTAAGGTTTTGCTTCTCTTCAGCCTCTTTCTACCATTTGGTTTCTTTGGATAGAACTATCAGGATGGGTCGTTCTTTCCTATCTTCCATCAGTATGCAAACCAGGAGCTCCCTGCTACCTAGTCAGTCTGAGGGACAAATCCTCAGAAAACCAAAGCTTACATTCCACTGTGAAGGTCAGTGAGCAGGAGATAGGCCTTTGCTTTTTACCCATAAATACTTACTTGGCACAAACGAACATGTTTTGTCTTTGAACAGAAAATAATGGAAGCAAAGCAGGGGCAAGGAATGACTCACACGTCAACATGTTGACTCTAAGAACGCGTGAAAGGAAAGTTTCCTCCAGGGATGTGTTGGTGGCGACAGGGTTGGTTCTAGAGGGAGTCAGACAGACGAGTGGGCAGTAGATATGATCAGTAGACACAGTACACATGCATGACATTCTCAACGAACAAATACAAAAATATATATTTAAAAATAAATTATGTACCTCAACCCCCCCCAACCTCCAATGAAAGTCTGGTAGATGCCACCACTCCCAAGTCAGCAACGGAAACAAAATGTATGTGCCGATGATCTTTCTGTTCTGGAACCTCATTACCTAATGGCTGCTACCTGTCTACTCATGAATGTACAGAGAATAAGAGTCAGTGACTAATGCAGAATTGTTTCTTGCAGACGGAACAGGCCTCTTCATTGTCATAGTCCTGTTCTAGCATATGACCATTACACGCCGAAACATGAGACCCGATGAAGCAGCCACACGCGAGACCCATGCGTGGTACCGCAGAGCCTAATACATTTTCAAGAAAACAAAACAGCTAAGTGACAACTGGACATACAAGGACAAAGTTGGCTGTCACATGTAATGTTTCCCTAGCTAGCAGGGTCAGCCAAAACAAAGTGTCTTGAGGTGTGGAGCAGTTTCAAGTATGCACAGCATCACAGGCCATCCCAAACAGCAGTCAAAGTGCTGGTTCCAGAGACAGCGTCACTTCTCAGCATCTTTGTTTGCCAGTGTAGCATGCAGGGGTTTGGCTAGAAGATTTCTGCAAGTGCTTTATCCAAAGCACATCCTGTATACATCCAACCAGGATACCTTTGTTATGAGCGTTCTGACAGAGTAAATCTTCTCCGAGTGGATCTATCTATCCGCTTATGCATGAATAATATATGTATATTATTTTTAAAATTAAAATCTGCTAGTAAGTTAATGATTTATTTTTCTGCACAGTAATTTCTGTGAAAATCAATTTTATTTCGTGTGTGTGAGCTTTTGCCTGAACACACACACACACACACATATATTTGTACATCACATGCCTGCTTCACCTGCAGAGACCAGGAGAGAGCATTAGAAGCTCTGGAATTGGAGTCAGAGTTTTATATGAGCCATCTGAGGGTTGCTGGAAGCAGACCTGCTTTTTACCAGTGAGCCATTTCTTCAGCCTGGAGAACTGAATTTCAAAGACGGGCTAAAATCAGTTGTGTCTCCATCTGGAAAACAATTTCCTTGCAAATTTAACCATGCTCGGAAACAGTGAGTACTGAGTTCACAGCGCCGGCACAAGTAGACTCTCCGGTGCCATCCAGAAGAATCTCCGCCAGCCTGCCCTTTGCTTCTCTGGTCATTTAACACTTTCAGTGCTGTGCTTCATACTTGACAGGGATGTTCTAGTGCTAAGGAGATAGATGAGAAACACTTTGCACTTACTCTAAAATGTGTTCCAAACATTTCCTGGCAGTGAGTGAACATGCTTTAAAGAGATGGAAGCAGTGTACACGGAATTCATTTAACAAAGTGTGGTAGGAGAAATGCTTCAATGACTTTATGTTCATGTTTCATTTTTTATTAGGCAAATTAAATAGCTAGTATATGAACCCAGTCATTATTTTTAGTAATGAAACTTACAACGCTGTGTTTCAGAACTCTGCAATCTCCAGAAATAATTTTTTACCGTAAGATTTATTTATTTTTTTGGTGTGTGAATGTATGCGTGTGTGTGTGTGTGTGTGCGCATGTGTGTGTGTGTGTGTGGACACTGGTGTACCTTAGCACTCAGGACAAGGTCAGATGACAACTTGTGGAAGTTGGTTCTCTCCTATCATGTAGGTCCCTGAGTTCCAACTCAGGTTGTCAGGCTACATTTTACTAAATCCAGGTTGAATCTTTGAGTTTCTTGCTGGTTAACATGAAGTATTGGGTAAACATTAATGTATTAATTATTGTTAATTATATATTAACTAGAGTGTAGATAAAGTGGTATTCTAAAATTTTATGTTAAATTGAATTTACAACCATATTTAAAATTATTAGTGTTTTATAATTGTTCTTAGTGTTTGCTTGATTAAAGTATAGTTTAGATACCTTTGCATTTATTATTTATGTGTGTGTGTGTGTGTGTGTGTGTGTGTGTGCATGCATGAACACTCAGTGCCATGGCATGTGAAGTCAGAGGACAGCTTGTGGATTTGGTGCTCTCCTTCTACTATGTGGATTCCGGTTGACTGAGTTTTCTGTCCTGCCTGGTTCCCACAGTCATTAAGTCCCAAAGAAATCACACAGAGGTCTACATTAACTATAAACTGATTGGCCCATTAGTTCAGGCTTATAACTTTTATTAGCCTGTTATTCTTGTCTATGTTAGCCATGTGGCTTGGTATCTTTTTCAGCAAGGCAGTTACATCTTGCATGCTCTGTGGCCAGGTCAGGACTGCAGACCACTTTCCTCTTCCCAGAATTCTCCTGTTCTCATTTCTCCACCTCTACTTTCTGTCTGGTTGTCCCACCTATACTACCTGCCTGGCTACTGGCCAATCAGTGTTTTACTAAAATAGAATTGACAGGCTACAAACCATTGTCCCACAGCAGATTCCAGGGATTAAACTCACTTCCTCCTGCTTGGTAGCAACTACTTTTATTTACCCACTGAGACATTTTTCTGGCTCAAGTTCAGATATATTTAAATTAAGACCATCTAGAAAATTACAAAAACAAAGTATTTTCAAAAAATCATAAGTTATCATGGTATAGCTTAGATTTCTGATCCTCTGAGTAAATAAGAAGAATAACCCAGATGATATATGTTGAAAGTTTAACAATATCTTCAATGCTGTGTTTGTTGGCTTACCACAATGCCTCTGTGGTGGAGTGTGTGGGACAGAGCAGGGAACTGTGGCCAGATCTCCTGCCTGGCACAGACCCACGCCATGTTAGTCAGACTTGTGGCAAACCCTCCAGACAAACAGTTCAAGGAGGAAATACTTGGGGCCTCATTTCAGGGCTCACAGTCCATGCCGAGCTGGTTTTGTTGTTTCTGAGCCCGTGATGCAGCAGATCATGATGGCAGAAGGGGGAAGTGGAACACAAGTGTTTGTGGGGACCAGGAAGTAGAGAGCAATACACGAAAGGGTAGAAGTACTTTGAAAAGCACACTCTTGATGACCTTTTTCTCCTTCCAAGTTCAGGTCCACCTCTCCAACAATAGCAGATCATGACTGAGGTTAGAACTCTCCAATGATCCAATCATCTTTCAGTGATTGGATCTACTATCTGGGGACCGCATCTTCAATATATGAGCCTTCAATTTATGAGAAGACATTTCACACCTGTTACAGTTAATCTTCATTGCCAATTTAACTATATTAAAAATTACACAGTGGAAACACACATCTGGGTGTGTCTATTAGGGTGATTCTAGAAAAGTTTAGCTGAGAAGGAACAATCTGCTAGGAATGTGGATGGCACAATCCCATGGGCTGAGACAAATAAAGAAGAGAAAGTGACCTGAGCACCGGAGTCGTCACCCTGCTCCCTGACTGTCCACACGGCGTGGCCACCCACCGTATGCTCCTGGTGCTCCTTCCCCACTGAGAAGGACCTGAGTACACCGCTGTTCCTCTAGCTGCCTGTGCAAGGTAATTCGCCACAGCAATGAAAAAAGAAGTTAATACAGTATCCCCCCCCAGAACACATTATAATACAGTACCCCTCCCCCCAGAACACATTATAATATAGTACCCCTCCCCCCCCAGAACACATTATAATACAGTATCCCCCCCAGAACACATTATAATATAGTACCCCTCCCCACCAGAACACATTATAATACAGTACCCCCCACCAGAACACATTATAATACAGTACCCCCCACCAGAACACATTATAATATAGTACCCCTCCCCCCCACCAGAACACATTATAATACAGTACCCCCCCACCAGAACACATTATAATACAGTATCCCTCCCCCCCACCAGAACACATTATAATACAGTATCCCCTCCCCACCAGAACACATTATAATACAGTATCCCCTCCCCACCAGAACACATTATAATACAATATCCCCCCCCCAGAACACATTATAATACAGTATCCCCTCCCCACCAGAACACATTATAATACAGCATGAAGAACCAGAAAGTGTGTGTTGCATAGTGATACTTATGTTTGTCAAGTGCTTTCTGCTAATGACTTTGCTAACTTAGTGATTATAATTGGTCTATCTAGCATTCTTATGTAAATTACTAAAGGCTTTGAAACAGCTTAAAGCCTTGGATGAGATCTTCCCTAGGGGACTCAGCAGTGGTTCTTTTTCTTTTGAGGCAGAGTCCATATGCCCTAATGTCTTCACTGCCTGAATCCCAGGGTTACAGGACTTAACCCTTCTGCTTTACTGAGTGCTGGAGATGGACTCTGGAGCTTCTTGCAAACTCTGTCAATTGCACTGCAGCCCCGCCATTAGCATAGCACTGTCTTAGCTACTGAATATGAACCGGAAGACCAGTGTGCACCTAGTCTCTCCCCTCATTCCTCATCTACTTTACATGTTATTTTTCTTATAATGGTTTATCTTTCCCTGCCAGTGCATTAGTATCACAAAACCAAGATTAAGATGAGTTTGTTCACTATTGTGCATCCCCTGTGCCTAAAACAATTCCAGCTATATGGTTAGCTCCTGATACCTAGCCATTAGATCAATGAATAAGCAAGAAATTATTCAGGGGTTGGTTAAAATGCCAAGAAGCCCGATTTTTTTTAATTTCTGGGATCCACATGGTAGAATGAGAGAGCTGACTTCCAAAGGCTGTTCTCTGACCTTCATATGTGCTATGTGGCAGGCACATATCCCGAAAGAAGTGGGATTAAAAATCGCTCAGCCTGCTAAATTACAGAGCCTGAAATTGAACCTGGTCTTCATGGTCCCGCATGCTCATTCACCGAGTTAAAAATAGACACATTGATGCTAATTTAGAATTAGTGCTGTTTGCCTCCTAGACTGCAACAGGCTCTCAGGACTCTCCATGATTTAACTTCCGTCATGGCTTTGGGATGAGTTCTAGTTCCCAGATGAGTCCTGTAAATACTAGTCTGTTTTTCTGGTATAACGATCATCCATCATGGCTTGACCTTCCCCACCGGACTGCCTCCATTCATGAAGAACTCGGTTCATAGCTTATCTTCAGTGTAGGGCTGCATGTCAGAAGGAGGAGGGCTCCCGAGCAGATGGTGCAGGTGTCTTCCTTCACACTGCGTCGTTTTCTCCTGTCTCCATTTGCTATCTGCATGGAAGGTCTTCGGCCCAATGTCCCCAGTACAGTCAACGTACTTTTAGTTGGATTTGGAATCCCATATTCAATACTCCCTTTGCTTGTTTCAGTTCTGGGAACAGATCCTTTTGGGTCTTGAAAACTTGTGGACTTTTGGTAATCACAAACATTCTCAGGAAGATCAAGGAAAGCTTTGGAATGTCCACAAATGGGCCTTTCTAGCGAGCTTAAGACAATTGAGGTTAAGAAAGGTTCTTAAGGTGAAGGCTGTGGGGAGTGGTTGGTAGATTAAGAAAGCCTGGGAACTAGGGTTGGAGGCCAGCTGGGGGAATAACAAAGAAAGAACGTTACTCCAGGCTAAGGGCATTGGAGCAGGAACTTTGTCTGCTTTGTTACAGATATTCCTTCAAAGACAATGTCTGGAGCCAAGAACAGATGGTACATAAATAATCATGATTTATCACCCCTGTAGCACTTATTATAACTTAGTGAATAGCCTCATTATTAGTAACAACCATAGCCATAAAGGGAGTTTAGCTCTCTATATGTTTCTATTGTTAGAGCCTTTTTATTCTTCTAGTCCACAGAGAAGTTGTTAAGGATGTTAAATAAGCTGCTGAAAAGTTAGAGAACTTATAGATAGCAGAGCTGGGGATTTGAACTGTGTCTTAGGGGGTTAGTGCTGCAAATAAATCAACATGGCAGTTCTTATAAAGAAAGTATTTCATTGGGCTGGTTCACTTGCAGTTTCAGAGGTTCCTTCTACTACCATCATGTCGGGGAATATGAGCGGCTGAAAGTCCTACATCTTGCAGGTAGCAGGAAGTTGACTGAGACACTGGGTGGAATCCGGAGCATGGGAAACCTCAAAGTCCACCCCCACAGTGACACACTTCCTCCAGCAAGGCCAAACTCACTCCAACAAAGCCACACTTTCTAATAGTGCCTCTCTCTATGAGACTATGAGAGCCAATCACATTCAAACTACCACAAGCTGCTGTACCTAATCACAAAACTTGTGCTTTTATGTTTGTAGTTCCACTGGTTTTTAAGGATTAAGCCACTAGACAAACAAAATAAAGGAATAGCTAACCCTCAGTTTACAGCTGTAAAGAACTCCTTGACAGTCCAGTTGTTAATTATTATGCTTCTGTTTGTTGTCTTAGATGTGTTCTAGTTTCTCCGTCTTAACATTTCTGCCAAGACTTCTTGTTTTTGACACAAAGAGAATGGGGAGCTCTGCATGGTTCTGTGTCAACCGATGTCCGAGGGAATGAGTAAGCTTGAGTTCTGAGGCACTGCTCTATGTATGGCCCTAGGATGAGCATCTCCTCACAATGGGCAAGAATTGGAGGAGTGCCACCATCCTAGGACCAGACTGAGGTAGATATCGTCTTTGGCAGTTCATGGTCACCTCAAAATCTGGACTATAATTTTATGAATTTAACTACAGCATATTTATGGAAAAAGCAAATAATAAGCTTTTGAACACAACATTATTATGTTTTGTAAAGATTTTGAGATCATTCTCAAGTTTCTGGGCTTGAAAAGGAAAAATAAATTATGGATCCTGACAACCCAAATCGACTGAAGATATTTGCTGTGGGATAATGCTTTTGTACACTGTAAAGATTTGTCACTCGTTTTTGGTTTAATAAAATGCGAATTGGCCAGTAGCCAGGCTGGGCAACCAGACTAAGAGAATTTTGGGAGAGGAAAGAAAGAGAAGCAGTCACCAGCCAGACACAGAGGAAGCAAGATGAGAATGCCTCACTGAGAAAAGGTACCAAGCCACATGATTAAACATTCACAAGAACTGTGGGTTAATTTAAGTTGTAGTAACTAGTTAATAATAAGCTAAACTAATAGGCCAAACAGTTTGTAATTAATATGAGACTTTGTGTGTTTATTTGGGGCTGAATCGCTGTGGGAAGAGGAGAGAAGAGGCAGGGAGGGAAAGGAAGGCAGGGAAGCAGATGGAAAGGGATGGGAGGGAAGGGAAGAGATGGGAAGGGAAGAGGACAGATGAATGAACTACTTTAAAGGTTTCCAGGGTTGAAATGTTGCTCAGTGGTAGAGAGCTTGTGTAGCCTGCACAGTGCCTTGGCTTCGACCTCAGCACTGCAAGACACACAAACAAAACAAAAACTTCAAGATTCACTATAGATGAAATAATGAACATTAAACATTAAAAACTGTCATTTATGGTATGCGTGCATGTGTGCGTGTGTGTGCATGTGTGTGTGTGTGCATGTATGTGTGTGTGAATGTGGGCACAAGTGCTATGGCACATGTATGGAGGTCAGAGGGCAACTCTGTGGAGTTGATTCTCTTCTTTTTCTATGGGTTCCAGGGATTGAACTCAAGTTATTAGGTCTGCAGTGCGAGTGCTGCTGAGCCAGCTTGCTGTCCTGGCTAACCCTTTACATCAGAATTTGTTTAAAGTTATACAACTCTACTGTAGTGAATTAAGGTTGCATGGTGAGACAAGGTTATTATAAAAATATAATCTTACTTCATTGTTTAATACTAGGGGTTTTAAAAACTATTCTAAGATGACTTGTTGTTAAAACCATTGAGGCACTTTTTTATTTTTCTAATTTCTTTTTAAAATTTCCACTCTCCACTTCCAGAGGACCTAGATTTTACCTTTTCAATGAAATTGAGTGGGGTTGAGCAAGAGTGTCTGTCCGGTTCACCCTGCGTTTTCATGGACTCTGGCTAAGGTCGGCATTCAGGGAAAAATTCTCTTTAGTGAGACACAGTAGAAATAAAAATGAGTTGTGGGGTGAGTCCAGGAAACCAAGTGTTTTCTATTATTCTAAAGAATTTTCTTTATTTAGTATCGATTCTCCTAATTTTTTCTGTAAAGGAACTCGCTGCAGCATCTGTGAGGAACATGGGCATCAGATGTTACAGAGAATGACCCCTAACCCTGGAAACTGCAGCATCTCAGATGAGTCCTGTGTTTTCCTGCATATCCCAAGGATCATCCCATGACTGACTCTGCCCAAGGAGGCTAGGTAGGAGTATTTTTACATCTCATTCTATGGCAAGAACACAGTTGTTTCAGTTCAAATTTAGTTTTTCTCTCTTTAGAGCATGTCAAGAGCAGGGGTGTAGTTCAGTTTGTAGAGTGCTTGCCTAGCACACAGGAAGTCCTGAGTTCCATCCCCACCACTGTGGCACAAGCTGCAATTCTAGCATTCAGGAGATGGAAGCAGGACAATCAGAAGGCCATCCTCAGCTACATAGTGAGTTTAAGGACAACCTGGATTACATGAGACTAGTCTCAAAAACAAAAAGGCAATCAAACTAGTCAACTATCTGAACAACTGATTTTATAATCCCATTTCACAGGGTTATGTGAAAAAGAAAATAAAACAAGAGCAAAGAAATTCTCATCGAGTGCTCACAAGGGCCAGGGGAAGTCACACATTTGTCGTCAAGTCACGTGCTTGCTGTAGAACTAAAGCTCTTCTTGACATTTTCAAAAAGCCAGCACATAATTCTAAGCACAGAAATCCAACCCTTCATATAAAGAATTCTTGGATTTTTATAATTTTAATCTAACTCAGATGACTCTTTGTCCTAATTGGGAATTCTGGTCTTTACTAAAGCTGTCTATCAGCTTGGTTTTCTGTGTTTTGGACCTAGGATCTGCCGATGACATGTTTGAGAAAAGTCCCATATCGCCTCTATCTGAATCAGCAGGTGGTACTTGTTCCTAATTTCGTACACTCAGTTTTGTTTTCTCATTCTAAGGGTTTTCAAATTTCCCAGTGACTTCAGCAGGCCTTGTCAGAACCATTTTGAACGCCAACTCAGCTCCCTGTTGTAAAGTGGGTGGTTTGATGAGCAAAGGCCTGGGCTTTCAAGTGTGGAGTTAGCAGTCGGAGATAAGGACTTGTGTTGACAAGAGTGAGCTAACACATCATGGTGATGACATATCCTGTCAGCTGTCTGCAGGCACTTCTCCAGAACAGTATCCTGTCGACTGGTGGGTGGTCTCTTAAGGAATGGTTATTTTAATCTTCTGATGAGTTTTTTCTATTTCCATTTAAAATGACAGAACATTTAGTAATGTTTCTTGTGGTTATGTTTTGTGATCTTTATTCCCCTTGAATGAAAGAATAAATCACTAAAACATGAAGCTATTTGAAAATAAGCATTGAAGTTGAGAAATAGTAGCTAGGCAGTGGTGGCACAGGCCTTTAATCCTAGCACTCAGGAGGCAAGAAGCAGGCGGATCTCTGTGAGTTGGAGGCCAGTTTGGGCCACAAGAGCTACTTTCAGGACAGGCTCCAAAGCTACACAGAAACCCTATCTCGAAAAACAAACCAAACAAACAAACAAACAAACAAAAAGTGACATTTATTTTTGTTTTTCATTGAAGGATTTCTTCTGGAGAGAGGTTATGTTATAATGATCCAACACAATTCTTCACACCTGTAAGAAACTGAGGCAGGAGGATTGTCTACACGATCCACTGTAGATTAAATAAACCAGTCCAAAAGATATGTGGCACAGTAGGCTGGGGTGAGCTCAAGGGACTCCTGGCATACATAGTGAATTCTAAGCTTACTAGGCTACTGTGTAAGATCCTGCACATTCTCACAATATCTACTTGGGTTATTATAGGGATTAAATGAGATAATGCCTTCTAAATATGGTTGGGAATAATCCCTCACAGCATAATCCTAATTTTGCCCATAATTCATAGTCCTAACCATTAGAGCAGCTATGTTCCAACAGAGCTTTGGTACAGATGTCTGGACTTGTACGGAATTCACACAGGTCCCCAGAACCGCTGAAAGGTTATGCCAAGATATTAAATTCCTGGCTTAGGAATGGTAACTGTCTACAGTGCCTCAGAGACTCCAGCTTTGTTCTGGTGCATTTCTGAGACCCAAGAATGCAGCAAAGATTCTCATTGTTATTGCTCAAGACAGAATGTAGCTGAGCACTCACTAGCCTATAAACGTTTTGCAAATGGGACTTTGTCTCTTTTTATGGGCATAAACGTATCATATGGCATTCTTACTACCTGAAAAACTTAGAGTAGCTGTTTTTCCTACAAAAGGAAGAAGACACTTTTGCCCAGAGAACTAAAAAATACTAACCTCTGCTCCTCCCCACCGGATCCATAAATATGCTGAGGCCGTTTATTTTGTCAGATGGATTTTGGTATCCCCCACTGTCCTCATTTTCCGTTGCCCTTGAATTCTGCCACAAACCACACTTAGGAAAAAAAAAAGACCATGTAAGCATGTTTACCTTAGACTGACTAGGAAGTTAACACACATCCCCAAGTGGTGACTCATGGTTTGGGTCTATAAAATAGAAGGTGCATGCCCTGGGAAGGCCAGACTCCAGGCACTGCTGGTCACCATGCATTCAGCTGTCCTGGCCACGCTCTTCTTGTTGAACTGGATTCACTGCTGGTCCCTGCCGCTTTTCAATGGCGATGATGATGATGACGTGTCTGAGGAAGACCTGGAGTTTGCAGAGGTACAGTATTCTGCCAATCCCCGCACTGCAGTGTTTCTTAAATCTCCTTTCTTTGAAAAACCATGTTGTTTTGATCTCTTTTCAGCACTACCTGAAGTCATACTATCATACTGTGCCTCTCGCGGGAATCCTGCAAAAGTCTGCAGCGACCTCCACAGTTGACAGGCTCCGAGAAATGCAATCTTTCTTTGGCCTGGAAGTTACTGGCAAACTTGATGATCCCACCTTAGACATCATGAGGAAACCAAGATGTGGAGTCCCTGATGTGGGTGAATACAGTGTGTTCCCTCGAACACTCAAATGGTCCCAAACGAACTTAACTTACAGGTAAGCAGAGGCTCCATCTCCCCGACGTGTGTTAGTCTTTTCGTCCAAGAGCCTGAAGCAGGCCTTCAGTATTTAATGGAAAGTTAAGTTCAGGATCAGCTTTACTACAAAGCTAAGAAGCATAGAAGTAAGTTATATTTAGTATTCGACCATGTTTTTCTACAAAATTAAAAGTTTGTATTACACTTAGTATTTAAAAAAGAGGTCTACAAGTCAATGTTAAACATGAAAAATGAACAAATTTGGTTAATAAACCCTATTGTCTTAACGCTAACCCCAATACTATTCTTCAATGGATGTCTCTAAATATTTGTTTTAGAAATGAAACCACAATTCAGGAGGGAATCTAGAAAGTTTAAAGTGTACGACATCAGACACATTTACGATGATTTTCTTGAAGACAGTGACTTCCCCTCTTCCTGTGAATGCAGCAGCACCATCTTGTTTAGCTCTAAATTTTAGCACGTAAACTGAGCTATATTTGAATATTTTAAGTTTAAGATGCCAAGTACTCTGTTGTTTGACCATGCTTAAATATTTGATTGGATTCTTGAATTTCATTATTGTAAAGCATCCATTATATCCAGTAGAACTTTCAAAGCAGCGTTTCGTTTTGAATTGAAAAGGAATAGTCAAAGAAAATATATTTTGAAAAACAGTTCTAATCTTTCAAAGTTTAACTGACCCTTTCTATGTTGAATAGAATTGTGAACTATACCCCCGACATGCCCCATTCTGAAGTGGAGAAGGCCTTCAAAAAGGCCTTCAAAGTCTGGTCTGATGTGACACCTCTGAATTTCACCAGAATCCACGATGGCACTGCTGATATCATGATATCTTTTGGAACTAAAGGTAAGGATGTACAATCATTTGAAACATGTTAATATATTAGTTCTTTCTTGGTTTTATTTATTTTTTATTCCTTTCACCAATCATCCATCCCTTTCAAAGCATTTGACAAAACTCTACCAAGCCCCTGAACAAGGCACTAGCTATATGTGTACGTATTTGTATAATGTATATGTATGATGGAATTCTACCTCTTGCTTCTGTATATAGAACATGGTGACTTCTACCCATTTGATGGACCTTCTGGTCTTCTGGCACACGCCTTTCCTCCTGGACCAAATTATGGAGGAGACGCCCATTTTGATGATGACGAAACCTGGACAAGCAGTTCCAAAGGTAATCTTCCTTATAAAGGCTTAGCTCACGTGTTATTGGACGTGGATGCACTGCCACACAGTCAGAAGCTTACAAGCAAATTGTATTTAGCATTGGATTATATTTTCTAACATAACAAAAGCTATATTTTGCACTAATTAGTAAAGTTGAATAAAACCTATGACATTTGTTATTTTGGCTTCAGAGATACACTTTGTGAAGTGGGGTCAAATATTTTCTTAGTTAGGCATGGTTCTGTTTCTTACTCTGGATTGTTGTAATAGGAGAGCGGCAGGGCTGCGTCCCCGGCACCCGGCCACCCGCATGGCTAGCTTAGGCCCCGAAATAATTACACGGAAACTGTATTCTTTTGATCACTGTCTGGCCCATTAGTTCCGGCCTCTTATTGGCTAGCTCTTACATATTGATCTAACCCATTTCTTACCAGGGAAGATCTTAACCTGTGTCTGTCTGGAATGGGAGAATCATGGCGACTCCTCACTCGGCTTCTTTCTCCCAGCATTCTCTTCTGTCTACTCCACCCACCTAAGGGTTGGCCAATCAAATGGGCCAAGGCAGTTTCTTTATTAGTTAACCAATGACCTTCCTCCATCACTGGATTACGGTTTGCCTGTTAAAGAATATATGCACATATTCAACCTTACTTCCTTAATATGTATATATTTTATATATATATATGCATTTTATATATTATATACATATTTAATGTGTATATATTTTTGTACATACATGCATGCATGCACACTATTAGGCCTGGATCTGAGGTCCATAACTGTGTTGGATGTCAACTGAAACAGATTTTTTGTTGACTGAAGTACTATTGGCACAGGTTCAGTCACATTTCTTTCCTCATCGGGCACATTAGCTGTCTCGGGCTTTCCTGCAGCCTTCGCTTGTCAATGCTGCTTCAGGAAAGCAAGAGAACGTCTCAATCCAAATAGCTAGGGGGCAGAAGAGCTTGGATTATGAGAGTAAAATGAAACCTAGTGTTAAACAAATTCACTCAAGTATTCAATCTGCATTGCGCTGACTAGGGTTGCTGCCACTCTTGGCCACCTCTTGCCTTAAAAGCTCAATTTAATTGGGATGTTGATTTAGCAAGAAAGAGTCAGATTATTCCAAGTAGGGTTTAACTTCAGAGCAAAAGAAATGCCTAGTTAGGGCAATGAAAATCAATCTTTCCAGAAGTTGATTTTTATTTTCTACTTTAAAATGGAAGCCATGGTGATGTACACCTTTATTACCAGCACTCAGCAGACTGAAGTTAGATTGTGAATTCTAGCCCAGCCTGAGTTCTATAGGGAAACCCTGCCTCAAAAAATTAAGTGAGTAAATTAATAATGAGTGAATGAATAGGATCCCTGCCTCTGTGAGAGTGAAACTGGCCCGTTTGCAATGAACATGTCCTCTCCAGTGCTTTTAATTTGTTCCTGGAGGGGGAAGGAAGGATTTACACTCATGCTCTGAGTATCTGCTGGGGAGGGCGGCTTATGAGAAGAGCATCTAGAGCTGTTCAGGAAAGGTCACAGGAAGTCTCAGATGCAGAAGCATGTAGGTCACAGGATGGAAATGTTCAGCTGAAGGTAAAAAATGGGGACAGATACTAGTCCTGGCAACAGGTGTTGGTCATTTTGATCATGTGACCTTTGATCACCCTATGACAGGCGAGTAAGTTCATTTTCTGTATATATTGGCTCTGATAACAAAATATATTTAAGGAACAACCCTAAAACTGGCTCGCCCTCTCCCATAGTTCTTGAGGTGTCCTTTCTTATGGTGCTGGAGATTGAGCCCAGGGCCTACCCTGCTCCTCTATTACACACACACACACACACACACACACACAATCTAAAATTACCCTCTAAAAGTTGGTGGAAATAATTATTAGAAGAAAGATGAAAATATACTTGCATGTTCATTATTCCTCTGAAGGATGTTCTAAGCAAGGGCTAGAGCTATGCGGGACCTTGTGTGACCTTCATGTGGCTAATTCCAGGTCATTTCTGTCCACCCCCTTAACCTGGTCAGAGAAGACAGAGAGAAAAGTCAGGATTTCTGTTGTCTTCGTGACCACCTTTACTGACTACTGATCTGAGTGCAATCTATTGACATTGCTGTAGAATTGCTTCTTCATGTATAGACTGGATGAATTGTTCTTCATGCAGGGAGCTATAGTCCTTACAGTTGCCAGGATTATTACTTTGAATCAACACGTTGAATCTTCCTTTAAGCGACTAATTTTAAAGACTGGGTAAGATGATGAACTAGGAAAAGATAGATGGATAGATTAGAATTTCCTTCATCGCCTCCTCATTGGAGGGTTTTGTTTGCTCATTGTTTCTTGTTTTTCTTACAGGTTACAACTTGTTTATTGTTGCTGCCCATGAACTTGGCCACTCCTTAGGTCTGGACCACTCCAAGGACCCAGGAGCCCTGATGTTTCCCATCTATACCTACACGGGCAACAGTCACTTCATGCTTCCTGATGATGATGTTCAAGGAATCCAGTCTCTCTACGGTACCTCTTAGTTACTAGTCACAAACCTGACCAATGCAGCTACCTTAGCATAATAGATGTGCATTTTATTTTGGGACTAATAACCCATTTATTGTGTTTTCAAACATGAGAAAAATAACCCAGCTTTCTGAATCAAACTACTTGTTCAGGTTTGAACTACAGTTCACTTCTAAATGATTTTCAAATCATACTTCCTTGTATTTGTACTCTTATTCTTCATGTAACTTATGAAGCCACTGGATTCTGATGAGTTTACAATGTGCACACACAGCAACAGGTGATTATGAATCTGAGACATAAAACAGCTCCTAGAAATTCTGACATTCTTCAGCCACTGCAGTTTGCTGCCGTAGGAATCTCTCACAGGGCCTTTGGTGGTTTTCAACCAACATCCAGTGAGAAATTTCCTTTTATTTCCTTCCACTTTTCCAATAATAGTTATGAAACTTATAAACTTCAACCCAAACATTTATTTCTGGGTTCTGTGCCATTATAGAACCACAAGTGCTGCTCACAGTCATCAGCACAAACGCTCTTGGAGAATTAGTTCAGGAAACTTGTTCAAGCCACTGCTACGCCTCTGGATTTAAAGACTTTGGTAGTTTGTGTGGTTGAAGGCATAAACTTGAAGGTGACAAGAGGCTCTTTTCAAATTTATTTTGTGGTTCTTGGTTCTACCATGACGAAGGAATTCTTGACAGAATTATGTAGGGGGAAATGAAGCGAGGCGTTACCGCTCAGTACACGTGAGTTATCAAAAGTTATAAACACGTCGCAAAGCTTCCTGGAGGTTAGTTTGTCACTAAAACGAGCTGTAGTGTGGCAAACTGGTGAAGCAAAACCAACCGACATCTACAGTTGTTGAAATAGTTGAAATAAGGAGCCAAGATGAGGGATCCACGTGGGCAAGGCACCCGGAGAGCTGGGCAATAGAGAAGTGTGCTTCACTGCGTGGCAGAAATGCTCTCGGGATTTAGGTCACCTGCATTTCCATCATCACTTTCAAGAAATGTAAATCAGTGGGTCAGAAGAATTTGTAAAGAAGATCAGAGCAGGGAAAGCAGGCGGGACCCTGCCAGCCTGTGGTACCCACAGGAAGAGCAGGGAAAGCAGACGGGACCCTTCAGGAAGGAAGGAAGGAAGACTGCTGGGTATTGGAGTATGAGTTCAGGAGCTAGAACTCCTGTCCTTCCTGGAAGGGGCCCTTTCCTACTCCTCTCAGAAATCAGCCCTCCCTCCTATGATTCAGGACACTTGGAAACCTCTCACGTTTGCTTTGCCACTGCAGGTCCAGGAGATGAAGATCCCAATCCTAAACATCCCAAAACACCAGACAAGTGTGACCCAGCCTTATCCCTTGATGCCATTACCAGTCTCCGAGGAGAAACCATGATCTTTAAAGACAGGTACTATTAAGATTCCCCAATTAAGACCCTTAGCAATAGAGTAGAAGGTGCCTCAACTGGCCTTCCCCTGTAATCAGATTGATGACTACCTTAATTGTCATCATAAAACCTTCATTCAGCAACTGTTGGAAGCATATGCAGAGATCTCCAGCTAAGCACTGGACCTAGCTCCTGGAGTCCAGTCGAAGAGAGGAAGGATATGTGATAATATGAACAAAGGGCTAAAGACCGTGGATGGGGATACCCATAGAAACAGCTAACCTGAGCTACTGACTCTGAACTGACATCGGAGGTTCTGCATAGGACCAAACTAGGCCCTCTGAATGTGGGTGGCAGATGTGTGGTTGGTGTTTTCTTTGTGGCCACTGACAGTGGGACCAGGATTTATCCCTAGTGCTTGAACTGGCTTTTGGAACCCATTCTTTTTAGAGGAATACCTTGCTTAGTATAGATATAGGGGGCAGGGCCTTGGTCATGCCTCAAAGTGATCAAAGTGTCAGACTTTGTTGACTTCCCATGGGAAGCCTTACCCTCTCCAAGAAGTGGATGGGGGGTGAAGTGGGGGGACGGTGGAGGGAGCAGGGTGAGGGGGGAGGAGTGGGACAGGAACAGGTATGTAAAATGATAAAAGATGGTTTTAAAGAATTAATTTAAAATAATAAAAAATATTTCTTATCAAATTTGCATGTGATGAACTCTGGTAAAGTTAAGTCTGCAAATTGCCAAAGCATCCTGTCAGACTTCCTAAGGGCAACACAGAAACAGTAGACCAAGTGTGGTTTACTTACATGCTTTGGATCAAATAAATGGTGGATAGATCTTAATAAGATAAAGGAAAATTAGAAACCCAACTTATTTAAAAAACATAAAGAATATTGAAAGTAATTGCTACATTAGTAAATTTACTGATAGCCACACTATCCTGTAAGATGGGAAGAATGATTGCCAATGCTTTTCAAAGAGAGAGTGATTTACAAATAAAATCTATAGGTAACAGAAAAAGAAATATTCACCTCTAATTTGTAGATGGTTGTATCTTGCTTATGTGCTAATCTCTTACTGATTCAAGTCACCATGTGTGGTCAGGTAGCATGACCACTATCTCTGTTATGACTTTAATTACATGGTCTCTAAGGTGTTTCCTCTTGTATTGGTTTGCAAGGTCTTGAGATCATGGGAAATACATTCCTAGAGCCCACAGTGCATGGTAAATGTATTTGCCACTCTGAATATATGCAAAGTTGAATAAAGCATGCTGTCAACCCGTAGGGAACTTAGAGCCTTCACTAAGGCCCTGTGACACTCCAAATAAGAAGACCTCTGGCTAGAACTTGGGAGGCTCCAACTTATAACTTAAAGAGAAATGGCATTTCTTTTCCAATTATGGGTATCAGGCATGGTTATAGTACCCGACAGGCATTGATGTGGACAGTGGTCACTAGCAGGGTGGAATTATTGCACTTAATGTGATAAACCATGTTCTCCCTTTTGCATTAGATTCTTCTGGCGTCTGCACCCTCAGCAGGTCGAGGCAGAGCTGTTTTTGACAAAATCATTTTGGCCAGAACTCCCCAACCATGTGGATGCTGCATATGAACATCCATCCCATGACCTTATGTTCATCTTTAGAGGTAAGGCTGCCACTGGGGAGGCTTTCCAAACAGCCAGCATAGATGGGCGATGAACTCGATATTGCCAGACACTCAGCAGCATGACCAAAGCAACACCTACGTTAAGAACACAGCACAGGACTTGAAAGCATCTAGCCTGTCCCACCAAAGGTCCTTACGTAAAATGACTATGGAGTGCAAACATGGCTCGGCGCTTATCACATCTGAGAGCCTGGGCCGGACCCCAGCCGTGCAAAGGGGAAAAACGTGCAGGCTCATCACATCCATTCTTTGTTTTGTCATGCTCACGTCAGGTTTTCCTTTTAGTTTCTTTTAGAAATTACTTGCTAAAGCAACACAGTGTACATTTTAAAATGTGAAAAACCTTAAGCAGGATTCTCCCTTCTATTAGTAGTTCATTTCCTGATCCATTTTTCTAGTCCTTCACTGTATTGATACCTACTTGAGGCAGAGTATGTGTAAAATTGTACGTTCTGTTTCCTTTATCCCCCAGCTAGGATCTCCCTGGGAGCCCTTAGCATCCTTCTGCTTGCACCTTTACCCCAAGTGCTAGAGCGCCAGGTGCCTGGCTTTTTACATGGGTGCTCTGAATCTGAGCCCAGGTCCTCATGTTCCCACAGCAAGCACCCTACACACCAGCTGTCTCTCTGGCCCCTGCTTACCTCTAATATAAAAGTGTTGGGGTGGGGGTGGATGTGGGAGATGAAAATGCTACTGCCTTAATGACTGTAATTTATTTCCATAACAGTCTACTAATGTCATTTTTATTGTTTGACTCTTATACTTGATAAAGTTGCTTTCTAGTGAAAAAAGTAACTTTTTTTAGATGATAGATAAGCTCGAATTTTGAGTCTAACTCACTGATCCTAGTTGCTCTTTATTTTGAAATTTTAATAAATTTTTCATTTATCTCCAAACTTAATGTTAAAAGGCAATGAGTTGACAAATTGGCTTAGCTGTTGGGCTGGCTGTATTAATAAACAGGAATTCCCAGCCTTGACTCCTGTTTCTTTTGGAAGGGTGCTTCTGTGTCTTTGATTCAGACATGTGGAGATGGCAAACACTGACTTCACTGTGTCTTAGGTAGATTTCCTTTCCAGTACGTGCTCACGTGCCTAAGCCCTGGCACACGCTCAAGTAATCAAAACTGTTCTTTCACTTCTAGGTAGAAAATTCTGGGCTCTCAACGGTTATGACATTCTGAGTGGTTATCCCAGAAAAATATCTGACCTGGGATTTCCAAAAGAAGTGAAGAGGCTGAGTGCTGCTGTGCACCTCGAGGACATGGGCAAGACTCTCTTCTTCTCTGGGAGGCAGGTGTGGAGGTGAGGCTGCGCATGTGCACACAGACACAGACACACACAGATACACAGACACACACAGACACACAGACACAAACAGACACACACAGACACAGACACACAGACACAGACACACACAGACACACAGACACACAGACACAGACACACAGACACACACAGACACAGACACACAGACAGACACAGACACACACACACAGACACACAGACACACACAGACACACAGACACAAACACACAGACACACACAGACACACACACACAGACACACATACACAGACACAGACACACACAGACACACACAGACACACACAGACACACACACAGACACAGACACACACACGCACACACACACACACACTCCGCCCCCTCCAGTGCTGGGGCAGAGTCCACACCTGCAGCTACCGCTGTTCTCAACTGTTTCTCATACTTGTTTTTAATTACAAGGGTGGTTTTATTGAAATGTCTATATTTTTAAGTTAGCATACAAAGCCTCTGGTTTCACTCATTCTGTGTGTGACTCTGTACTTTGTTCATCCACTTCCTCCTGCCCACCTCCTTCTCCCATTCCCTATCACATTTTGATTGTACACCAGTCCAACACTCCTGCTTCATGTCAGCTCCTCCAGCGAGACCCGCAGTGCTGTCCTGAACACATCTCACACACGCACTCACATGCACACACATGCACACACATGCACACCCACACCATCCACAACACTCATTTCTCCCAACCATCCATTCTTTCTTCATGCAGCAAAGCCTTTTATAAATGTGGGCACCTTTGTTTCTTTTAATCTTTCACCCGAATTCTCTTTCTTGTCATCCTTTCCTATATTTTTGATAAATATAGCTTTCTTTTTTCTGATTAAGCAGATATGATGATGCTAACCAGACTATGGACAAAGACTATCCCCGATTCATAGAAGATGAATTCCCTGGAATTGGCGACAAAGTAGATGCTGTCTATGAGAAAAATGGTAAGTAGTTACATTGCTCTGAAGGGCTTCTCGGCCCCCAGAAAATTTTCACATAGAACAGATTTTAATACAGAATTCAGATGAGTTTATATATGCATGGCCACTGAGGTATTGATTGTTTCCGTGTGACTCTTTAAACAGCAAACAAAATAACTTTCTTAGAGTCAATGATAATTTTACTTAATTACTGCTAAGTCTAAAAATAAGAGATGTTGAATCTAAAGATGAACTTAAGTTATATGTAGAGATGCCAAGAGGCAGGAGGTTATGTCAGAATTCAAGTTAGGGCTGGAGTATGAAATAGTCATAAATATTCATCATTATCATAACTGTACAATTATTTTTGCTTTAACTATTAAAATAGCTATTACCCCTAACTTATAACAGCTGATGAATACCAATATTTCTAAAATCAAAATTAGAATTTGTAGCAAGACAATTAATTCTAGGGCATAATTTGTATACTCTTTGAATACTTATGTGTTTTAATAATACCTTTAATTAAAGTATAATTGCATCACTTTCCCTGCTTCCTTTTTCTCCCTCCAACCCCTCCTCTCTCTCTCTCTCTCTCTCTCTCTCTCTCTCTTAAATTGCTGTCCTCATTTCATTTCATAGTTGTTGTCATATATCCTTTTAAACTATAAGCAATTCATTAAAGTGGTAGCTTTTTCAGAAATAAACATTGAGAGATATAAAACTTAACAAAGAGACCCTAGCACAAGTGAGGCCCTGGTGGATCTCCAGGACTGCAGTAAGCAACCAGACAATTACAGGACTATCACACACTGGATCTTTAATCTTAACTGTAGAAAATCCTAATATTCTTAAAGCCAGAGATTTTTCTTGTGTTCTCTCTCTTCCAGGCTACCTCTACTTTTTCAATGGGCCAATACAGTTCGAATACAGTATATGGAGTAATCGCATTGTGCGAGTCATGCCAACAAATTCCTTACTGTGGTGTTAAGCATCTTTTCAAGATTGTTATTTAACTCCTGGAGAGCATTTTGAATAACCATTTCAGACATGGGGCGGGGGTGGGGGACACTAGAAAGCTTTGTTCTGGAAACAGGCTTCAGGAAGACACCTTGGTGTGTGCAATATCTGCGTGACTAGTCGTGGCTGGAACCACACTGAAGAACTTCAAAGTAATGAAACTGAGAGATCGCCTTGTTCTTGTGTGCTGTGAAGAAACAAGACGAATATTTTCCTAGCAAACACGAGATCCATTTGCTGATGAGAGGGAACATAATTACTAATATATTTATAAAATATCCTAAAAGGCATAAAATAAATCATATTTATATAACTATAAATTGTTTTTACAAAATATATAAACTTAGAGAAGCAAGGAAATTTTGGGGAGTGTATGGCAGTTCCAGATGAACACAGAAGAGGGAACCACCTTAAAACACATGTTAGCAGACATTTTTCCAATGGAGTGATTTGCTCTTTGCAATGTGACTATTCATACTTAAACCTATTTTTATACAAACACTGAGAAAATATCTAAGTCACTAAAGAAAAGGGATAATGGCCACTATGGGGACAGTATAAGCGGCTTTGCATTAGGCTTAATTTTCATTTTGTTCATCATTCAAGGGTTGTGCATATTAACAGAAGATAAACAGGGAATCTCCCTTTTTATTTAAGTATTTCAGGCTTTTAGTAGGCCATAGAGTAAAAAATTAAAATTGTTATAAAATGCCTAAGCAATAGTATAGCTTTCATAAATTATTTGGTTACTTGAGAATGGATTAGTGTTTCAATCCTATTTATCTATGTAATTGTTTTACTTATCCAGTTTTAATACCTAGACTCTTTCTCATGGCTTCCAACTAAGGCAGACCTAGTAAGTAGGAGTAGATGTGCTAAGTCAGCCAGAATACAGAGGTGCCAGCTGGATGGTCACCCTTAGGAGACTCAGTCTGAGCTCTGCCTTTGTTTGTTAATTCCTCATTGCTTATCTTAGTGTCTAGCACTTGGCACTTACTGGTATGCGATGATCATCAAGAAACTATTGTGCCGAGAGATCGTGTTTATCACACTGGGCAACAGGGAAGAAGTGTGTATTTGCACAATGTGCTTATGCCTTTTCTAATAAAAAAGTGTTTTCAGCAGATATTGCTGTCTGGTGTATTTGATCTTTGGTCATAACTTCAAATTTTCTTAAAGCAAAAGATTACCTAAATTTCTTATAAAATGTAGTGTCTGCCCTCCTTCTCCACCCCTCCTTCCATCCAGATTTAAATACTAGAATTAATTGCACCTAGCAATGTTGTTATAAAGTCTCCCCGCGTGTGATGAGCCTGAGGCCAATGAGCCTTCCTTTGGCTTCCCAGATGGCACCTGTACATTCCTTAGAATCCTCCCTACCAAAGATGCTTGCTAGGAAAGAAAAGGCTGGAGACAAGGCAATCAATGTCCACTTCTGCTCTGCCTTGAGTTTTGTGTGCGATCTCGTGACATTAAATCTGTGTGAATCTTACTTTACTCATCTGTAAAGGAAAGATTTGGCAGCTTGAGTAAACTGGGGGAATATGGAAGAAGCAGGAAACAGCCAGAGAAAGGCAAGGGTGCCTGGGATGGACGGGTTATTGAAATCATCTTAGCGCTGTGTGTGTGCGCACGTGTACGCGCCTGTGTTCTGTGTGTGTGCATATGTTCACACTAAGGTACCTGTGTGGTGGTCAGGGTTTAACTTTTGGAAGCCAATTTTCTCCTTCCACTGTCGGTTCCAGGGACTGAACTCGGGCCACCAAACGGTCACAGAAAGCTCTTTACTCACGAAGACATTCCCCAAACCCAAGGATTCCACAGGTTTGGAAAGTTTAGGCTCCTTTCACTTTCCAAAGTTCTGCCCGTGCCTAAGTATTTGATAAGTGTCCGTTAAACCTAATCACTGATAAAAGGAACTTGGCCCTTCCTGCTGAAGTGTTTCTCCGGCAGGACTGTGAGGTAACATGGAGCTCAGCAGCCCGGTGCTCTCTAGGACAGCAGCGATGACTGAAGTGGAAGGCACTGCTCCTCCCTTGCCCAGGAATTCTGCAGCAATCTTCAGCTTTACTTCTGACAACTCAATTAGATGCCCTATTCCTAAGGTTTACCATTAGAATAAGCATAGCCTGTCCGCCCTAAATTTAGCTGGGTGTCTGTCATGTTCCGGAAGCTAAGGTAGAGCTGAGGGAAAAGAAAGGGTAAACCCTCATTGGAGTTTCTGTTCTCTTTGGAGAGGCAGAGCACAGTGCAACAGATTAGCTTCAGGCAACCATGGTGCTCAGGGGAGCATTGAGAGATCCAGAAAGATGGATAAAGAAGGCAAACATGGCCAAGGGACCTGAGCTAATGCCCAGATGGGCAGATACCATGGAGGTCAGTGAAGTTAGCAGACTGGAATCATGTGAGGATAGATCTCTGGGAGCCCAAAAGTGCCTTAAAGAGGTGGGTTTTTTTGTTTGTTTGTTTTTTGTTTTTTTTTTAAATGATGATTTGGGCTGAGAGAAAATTGTTTCTCCTATCCTTGAAGTAAGTCATAATGCCAAATGTAGAACTCTCTCTCCCTCCAGCCCTCCCTGCACCAAAACAAGGAGAAAGGCAACAACAGGGCCATTCAGCACAGCAGCATGTGCTGTCTGGCTCTTGATGGTTGAGCAAGTTAATGAACACACTGATTTGGGGTCGGGAGCAGGGGAAGGGCTGGTGAGTAACCATCAGCCATTCTTTTGAAACGTGGAGCACACCTATGTCAGAACACTGAGAAAGTCCTCAAGGGAAGTTGTTTCTCTAATCTGAAGCTCAAAATATTGTTTTGGCATGGTAGGAGGCCACTCCTTGCCTTTGGTTCTTGTCTCAGGAGGATTCTGGAAGGTGGTTTCTGGCTGCCCTCTGAGAAGGAACAGCTACCTCAGAGTCCCACTTCTCAAAGAGAGCTCTGTAGACCAGCACATCCGTGCTCCCTGGGCCCTTGTCAGCAACACCCATCCCCTATTGCCCAAGGCGCTGGGGGAGGAACTGGGCTTTAGTGAGCCCTGTGAGTCCCTCGGGTCCCACGGTCCCTCAGGAAGGGTCATTGTAGCACCACCACCCACAAGAAGATTGAGTGTGGGTGGGCACACGAGCACCCCTTCCTTTCACCTTTGCTGCCCCCAGCCCTGCAGCTTATCCCACAGTGATGCTCCTCTTCAGGACAGATCTTCCCATCCAGTTCTCTTGACATTTTTGCCAACTGTTACAGAAACAACCTCAAAGATATCCTCAGAAGTATGCTTTACTGACTCTTTAGTTATCTCTCAGTCCAGTCAAGTTGAAAACCAAGATTAATCTTGGGAAATTTTCATATTAAATTAGAAATACTGTCACTGTACCAAGGAGATTGCTCATAGGACAATGCCTGCCATGCAAGTGAAGACCAAAGTCTGGCTCCTCAGAGCCCATGCAGCGTCCTGTGATTCTAACTCAGAAAGCGAAGCTATGGATTTCTATGGCAAGCTGGATAACGAGCCTAACTGAAGCAAGGAGCCCCACATATCTTTGAGAGATCCTACCTCAGTGGATAATGCGGACGGTGATAGGGAAGACCCTCCACATCAGTCTGGGGCTTCCACACATACATGGCACCCACCCCCCAACAAACACACATGCACACTAGGCACATAAACACACGAGAAAAAAATTATTCTAGATTTCATTATTCTTGTTCCAGAATAAAAACACCAAACAAACAGCAGACATTATCAGACATTGTCATCTTAACACACCAGCCCAGGATCCACCACATGGTTGTTCATTCACAGAACACTAGGTGGCACCACATCCATTAAGTGACACCAGCAAGGCCTTTTAGAAATACTGAACTGTTAATTAGAGTAAGTCAAACCAGTGCTTTGTTGTTTGATGTAAAGATGATGAATCTGGCTCAAGGACGACTGTGTTATTCCCAACTTTATGTTATCGACTTTCCATGAGGTTTTTTTAGCTCTTATGAGCTGAACAACAGTTTGCTCAGGGTTTCTTAGGACTGAACATGTCTCTGTCACTTATGTATGACTCAGGATGGCATGTCATACAAAGTCACTAAAACCCTTAGAGCTGAGGCTTGTGAGTCACCACAGGCTCGTAGTTGACACATTCTGATGCTATCTTAAAACAGGAAAGGCACAAACATAAATCTAGTACAACAAACTGGGAGCAGGCTAGACCACTCCAGCAGCAGGCAAAGAGGAGCAGCAAGGGTCAGGGGCGATAATGAGCCTTGTTTCCAAAAAAGAAAGTGAGTAACTGGGGACAGGAAGAGGACATTCAAGGTTACTAAGTTTCTTTTTCCTGTGGGTTAGGTTTTCTGATCTAGGGATCTGGTGTTCTAAACTGTATACTTCTGATTTAGAAATACTTACTTGGTTAGGAATCACAACTATCAATGACCTCTGAAAAATCAGTTTCCTGAATTTACAAGTAGCTATTTTGGAAGTTTTCTTATAATATCTTCCTTGACCTGAATCATTAATTTTATTTTTTAAAATTAGAATATTTTGCTCATTTGTTTGATTTGGACATGTTCTCATTACGTAGACCAGGCTACTCTCTATGTATACCAAGCTATTCTCAATGTAGACCAGGTTACTTTCTATGTAGACCAGGCTGGCTCTGCATCTCAAGTGTTGGAATTAAAGGTATGCATCACTATGTCTGGCAAAAATAGATTCTTTAGGAAGTGAAATTTGTTTTCTATGTAGGAGCCTGAAAATGTCAAATTCCATTGCTCAAGTGCTATTTTGAGTACACAAGTAATTATAGCCCTGTCTAGATTTAATCATTCAATAATGTTGCCACTGGGCAAGGAGATCTACAGTGCTTTACATATGCAGAGTTAGCATCATTTAACTTTTGCCTGTGATGGAATTACCCTCACAGGACATGAATCTTACAGCTCCTTACACATAGACAGATGGATGTCATGGTATTTTCATGGCTTTATGCATGACTGAGCAACATTGACAAACCATTTTGAGTTGTGACCCTATCTCTTGGCATGAGAAGATCAAAAATCACATTAAAAAAACTTTTTGGACAGCCGGGCGATGGTGGCGCACGCCTTTAATCCCAGCACTCGGGAGGCAGAGGCAGGCGGATCTCTGTGAGTTCGAGACCAGCCTGGTCTATAAGAGTTAGTTCCAGGACAGGCTCCAAAACCACAGAGAAACCCTGTCTCGAAAAACCAAAAAAAAAAAAAAAAAAAAAAACAAAAACCTTTTTGGTTTATTAGGCACATGTGTGTGTACGTGTGAGTGCTTGTGGTATGTTAGATGTAGAGAGTGTGTGTGTGGTCAGTGTAGGCTCGTGTGTTCATGCTCACTCATACAGAGTCTGGAGAGAGATGCCGAATGGCCTTTTAATGAGGTTGTTATGACGGTGGCCTTTCTCAACAGCTGATTTCCTCTTTGGCAGAATGGATGTTAAAGCATGGCTCAGCACAGGCTGGAACAAAGCAGTTCAACTGACTCACCCAATTACACCTGAAAGGTTTGGTTTCTCTTGTGAAAGGTTTGTCAGGTTCATCCCTGACCAAATTCGGGTCAGTAGGCGCCCATTGCTGCAGTTTGTGCAAAGCAAAGAAAATGGAACATGGGCAGCTCAGGTTTCGCCATGTGTGTGGGATCCACAGTGCCAGCTGGAGTTGGATCCGTTTCTGGGAAATTTTGGGTTGGATCATTTTGACGGGAGAAAACCGTTGAGATACAGCACCAATTACAGCTATAGACAAGTTGGCCTTTACAAACCCATGCACCACCCTCTGCTCCTTAATAAACAGACTCTCTCCTGAAGAACTGCATCTCCTGTCTCATAGGAAACAGCTAAATCACTTTGTGGTTTGAATTACAGAAATTGAGACAAATGCTAAGTAATGAGACACAGCAATAAGGAAGTGGAATAGTAGTAAATATTTCCAGTGGGGGTCATGACATCACTGGGAAACCATGTGGGTTAGACTGGTGTTGGAGCGAAGACGCAGTCTCCCCTTATAGGAGTAAGTGATCACTTGTTCTGGACCCCCCCTTGAGTAACACTGGCCTGGGTACACAGACATAGGTTACCCCAAAGTCCATGTCTCAACATAGAGGCAGCTACAGGAAGCTTTACAGTTTACGGAACAAAGATGGTGCTAAGTCAAAGATGGGTTTAAAAGCCGTTGGTGGGGAGCATCAGCCTGAGGCTGGAGAGAGGAGCTTTTCTACCAGCCGCAGCTGTCTGATGGATCCTCAGTTTGGGGGTCGGTGGAAACTAGTGGTCTGCTAAGTTGATGGATTTCAAAAGATTTTGATCGATTAGTCACAGGATGTGACAGAGGTGGTCAAGGAATGGCTATCAGGGCACTAAAGCCAGCCTGAGGTGGGGTGATCGAGCCTCTGGACCTGCAGGTTCCATCCTCTCCGGGGCACTAAAGCCAGCCTGAGGTAGGGGGATTGGGCCTCTGGATCTACAGGTTCCAACCTCTCGGCAGCACTGCAGGCTCTGCAGAGAGCTCCTTTCCAGGAATTTTGTTCACACTGGAATGTGAATTAAGAACTGAGTGGGTCAGCAAGTTGACTCAGCAGGTGATGGGACTCGCCACCAAGACTGAGAACCTGAGTACCAATTGTCAGTGGTCACTTGGAAGAAGGAGAGAATGGGTTTCTGCAGGTTATCCTCTGCCCACTGCATTCCCATCACACTAGTAAGGTCACGGACACACAATATAGTGTAGTGATAATTTTAACTTTTTTTCTAAAGTATTTACTAGAATTACATTATGCACTTTACGTTTAAGTTCAATGTTTTTCTTGAAATATTTTAATGTTGCTGTTATTGTGGAGACATGGCAGTATTGCATGTTCTCTAATTATGTTATATTTAAAAATGGAGGTGCAAATTGTATCAACTTATTTAAATTACAAATATACAAATAAGAAATATAAGAAACATACAAATAAGAAAAATAAAGCCGCAGTTGGGAAAGTGGAATAAGCCCATAATTCTGACACTTAGGAGGTGGGGGCCAGAGGCCCGTGATCAAGGCCACCTTGTAAACATGGCGTGATTCAGGCCAGCCTGGACTACATGACAATTGGTCTCCAAAAGCAAGCGAAGGGGTGAGCAAGGAGGTACACAACTTTAATCCTAGCACACTTGGGGAGGGGGCAGAAGCAGGTGGATCTCTACCAGCTGGAGGCCAGCTTTGTCTGCATAATGAGTTCTAAGCCAGTCAGAGCTACATACTGAAACCATGTCTCGGAAAAGAAGAGAGAGAGGAACCAAGGCTAAGAGAGAGGGGGTGTTTTTCCTAAGATTACTCAATAATAATGGAAACTTTATGATTAAACATCATCTTACTCTTTCCAGATTGCTTATTGCCCACTGTTTCCCACAGGATAGGACACTATACTTACATAACTTTTTTTTTTTAAGGGGCATGACACAATTTTAATTCTACCCATATAAAGTTACCACACATTACCCAGGGTCAAGAGAAACTAAGTTAGTGAGTCTGTGTTATTTGGGATAAAGGTCAGGTCCCCCCAAATGCTCAGCCCTGGCCGAGCATCTTCTCCCATTTGGACTCCCTTGATCAGACAGGCAGGACCCTCCACCTCTAGGCATGGCCAGCTCCCTGTGTTCTCTCCTAGTTACAGACTGCTTTTGTCTCTTTCATTCCAGAATCTGACCTAGATTTCCTGACTTTATTCCTTTCTTCTTTTTATTACTCTCCTGCCAATGTGGGCATGACCCCTAAATACCATGTACTGGACACCTACTCCCCAGATTCTATGTAGTTAATGTTTGAGAGGTGAGGCCTTGGGAGGGGACTATGTCTGCCCTTGAGAAAGGACTAACCCATCAATGGATTAGTCAGTCAGTTATACTAGGAATGCTCCCTGTTTTGATTGCTCCCTGGCTCACTTGCTCTACCTGTGATGCCTGTCACCTTGTCATGACACAGCAAGCAAGAAGGTCCTCTTCAGAAGCCTAGTAAATGCTGGCTCTACATTCTTGGACCTCCTAGCCTCCAGAACTGTAAGCAGAGCAAACCCCTGCTTTTGTAAACTATCTGGTCTCGGGTGTTTTGTTTGAACAGCGGAAATTTGACCGCAGTACCAGCCTATTGAAAGTTTTCTGTTTGTTTTCTCCAAAGGTGGAGTGTTATGGGGCCATTAGAAGGAAATTAAAAGCCCTTGGCCTTCAGGAAGCTTGGTTTTGCTTGTTTGATTTCATTTGTTTTAAGGGGACTGGGGACTAAGGACAGGGTCTCATGCATGCTGAGCCCTGCCTCGAGAGAGCAGAACTGATGTTGCAGAGGTCTCAGGTGGCTTCAGAGAAGAAGCCCAACGTGAACTATAGCACAGACAAGGAGACATATATAAAATGTAATCAACTAATGTGTTCGTGTAAACTGATGTAAAAACACCGAGATTATAGAACCTTGCTGAATACTGCTTAAAAATACAGATAACAAAGATTTACATTTTTCTGCATAGTAGAGCTGCCTGAATTCAGTACACGTTAGTTTCCCATCACAACAGGTCTACATTGGTTGCTATCTTATGTGCAGTAATGTGCTGAGGAACTGGGATTTGAACCTGGCCCTTCTGTCTCTAAAGCTGTGTGAAATAACAGAAGTGACACCCCTTAGTGGAGCCCTGGACAGATAGTAGCTGTCACTTAATAGTGCTGAGGGTGGCAGTCATCATCTGGGGTGATGACTGTAACTGAGAGACACAATGCTCACCCTCACAAGCAGCTGCACGTCTGTAGATTCAGGAGTTAAATTCTCCATCTGTTCATACAACCAAGGACCACTTCTCTGCAACTCAGCGAAGTCCCCGTGTTTCTGAGTATGTGGGATTCTATTTTAACACACGTAAGAAGGAACCTTCTGGAATGAAGGATAAAAACATGATCATCTGTGTCTTTGTTCTTCTGCAGGTCTTGGTTGTGGAAAAGAAGACTGATCCCTCTATGGGTCTTGGCATCCAAAGGCCTTCTGCTCTTTGTGAAGACCGTCTGTCCAACCGTGGAGCTCTTGGTACATACCAATAACATTGGCACTGTGCATGACAGCTTATTGAATACATGGAAAAATGAGCAAGGAGGGATATATTGCTGTTCGTCCATGGACACAGTTGAAGGTTGGTTTGGGCAAATAGTTTTTCTTTAGGAGATGTCTTATTTAGAATAATTTCAAAGAATGTATTTTCTAACATATACATAGCTAAGGAGAAAGAACCAAGAGCTTCCAAGCTGTAGGGAAGATTAGCTCGAGGGAAGGGATAGAGGCACTGTCTGAGGTATGCAAGGTTTGGGGAGACTAAATAAAATCTTGCTGATGTGCATATGGGCATGACGCAGCCCTTTTCAGAACCCATCTCTCTCCATGCTTACACACTTCACTGTTCTTGTAATGTATGCTGAAGAAGCATAAACTCTTCATTTTTTTCCAATTCTATGCCTGATTTTATTTTCACATCAGCAACTGAATCAACTCTGATGATGAGGTAGTAAAAAATACCAAACTCTCTAGCTTTTCACCTGTTTTTGTTTTGAAGTCACAGGGAGCTGGCATAGTTATTCCACAGGTGGAGTGTGGCCATAGCTACACCCTTAAGGAGCATTACTGTATTACAGGTATGTCTCCTGGTTCCCACAAGACAGTCTAACTTCTGCCTAATTCCTACCTTGTATGTTATGATGTCTACTCTCAGCTCCCAAGCCCTTACCTTGAGAAAGGAAGAAGATGCTTCAAGATGTTCCCTTTGAAGCCATGGTCATTGATGCTGATTACTTGGTAAAGAATTCAGACGTTTGACCCAGGGGCTAAAAACACACCCTGTGGAAGCAGAGTTTAAACCAGCTGAAATCCTGTTATTGGCATGAAGTCATAGTCATCAAAGCTGAGTCAGGCTTGAGAAGGCACTGGGTACATGCCCTTGAGGAGTTTTCCAGCGTGGATGCTCTCAGAATGCCACCATTGGTAAGACTGCCGTTCAAGTTTCTTAGAACAACATTTAATTGTATTGAGGTTTTCATTCACAGTGTTCTCATAGCAGAGTAGGTGTTTACTGAGGTTGTGGGGCCAGACTTCAGAGTGGAATCAAGATTTTGGTTTTGAGTAAAACTGGGTCAATCAAACCACCCAAGTCAGAAATGAAAAATACCGCCGGGCGGTGGTGGCGCACGCCTTTAATCCCAGCACTCGGGAGGCAGAGGCAGGCGGATCTCTGTGAGTTCGAGACCAGCCTGGTCTACAAGAGCTAGTTCCAGGACAGGCTCCAAAACCACAGAGAAACCCTGTCTCGAAAAACCAAAAAAAAAAAAAAAAAAAAAAAAAAAAAAAAAAAGAAATGAAAAATACCAAGTTGGTTTGTTCTAATCACATGATTGATTGCAGGTTAGATTTACAAGATAAAAATATCTTTGGTCTAGGTAATTCTACAAATGAGGACTAAATGATCCACAAAAGACAAGGAAAATACAATCACAAATCTTGGGGATATAATTGGTGGCTGAACATAGAGAGGTTTAAAGAGTAGCAGGCTCCTAAGTTGGCAGGACCACTCTTGGCACTCCCAGAGGTTCACAATGTCTTGATGACACCCCATACAGCCTTTCTCTGGGTCTTGTAATTTCAGTGGAACCCTTGTGGGAAGGCAGGGCCTCATTTGGCTTTTGTGGCACTGAATAGCTTCAAACTTTGCCTACTGCTTGTAATGAAGACCAGTGAGGTCCAGATGCCCTCCAGGGTGCTTATGCCATGGGCTGTAGGCCCTGTGACCCTGGAAATAGAGAGAAAGCAACTGTGATGATCACTGGCAGGTTAGAGCAAGCTGCATGGCCTTAAATGAATCCAACTCTATCTTCCCGAAGAGCAAATACTGCTGACATCTTGCGTTTTTAGTCTCTCTGACTCAGAAACACTGCTGCATTTGAGATACCACTGACAGGACTAGAGGAGGCCTGCAAAGCAGAGGCTAGGAATTGTGTGGGATAAGGAGAAGAAAAGGAAAAGGGGGGCTGTGGACTGGAGTAAGGTAGCAGAAAGATATGCCCCTGCTACAAAAGACACTTGGTGAAGCATAATTAATAAAAACTCAGAGACAGAAATTGGGGTTCAAACTGAAGATCCAAAAAGCAAAGAAGCCAGCTACTGGTTCTCATGTTGACCTTAGTCTAAATGGTGATCCTGCCTCCAGGAATCTCAGAATGAGACTGAGATTGAGAGCTGTCTCCTCCTGTTTTACAATCCTCTCCAGTTCTAGGATTAAAAGTGTGCACTGTCTGGTTTCTATGGCAACTGGAATTAAAGTGTGGCTACTGGAATTAAAGGTGTGTGTTACCACTGCCTGGTCTGTGAGGGTAACCAGTGGGGCTGTTTTACTCTCTGATCTTCAGGCAAACTTTGTTTATTAAAATACAAATGAAACACCACTAAATTTCCCCTTTTTGTCTAAAATAAAAAAGAAGGCTATAGGAGGCATCGGCAGGCAGGCCTAGGCGGCGGAGGCACCGGCACGCAGGCAAGTCTGGGCGGCGGAGGCACCGGCGCGCAGGCAGGCCCGGGCAGCGGAGGCACCGGCAGTCAGGCCCAGGCGGCGGAGGCACCGGCAGGCAGGCCCAGGCGGCGGAGGCACCGGCAGGCAGGCCCGGGCGGCGGAGGCATTGGCAGGCAGGCCTAGGCGGCGGAAGCACCGGCGCGCAGGCAGGCCCGGGAGGCGGAGGCACTGGCAGGCAGGCCTAGGCGGCGGAAGCACCGGCGCGCAGGCAGGCCCGGGCGGCGGAGGCACCAGCACGCAGGCAAGTCCGGGCGGCAGAGGCACCGGCGTGCAGGCAGGCCTGGGTGGCGGAGGCACCGGCAGTCAGGCCCGGCAGGCAGGCCTAGGCGGCGGAAGCACTGGCGAGCAGGCAGGCCCAGGTGGCAGAGGCACCGGCAGGCAGGCCTAGGCGGCGGAAGCATCGGCGCACAGACAGTTCCGGGGGGCAGAGGCACCGGCAGGCAGGCCCAGGCGGCGGAGGCACTGGATGCAGGATAGTGCGGGCAAGAAACAGTGAAGCCTGCACTGAGAGCAGATTGCCCCGCTACAATTAAATCAAACCCAATAGATAGCATCGGTAAGAGGAGATGGGCAGACGCCAAGGCAAGAATTCACCCAACAATCTGAAAAACAACATGAAAACACCAGAACCCAATGATCTTACAACACAAGGACTTGAACACCCTAACACAGGAGAAGAGGAAAAAAACTGACTTTTTGAAAGCAATAGAGTCCCTTAAACAACATGTAAAAAACGCCCTCATAGAAATGGATGAGAAGTATAACAAAAAGTTTGAAGAAATGAGTAAATACGTAAATGATACCCTGGGAAGCCAAGAAAAAAACGATCAAACAGGTAATGGAAACAGTCCAAGAATTGAAAACTGAAATGGAAGCAAGGAAGAAAACACAAACTGAGGACCAGCTGGATATGGCAAATATAGGTCAACGAGCAGAGACTATAGAAACAAGCATAATCAATAGAATACAAGAGATAGAAGAAAGAATCTCAGATTCTGAAGACAACATAGAGAAAATAAACGGACTGATCAAAGAAAACACCAAAACCAACAAATTCTCATCACAAAACATTCAGGAAATATGGGACACAATAAAAAGACCAAACCTAAGAATAATAGCAATAGAAGAAGGAGAAGAGGCACAGCTCAAAGGTCCAGAAAACATTTTTAACAAAATTATGGAAGAAAACTTCCCCAACATAAAGAAAGATATTCCTTTGAATATTCAAGAAGCATACAGAACACCAAACAGACTGGATCAAAAAAAAAACGTCCCCTCGCCATATAATAATCAAAACACAAAATATACAGATTTAAGAAAGAATATTAAGAGCTGCAAAGGAAAAAGGCCAAGTAACTTATAAAGGTAAACCGATCAGACTTACACCTGACTTCTCTATGGAAACCATGAAAGCCAGAAGGTCCTGGATAGAGGTACTACAGAAACTAAGAGACCATGGATGCAAACCCAAACTACTATACCCAGCCAAGCTATTGTTCACTATCAATGGAGAAAACAAGACATTCCAGGATAAGAACAAATTTAAACAATACGTTGCCACAAATCCAGCCCTACAGAAAGTAATAGAAGCAAAATCACAACCCAAGGAATCCAACATTGCCAACACTGCCTACAATAACCCAGGCATCTAGCGACCCTTCAACAGCACAACTCAAAGAAGGGAGACACACAAACTCTTCTACCAAAAGCAGTAAGAATAACCAGAGTTAACAGCCACTGGTCATTAATATCACTTAATATTAATGGTCTCAATTCACCAATAAAAAGGCACAGGCTAAGAGATTGGATACGAAAACAGGATCCAACAGTCTGCTGTTTGCAAGAAACTCATCTCAACCACAAAGACAGGCATCTACTCAGAGTAAAGGGTTGGGAAAAGGTTTTTCAAGCAAATGGTCCTAAGAAAAAAGCAGGTGTGGCCATACTAATTTCTAACAAAACTGACTTCAAACTAAAATCAATCAGAAGAGATCGACAGGGACACTTTATACTCATAACAGGAACGATTCAGCAGGATGAAGTCTCAATCCTGAATATCTATGCCCCTAATATAAAAGCACCCACTTATGTAAAAGAAATATTGCTAAAACTCAAGGCAGACATCAAATCACACACACTATTAGTAGGAGACTTCAACACACCTCTCTCACCAATGGACAGGTCAATCAGACAGAAAACTAATAGAGAATTAAGAGAATTGTTGGAGGTAATGAATCAAATGGACTTAACAGACATCTATAGAACACTCCACCCAAATAGGAAAGAATACACCTTCTTCTCTGCAGCTCATGGAACCTTCTCGAAAATTGACCACATACTTGGAAACAAAGGAAACCTCCACAGATACAAAAAAATATCAGTGTCCACCTGTGTCTTATCAGATCACCACGGATTAAAGTTAGAAGCCACCAACAATGCTACCCCCAGAAAGCTGACAAACTCATGGAAACTGAACAGTCAACTACTGAACCACACCTGGGTCAAGGAAGAAATTAAGAAAGAAATTAAAGTCTTCCTTGAATTTAATGAAAACAAAGAGACAACATACTCAAACCTATGGGACACGATGAAAGCAGTGCTAAGAGGAAAGTTCATAGCACTAAGTGCCCACTTAAAGAAAACGGAGAAAGCATACATTGGGGACTTAACAGCACACCTGAAAGCTCTAGAAAAAAAAGAAGCAGACGCGCCCAGGAGGAGTAGAAGACTGGAAATAATCAAACTGAGGGCAGAAACCAACAAAATAGAAACACAGAAAACAGTCCAAAGAATCAATGAAACAAAAAGTTGGTTCTTGGAGAAAATCAACAAGATTGACAAACCCCTATCCAAACTAATTAAACGACAGAGAGAGAACACGCAAATAAATAAGATCAGAAATGAAAAGGGGGACATAACCACAGACACAGAGGAAATTCAGAGAATCATTAGATATTACTACAAGAGCCTGTATGCCACAAAACTGGAAAATGCAAAAGAAATGGACACTTTTTTAGATAAGTACCATATACCAAACCTAAACCAAGACCAGGTGAACGATCTAAATAGACCTGTTAGTCGCGAAGAATTAGAAACAGTTATCAAAAATCTCCCTTCCAAAAAAAGCCCAGGACCAGATGATTTCAATGCAGAATTCTACCAGAACTTCCAAGAAGAGCTAATACCTATACTTCTTAATGTATTTCACAATATAGAAACACAAGAGTCATTGCCAAATTCCTTTTATGAAGCTACAGTTACCCTGATACCAAAACCACACAAAGACCCAACCAAGAAAGAGAATTACAGGCCTATCTCACTCATGAACATCGACGCAAAAATTCTCAATAAAATACTGGCAAACCGAATCCAAGAACACATTAGAAAAGTTATCCATTATGATCAAGTAGGCTTCATTCCAGAGATGCAGGGCTGGTTCAACATACGCAAATCTATCAATGTAATCAACCATATAAATAAACTGAAAGAAAAAAACCATATGATCATTTCATTAGATGCTGAAAAAGCATTCGACAAAATTCAACACTCCTTTATGATAAAGGTCTTGGAGAGATTAGGGATACAAGGGTCATACCTAAATATAAGAAAAGCTATTTACAGCAAGCCGACAGCTAACATTAAATTAAATGGAGAAAAACTCAAAGCCATCCCACTAAAATCAGGAACACGACAAGGATGTCCACTCTCTCCATACCTCTTCAATATAGTGCTTGAAGTTCTAGTAATAGCAATAAGACAACATAAGGGGATCAAGAGGATCCATATTGGAAAGGAAGAAGTTAAGCTTTCATTATTTGCAGATGATATGATAGTATACATAAGCGACCCCAAAAACTCTACCAAAGAACTCCTACAGCTGATAAACACCTTTGGTAATGTGGCAGGATACAAAATCAACTCCAAAAAATCAGTTGCCTTCCTATACACTAAGGATAAGGAAGCAGAGAGGGAAATCAGAGAAGCATCACCTTTCACGATAGCCACAAATAGCATAAAATATCTTGGGGTAACTCTGACCAAGGAAGTGAAAGATATATTTGGCAAGAACTTTAAGTCTTTGAAGAAAGAAATTGAAGAGGACACCAGAAAATGGAAGGACCTCCCTTGCTCTTGGATTGGGAGGATCAACATAGTAAAAATGGCAATTCTACCAAAAGCAATCTATAGATTCAACGCAATCCCCATCAAAATCCCATCAAAATTCTTCACAGATCTGGAGAAGACAATAATCAACTTTATATGGAAAAACAAAAAACCCAGGATAGCCAAAACAATCTTATACAATAAAGGATCGTCTGGAGGCATTACCATCCCTGACTTCAAACTCTATTACAGAGCTACAGTACTGAAAACGGCTTGGTACTGGCATAAAAACAGAGAAGTCGACCAATGGAATAGAATAGAAGACCCTGACTTTAGCCCACAAACCTATGAACACCTGATTTTCGATAAAGGAGCTAAAAGTATACAATGGAAAAAAGAGAGCATCTTCAACAAATTGTGCTGGCAAAACTGGAAGTCAATCTGTAGAAGAATGAAAATAGATCCATATCTATCACCATGCACAAAACTCAAGTCCAAATGGATTAAAGACCTCAATATCAGTCCAAACACACTGAACCTGATAGAAGAGAAAGTGGGAAGTACTCTACAACACATGGGCACGGGAGAACACTTCCTACGTATAACCCCAGCAGCACAAACACTAAGGACATCATTGAATAAATGGGACCTCCTGAGACTGAGAAGCTTCTGTAAAGCAAAGGACACTGTCACTAAGACAGAAAGGCAACCCACTGACTGGGAGAAGATCTTCACCAACCCCGCAACTGACAAAGGTCTGATATCCAAAATATACAAAGAACTCAAGAAATTAGACCGTAAAAGGTTAATCAATCCAATTATAAAATGGGGCACTGAGCTGAACAGAGACTTTTCAACAGAAGAAGTTCAAATGGCCAAAAGACACTTAAGATCGTGCTCAACTTCCTTAGCAATTAGGGAAATGCAAATCAAGACAACATTAAGATACCATCTTACACCGGTCAGAATGGCTAAAATCAAAAACACCAATGATAGCCTCTGCTGGAGAGGTTGTGGAGAAAGGGGCACTCTCATCCATTGCTGGTGGGAATGCAAACTTGTGCAACCACTTTGGAAAGCAGTGTGGCGGTTTCTCAGGAAAGTCGTGTTCAACCTACCTCTCGACCCAGCAATACCACTATTGGGAATATACCCAAGAGATGCCCAAACATACAACAAAAGTATATGCTCAACTATGTTCATAGCAGCATTGTTTGTAATAGCCAGAACCTGGAAACAACCTAGATGTCCTTCAATGGAAGAATGGATGAAGAAAGTATGGAATATATACATATTAGAGTACTACTCAGCAGTAAAAAACAATGACTTCTTGAATTTTGCATACAAATGGACGGAAATTGAAACCACTATCCTGGGTGAGGTAAGCCAGACCCAAAAAGAGGAACATGGGATGTACTCACTCATATTTGGTTTCTAGCCATAAATAAAGGACATTGAGACTATAATTTGTGATTCTAGAGAAGCTAAATAAGAAGGTGAACCCAAAGAAAAACATATAAGCATCCCCCTGAATATTAACCTTCATCAGGCGATGAAAGAAGACAGAGACAGAGACCAACATTGGAGCACTGGACTGAAGTCTCACGATCCAAAGGAGGAGCAGAAGGAGAGTGAGCACGAGCAAGGAACTCAGGACTGCGAGGGGTGCACCCACACACTGAGGCAATGGGGATGTTCTATTGGGAACTCACCAAGGCCAGCTGGCCAGGGACTGAAAAAGCATGGGACAAAACCGGTCTCACTGAACATAATGGACAATGAGGACTACTGAGAACTGAAGAACAATGGCAATGGGTTCTTGATCCTATTGCAAGTAATGGCTTTATGGGAGCCCAGGTAGTTTGGATGCTCACCTTAATAGACCTGGATGGAGGTGGGTGTTCCTTGGACCTCCCACAGGGCAGAGAAACCTGCTTGCTCTTTGGGCTGAGGAGGAAGGAAGACTTGATTGGGGGAGGGGGAGGGAATGGGAGGTGGTGGCGGGGAAGAGGCAGAAATCTTTAATAATTAAATAAATTAATTAATAAGAAAAGAAGGCTATAATTAATATAAGAAAAACTATACACAATAGGTACAATGACTATATACAATGTATACAAGCAATAAATATATCAACAATATGTAGTCTATTTGCATTTGACAAATTCAGAGAAAATATTCCATATCTATCCTATCTTGGTGAGTCCAACCTAATTTACTTTCTATTGTAACTTGCTTTCTGGGTCAGGTAAACAAGGAAAACTATAATTCTAACTGTCTAGTCTTCTACTCCCTCAGAGATCCAAAAAGAAAATAATATTAACTGAATAAGCAGGAAGTGCAAGCAAGTGACTGCCAAAAAATATGAGTAATGACAGAAACAGCTGACTGCCTGGGCAGTCACCCACAGTTCCTCTGCAATGTTGGGGAGCCATATTCGGCCTACAGGTCTAGCGTATCCTACCGACTTTTCTGCGAAGCAGGATATTCTCAAGGGCTGTACTTCCTTGTCTTAACAATGTTTGGTTGTCACTTTCTTTTGTGTCTCGCTTCTCTAACTAGGACAGTATACTGTCAGCAGTCAAGGCAGGGACATTTTCTTGCCCAGTGGCTTACTTTTGCCACAAAGAAAGTAACCTCTATGTAGAGTTTCTTTGATGCCCATTACCTTCTCTGAAGTAGGTTGGTGCTGCCAGGAGCAGACATGTCTCATTGCCATAAAAAAGAGCCTATATTATTAAAACAACTTAAATGCCATATTCTGTATATCTCTGAAGTGTTTGAAGATGACCTATCTACCTAAAACATATCTTTGCTTGATGTTGAAAATATACGTAATGTGATTACAAGTTCGATTATAATAGGTGACTAGTTACTAACCTGCATTTCCTTATTATCCTTAATGGTTAGTAATAATAGCTTTCAAAGACTTGAAATTTGCATTACATCATTAAATGAACTTTATAGGTACAATACCTTGAACAAGATTAGAAATGTATATATACTACATTCTAACCAAATTAATCTCAAATTTGAATCAATATACAAAATTTGTATATAATATACAAAAATCCAATCCAATCTAAAACTAGTAGTTGCTTTTTAAAAGCAGATTCCATAATTTATCTTTATCGTATCATACCTATATCCTCCCTTTTTATTTTCAGAGTAGATTCAATTATCTAACCTATTATCTTATCATATCTATATCCCTTTTTTCTTTTCAAAATAAGAACCTTGAATCTAATTTCCTTTGTTTAGCTTTTATCCTGATCATTATCTAATGCAACTTATAACCAACAGTCTAAACAAAGACAGACATCCATAATCCAACTTTTGAGAATGTGGGCATAGTTTTCTAGGCTACTTCCTGCTGCCTGGGGGTGGTGTGTAGTGAGGACCCGCTTGTTTGTCTTAGCTGTCCAGAATGGAAATAATCATACAGAAACTGTACTAATTAAATCACTGCTTGGCCCATTAGCTCTAGCTTCTTATTGTCAAATCTCTTACGTATTAATTTAACCCATTTCTGTTAATCTGTATATCACCACGAAGTTGTGGCCTACCAGCAAAGTTTCAGCATGTCTATCTCCAGCGGCAGCTCCATATCGTCTCTCTGACTCTGCCTTCATCCTCCCAGCATTCCCTTTAGTTTTCCCCACCTACCTCTGTTCCCCTATAGCTCTGCTATAGACCCAAAGCAGCTCCTTTATTCATTAACTAATAAAAGCAACACATAGACAGAAGGACCTCCCACACCAGTGATGACCCAAAGAAAATATAAGATTATGGTCAAGTCTTGACTGGAGTATTCTGTGAGACTGGATCATCCCAGCCAGCAGCCTTTTTCTTTCTTTTTTTCTTTCTGTCTCTCTTTCTTTCTTTCTTTCTTTCTTTCTTTCTTTCTTTCTTTCTTTCTTTCTTTCTTTCTTTCTTTTTTTAAGTTTTTTGAACTCTGTGTAACAGTCCTGGCTGTCCTGGAACTTGCTCTGCAGACCAGGCTGAATTTACAGAGATCCACCTGCCTCTGCTTCCAGAGTGCTGAAATTAAAGGGGTGAGCTACCCTGCCCATCAGCCAGCAATCTTGAAGCTGTTCTAGATATAGAACTCAGAGGAAACTGCAACAGAGATGCTCTAAAATGTTTGATTATCTGAGCTGTTTACTCCTAATTGAGATTTTTCTGGGGGCAGGGGTCCTTCCTTGATCAAACCATATTTTTCTTAACCCAGAATGAATCCATAGTTGATCAAACCTTATTTTTCTTTCCTCTCTCTCTCTCTCTCTCTCTCTCTCTCTCTCTCACTAGTTTTTTTGACACAGGGTTTCTCTGTAGCTTTGGAGCCTGTCTTTAACTAGCTCTTGTAGACCAGGCTGGCCTCAAACTCACAGAGATCTGCCTGCGTCTGCATCCTGAGTGCTGGGATTAAAGGCATGCATCACCAATGCCTGGTCAAACCTTATTTTTCTTAACCAAGAATGAGTCCACAGATTCTCATTTCCTGTGGAAACAAAAGCAAAACTTCTTCTCCAAAGTAACATATTTTTTGACTTAAATTTTGAAGTCAAGGTATTTTTAAATATATAGGTTGGATTAATCCAGCAGTATTTATAATCAAATGTCTTTTAGCAGCTGTTGCTCCTTCCTCAGCAGTCAAACAATTTAAAGACAACACAATAACATACAGTATCCAGATTCTCTGTGTATTTTCTGTCTTTACAAGGGAGTTAAGCCAAGGCAGATGGGAGCTGGAGCGTTAATTTTTCTACTGAACCCAGGTGGTGGTTTGAGTCCAGTTCTGCCCTGTGCTGGTGGCTAAAAAGCCTCAGGCAAATGACTTTTTCACATATCTGTACCCCAAAAGTTGGGTGCCAAATGAAGCATGATTAATAAAACTTCAGAGACAGAAATTGGAGTTCAACCTGAAGATCCAAAAAGCAAAGAAGCCAGTCACTGGCTATTACCTCTACCTCAGTCCAAAATGGCGATTCTGCCTTCAGAAATCTCAGAATGAGATTATGATTGAGGGCTGTCTCCTCCAGTTTTATAATCCTATCTAGGGTTAAGATTAAAGGTGTGCACCACTGGGATTAAAGGCATGCACTACCTGGTTTCTATGGCAACTAGTGTGGCTACTGGGATTAAAGGTGTGTGTTACCACTGCCTGGTCTGTAAGGCTGAGTAGTGGGGCTGTTTTATTCTCTGATCTTCAAGTAAGTTTTACTTATTAAAATAAAAATTAAATGCTACTACAACTTGGAAAACACAGCTATCTAAAAGTGCAGGGTGGGTGAAATATGTTGTCTGGTGTTTGTGTGTGTGCATGTGTCCATAGGTGCACTTTTCTGTGTGTGCCTATGTGAATCTCTGAGACTCTCTATGTGTCTGTGTGTCCCCACTACAATAGCACAGTGCACATGACTGGCTCTGAAGCAATAATTGAACCAGACCTGAGATGGTAGCAAAGTCTCTGCAGACTCTAAAATAAACTTGAAATTCCTCCGTGGAGACATATAGAATCTGTTTGGATATTTTGACCTTGGCAGCTCAACAATAGATTACAAAGGTATAGACTTTAGAAGCCTGAGTTTGAATTCGAGGTCCAACACTTACAGGATTGACCCTCTACTCTGGTGCACTTTGTTCTACCTTTCTCTGTACTGAGATGAGGAAAGGAATTTCCTTGCTCAGTTCAAGCTGTAGAGTCAATGTTTATAAATGGTAAAGAAATATTGCAAATGCATATTGTTAGGTGTTTGTAGATCTCAGGACACTTTCTTTCTTGCATTCCTTCCTTCCTTCTTCTTTCCTGAAAATCACCCCACAATCATCTCACATCTCTAAGGGCTTAGCCCTGTGCAAAGATGACTTTGGCTTCCATCATTAAAATGATTATTTAATAGATCATATCTCTGTCTCTCTCTCTCTCTCTTTCTCTCTCTCTTTGTGTGTGTGTGTCTGTCTCTCTCTGTGTTTGTGTGTATGTATGCATGTACATGTGTGTGCATATGTGTATGTTTGTGTGTGTGTGTGTAAATCAGAGATTAATGCAGAACATCTTTTTTGGTCAACACTGGGTGTCTTTCTCAGTTTCTCTCCACCTTATTTTGTGAGACAGGATCTCTTGCTGAAGCTGGAGTTCACTGAGGCATCTAGACTGGCTGGCCAGCAGTTCCCAGGGATGTTCCTGTTCCCACCACTTCCTCCTGAGTGCTGGCTGCAGGAGTGCATCACCACACCTGGTTTATTTGGTGCCTGAGACTGAACCCGGGTTTCATGCAAGCTAGGTAAACATACTATGAACTGAGTTAAATCCCAGCTCTGTTGAAATGATCATACAGTGAGGAATTTAGCCTGTGTCCCATCATATTTAACACAAGACACAGCAGTGAAGAGCAGAAGCACAGCACAAACACCCTCTGCAGCTAGAGCTGGTCTGCCCACTTCATCGTTCAGGAAAGCTTTGGGTCTTCAGAGTGACAGAAATGTTATCCTTCCCTTTAGTTTTTAGTTAGTCCTTTTGGTGAGGGAGAATTATCTGTATTCTGTCAATCATGTTTTAAATAAATGCTGATTGGCCAGGCAGGAAGTATAGGCAGAAAAACCAAACAGGAAGTAGAAATGATGCAAGGAGAACAGGAGAATTCTGGGAAGGAGGAAGCTGATTCCTCGCACTCCTGCCCAGACCACCGAAGCAGCAGGATGTGATCTGCCTCACTGAAAAAAGGTACTGAGCCACATGGCTAACATAGATCAGAAAAATGGGTTAATCAAGATATGAGAGTTAGCCAGTGAGAGGCTAGAGCTAATGGGCCAATCAGCTTATAATTTATGGAGACCTATGTGTGATTTTTTTTGAGGCCAAACAGTTGTGGAAACCGGGCAGGACAGAAACCCCAACAACGAGCAGCCCCCAGATCATGTTCCATCCTTTAAACCGTATGGCTTTAAAATCCACTGGTATTGAACTGGGTTGTTTTAATTGTTGTACCAAAAGGTCTGGGGAAAGCATTCTGTCTTGATTACGTCACAGAAAAGTCAGCACCAGCTTGTCAGAAAACAACTGGAACTGAGCTGGATCTCGTGCTTCTTTTGTGGCTTTTAGGTGACTAATTTGTAAGAAAAGAAAAAACCTAAATTATAAACACATTACAAAGAACTATAAACAGAGATGTGCTTAATTAATATCCCAGAGTTGCTTCACTCTGACAAGAAATTCATGGAATTCATGGAATTTCTTGTCATATGCTGGTCTGTGTAGTTTCTTCACTACCCTGGAAGGTTCCATTGACCATAAAATCCAGTTCCAAGAAATATAATAATCCAGAAGAAGATGATATGAGATTTATGGCCTAAGTCTTATGTCCCTCCTATTTCATTTCATTGAGCAAACACTTGAGTGCCCCCCAGTTGATTCTCAAGCATGACTGAATGAAGGGAGGTGGTGAATCCTCTACCTTGTTAGTGACTGTGAAGTTGAACTCCATTGTGTTTCTTCTTTTCATGAAGTAGGCTAAGGAGAAAGAGCTTCACTTCACCCTCTGCCCCTCTAAATCCACACCCCCAGTCTCATCCCAGCTCTGCAGAAAACCTTCCCCCACCTTCAGTGAACCCCACAGATCCTTTCCCTTCTTACCTCCCTCCCCCATGCATTGTTTTATTCCAGCCCCCAACTCCAGCAGGCAGTTCCTGGGAACCCACAGGCCACTCTGACCCAGGAAACAGGCAGGCCACCTGCAGATCTTCATCTATCCTGCACCTCCAAATCAAGTCCCCAGCTTCATTCCAGCTCTCTAACAGAACTTCTGCTGTGATCTCCACACTCTCTGTTCCCACTCCCAGGGGACTAAGCAGATTCTGGTAGAATAGCTTCTTTCCTCCATCCTATGGAGTCCCTCAATACCCCCTTTGAGGGATTTCTAAAGTGTCGGTTCCCAAAACCTAGAACCACATTTTACCTGGAACCCGTAGGTAAACCTATCAGGATAAAAGAAGAATTTCCTACTGGGCAACACAGAATCAGAGAGGGTAACAGAAGTCAAGGGACAAAATGCCCACCCACCAAAAACAAGACCAGACATTAGCACCTAGAATTAAAATCTTTCCAAACCCAGATGCCTAGACACCAGTAACATATAACCAATAACCAATAACCATAACCAACAATAGTCAAAATAATATGTCTCTCCTACAGGCTAGCCATCACAGTAGGCCCTGAATATTGCAACATAGCTGAAGCACAAGAAATAGGCCTTAAAGTAGCCTTTATAAATAAGTTAGAGATCCTTAAAGAGGAAAACGAAAACTCAAACTAAGGGAAATCTGGAAATGAAAAATTTAGAAACTCAAAGAGCCTCAGAGGCAAGCCTCACCAACAGAACACAAGAGATGGGAAAGAGGATCTCAGCCACTGAAAATGTCATAGAAGAAAATGTTAAATCTAAAAACTCCTGGCACAAAACACTCAGGAAATCTAGGAAACTATAAAGACCAAATCCAAAACTAATGAGAGAATAAGAGAAGAAGCACGGATCAAAGATGCAGAAAATATTTTCAAAATAATCATATAAAATTTCCTCAATCTAAGTAAGGGAATGCCTATAAAAGTACAAGAAGCATATAGAACACCAAATAGAGTGGACCAGAAAAGGAAGTATCCTCAGCATATAATAATCAAAGCACTAAATGTACAGAACCAAAAAAGAATATTAAAAGTTGCAAGGGAAAAAGACAAAGTAACATACAAAAGTAGACTTATTACAATAACACCTGACTTCTTAGTGGAAACTCTCAAACCCAGAAAGGCCTAGAAGATGTGCAACAGACTCTAAGAGACCAAAGATGCCAGCCCAGACTAAGCTGGCAAAGTTTTCAATCACAATACCTAGCAAAGTTTTCAATCACAATAGTGAAGAAAATAAGACATTACATGATAAAGGTCGGGGTCCAGTCCCAACATAAATTATTTTTTGAGCAAGAGTGGAGGTGTGGGAATAAAGACACAACTTATATGACTTTATTGAGAGGGAGTTTTTAGGAATTTTATGAAGTCTTGAATTTACATTTTGAAAATTACCCACATCTATTGTTTAAACAGCTTTTATATTAAAAGGCAAACTGAGGGGGAAGTTTATTAGTATTTTATTTTTTGGGTAGTGGGATTTAGGTTAGTTAGCAACTATGGCAGCTCTGTTACATAGGCTGAATTAACACCTCTTTTTAGGCAATTTTTAAAATTACAATAGAAGGAGCAGAGAGACATTAGCATATCTTGACCCATTGTTCAGGATGGCATCAGTTTGCTTTAAAAAGCTAGGCGATCACCTTTTGTGTGGCAGGTGTAAACTGTGTTCTGAAAATCTGGCTGCCATACAATGTAGAAATAGGGGCCTGTATAATATGACCACTATAATTTACTTTTTTTAAAACTTAATTTTAATAAAACCTGTGCATTTGTAATAGGACAGATTATTATGTCTGTCTTAGGCCAAGACTTTTTTACATATCCAAATTTATTTGTCTTTGGAAATAGGTATATTTTATGGGAGCTTCTATCTTAGGCATCTGGGGAGAAGAAACTTTAAACCCATTTCTGACTGGTAAGCTTGTGAACAAAAGAGATTAAGGAAGAGAAATACCTTTGGACTTTGAGTCTTGAAGCCATAATTTTTAGCTAGGAGAGAGTATAGTGTTTTATGAATAATTATGTTTTTGAAGACTATAGTCTCCTATTTAAAGGAGAGAAGGGTTGTTTGAGTTGAAATTTTTTTTAGTTGGTTTAGTGTGTTAGGTTGGGAACTTAGACCCCAGCCCCTTGTATCTATCCTAGCCCCCTAACCCTGAGAGTTAGCACTCTGGACTCCAAATCCCAGCAGGCCAGATCCTGACCCCTCCCTGGGGGGAGGTCAGGACCCCTCTCACAGAATATTTAAGTTCCTCCAAAAGAGGAACAAGTGGCCTCTTTTTCTTCCTCCCAGTGGTCGCGTTTGCAGCTCCTCGGGGCTACCCGAGCGTACAGAACTCCCATTAAACCTGGATACCTCTTAATTTATTTTGTTTTGATTTGGCTTGATTGGGACTTTGTGTCGGTGGAGAGCTCGCGGTAGGAAAATATTTCTAACATAGAGTACCTCTTAAATTTTTTATATTTTATTAAAATTAAATTTTTTTCAAGTTAAACAGCAATTTGTAACCAAAACTTTAATCCCAAGGACTCCCACAAACATATTACAAATGACAGCATGAAAAAGAAATCTTGCACAGTAACGCAGAGGTTCAGCTCTACAATGTACCCTTAAACCAACTGGTAACTTAGTCTTCCGTTTCCAAATAATGTTACAAACAGCTTCCTCCATAGATGGCAATCAGTGAGGAACCGTTTTCAAAGCCTTCAGAGTGCAGTTCCCACCCTTTCCCTGTTAACGTGTGTTAACAGCAGCTTTTACAGACTGCTTGTCATTTCCCCCACAGCTCCAGACTGTAATCCAGCTAATAAGAAACTAGTTTTGTCCATTTCCATCAGTGGTTTATCATTAGTACACCATACTTTAACTGGGCAGGATCTAGGTTTATTTCAGTCTATGAAAAACTAAAGTTCAAAGCAAATTCAATCTTGCTTAAGGGAACATGAACAGCTAAAACATCTTAAAAATGCACCAAGCTTATGAAGCCTCAAACAAAACTTGAATTTCCTGTACATCCTCCTGTCCAATGAAGTTACTTCCTGTACACCACTTCTTTTGCAAACTGGTCTTCTACTTCCTTTCCTCTGACCTAGATCGGCTATGAGACCTAGAGAAAGATCTAGACGGCTTGTGGTTTCTCTCACGAGACAGAGACCTCTCTCTTCTCCTATCTCTAGAAAGTGACCTGCTCCGGCTTCGAGAGAAGCTTCTCCTTGGAGATCTTCGCCGAGGCGGAGGACTCCTCCTACGGTAATCATCTCGAGAGCGACGACCCCAAGAGGGAGGGGGCCACGATTCCGACTTCTTTTCTCACCGTTCGACAGCTCCACCCTTACTCGGCAGCCACATAGTGTTCTTCCATCTAGCTCTCGGACAGCGTCAGCAGCATCTCGGGGATCCTCAAATTCAACGAAAGCAAAGCCAGGAGGGTTTCGAGCAACCCACACACTTCGGAGCGGTCCATAATAGCCAAATGCCCATTCTAATTCAGTCTTGTTCTCATTGTTTCCAAGATTACCTACATACATCTTACAATCTAATGGACAGGAATCACGATGCATTTCGAGATCCTGGGTTCGAGAACCGCAGCTCAAATCCCAACACTCAGATGAGGCCCACCCACACCCTCTGCGATCTGCTTCCGCAGATGCTCTCAATGCCCTGGTGTCCACGAAATGACGGAAAATTAAAATTTTTTAACATATGTATTAAACCCAAACATTTACAGGGCATGTTAAACTTTTTTTTTTTAAACATTTCATAAGCAGTTACAAACATTATCAGGTCAATATCATAACTTTAGAATGTGAACTAACAATAATTTATAATTAAATTTAAACATTTATAGGGCATGTTAAACTTCTTTTAATATTTTATAAGTAGTTATAAACATTATTAGATTAATATCATAATTTTAGAATGGGAATTAACAATAAATTTACAACTTAAAATATTACAATATTTTAACTTTATATTAATCAAAAGACAAGAAGGCTTTTTTGATGGGTGAGAGTCCAACGACATTGTTGCTATTAAATACCAGTTTTAATCTCTGAGCAGCAGTTAAATTCTTAGGCTGCCCCCTCTTGAGTAAAGAGGGGCTTTAGTTATTTTTTATTTTGAGTCTTTTTTTCTCTGAGGGGGAAAGCTTAGGTCTTACTTTTTAGGTTTAATATTTTAATCAAAATGAGTTTTGTATCCCAAAGATTAAAACAGTCAAATGCTTAGTCTGTATTTTAGCTCCAAGGCAAACAGATTTAGACTGCAATTAAGTTGTAGTTATTGTATTCCAAGGCCTCTGTGACAGTGTGTGTGTTTTGAGTGTCTGGAAGCAGCTCAGTGTAGCATGGCACCCTGCAGTGCAGAGTATTACATGAGAGTATTACATGATAAAACCAAATTTAAGCACTATCTATCTATGTATCAAGCACTATAGAAGGCACTAGGAAGAAAACTCCAATCTAAAGAGGTTGACTACAACCAAGAAAACACAGGAAATAAGTAGTCCCAGACAAGCAAATCAAAAGAAGGGAAACACACACACACACACACACACACACACACACACTACAACAACAAAATGACAGGAATCAACCATCATTGGTCATTGATATGTCTCTGTAACAATGGTCCCTATTTCCCAAAAAGAAGACACAGACTAATAGAATGGAAATAAGAACAGGATCCATCCTTCTACTGCACCCAGGAAACACTCCTTAATATCAAGGATAGATATCACCTCAGGATAAAATGATGGAAAAAGATATTCCAAGAAAATTGATGTAAGAAGCAAACTGATATATCAACATTAATACCTGATAAAATAGACTGCAAAATAGAACTAATCAGAAAAGATAGGGAAGGACACTACATATTTGTCAAAGGAAAAACCTATGAAGAGGACATTTCAATTCTTAACATCTATGCACCAAACACAAGGGCACCTAAGTTAGTAAAAGAAACACTACAACAGCTTAAATCTCATATTAATCTTTGTAAAATGAGAGCAGAAGACTTCCCAATAGAGATGTCATCCAGACAGAAACTACATAGAAAAATGCTGGCACTAACTGATATTATAAAGAAAATCGCCTTACAGATATGTACAGAACATTCCACCCTAACACAAAAAACATATATCCTTCTCAGTACCCCCTGGAACTTTCCCCAACATTGACCACATATTTGGACACAAAGCAAATCTCAATAGATACAAGAAAATTGAAATAACACCCTGACTCCTATCTGACCACACCACAGATTAAGATGATATCAACAACAAAAGAAACAAGAGAAAACTTAAAATTCAATGAAGCTGAACAAGTTTCTACTGAAAGACAAATGAGCCAAGACAGGAATTAAAAAAGAAATTAAAGATTTCTATAATTCAATGAAAATGAATACACAACATACTCAAAATTACAGACACAATGAAAGCACTGCTGAGAGAAAAGTTCCCTGTACTGAGTGCCTACCAGAAATAAATAAAGAAAGGAAGGAAGGAAGGAAGGAAGGAAGGAAGGAAGGAAAGAAAGAGGGAGGGAGGGAGGGAGGGAGGGAGGGAGGAAAAGAAGGAAGAGAGATCTCATATTAACAATTTAGCAACACATCGAAAGCCCCAGAACAGAAAGGAAGAGACTACACCCAAAATGAGTAGTTGGCAAAAAATAATCAGACTCAGGACAACAATCAATATATTATAAACAAACAAAAAATACAAAGAACAATTACGGTATGTAGTCACTTATATGTGGTGTGCGGAAGGCTTTATGTCAACTTGACACAAACTAAAGTCATTTGAGAGGAGGGGACCTCAATTTAAAACATGCCTCCATGAGGAGGCCCCACACCTCTCCTGGGCAAGGTAGGAGAGCTGGCCCTGGTGGTATGGGTGCAGGAGAGCAGGTAAGCTGCTAACTCAGCTATGACCAAGTCTCAGATCTAGGGTTTGAAACTGGTTCACCCCAACATCTACACCATCTGTGAACTGCTGAAGTACATAAAGGGGCTGGGCCTGCGGAACCAAAGCTGCAGGATCTCATGACACAGGGCAACAGCAGGGTATCCAAGAAAAGGCCCAATGGAGTTCCAGTACTGATAGTGTAGCAGAAACCAGAGGCCTCAGACCAGTCCAGTGACTCATTTCAATGAACATTTGCAAATAAAGCTGTTTGGACGAAAGGGTAGACTGTGTCACACCACAGCTTCCATGGTGAGGTATTCTTTGTTGTTGTTATTTTGTTTTATTGTTGTTATTGTTTTCTTTTGGGAAGCAGGAGGTTGCAAGGACAAAGGGTGAATATGGAGGAACAAGGAGATGAAAAGGATTTGGGTGCGTAATGTAAAATTCACAAAGAATCAATAAAAAGTATAAAAAAAATGCCTCCATAAGATTAAGTTATAGGCAAGCCTGTAAGGCATTTTCTTAATTAGTGATTGATGAGGAAGGGTCCAGTTAACTGTGGGACCATCCCTGAGCTGGTCATCATGGTTTCTATAAGAAAGTAAGCTGAGCAAGCCTTGAGGAGTAAGCCAGTAAACCTTGCCACTCCATGGCCTCTGCATCAGCTTCTGCAACCATGTTCCAACCCTGTTGGAATTACTGTCCCAACTTCTTTTGATGATGAACATGTAAGTATAAACCAAATAAATAATTTTCTCCCCAATTTTCTTCTTGGTCATGGTATTTTACTAATAAAAACTCTATCTAAAACATGTGAATATTAGCTGTTAAGTCAATGATAACCAAGCTATAACCCAAAGAACTCCAGAGGTTAGATATAGAATAAGACTATGGGATACAGATAGATCTCCCTTTCGTAAAGGGAAATAATAGGTAGTTATGGCTGAGGGAGCTAAAACGGGAGGACAAAGTTAGGGTGGAGAGGGAGAGGAGAATGAGTCAGGAAATATGGGGAGAAATGCTAAAAGTAAGGATCAATTGAGGGGTATCTGAGAGTTCTGGTTATTTATTTATTTATTTTTGATTTTAAGACAGGGTTTCTCTATGAAGCAGTTCTGTCTGCACTTGAACTCACTCTGTAGACCAGGCTGGCCTCAAATGCAGAGAGATATGCCTACCTCTGCCTCCCAAGTGGTGGAATTAAAGGCATGTGCCATCACTGCCTGACATATATGAAGGACTTCTAAATAAAACCACCAAATAATGGGGGAGACAGAGCCCCAAGTAGTCATCTCTTGTCACCAAATGAAGCTTTCAGTAAATTGGTTTTATCCAATTGACTTGAGGCTAAAGGATACCATAGGAATCCCCAAATAACCCAGGCTGTTGCCAAGACCATAGGGTTGTTCTCCACAAACTAATGACAAGGCCCCATTGCTGAAGACAATACCTACACATCTCATTAAACATGGAAAAAAATCTAGCAAGTGCCTACATGGAGCCTTCACCTTTGCGTTCTACAGTCTTTTATATAGGAAGGTACTCTGCATGTTACCAAAAAATATATAAACACCAAACCAGCTACTGTTCTGGATGCAAGAAATTCTAGGTCAATAAGGGCACAAAGCTCACGGGAGTAACCAATCAATATCTGATTTGACTTAGGGCTCACTTTACCAGATGTAACCCATACTTGACAAAGCCCAGGAATCTAGGATAAAACCAAAACTAATTGTAACAGGCCCTAGACCTTAGCACAACTGATTCCATGATGGAAGTGCAACTTAAACTCAGCATGTAGACTGCACCACCAGTCAAAAATCTATGGTTATGAGAAAGTCTCTATGTGTATTAACTTTGCTTTTTGACTTCTGTAGTTTTACTTCTGGCTAGCTGTTCTTGTTAACTTAAATGTGTCAACCCAGAAGAAAATTTTTATTCCTAAAAGCTCATCCGAGAAAGACTTGGCGCTACACTGGGATTCCAAGCACCCAGTGCAATTGATACCTGGCTATTAAAGACTCTGTTGGCCAAAATCCATATCCGAGAAGTCTTTGATGAACACCCCACAATGATACTGTTAAAACAAAAGAGTCTAGAGATGAATGACTCCTAATAACATTTCGCTATTCTCATAGATCAGTGTTTTCTTGTTTAGACATCATCAGAGAAGCTTCATTCTGTAGCAGATGGAAATAAATATAGAAATCCACAGTCAGATATGAGTGTGTGGGGGGGGAGAGTCAGTCCTTGGAGCATATAACTGTAAGTGGAATGTTTATATCAACTCCCTTTCCTCAGAGTTCAGAGAACCCTGTTAAGAGGAGACAGAAAGATTGTAAGAGCCGAAGGGGATGGAGGACACCAGGAGAACAAAACCCTTTAAATCAACATGAGCAAAACAGAAATTAACTCGCAGAGGCTGAGGCAGAATTCACCATGCTTTGCATGGATCTGCACATATGTACTATGGCTTCCAGTTTAGTGCTCTTATGGGACTCTTGGGTGTGCCTATGAATGAGTCTCCGATTCTTGTGCCTTCTCTTGGGCTCTTGCCTCTGTTTTTTTTTTTTTCTTCCAGAAAACCTCAACAACAATCAGGACACTAAAAGAGACATACATGGATCTAATCTACATGGGAAGTAGAAAAAGACTAGATCTCCTGAGTAAATTGGGAGCATGGGTAACATGGGAGAGGGTAGAAAGGGAGGGGAGTAGACAAAATATATAGCTCAATAAAATCAATTAAAAATATTTTCTAAAAAGACCATAAGTCTTTGAGATCAAAACATGAATGATTTCTATCTTCTATACTCCGTGAAGGTAGATCTCACACGTTCACGACACTTACCTAAAGGAGACCAAAACTCTTCCTTCATTTCCACCTAGGCTTTTGACTGGGAATTAATTCCTTCCAGGCAGAAATAGCCAGCCTGATAATCAACATTTAGCCAATGGCTAAGATTTACCCATCTTCAATCCCAGTACTGAGGAAGGAGAAAGAGGAAAATAGCTTTAAGTTCCAGGGCATCTTGTTCTACATAGCAAGTTGCAGACAGCCTAGTCTATGTAACAAGACTGTCTCAAAAAATTATGTACATAAAAATGTGTGCTGTTTTCTAGTTTGAAACTAGTAGGTAACCAAGTCACACTGGAAATAAAAACAGTGTGGAATCTTAAAGTCTTGTTTTGTAGGAGACTTGTTTATTTATTTGTTTACTAACCAATTGATTGATCTGGGATCTTATGTAGCATAGGCTGATGACCTTGAATTCTTGTTCTTCCTGAGTATTGAGGTTACAGGTATTCACCATCATACTACAAGACACCATGCGTCCGTGCCAAGTACTCTACCAGCTGGTCTACCTCCTAGCCCTATGAAAGCTATCTCTAATCACATCATTTTACTTAGAACATTATGAAATGTTGAAATATTGCTTCATTTTTATCTGTATATAAGATAAATCTACGGTTCTTTTACATTAATAGTTTACTAAAAAGTTCAAATTAGTCATGAGTGCAAACATACAGAGGAGAGTAAAGACAGCCAGCAAGCAGCCTAGGTACTGCTCAGAAGCAGCTGGGAGGCCTGAAACTCCCTACTTAGTTAACAATTATGTCATTGCCTTGCTCAAAACCCCTCAAAAGGTCCAGTTGGCTTGTGGGATGTGATTCATACTCAGTGAGGATTAGAAACTTCCACCCAGCCTGAACCCTAACCCTTGCATACACTTTCAGTGTGGCCAGCTACCTCATCTCCCTATAATGCTACCCTAATATTCAGTCACCCCTTTTCAGTGCCCCAAACAGTCAAACTCTGTTGTTTCTGCAGTTTGTATAGACCATCATGATCACCTCTGACAACTCTTCAAATGTAGTTCCATCTCAGAAGCCTTCCTGAGCTTCCAGGTTTATATGAGGTGCATGACTTCCTACTTATATTTTAACTGCTTATGTTTACCAGTACTGTAAATTTAGTGTATAGTAGTGAGAGAGAGTTTACATATGCACACATACACATATGTAGACACCAAGTACCTTATTCGTGTGTGTGAGAGAGTTTATATATGCATACATACACATATGTACAAACCAAGCACCTTATTCATGTGTGTGTGTGTGTATGTGTATAAGAGAGAGAGAGTTTATATATACATGTGCATGCACACTAATACACACCAAATAAGAGAAGACCGCAAAGACTTGTCTTCCTTCTCATGTGCTGCTGTCCTGAACTTTGATGCTCTTAAGTATTAGGCCCAGAAAAAACCCCAAGTGAAACTCACATTGAGGGTACTTGTAGATACAAGGAATCTTCAGTCACACTGGACAAGAAACATTTCCAAATTGTCCCTTTCATTCTAGTGAAAATACGTATGATATTTTGGTATGATAAAACCCCTGGGCTGTAAAAACTTTTCAATTTCATACATTTTCTGATCCACGCTACCTAGCAGAGAGAACGACACTTCTGGAGAAGAATGCACAAGCTCAGTAGGCCCCTCAGCACCACTGAGGCAGAGTACGGCAGTGTCTGTGGGAGTGGCGGGAGGTTAGCTGAGAAAGGGGTTGCCTTTGGATTAACGGTTCTCCTTAAACACAGTGAGGATGCGGATGCAGATGTCTCCCCACAGGTCTTTACTCCCTTTCTCTCTTGGGGTCATACGGTCTGAGAGGTCCCTAGATCCACCTCCAACTATTTGGGTTTATTTTGTCATACCTTTACTGAAGTGGTAGTAGATTTCCTGAGGGCCTTGCTTACGGAACCTCAGTCATTAGAAATCTTTGGTCAGAGATGTGAGGCACCTACTGGAGAGGCTTACTTTAAAGGTGCTTGAACTTAAAAGTGCCCCTTCAAGGAATGGATATATTTCATCATGCCATGTCCTGGCCAGAGCCCAGGCCCCAGGCTGCCCAACAAACTTGACAAGTCCACCTGAAAACTCAGTGGTACAGCCTCCAGGCTGAAGGAAGGTGCTTGGAGAATGGAGAGCACAGGGTTGGGAGATGATGGGAGGTGACACAGTGTTGCCTCCAGCCCTCTGAGGGCCACATCTAAGCAATGAGCTTCATGTTGCTGGGCAGGACTGGGTGTGTGACTTCGCATGTGACCCCTGGGACCCTCATCTCTCACACCGAAGTCTATATTCGTGTAGTTCAGTACCTAGCTTGCCTTCAAAGGCTCATGTCCTAACTGGCTTGTAATGGGCATCACCAATGCCTACTATAACTTTTTCTTCAAGGATTGATAACAATTTTTCCCATAATCAAGTATATTAAACAAACAAGGATTATTTATATTTAAGATATACAACTTGATTTGATTTGACTGATTGATTGCCTGATTGATTGATGTAGGAGACTGAGCCCAGAATCATAAGCATGCTATATACACACTCGACCACTACATATTCAGCACCTTGATACTTTGGTATATGTGTATATTGAGAAATGATCAACACAAATAAGTTAGTGTATTTTTCTTCCTTCCTTCCTTCCTTCCTTCCTTCCTTCCTTCCTTCCTTCCTTCCTTCCTTCCTACATATATATTATGAGATAGGGTTTCTCTGTGTAACAGCCCTGGCTGTCCTGGAACTTGCTTTGAAGACCAGGCTGGCCTCGAACTCACAGAGACCTGCCAAGGCGTGTGCCATTACCTCCCAGCCTTTCTTTCTTAATGAGAACTTGTAAGACCTCTTAGCAAAATTTAAATAGACTATTAAGTACAGTCACCACGCTCTAATCAGATTTCCAGAACTCATTTCTCTTGCAAACTGACGCTCCTTGCTCATCGACCAGCGAGTGCTTATTTCCCATCCTGTTCTCAGTCCTAGCAGCCACCATTCTTCCCTCCGCTTCTATGAACTTGACACTCCTAGAATCCGTACATCATTTCTTTGGGAGGTATATCAAAGCTTTGGCTTCTCAGGCCACTCTGGTTGTCGGCCTTGATTGGCTTACCTATGCACATTCCAATCTCCTCTGGTAAAGGACACAGTTGCTGAGTCAGCACGGGGCCCCTGTGGTTGGTTTTTCACTTCCTTGTTCCAGGGACTGTTTGCTAACCCATGAGTGCCTTGGGTGAGGCTTCACTCTCAGAAATGAACATCTATGGTCATGATGGCAAGTCGCCTGTCCATATTAGTCTGGTGACTTCTGCTATGGAAGCCACTTTGGGTGCTGAAGACTGAGCAGAAGAGACAACGCCCACTGAGTGGTTCTTTGGCTTCTCTTACTCAACCCTCCAGGCTGCGGATGCTGCCTCTGGGTTGGTTTTTAAGAGACCACTTAAGCAGCTGTTCTCACTCCCACCTGAAATACAACTAAGAAAATCTGTGAGAATGTAAATGAAATCATTCTGAGTCTTCCTCAAAAGAGGAAGAGAAAATAAGAAGTCCAATAACCTCAGAGCATGACTTAGACCTTTTCAGATCATTTGGGAAGGTGTGGGCAGCTTATTCTCTGTAAATTTACTATGGTTTCAGCAATATCTACTGTGTCTGGGAATGGTTTCATTTCCTTTTTGATGGTCAGTAATAGTCACATTAAAGACAAGACAGTGAAAAAAGTAATCTATCTGCAGACAATAAATCAACTATTAATTGCACACTAGCATGGAACTAATTTAATGACTAGTTTTGTTTAACTAACACAAAGATTGTATTTTCCATTGTCCTCAAAGGTCTCTCTCTCCCTTTCTTCTCACAGTGGTAGTATCATACCATTCTATTGTCTGCCAATCAGGTGCTTGAGATACAGTCCATTTGTAGGATACTTGCTAATATTTGTGAGGCCCAAGTTCTATGCACAATTGGCCACCAAAAGCAAAGGAAAGAAAATCAGTAAAGTTGACTCCACTGATTTCTAACACTGGATGTGGCAGCATTGCATCAAGGGCTATCCCAGAATCCTTTGAGATATGGGTCCCAATTCCCTGCACCTCATCTGATAAAATGTGACCTGAGTTTCTTCTGACCTTAAAGAAAAAAGACAGCTGCTCTGGAAAGAAGTGTAGAAAACCTCTAGTTATCCAATGACTGGTGCTAAGATGGGGTCAGATGAGATGGGCAAAATTTCTTTCTGATGAAAAATAGGAATTGGGCTCTTTTTTTTTTTTTTTTTTTTTTTTTTTTTGGTTTTTCGGGAATACCCCTGGGAGACACCGGGGGCATGCGGGCGGAGAGCGCACAGGCCCAAGTGGGGGAGACACCAGCTCACAGACGCTGCGGATGCAGGATACTCCAAGCATAAGACAGTGAAGCCCACACTGAGAGCAGATCGCCCCACTACAATTAAATCAAGTAGGTTTTTTGGGGCCTGGCCTGCAGAGTGGTAGGCCTCTTAGTGGCGAGGTCCACGGGCGAACGGGGAGCTTGGTCCTGTCCCTGAAGACCGTCCTGAGTGGGGAAGAGTGTTCTTGGCCCGCGGCGGCGAGGGTATTCCCTAACCCCCTTGACACTCCCCCCCCCCCCCCCCCCCGTTAGTCTGTGAGGGCTCCTCCCCTCTGCTGGGGCTGCTCCTCCTCTACTGTGACCTCTCTCTCCCTGACCCATCCCAGCTTACGCCCAGGGGCCTCCTTCACTCCCCCTCCCTTGGGGCAGAGGGCAGCAGGAGTTTCTCTGTTTGGTGACTGGCCTGCAGAGGGGCAGGCCTTTTGTTGGCAAGGTCCCTGGTGAACTGGGAGCCTGGCCCTGGTCCTGAAGACCCTTCTGAATGGTGAGAGGGAGCCTGGCCCGTGGCGGGAGACAGGAAATGGATCGAGGGCATTTTGTAAGCGGGGTCCCTGGCCAGCAGGGAAACCTGATCCTGTTTTAAAAGACCCATTAGATAGCATCGATAGGAGGAGATGGGCAGACACCAAGGCAAGAATTCACCCAACAATCTGAAAAACAACTTGAAAACACCAGAACCCAATGATCTTACAACACAAAGACTTGAACACCCTAACACAGAAGAAGAGGAAAAAACTGACTTTATGAAAGCAATAGAGTTCCTTAAACAACATGTAAAAAAACGCCCTCATAGAAATGGATGAGAAGTATAACAAAAAGTTTGAAGAAATGAGTAAATACGTAAATGATACCCTGGGAAGCCAAGAAAAAATGATCAATCAGGTAATGGAAACAGTTCAAGAATTGAAAACTGAAATGGAAGCAAGGAAGAAAACACAAACTGAGGACCAGCTGGATATGGAAAATCTAGGTCAGCGAGCAGAGACTACAGAAACAAGCATAATCAATAGAATATGAGAGATAGAAGAAAGAATCTCAGATTCTGAAGACACCATAGTGAAAATAAACACACTGATCAAAGAAAACAGCAAAACCAACAAATTCTCACCACAAAACATTCAGGAAATATGGGACACAATAAAAAGACCAAACCTAAGAATAATAGGGATAGAAGAAGGAGAAGAGTCACAGCTGAAAGGCCCAGAAAATATTTTTAACAAAATTATGGAAGAAAACTTTCCCAACATAAAGAAAGATATTCCTTGGAGTATTCAAGAAGTATACAGAACACCAAACAGAATGGATCAAAGAAAAACATCCCCTTGCCATATAATAATCAAAACACAAAATATACAGATTAAAGAAAGAATATTAAGAGCTGCAAAGGAAAAAGGGCAAGTAACTTATAAAGGTAAACTGATCAGACTTACACCTGACTTCTCTATGGAAACCATGAAAGCCAGAAGGTCCTGGATAGAGGTACTACAGAAACTAAGAGACCATGGATGCAAACCCAAACTACTATACCCAGCCAAGCTATCGTTCACTATCAATGGAGAAAACAAGACATTCCAGGATAAGAACAAATTTAAACAATATGTAGCCACAAATCCAGCCCTACAGAAAGTAATAGAAGGAAAATCATAGCCCAAGGAATCCAACATTGCCTACAATAACTCAGGCATCTAGCGACTCTTCAACAGCACAACTCAAAGAAGGGAGACACATAAACTCTACTACCAAAAACAACAAGAATAACCGGAGTAAACAACCAAACCAGACCCTCTGAATGTGGGTGACAGTTGTGTGGCTTAGGCAGTTTGTGGCACCACTGGCAGTGGGACCAGTATTTACCCCTAGTGTGTGAACTGGTTTTTTAGAGCCCGTTCCCTATGGAGGGAATCCTTTCTCAGTCTAGACACAGTGGGAGGGTCTCTGCTTCAATGGTCCTGCCTCAGTGAGATGTGACAGACTTTGTTGACTTCCCGTGGGAGACCTCACCTTCTCTGAGAATAGGATGGGGAGTGGGGTGAGGGGAGGTGGGGGAGTGGAAGAAAGGGAGGGAAAGTGAACTGGGATTGGTCTGTAAAATTAAAAAAGATTCTTTCAAAGAACAAATAAAGAAACACCTCTTAATTTTAAAATCTCATTAATAACCTACTGGAGGAAGCCACTTGTTGGTCCCGGCCGTCCAGAACCAAATACGAAAACTGTATTGATTAAATCACTGTTTGGCCCATTAGCTCTAGCTTCTTGTTGGCTAATTCTTACATCTTAATTTAACCCATTTCTATTAATCTGTATGTCATCATGGGGTTGTGGTCTACCAGCAAAGTTTCAGCATGTCTATCTCTGGCATTGGATCTGTGGTATCTCTCTGACTCTGCCCTTCTTTCTCCCAGCATTCAGTTCAGTCCTTTCCACCTACCTAAGTTCTGCCCTACCAATAGGCCAAGGTCATTTCTTTGTTCATTAATGGTAATCACAGCACACAGAGGGGACTCCCACATCACCTCCCCTTTTCTGTTTAAGTAAAAAGGAAGATTTTAACTTTAACATAGTAAAATTACATATAACAGGTATCACACAAGAATTACAGTTACAGTATTTATATATATTTTATCTTTTATCATAACTAAGGAAAACTATAACTATAAATTCTTCAATTCCATCAAAGACTACAGAAGGATCTAATATTACCTAAGTAAACAGAAAGTACATTGTAAACAACTTCCAAAACTCTAGAATTGACAGAGACATCTTACTGCCTAGACAGTCACCCAAAGTTCTTCTGTACCATTGGAACATCCATCTTCAGCCTACAGGCCCATAGTATCCAGCAGGCTTTTCCATAAATCAGGAAATTTCAAAGACAGTTTTGCCTGTATTGGCAGTTTGTCAGTCATTTTCTTCTGTGTTCCGAAGAATGTCTGTCAGACTTTTTCATGAAACAGGAACCCTGAAGGATGGTCTCACCTTTAGCCAGATTCAGCAATCATTTCTCTGCGGGTCCTCATGTCCAGTTCAGCAGTTCAGGCAAGAGCAGTTTGTTGTCCAAATGGCTAACAAACTTTATAAAGAGCCTCTTTGATGCCCATCTTCCTCTTGAAGGAGATTGATGCCACCAAGAGCAGATGTGCCTCATTGTCATAAAAAGTCCTAAGTTATTAAAAGATTTAAATTCCATATTCTGAAGGTCTCTGAAATATTTGAAAAATACTTATCTAACTGAATTATATTTCTATACATCTAGAAAATCTAACTAACATGACTACAAGCTTGACTATTATAGATGATTATCTATTAACTTATATTTCTTAATTATACAATACATTTTAAAAATAAACTACACAATCACAATACCTTAATCAAGAGCAGAAATATACATATAACAAAATTGACCTTAAATTTGTATCAATAAACCAAGATTCATACCAATGCAAATCTCTATAGCATATCTCCCTTTAAATATAAACAAACAATTATATTTCTCTTAGGTAATATAAACAAACAATTATAAACAATATTTGGGAATATGGGCATAGATCTGTCCATACTACTTCTTGCTATTTGGGGGTACTGTTAATCAGGTCTTTCACGGTGTATCTTGTGTACTAGGTTCATCTCAGTCAGCAGTTGGGTGAAGTAATTTTTGGGGGGTATTCTTGGCAACCTTTCAGGAAGTCTTGGTCTATCAAACCACATTGGTCTGGAAGTATTCCACAGGTTCACCATCCTCTGTCGAAACAAAAGAGAAACCTCTTTTCCAAAGCAACATATCCTTAGATCCAAATTCTTAAATAAAGATACTTTTATAATATACATGCTGGTTTAGCTTAGCAGCCCATACAATGAAATGTCTCTTTGTACTTAGCTCCTTCACAGTCAAAAAATTCAAAGATAACACAATAATATACATAATCCAGACTCTCTGTGTATAGTCCATCTTTACATGGCTTTTTTTACTCTATTGCTTTTTAATATTTATTTTATTATCTTTATTCATTTAATATATGACTGTCTGTACTCTGTCTCTTTAAAGACTTTACCTTTATTTTATGACTGTATACTCTTTTTCTTCTCTCTTCCAAGCCTACATACATTTATCCAGTACTATGATTCATCTGTATTTGTCTTTATTACATATCTGTAATTATTCTCTGACCAGAAGCGCTTCTTAAAATGCTAAGCACTTAAGAATCTAAGCTGTGACATTACTAAGTCAAATATGGTACTTCCTACTCGCCCCACCAAGTTCAGCATGGCAGAGCTGATTATCCATCGGAGCTGTGCACCCCACCCCACTTTCAGGCACATAGCTAGTCCAAGCTGCCATCAAGCAAGTTGCAGCAATCTGCTCACAAAGCCAATCCAAATACTTGGTCTCCAGAAGGAGCCAGAGGTCATGCTGGCTCAGAAAGCTTGCATTTCAAAACGGCAAGCCTGCATTTCAAAATGGCATGGCTTTTTTTCTGCAGCCGCTGCTGAGTCAGGAAAAGCTTTCTTAATGAAGCTGCAACACGCCACCAGCAAACAGCAAGAAGCTGTGTTAAACTCTGTATTTTTGTGTCTAGAATTTCTTTTCAAACTCTCTCAAGTTTTAAGTGGATTTAGTTGGCCATGTAAGCACCAATTTGTCGGAGGAAGCTGCTTATTTGTCCCGGCTGCCCAGAATCAAAATAATCATACAGAAACTGTATTAATTAAATCACTGTTTGGCCCATTAGCTCTAGCTTCTTGTTGGCTAACTCTTATATATTAACTTAATCCATTTCTATTAATTGTATATCACCACGAGGTTGTGGTCTACCAGCAAAGTTTCAGCACGTCTATCTCTGGCATTGGATCCATGGTGTCTCTCTGACTCCGCCCTTCTTTCTCCCAGCATTCAGTCCACTCTTCTCCGCCTACCTAAGTTCTTCTTTATCAACAGGCCAAGGCAGTTTCTTCATTCATTAATGGTAATCACAGCACATAGAGGGGACTCTCACATCAATAACTAATGGTTATGAAAGCACAGAAACTTTTAAATGTCTCTCAATAGAATCATTAACTAAATAAAATGGCTTGTTTATGGTTACATGGGCACATTCACTTTTGAGACTCCATTGAGTTGAGTACCATGATTTGCACATATTTCAGTCTGTATATGATATATCAATTTTTTTTAACCCCAAAGCAGTTTAGTTCCTTTACCAGCTGGTTGGCTTACAAAGTTCTGAGTATCCTCTGAGCTTAAAGTTCTTCTTGTGGAAAACAGAGAGATATTCTCAACACTTTAGCATCATTAAGATGAAACAAAATGTGCCAGAACTGTCCATCCCATTGCTTTCCTCTCAGGAGGCTTCTGTGCAGTCAGATGCCACCTCTCTGTCTCTGTTTTACATCTCTATGGCCTTTGCTAGGCTTGAGTCTCCCAGAGTCAAGGAATGAAAAGTCATCTGTGCCATCGTGAGGAGCCAAAGCCAGTCAGGCCCTGGTGATTTTGGGGAACAGCGAGAATATGAAGAATCCTTGTCATAACTGAAAGCAGCCAAGTATGCACCTGGAGTGCCAATGACAATAAAAGGGCTTGCAGCTGAAGTCACAGACTTTGTTCACCATGGAGATTCTTCCCATAGGAAAACAGAGAGTCAAGTCAAACCACCAGTAATATGAAATATCAAACCAGTGGGATTCCCCATGGATGGTCAGAGCAGGGAATTCCAGCTGCCTTTTCAGTACCAGTCCTTACAGGAATGTTTGCTTGGATCATTAAAATCCAGTCAATGATTCCTTTCACTTGTTACATTTCCCAATTTTGGAAAACGGACATGTTCCGAGGTGAGCAGCAAGTAGCACTGGATTGCCCTTCCCAAATTTCTTTCCCTGGAGTTTCCCTTTCTCTGCTGCTGGGCAGTTAGGGAAATCTGGCCAGAGTTTAGGAAAGAATATTTGCATCATCAATAGCTCTGAAGCTGTACCAAGTTTTCCTCTCTTGATGGTCTTGGTCATCCTTGCTTTTCAGCGCTGTCTTCATTCTCAATCAGCCCTGGCAGAAGGCTGCACTTTGTGTTGCTTACTTGATTACCAATCCTTTGGTATCACATACAGTCAGTTCAGGGTTTCCCCAAGTACTGAACATCACTGGGAAGGATGTGGTTTCCATTGGATTGTACCATCTTAAGCCTCTGAGAACTGTATTCTATTCTTTTGGTGATTTTAAACATGCAAAGTAACAATCCCATCAACCTGTCCCTTGAAGAAGAGAGCATTTATCTTTTAAAAGGATGTATTGTTTCACCCCAAAAGATTCTTGTCTCAAACTGTCATATGAGGTTAAGGTCCCAGGATGGTTGAGTAGGGAATCTGGCTGTAACTGCCCTGATGCCTTGGGGTCTGCAATCAGAGTCTAGCTTCCGGGAGTAGAGTAGAAAGAGAAGTAGATGCAGGAGAGATTGCCCTCCTGCCTCAGTAGCTTGAGTTTGTTTGTTTAAAGTTGCTACAAAGCAGTGACTGTTCTCAGCCGCCAGAGTGGTGATCTGGTATGTTTGTGCTTGTCTGCTTATGTTGAGACAGGATTTCTTGCAGCTTATTCTTGCCTTGTACTTCTTATCTTCCCACCTTCATTTTCTGAGTGATTGAGTTAGAGGCATATGCTACCAAGTCCTGCAGAATGTTCTTTCTACCCCGTGGAAGTGGGGTCAGGAGCATGGAGGCTTCCCTCAGTTGCACTCTGGACTTGATTTCTGCCTTTCCATCTATCATTGGCCTAGCAAACAAGTGTTGCAAGGAGAGAGGTCCTGCTTGTTTTCCCTGGCTGCCCAGCTAGCTTATACCCAAAATCATCACACAGAAACTGTATTCATTTAAACACTGCCTGTCCCTTTAGCTCTAACTTCTTATTGGCTAATTTTTACATCTTAATTTAACCCATTTCTTTTAATCTGTGTATCACCATGTGACTGTGGCTTACCGGCAAGATTTTAACTAGTGTCTGTCTCAGGCAGGAGATCCATGGCGTCTCTCACTCTGCTCTTCTTTCTCCCAGAATTCAGTTCTGTCTCCTCTGCCTACCTAAGTTCCACCCTATCAACTAAGCCAAGGCAGTTTCCTTATTCATTATCCAATGAAAGCAACACACAAACAGAAGGAACTCCTACACCAAACAAGTATAAAATTTGTAGAGAAGAAATCAAAGAAATTTATGTAAAATAATTTTGTTCTACAGAACAAAGCACGAGATGTGTATGCTTTGCATTATATACATATATGTGTGCACACAATTGCATGACTATATGCGTAAACACAGGATAAGAAAGAAGGGAAATTGTGAGGAGCCGAAGAACAGAAGATAATGGGTTATTCAATGAAAGAATAGGAGGAGAAAGGGGATGTATACAGAACTATGCAAACAGAGAATCACCTACTCCATTGAAAATGGGCATTTTATGTAAGAATCACACATGATGTGAATTGTGCCTCTGAAAGAACAGCATGTGCATAACGGAAGTCATAGGAGATGGTGAGTGCAAGGGTGGCGGTCTCGCACTTCCATAGCAACTCCAGGGTGGTGGTCTCTCGCTTCCATAGCAACTCCTTCTTTTTGTAGCACAGGTATTTTACGGCTGGCATATATTATTTAAGTAATAAGAGAAAATATTTAAAATCTTATAATGAGAAAAAGAGAAAGACCTATAGTGAGATATTTCAATTTCAAATTCTCCATACATAATTCTAATTTCCTCAGAAAAGAGGCATGGGAAACATATCTGCTGAAGCTTTGGTCATCTGTCTTAGATGGACGTGATATCACCAGGTAGGAGCTGAGAGGAGCGACTCCACACAGTTGTGTGAACAAAAGTCAGAAAGCCAGCTTGCTGCTTACGTCACAGGTGCTAATGAGACTGCCAGCTGCTCTGATGGGCCTTGAAGACAAAAAGGAGGTCATGAGTCAGGGTCACACAGGATGAGCACTGGAACTGGAGCACAGGCTGGACTTGGGCGGAAGGAAGGAAGATAGAATCACTCTTTCCAGAAGCAGAGAAAAGCGTGACTAGGGTCACATTTCCCGTGAATTTCCTTGAATTATGCATGCCTAGGATAATATGTAGGATTTTCTCCAGGATTTTTCTAGAACACCTAGATAAATCTCAGACTTGCCACCCTCCTGAGATAGTTTACAGTTATAGATTGACTCAGTGCCCTCTGAAGACCTTGTTAATCACCTCACTGGCTCGCTGTTAAGAAGGAAGTTCCTGACTCTCAGAGTCTTCTAGAGCTGGCTTGGGTTGGAAAATCCCAAAAGATTTGTTGTTCCTCATGAAACTAAGATACGAAACCTGAGCTCATGAAAACACTTGTGCTAAGTAAGGAAGAGCCTTTCTCTTTGTTTTATCTGAAGTGAGTAGGTAACCAATGGGGGCAGAGAGAACTCCCTTCTGCCAGAGCTTAGTGCCAGAGCTTTCATTGTCGTTCCCCGTTTGTGTTTCCTTTCTTTATTTCCTCCCTGCTTGTTGAATCCATGCTCCCCCTTCCTCAGCACAGCCTGTGTGTTTCCTCTTCTAGGGGACCTGAATGGTCAGTCTAGTCAGGACAGTAGCAAAGACAGGCAGGCTGAGACAACAGAGAGCTTCCAGTGAAGAACACTCATTCAAAAGCTGTTTCCTCCTCAGCTATCCACAGCGTGCCTAGATATTCCACTAGAGTCTGAGAGTCTCCAGTTTTCAGTAGAAGGCGGAAGTTCTGCCTGTGACTGTGCTCACAGCCTACACAACTCACGGAACCATTGGATAATACCTTGAAGGAAGACGTGTTCAAGGTCAGCTGAGGGCAGCAGAAGTCCCTGAAAGTCCAGGTTTGCTCAAGGTTTGGGCTGAACAGTGAAAGTTTTATAGCTTTACGTTAAGTCTCTCATGTACACAGTTTGAATATGTGCATGGAAAAAAAGACTCCATGGTCCAGATGTCTGTGCCAGTTCATTGATGTCACATCTATGGGTTTTTTGCTCTCTTTCTTTTCCAGTTCATTTAAAGTCAAGCATGCGTTTATTAGCTATCTGGTGGTACTATTCGTTTGTGTCTTTGAAGGCTACAATCACATACACTGAAGAAAATATACTTAAAGAAATATGAGACTCAGTCCCTGGGGAGTTTTGCCTCTTCCTCAGTTCTTCAGGGGCCAGAACTCACCGTCTCTCCCGCCACTTTCAGTATTGCTTAGTTTAGGAGGGATCCCTGCCTCTCTCCCTCTTCTTGTTTCCCTTCTCTCTCTCCCTTCTTGTGTGTCTGCCTCTCTCCCTTTGCCTCTTTTTCTTCTTTCATAATTTCTTCTTTATCACACTGGTAGTTGAACACAGGGCCTTGTCTTTTGCCACTGAGTCACAGCCCCAGTTCCTAAAAGTCACCTTTTCTCTTATAATGCAGTTTGAACACCACTAAATTTAGACTCCTGGAAAGAAATCAGATTGTGTTTGCAGGCACAATGCTAAAGTAAGACATAAAGAGCCTACTAACTGCTTGCACTGGAGCTTGAAAGAAAATAGAAATAATTGGAAAAATGATTTATTAATTTAAACCTACTTTAACTCATTGTTACAGAGAACTGTGCAGACTACTTCTGACTCGCTCTCTTCTCTCTAGTCATTGGCTTGTTATCTTCTGAGGCCAACTGACTGCTGGCTCCAGTCAATTAGTCCCTCCTAAGAAGAGTGATATTCTTTATGGCATAAGTCAGATCTCCCAGCATCATAAATGTTGTCTCAAAACTTTTTATTATCCCCTAGGAATATTTCACTTAAAACAAGTGGCTTTCCATTCCCAGTAGTGTAGAGTACATGCATTCTCAAGAGGACAATGTCATCTCCAATGAGGTAAAGCTTGGTTATTGTAGGCAAAACAATTTAGCTCACTCTTCATAAAGGAGAGACATATACAAGCAATAAACAAAAGCACAGAGCATCTCTGGTTCTAAATGATATGGAGCAATAGCTAAAATGTTTGAAGTGCCATTTATGAGAAGTCTTAATAATGTTGAGAAACACTTGTCCAGGTGTGACATGAGGAAGAAACGGGTTAGACACAGTGCTGAGTAGTGTCTTGTATTCTCTTGTCTAATCCTCACAGTAGTCATGCATAGACAGGGAACCTGACCTTAAATAACCCGAAAGAACCACACAGTTTGTAGGTGACATAGCTGGGCTTTGAGGCCAGGCCTGTCTCCATTAAACCTGGCTTCAGAGTCAAAGTCAGGCCACACATTAGAGTCACAACTCATGTCCTCATGCGCACACACACACACACACACACACACAGAGGTAGTCACACTTATCTTTATGATTCTAGGATTAATGTGGTCCAAATCTGGGCATAACGAGTACTCTCTCACCGAGTTACAACCCCAGTCCTAGAACAGGAAGAAAGCTCTCCAACAGCAGACACACAAAAACCACATCTCTGTTCTTGTGATCACTACAGTAGTATTTCATCTCTTAGCTTGCATTTGTTTGCAAGGGAGCCTTTGTTAGAGCAAAGGACACATGGTGTTCTCTGCGTCTCTGCTCTCCTCTAGGATACACCATTGTGACAACCATTCCTCAGCCCCACACATTCTGGATTTTGCCAACACTGTCACTGCCTACGTGGGAGGACTGTCTTTGTGCCAGAGAGCTCTCTGGCACAGTCCTGGGAGGAGCAATGGTGCAGAAGGCAGCCGACTGTGCCTTGGAAGTCCCAGTTGCTCTCATGGTCTCTGACTGACAGAGGCAGACTGAGTAGCAGGTCAATGTCCAGTCCATTTTGTCAGGCGCTGCACCCAGCACCTCCAGCCAGTGCCTCCAGGAGGGTGCAGTTTCTTGTCACTGGTAATTGTGCTGATGAGACAGAGGCCGACAGAGGAACTCAGCAAGAGTTTGGTTTTCTTTCTGTAAAAGAGTTTAAGGAATGTTTAGAATCTGTATTTAGAATTGTATTTAACTTGTTATTTTGATGAACCTCTCTCCATTGAAGGAAAATAAAAATGGATAAAAAAGGATGGAGTAGCAAGAAGTAGGACACAGTGAGGCGATCTCAGAATGCCTCCAGGAGCAACTCACTTCCTTTCCAAGGCTCCTATCTTCTCCTCCATTAAAGCAGGAAATTTAAGCAACGGAAATTTTCTTCCTGCATGAGCAAGCCATCAGCATGTGAAAGGTCAGGGAAGTCTGTGTGTTTTGGGAGCATAGTTCCTTCCTGCTCCTTTCCGGAAACCATGCTTCAATTTGCCTCTGGATTCCTGAGGAGGGACATTACAAAATGCTGTCCTGATGCCTGTCTAAGGGTGAAGCAATGACTAGAGCCATATACTTCTGGAAACTTTATGTTATAAAATATGCCTTCTACTTAAGGACGTTCTGTCGTGCACCCATCATTCTGTGCATGGAGAACTCCAGCAGTGGTTGCTGTCTGCATTTTCTTAAGCACGCTCTTCGTGTTGAGCACCATCAGCCATTCGATTCTCGATCCCCATCTCTCCCGGGATCCTCAGCTTTGAATCTGGATCTGGGTCAGGATCATATTGCAGCTCCTTCTGGAAAGGGAGCTGAGCATCAGTCAGTCTTCCTCTTTGTCCTCATTACCAACTTTAAAAGAAAATCCCTTAATGAGAGTGCAGTAAGAAAGCATGACGAAACATTGCGGTCACAGAATTGTGTGTGTGCGTGTGTGCGTTCATGTGTGTGTAGGTGCATGCATACGTGTGCGCGCGTGTGTGTGTGTGCATGGGTGTGGGTGTGTGGGTGCGCATACGTGGGTGTGCACGTGCAAGTGTGTGTGTGTGTGTGTGTGTGTGGAGAGAGAGAGAGAGAGAGAGAGAGAGAGAGAGAGAGAGAGAGAGAGAGAGAGAGAGAGAGAGAGAAATCTTACTGAGCCCATTTAGAATTCAGTTGTGCTTCTATGTGTTTGATTTTGAGGTTGGTCATCTGGGGTTAGATAAGATATCAAGGAGGTTCATCCCCAGAGAAAACTGTTTATTTTTCTCTCAACAACCATTAATTGCATGGAGCTTTTCATTTAGAAGCCTTGTGATAGTTCCCACATCCGTACTAACATGTTACTGGTGTTGTAATTATACAGGTCGCAGCTTCACTGTTGTATACAGAAGTCACTAGCTCACAGCAGGGTCCTCTTTTGTGCTGTTCTTTGAGCCTTAGGAATAGGGTTGCATTGTAGGTAATCTTTAAGGTGTGCCAGGCCATTGGATCACTACTTTTTTCTATTATTTAATGCAATTTTTATAGTCATTCTTGATGTAGAAGCAATCTTTACTCCAACTTCGCAAATGGAAAACTCATCTTGAAAAAGTTAAAGTGATAGCTTGAGGTCCTTAAACAACAGACCGAGATGTGTTAGCTGGTCTGCCTGAGTCTAGGAATTAAGTTGGCACCCTCTTCTGTAGCTGCCCATGTGGCCTTTATCTCCTTACCATGGACCAATTTGGAGCAACTGGTGAGTTGAGACATAGGGGAACCAAAATGTGGGCATTCTTTCACTTCTTAGTATCTCTGTTATCCTCCGGCATCTTGCATTGTAATGCATGAGACATTTCCTGCAAACCTTCCAAGAACTCAATTCTGTCTTGCTGGGGATGAGACCAGTTCTTCCTTTCAGTGAAACAGGAACACCCTCCTGTTAGTGACTGCTCCCACCACGGGCTTCATTTCCTTTAACGTCCTACATCCAGATACAAGTGATAGGTACTTGCTGAGTGTCTGTTACCCTCAAGGCAGACAAAGACAAGCAACAGACAAAAACCTCCATTTCCTCACTTTCTAGCCCAACACAGTTGTGGTCCGCTTATGATTCTTGAGCTAAATTCAATATTTGAAAGGATTTCTTTACAATGTTCACCACATTGTCACTCTCTTTATGAATTCTTGAACTTCACCTGCTTACAAATTCAATGTCTGATAGTCCCCATGAAGGTCAAAGGGAAGGGACTGGATAATGGTGAGCTACTGTCCTGCTACCAGAGTGCTTAGCCCCCCGTCACAATAGCACAGGAGGTTAAAGAGTATTGTCCCCATTTCAAATGGATCACCTAGAAATCCAGCCACAGAATAGGAAAGAGGCAGGGGTATTTGGCAAGGATACAGGGATAGTGTGGTGTGGCAGGTGGGGTCCCTTCTCTTTCTGTCTGAGGAGAGGAGAGTCCAGACCTCTAACGTCTTTTGGAAAGGGAAACAAAGGTGAGCAGACATAGGACACGTGTATATGGAGAAGCCATACTGGATCTGCTGTTTTGCACGATAACCTAAAAGTCAATATTTGTTTGTTTATTATATATGTTTCTGTGAGTGCATGCATGCCATAGTAAGCGTGTGAAGTTCAGAGGACAACTTTCAATCATCCGTCCTCACCTTTCACCGTGTGGGTTCCTGAGATCAAACTCAGGTCGTCAGGTTTTGGAGCATTTTTTATTTATTTATTTATTTATTTATTTATTTATTTTGCCTACCAAATCATCTCACAGGCCCCTAAAAATGAATAAAAATTAACATTAGGAAATAGCCATCATGTCCCCGTCCAGCATATTGGAAGGAGTAGTGTCTACATTACAACCCGTTTGTTCACCCCTGTGCTAGACTCTTCATCTAGAAGCTGCTTGGTGGGATTAAAGGGGATTGAACAGTAGCCTGTCCATACAACTCACATTCCAAAATTCTACTTCAGGAATTTCACTCCTTGTTTGGCAAATGTTTCCTTTATTTAAATGCTTCATCGACTGAGAGGTGGAACTGAGCAGATGAGACGGTTGGGTCGGGGTTAGGAGGAGATGACGAGGCTGCAGAGGGAAGTCTTCCCTACACTCTGCCAGTGCCGCAATCGGGCTGCCCACTCTTGCCCACCCCAGGCAGCATGGGAGAGGAGGAAGTGAGCTTCAGAATCTTTGCAGACATCCAGCTGGGGTTGAGTTTCTGCTTTAGTGTCTGAAAATCTCAGTCCACATAAGAACCTAAGCGTGCACACAGAGCAAGTATCAAAGCACACTGCTGTCCCAAACTTTCTCTTGTGTTTGAACAAAGGTTTAAAGTTTTAAACAAATAGAGGAATCGTATATTCTAGCAAAATTTTTTCTTCACACATTTTTTAAAAAATTTCCTTGAAGGCACTTCATCTATAATTGCTATAAGGAAAGAATCAAAAGGGAGAATTGACAACATCAAGCTTTCCAAAACTTTACTAGCGGAGTTGTCGTGTGTGTTTGGTAGATTTGCTGTTCTTGGGTCTTACCTGTGCTTGTGAATGAGTAGCTCAGGCTCACTGATCCTTTTGAAGAAATACTAGACACACGTAGGTGAGTGATTAGTTAGATGACACTCTGACCCACTGTTCACATGATCCTGGAGGAAAACAAGGGATGATAACAACTGTGAGTCACTCCGAGGATTTAAGGTTCGCAGATCTGGTCTAGAGGGCTATATAAAGTGGACTTTAAGGGAACTTGCAGCGAGGGAGCAGAGTGAAGACAGCTCTGCTGAAAGGAGCTAGTCACGATGAAGGTCCTCCTCATGCTCTTTGTGCTCCTACAGGTTTCTGCCTCTGTGGTCGTTCCCAAGAATGAACTAGAATTTGCTAAAGTAAGTACTAACAAGATTGCACTGGTCAAATGTTTACTGATGTTGTAAGTTTTGCAGTATTTACTGAATTTGCAAGTTGGTTTTGGAAAGTATGATTTGATTTGAAAAGCGGCATAGATAGCTGTTTTTTTAAGCATTTTTTCACAGAGGAATATCAAAATGAATGATTGTTTTGAAAGAATATTATTAAATTTGTGAATAATTGTGCTGTCTACAAAAAGCTTTGGGTAAGTAATTTTAGCTCAATATAATAGGATCACATTTCTGACGGAGTGCTGTGTTTTCTCTTCTACCACATTTTGTCTTTCATTTGTAATTTAATGTCCATTAATGATGTGGGATTTGGACACGGCTTAATCTATATAGCCACTTTAAATTCTCATAATAGTTACAGCAAGCTCGCTCTATGCTCACTTATCTCACATGTTTATTCATAAGTGTTTTAAAATAAGATTTGAAAAATCTTACTTTTTATAATTAAGAAAATTGAGCTCTTATTTTCTAAAATTGCACACATTTCTTTTTGAGACAGGGTCTGCTGTGTTGTCCAGTCTGGTCTTGAACTCCTGGCCTCAGGTGCCCTTCTGTATTGGCTCAACACTTGGCTCTATTTTCTAACACTATTTTTACTTTGAATTTTCCAAGTCTTCCACTGTGTCAAGATTTTCCCCCATACCAGAGACAAACCCAAACCTTCAAGCATGCTAGACAAGTGCTTTGCCACTAAGCTACATCTCCCAGCTAAGTCAACTTTCAATGCCAACCAAAATGATTTAAGTACCCTAACAACAAAGATCTTGCCACTTACAATGTACCCTTATACATTGGATGTCAAAATGGCTTCTAAAACCCCAGACACAAGTCTGAAGAAGCAGAATAATAAATAGCTTTACCACTGGGTTCTTGGGAATCAGACTAATTATTTGTGACATGATTAAATATTTTAGGAAGTTAAATTTCTTTCTTATAATTGATTGTCTACATAATATTGTAGGTTGTAACTAAGATATGTGGTTCAGGAGCACCAGTGTACTGATGACCATGTTTGCAGGGCTCCAACAGAAACCTGGCTGTGTACAGTGTAACTGTGTTCATTACTTGTGTTTTGTTCAGAGGTACTTGAAAAAATATTATGACTTTGATGAGGACAGAATTTCAATGCTAAAATCAAAAGTCAAGAGAAACATCCTAGAAGAAAAACTCCAGGAAATGCAGCAGTTCTTTGGGCTCGAAGCAACTGGGAAGCTGGACAAGCCTACTCTGAAGATAATGCACACCCCTCGCTGTGGAGTGTCTGACGTACATCATCGTGGCGCAGTGCCATTGAGGTCAATATGGATGAAGCATCACCTCACCTACAGGTAATGTCAGCATCTGACCCAGTGAATTTTTCTTTCCCATGCGTGTGGCTTCGAGAAACCTGAAACATTTAGCTATAGCAAAGTTTTAAGGCTGAGGGTAGCCTCTGTGCGGTGTTAACACGAAGGCATTCCTTGTTTCCAGGCCGGTGTGATGACTGGGGGAGAAAGTGCTTGTCACACAACCATGATGATCTGGGTTCAGATCCCTAGAAACTACGGAAAAGCTGTACAGACACAGGAGACAGGGATAGGGGAGGCCCAGGGCAGGCTAAACTAGTAGAATCAGGGTCTCCAGTTTTGATTGAGAGACTCTGCCTCAACAAATAAACTAGAGTGTGATTGAGGATGACACCTGAGTCAGCTTCTGGCCTCTGCATGCACTTAGACACTACACTCATGGGCTGGAGAGATGGCTCAGTGGTTAAGAGAACTGCCTGCTCTTCCAGAGGTCCTGAGTTCAATTCCCAGCAACCACATGGTGGCTCACAACCATCTGTAATGAGGTCTGGCACCCTCTTCTGGCGTGCGGACATACATGGAGGCAGAATGTTCTATAAATAAATAAATAAATAATCTTTAAAAAAAAAAAAAGACACTACACTCACACCTACACACATATGAACATGTATATAAACACAGGCACCCCCCCCCACATACACATAATTCATTGTCTCTATAAGGAGAGCTGTTCTTTAAAGGAAGACTTGCCGTTATTTGCTAGTCAATCAGTTCAGAGCAGAGCAGAAAAGCTGCAAACAAAGAGAATGGATCGGCATTGAATACAAATAAGACAGGAGAAGTATGTAGAATATTAAAGATGGATAAATATGGAATTTGGGCACAATGGGTATTTGTGTTTATGAAACTAAATCCTTCACGATAATTACCAGTAATTTATCTAATAAACTAAAATATATTTGGATTGATAAAATAGTTTTCCGAAGAAAAAATGGTTTGAACTTCAAAAGAGTATTTTTTTTATTAATTAATTTATTTAATTATTAAAGATTTCTGCCTCTTCCCCGCCCAAAAGAGTATTTTTTACATGGACTGTCAGTATGTGAAGACATTCTTCCTTCAGGTGTGGGTGCAGAATGGAGAGACTAGAAAAGACAAAATTAACCAGTGGTGTCATGCTTGCTTTTCTATCTTTCTCTAACACAGAATCCTTAATTACACTCCTAACATGAAGCGTGAGGATGTTGACTATGCATTTCAGAAAGCTTTTCAAGTCTGGAGTGATGTGAGTCTTCTGAGATTCAGGAAGATTTATGAAGGCGAGGCTGACATCATGATCCTTTTTGCATTTGGAGGTACACAACCTGTGTTGTGGCAGCATCATTCACCACACTGTGTGATGCCACCAGGTGCAGCTCTCATGCCTTTTGACAGGTGTAGCTAACTATTGACTTTCTTTTGTTTTAAAAAGCGCATGGAGACCGCAATGCTTTCGATGGAAAAGGTGGTGTACTGGCCCATGCTTTTTACCCTGGACCTGGCATTCAAGGTGATGCACATTTTGATGTGGCAGAAACCTGGAGTAAAAGTTCTTCTCAAGGTAGGAGAAAAAAAGGAAAACTAACCATAACTAGATTTAAGATAGGTCCTGATCTTGCAAGAATGCATTCTTACAAATTTTTATAGTCTTAAATAACTATTATAGTCTTAAATAATATAGTCTGATTGCTCATCTCTAAATCACATAAAAGACTTCATACATTTAGTCCAATTTTTCCTCGTTGCAAATCAGAGTTACTGGGTTTGATTATGTTAGAGACCAACTCTAAGAACCACCGAGATCATATGGGACGTTCCATACTTTTAACTCCTGGAAAGACAAAAGCTTCTGGTTGGACTTTGACCAGTAAAATCTATAAACTTAATGGCAAACAATTCTGTGATTGATTATATACTAACAATTTCTTAGATTCATGATGACCTGGAAAGATATTTATAGAAACTTTAGAGATCCTGATGGAGAAGTACAGGCTCATTTGTAGTCTGGGAGCCTTGCATCATCATGGGATACCATTTTCAGAATGGGACTGTGACTCACTATCCCATTCAGATAATTGGGAATGAGGTTAACTTATTATTATTATTATTATTATTATTATTATTATTATTATTATTGGCAATCCATAGTATAAGAAAATTTAAGTCACCATCTCAATAGCTTTTCTAATATCTTTTGGAAATTCTCAATTATACAATTTATTCTTGTGGAAAACATAGGGAGAAATTCAAGAATATAGTCACTCTGCCCTGAATACCTTCTCTCACTGATTTTTCATGTGATGTAAAGCTATATTTTCATATATACTATATCTACCTGGAAGGTAGACACACAGCCTACAGCTTTGACTCTGATACACAGCCTAAAACTTATCAAGTTTTTCATAAGGGCATTTTGAAGACCGCAGAGGTACATCATGCATGATTCAGTACTTGTTGAACTATACATTCTAAACCAGACAGGTTCCATATGTCTGAGTTTTTTCTGTGGTCATATTGGGGCTGTTTGTAAACTATTCATCAAGTGAGAATGTTTTGGAATCCCAAAGGACCCTAGAAATGTAAGTTGCTCTTTCCTGAAGAGACCAAGCAAAAGCAAGTTTGTGCAAAAACGGAGACAAAAGCATGTACTATTGGCTCGTGGTCTTATTCTTAAAATTGATTTGAGTCTATAATTTTAAAAAGGTTTTTTTGAAAATTCTATATATGTGGCCCAGGCTGGCGTTGAACTCAGAGTCCTCTCACATCATCTTTCTGAGTTGGGATATAGACATGGAGTATCATATCCAGTATTGACATATTGTTTTGAACCAGTGTTGAAGAGTTTGATCAGTGCTTGTTGAGTTTCTGTTACAGTGTTGAGTGATATTTTTGATTAAGAAACAAAAAGGACATGCAACCTAACAGAAGCACCAGACAGACAGAAAGTCTTGTTTGAAGACCAAGACTAATGGAGCTAATTGTTCAAAACATTATGATCTTGAATTCCTAGGCAATCCCACTGTCTCAGCCTCCTGAGTGGTTAGAACAACAGACACAAGCTTTAATTAAGATTTTTTTTGTTTGTTTGTTTTTTGTTTTTTGTTTTTCCAGACAGGGTTTCTCTGTAGCTTTGGTGCCTGTCCTGGAACTAGCTCTTGTAGACCAGGCTGGCCTCGAACTCACAGAGATCGGCCTGCCTCTGCCTCCCGAGTGCTGGGATTAAAGGCGTGCGCCACCACTGCCCGGCATTTAATTAAGATTTAGAAGCAATGTGAGCTACCAAATGTGAGCTACCTATGATTTGTGTTATGAAGATTCATGCCAGAATATGTTCCATTTGTCTGGCAATAAAATGATCCATACCTGTAGACAATTTTGGCTCCAAAGGAACATTTTCAGACATTTTTATTTGAACGCAGAAGTGGGGATTCAAACTTCCACAGAGTGGTAAAATATCTGTGACAGAGAAGTGCTCTAATATTTACCTAGCCTATAATGACATCATTGAGACTGAGAAAGGCTATTTAAAAACGCAGGAAAATCAGTAAAGGATTCCTAAATGTGTCCTCTACTGTGTTAGATGTATTGTTTCCTTTCAAATGACAAGGCAATGGGCTGGAGAAATGGCTCAGAAGTTAAGATAGCACACTGGGCTCTATTCCCAGGACCCAGGTCAGACAGCTCACAGTGGCCTGTGACACTAACCCCAGGAAGATAGCAACGTCTGCCCTCTGTAGGTACCTGCACTCACGTGACACAGCACATTCACAATGGGATGACATTCAGCCACTTAAGGCTGGACTCCTCTCACGGGGATGGGACCGGACCACATGTAAAAGGTCAGGCATAGGAAGATGAGTACCCCATTATCTTGTTCATCTTGACACACCAAAAAAGTTAATCTTATAAATGTTGAGAGCAGAATTGTGGGTACCTGATGAAGAAGAGCAAGGGGAGTTGGGTGGGTAATGGTTGATGCACTGGTAATAAGTCACAGTTAGGAGCATGGAGTCCTAGTCTTGAAACTGCGGCACAGCAATACAACTGTAGACAATAGCAGTGTCCTATTTGCTTCAAAAGGCTGGAAGAAAGGATTTTGAGTATTTTTACCACAGATACATGGTACATACCTTATCTTGAACATTATACAATAAGTGTAGGCATCGAAACATCACGTGGCACCTTATAAACATGTATAGTTTCTCGTGTGAGTTAAATAGAAAGTGATAAAGCCCACACCTTTATTCTTTCACCTTCTTGCTTCTTAGGTACCAATCTGTTCCTTGTTGCTGTTCATGAGCTTGGCCATTCCTTGGGGCTGCATCATTCCAACAATCCAAACTCAATCATGTACCCCAGCTATGGTTTCCTTGACCCCAACACATTCCGCCTCTCTGATGATGACATAAGTAGAATTCAATCCCTCTATGGTAAGCTGAACTTCATAATTTGCCATACAGTGCCATGCATTTTTATGAACAATCTCTCATATCTATATGTGGAAATTTTACTCTTTTGTTGCACACCCTGTGAGATAAGCTACACAGACCCTGTCTTCATTTTCCCTCATATCTGGGACGTTTCCTAACAGTGCCACCACTGCTCTGTTGGCAGGGCTTCCAGAGGAAGTAAATTCAAGTATTCTCTTCTGTGATGCTGTAACTAAGAGGGACAAAGACCTCGGGGCATACTTCTCATGAAGTTCATAGGAAACATGACTGCTTTGTATTTTCCTTTAAGGAACAGAATATTTAAAAAGAATAGCTATTCCTCCTACAGAATTCCCAGAGTTGAACATCAAAATGTCTTTTTAGGAGCCCCAGTAAGAAGCCCACCCACGATGCGTCCTGAGCGTCGCCTGCCAACGATCTGCCGGCAGCGCCCGAGCTTTGATGCGGTCACCACAGTGGGAGATAAAATCCTCTTCTTTAAAGACTGGTATGGTTATTTTCCTATCTAATCAATGCTATAGGCTGTGGGGTAAGATTTGGTAGCTTTTGTTTTTGTTTGTTTGTTGCCAGAAGGTATTTGAAAGAATGTAGATCAAATTTGTGTGGCAGGAACTTGGACTGGTTCTCAAGTTTTGGAGAGATCTTAGATGTTTTGAACTAGAGAATTTTGTGATACTGTTTGTGTGACTAGGAAGCTAATGTGTGAAAAAATTAAATTTGTAGTAGGATCTGGCTGGGGAATTAAAAGACAGGAAGTGGAGAAGCCCAGGTTGAAAAGGATGTGGTATCAGGTATTGGGGAGATGGGTCTGCTGGCAAAGGACAAGATGTTCAAACAAGAGGACCTAAGGTCAATCCCCACCCCCACATAGAAACATTCAGGGGCAGCTGCACGGACTGTGAAATCCCAGTGTGCAGCAGAGAAAAGCAGACTCACTGGGGCTTGTGGAGTCTCAAGCAGTCTAACTGAATCCAAAAGCTCCAGGCTTAATAAAACATATGTCTCAAATGATAAGGGGGAATGGGTGAGGAAGACACCTCAAGTGCACACATGTACACAAACATATCCATATACACAAACACCTACACATGCACACATACATACACACACATTAATATATATATATATATATATATATATTATATATTATGTATATATTACACAGTTTCCATGTTGGAGCAGAGATGGAGACAGAGGCTGGGTTGGGGGAGGTCAATTGGGAAGCTAATGTGTGGGAGGGAGGATGGATGCTCCTGAGATTGTAAAACAGCAACTTCTTCCGTTTACAAAACCACCTAACCAGTTGGGAGACTATACTAGAATCTTAGATCCCTGGAGTCCAGACTCTGGATTTATTTATTTATTTTGGTTTCCTGTTTAATCAGTGTCACTGCCAGAATTGCTTAAGGCTCTCTTTCAGGGTGTTCTCATACAGACACTTACGGAATAAAGTGTGAGAATCAATACTGAATCATTTCACAAGTTCCCATTTGTATTTTGAAGGAGTCTACAGCAATTTTCACATATATTAAATGCATTTCATGTCAGGTTCTTCTGGTGGACAGTACCTGGGAGTCTAGCCTCCAATATCACGTCAATTTCTTCCATGTGGCCAACTGTCCCGTCTGGTATCCAAGCTGCTTATGAAATTGAAAGCAGAAATCAACTATTTCTTTTTAAAGGTAACGCCAATGCTTGGTTCTGCCACTGAGAACACAGTAGAAAAAGGTACCTCTTTTTATAATTAGATACTAAAAACAGACTCTAGACTTCGTAATCATGTCTCTAAATGATAAGTTAACAGTTTATATAAAAGCTCAACTATACAAGAAATATACACAGCCTTTGGGATAGATGTATGAAATATAAGAAAATGGCACTTAAACGTATCCAAACCACAGAGCCACAGGAGGTAAAAAAATGAGTGAGAACAAAAGCATGGTGGGTTGATATTACTCAGTGACAGAGAACCTGCTTACCACGATGGAGTCTCAGATTCATCCCCACCCCCACCCCCGCCCCAGCCAGCAAAAAAATTAAAATGAGTATTAGAACACTGCACAAGAGAGATGCTTTACAGTACGTCAGTGTTTTTAGTTTTAGTTTCCGGTGCAATTCTACTGTGCCCTTTGTCTTTGTCTTCGTAGATGACAAGTACTGGTTAATAAGCAACTTAGCACCAGAGCCAAGCTATCCCAGAAGCATATACACTCTGGGATTCCCCACGTCAGTGAAGAGGATAGATGCAGCCACCTTCGACCCATCTCGCCAGAAGGTTTTCTTCTTTGCGGATAAGGAGTATTGGAGGTGAGTTACAATGGCATCTTCTCTATGAAAGCCTCAAATGCCTTTGTCTTTCTTGGGAGAGAGAGCAGAGACTATGGGTGTAAAATAGTCACTGCCCACCTGGTTCTTTTCTCTGGGATTCTGATATAATTTAATTTTGGAATGTGTCTGGACTCCAGGACTCCTTCCCATAACTGGTGGACCCAGAAGACAAAATGAGGAAGCGGCCCTTTGAGTGGCAGGGTACCAGTAGGAGTCCAGATGCACTCCACCCCTAGTCTGGTTGTCTCACTCCCTAACGCTGAAGAAGGGGATCATCCCTGCCCTCTGCTGAGGAAAACCGTCAGGAGACACATCGTTTGCATGTTTGACACAAGACATAACAGAATATACTAAGAGAGTAAAACCTCTATGTTTTTTGAATATTTAAAATTCAACATCTAATTTCAACTGAATGCCATACGTTTGTGACAGCAATTGCTCTGCCAACTTTAGCCATGTTTGAAAAATAGGACTTGTAATTTCACCAAATCAAACTTCCTGGAGAGGTGACAAATAGGACTAATTTGTTGTAATTTGACATTCTTAAAAATTTGTCTGACTACTGGCTCCCTTTTACCCTTCCAACTGACCAAAGTATTTCCTTTTCCTAAATACCAGAGGGCCGGGTCTAGCCAGTAACGGTTGGAGAGCTAAACTGAGTGAAAAATAATACAGAAGCAAGTTCAGTTGTCACATGGAAGTCTAGAGAAAATTGACTCTTTCTTTTCGCTCAGGAGGAGAAGAGACTTTATGAAAATCTAGGGCCTGGCTATTTGTTTTTCTTTAACATGGTTGTTCAAAACGCGTTGATTTCATGGCCCTTAAGACCCCTTCTTTTCACCATGGGAGAAAATAATTGATATGCAACTTGCTAGAAGGGATTTGCAAAAATGAGGACAGGCAACTAAGATATTGGGCCAGCGAGGGCTGTTACATTTCAAGCCCTTGTCAATGCCGGGTGGCATGGGAAGGGACTGAGGAACCGGGAGAGCTCTGACTAGAGTCATGGTCCAAGTTTTGAGTCCTGTGATAACCTAGGGAAAATCATCGAACTTTAGGTCTTTGCAGTTTTCATCAGTACATTTAGAACACTTTCAGGAAAGATGAGCGTGTGCTTCATGTTATGAACGTCATCTCCTCACTGTGGTCCTTCCACAGGTATGATGTGGTGCAACAGGCCATGGACCCAACTTATCCCAGACTCATTTCCTCACACTTCTCAGGAGTTGGTCCTAAAGTTAGTGCAGTCTTCTATTTCAAACGTAAGTAGACTGGGAAAATATCGGAAACCACATTTTCAAGTACAGAAATGCAGCCTGGGATCCAGCATGGGTGCAGGGCGCTCCAGCCTGTGCTGTGAATATGTTCAACTTCACCCTGAGCAAACTGGCCTGTGGCGTCACAGAGCAGTGGTCCAGACCACATAGTGTGGGATGAGCTGTATGGCATATTTAACAAGAATAAAACCCCCGTTTTGTTCATTATCCTCTCCTACTGAGTGGACGGAGATTTGTAAACAAATCCGAGTTCACCCTGGCCTTTTCCTCCTTAAAGATCCATGTGTGCCTGACCTAGACCCTGTGTCCTCTCCTAAGACCTCCACCCAGAGAGTGGCTTGCTGGAGGGGAGCATCAGAGCAGGGTGCACTGCCAAGGATCCCCAGCACTGACATCATAAACACACCTTTTGTAGTCTAGATTACCTTTAAAAAACAGCTCTAGGTTTTAAAGGAGCACAAGGTAAGAGTTAAAGAATTGAATTTGTTTCCATTTTAGGATACTACTACATCTTCCAAGGAGCCACGCAACTGGAATATGACCCCCGGTGGCATCGTGTCACAAAAAGGATGAAGAGTACCAGCTGGTTTGGGTGTTAGGAAGGATGCAGTAAAGGGTGCTTGTCAGTGCAATAAGTACTTATCACATATTCGCCATGTACTACATGCCAGTAATGTAACATGAAACAGACCACAGATAACTGTTTACACAGAAAAAATGCTTTTACAGAAGTTATCCTCTTTTGATAAATTTTTCAGTTGATCCTCTTCTTAATTTTGAGCGAATATCTTCAAAGGCCTCCAGGTTCACCCACCCATAGGTTGTTTTTTTTTAACAACCATCAAGTGGGAAAATTAGAATTACTTCTCTGTCTTCACTGATATTTATTTATTAAAAATAATTTTTTAAAAAGTATTTGGCTTAGCCGGGCGGTGGTGGCGCACGCCTTTAATCCCAGCACTCGGGAGGCAGAGGCAGGCCGATCTCTGTGAGTTCGAGGCCAGCCTGGTCTACAAGAGCTAGTTCCAGGACAGGCACCAAAGCTACAGAGAAACCCTGTCTCGAAAAACCAAAAAAAAAAAAAAGAAAGTATTTGGTTTTTGATTTTTTTCTTTAAAAATATTGTGTGTATGTGTGTGTATTTGACTTCAGGTATGTATATGTACCACATGTGTGCAGTGCTGGTAGAGGCCAGATCTCTAGAAACTGGGGTTACAGATAGTTATGGGGAGTCTTGTGGGTGCTGGGATTGAACCTATATCCTTGGGGGAATTAGCCTGTGCTCTTAACCTCTGTGTCATCTTTTGGTCCTCGTTTTTAATGTCCTTTTTGAAAAACAGAATGAATTTTGAAAATAACTCTGGCTTCTGCTGTGAAATAATACTTTTGTACCCTGAAAAGATTTGTCACTTGCATTGGTTTAATAAAATGCTGATTGGCCAGGCAGGAAGTATAGGCATGGCGACTAGACTAAAAGAATTCTGGGAAGAGAAAAGGAAGAGACACAGTCACCAGCCAGACACAGAGGAAGCAGGATGAAAATACCTCACTGATAAAAGGTACCAAGCCATGTGCCTAAACATAGACAAGAATTATGGGTTAATTCAAGTTGTAAGAGCTAGCTAATAATAAGCCTGAGTTAATAGACCAAGCAGTTTATAATTAATATAAGCGTCTGTGTGTTCCTTTGGGACTGAATGGCTGTGGGACTGTGTGGGACAGAAACGTCTATCTACAAATGGTGCCCAAATGTTTGGTAAGAATTTCCACATAAAGTCTGAGAAATCTTAAAAGAAAGGATTCTAGCTAGATGGGAAAAGAGTCAAGCACAGCTTCTTGGTAACCATTTTTTTTTTCCAAGTAGGCTCTGTTTGCTGTCAGTGACGCAGCGTTAGGAGCAAAAACTACATGGTGGCTCTTTTAAGAGGCACCGTCACCAAACCCTTAAATATTGTTTATGAGCAGTCAGTGACATGCTTGTTGGTGGTAGGATAGACCTAGAAACTCCACAGAATTGTGGCAATAAACGTGGCTCCCACCAATGCTTCTACCATGAATCTAGACCCTCAGGAAGCCAAGGAATGGACCGAGCCAGTCACCAAAGCCACAGCTTTATTTCTAGCCATACTGCTTAGCAGATTAAAGACTCATGTGCCAAGAAAAGATAGAGATGTACAGTAAAGATAGATTCGGATGAAAAAAGCCTCTAAATGGTTTACAGTGTGTTTAAAAATATATGTAGACTTGGGAAAGAAAATAAAAAAGACAGAGAAAATCTTTAAAAAAATAAAAAGAAAGAAATAGAGCAGCTGGGTGTGATGGCACACACCTTTAATTCCAGCACTTTGGAGGCAGAGGCAGGCAGATCTCTGTGAGTTTGAGGACAGTCTGATCTACAGAGTGAGTTCTGGAGATACACAGAAAAACCCCGTGTCAAAAATTAAAAAATAAAAATAAAAAAAGAGTAAAAAGCCAGCCACATAAAGATAGAAAATGCACATAAAATCTGGATCTTGTATGTTATTGTGTTGTATTTGAATAGTTTTGAGAAAGAAACAATAGCTAACAAAAGACATTTGATTATAATTGCTGCTGGATTAATCCAACTTACATATTTTGAAAATACCTTGACTTAAGTCAAAAGATATGTTACCTCAGAGAAGAGGTTTTGCTTTTGTTTCAACAGGAAATGAGAGGTTGTGTATTTATTCTGGATTAAGAAAAATAAGGATTGATTGAGGAAGACCCCCTGGGAACGGATGGCCCAGACGACCCGATGTCTCAGAGCACCTCTATTGCAGTTTCCTCTGACTTCCACATCCAGAACAACCTTAAGACTGCTGACTGAGATGATTCAAAACCATACAACACAACAGTCAGGACTAGACCATAATCCTAAATTTTCTTTGGGTCCCCATAAGATAATCAGTGCCCCCAGTCATCAGGAAGTAGCCTACAAGACTATGCCCACATTCTCAAAAAATTGGATTATGGATGTTTGTCTTTGTTTAGAGTGTTGGTTATAAGTTGTTATGGAAAATGATCAGGGAAAAAGTTAAACAAAGGAGAATAGATTCAGGGTCTTGTTTTGAAAAGAAAAAAGGGGAGCTACATTGGCTTAATAAAATGCTGATTGGCCAGCAGCCAGGAAGGAAGTATAGGCAGGGTGACCAGACTAAAAGAATTCTGGGAAGAGGAAAGGCAGAGACACAGTCACCAGCCAGTAACAGAGGAAGCAAGATGAGAATGCTTCACTGATAAAAGGTGTCAAGCCACATGGTTAAACATAGACAAGAATTATTGGTGAATTTAAGTTGTAAGAGCTGATTAATAATAAGCCTGATTTAATAGGACAAACAGTTTATAACTAATATAAGCATCTGTGTGTTTCTTTGGGACAGAAAAGCTGCAGGACTGAGTGGAACAGAAACTTCTGTTTACAGGCTTCCAAATAACGTCTTTTTGTGACTGTACCAAGAGTTAATAGAGATGTGACATCTACAAAAGTTGGAGCTTAAAGTCCTTTTGGTCAATTGTGTGAGGACACCCGTTTAATCCTAAAATAAGAAAACATCCTCTAGCCTGCACATAACCCCAAGAATAACTGTAGCATATCACCAGAGGACTAAGAGGGGGAAGGATGAAGTGGATTTTTCTTCTTGTTAGATGGGTTGTGTGGCTCCTTGCACACTGGAGAATAAGCTATGTCACTGCTGAGTGATCTTACAGGATGTTAACAACAGGAGGAAATGTGTGTGACTAGCAGACCTCTAAGTTTGTTGTGGGGAAGAGCCCCTCGCCCGTGTCCTGGCCTTCTAACAGTTTCCCATATCGCCTTGATATTTAGGCTCCCTACCTGAAGCCCTGTGCATGCTGTAGAGCTTTTCCTTAAAGCTTATGGGTTTGTGACACATGTTCAATCTTAAACCTGACTGGTGTCAACACCCAGATACAGAAAGCTCTCCGTAGCGATGCTTATCTGATCATATTTGAAGAGAGAAGTTGAAGGGATGTGGGGAAGCCGCTCCTTAGCCTTCATGTCTCAGACATCATCAACTTGATGGGATCTGGGATCATAAAAGAGACGTATGAGGTCTGTCCAGAGCAGCGTGGATGGCAGGCTGGTGCATTAGAACTCACCCATAATGGGCAGGACAGCACTTTACCCTTGTGAGGATAGATGCATAAACTCTGGTTGTGAGTTTGCTTTTCATGTTCATAATGCCTCTGTCCAAACTATTACCCAGGGACTTAAACAGAATTCCTTAGACACCATCATGGTACTCTGTACAGTACTGTCCCTGAACAGGGAACTCATTTCACAGTAGAAGTAGAGTAGCCGTAGGTTTATGTTCACGTTCATGGAATTCGCTGTCTGATCATGTTCCACACCGTCCTGACACCGTTGGCTTGAAGAATACTTTTTCTGTTCAGTGTTAGAGGGCCCTGTGCGTGCTAACAAAGCACTCTCCCTTTGCGCTATATCCTAGCTGTTAAGATTCTGAAAGAGTTGATGTTGTCAGTTTGGTGCTAGTGTTTCTTTAAACTCTAAACAACTAAGGGTGTCAGTTGCTGCTCTTATGAAAAAGGATATTTTGATTGTCCTTATTCCGCCACCCTAGGCAATATGGCTCTTAAGTTACTAATTTTAGTCTTGATAGCAAAAGATAGTTAAAACCCTAAATTGGTACTACTATTTGCCCATTAACATTGTCAAAATAGTTATTTCAAAAAACATATTATTTATATTAAAATGTGATTTAACAGGCTCAAGGGCTAAAATATTTTCTTAACTCCTAGGACAAATGTTTTCTGAGGTAGCCTAACAAATAAAAGCTCTTTAAAGTCTTGATGACTTCAAAGGATAGAACTGGCCATGGACCAATTGTGAGAACTTCCTATTAATAGGTGGATTTTGATTTTATTAATTTAAAAATTTTAACATGATCTTTATTTAAAGGCACCTTTGCCACTTTCTAAGACCATCTCTGCTGGTAAGCATGACTATCTTTATGTTTTGTTTGGTTTGGTTTGGTTTTGGTTTTTCAAGGTAGAGTTTCTTTTTCTTCTTTTTTTTATTAAGAAGTTTTAAAATACAGTCTTTTCTCATTTTACGTAGCTATCCCGCCCCTACTCACTCCCCTCCTCCTGCTTCCTCCACCTTCTTCCACCCTACTTCATCATCCACTCCTCAGAGAGGGTAAGGCTTCCCATGGGGAGTCAACAAAATCTGATACTTCACTTCGAGGCAGGACCAAGGCCTTCCCCCGTGTATCTAGACTGAGCATGGTGTCCCTCCAAAAAGACTGTGCTCCTACACAGCAGTTCAAGCACTAGGGATAGAGCCTGGTCCCACTGCCAGTGGCCCCACAGACTATTCAAGCCTCACAACTGTCCCCCACACTCAATGGACCTAATTTTGTTCTATGCAGGTTTGCTCAGCTGTCAGTCCAGAGTCAGTGAGCTCTCACTAGCTCAGGTCAGCTGTTTCTGTGGGTATCACCATCATGGCCTTGACCCCTTTGCTCATATTATCACCCCCTCCTCCCTTGGGCTGGACTCAGGTAGCTCGCCCCAGGGTTTGCTGTAGATCTCTGTTTTTGCTTCCATTAGTTGCTGGTTGAAGGTTCTATGATGACAATTAATTAATTAATCAGTCTGATTACGGGAGTCGAGACAGGGCTTCTCTGTGTAACTTTGGAGCCTGTCCTAGAACTAGCTCTGTAGACAAGGTTGGCCTCGAACTCACAGAGATCCTCCTGCCTCTGTCTCCAGAATGCTGGAATTAAAGGCGTGCACCACAACCACCTGGCTTATCCTTATGGTTTTTAAGACATTGTGCACATCTTCAAGCTCTACTTTGTACTTTTACAAAGTCTACAATGTTTTTAAATGAGCTCTCTTTTGTTTTATTTTGGAAAAAATAGATATTTTTTTTAAATAGATATTTAAAAATTTTTATTTCCTGTTTTTGTGAATTGTCTTCTATTCTGAAAAAGTTCAGTAATTATCTCCTTTTTAATGCTTTTTTAACCACTTGATCATCTCCTTCTGAGATTCAAATAAAAACAATCATTCTTCATCATAGCCCTTATTCTTTCAAGTGCTCTTCTGAGTCTTAGTTTTATAGCACTCTGCTATTCCGTGGACCAGTTCTCAGGTCTGTCTTCAAGCTGAGCAGCAGTCTCTTCACCTGCTTGAATTTATGCGACTGTGAATATGTAGTACCTGAAAAGGTCAGAAGAGGGCATCAGATCCCCTGGAAGCTGTGAAGTGCCTACCATGGGTGCTGGGAACTGAACTCCAGCCTTCCCTTAACATTGAGCCATCTTTGCAGCTCTGTGATCAACTGTTTAGCCCGTTCATTCTGGCTTTACATTTGAGCCAAGAAGTGATAATTCCAAACTTCACACTTGATTTGTTTTCAAAATGGACGGTCATGACTTACTTTCTTATTGCCTGATCATTTTTGTGATTTTTCTCTCTTACCTTTTTATATTTTAAATTCCCCATTATCTGGTAAGGATTTGATGATTTTAACATTAAGAGACCTTGTATATTGAAGCTCAGTGTTTGCTTTCCAAGGGCTTTTACTGGTAGAGTCTCGCCCCATTGTGCATTAGGGAAGCTGTGCGAGCTCATTTTAAAAACACCTTAAATAGTGTTTTCTGAGACACGCTCTCTCTGTGAGTTTAGACCAGTCTTATGCTTATACCGACCTGCCTGCCTCGTCCTCAGGAGTGCTAAGATTACAGCTATGCGCCTTCATGCCCAGCTGTGCTTTTCTTTATCCTTAACACTGTTTCCCATAAGAATCAGGATTTTTTGTTTTTCACTAGAGAATGTCTGGCCTCTTTTAAAAATGGGTGGTAAAAAGCTTAACCACAGTATCTTTCCCTAACTTTCAAGTTGTTCAAGTTCAGGATGCCCGAAGTCCTCTGCTACAAGCTTCACCCTGGGGGAATTTCCCTTTCTCCTTGGCTGGCTACTCACTAATGCCGAATCCAACTTCAGTTCACTTGGTGTGCAGACGTGTGTGCCTGCAGGTGTATGTGTGCCTGTGTACAGGAACCAGAAAAGCTCCCGAGACTTCCGCAATCGCCATCAAGCCCAGCATACACCGAGGAGGTTTGCAGGACTGGTTTTCTGTAGTAGGGCCATTCGGAGTGCACCGTTTGCTATGCTGCATGGAAGTGTGGCTTATCTTTTGATACTGCAAAGAGGTTGAGAGGTAAAGTGAACACTTTACCTTTACAGCGACTGATGGCACAGAGGCCCACAGCAATAATAAACTAGAAGATCCCTTTTGTGGCTCACCGTGAAGCGGTAGGAAAGTTAGTTGACCTCACATAACAATTATGGTCTGAGAACTGCCACAATGAAGTCCCTGAAACTTGGTAGGGACTCAAACGGGGTTTGTCTCTCCCCATTTAAACTGTTCCTTGATCCATAGTGTTTTCTGCTCCCCTCCTTCCGTAGTGGCATCAGCTGTCAACTCGACACAGCTTAGAACCAACTGGGGGTGGGAGGGTCTCTATTGAATAACATTTTATCAGCTGAGTTCGCACGCATGTCTTCATTGTTAACTTACTGTAGTGGGCAGCACCATTCCCTGGACTACATAAGGATAATATCTGAGCGTGAGTCCAAGCAATCCCTAGAGCAAGCTGGCGAGCATTGTTCTCCATGGTCTCTACAGCAGATCCCTGCCTGAGTCCCTCAGGGTTGGACTGTAATCTGAAAACGTAAGCCAAAGAGACCCTTCCCTCCCCAAGGTGCTTTTAGTTAAAGTATTTTGTTATAGCAAGAGAATGAAACCAGGACATCTCCTCTGCTGGTACATTTATCACCTTAGAAATAGCTTTCATTTGTGGGGAAGGCAGCCAGGTGTTCCCTCCATCATTTCCCTCACGACAGGCTACTCCAGATCACCCAAAATTTAGGGATCGTTAGCATGATTTTTATTCTTCCAGATACTGATTTAAATAATGGTTATTATTTTCTAGGGATGTACATATAACTTCCATTATACACATCAAATTCATAGGATTAATATTTTATCACCACATTAAGAATGAAGAAAAAGATGGAAGAAATAAGCAATTCGTTTAATTACTTCATTTAATTTACTTAATTCATTTACAGCTACAAAGTCTGGAAACTGGGATTCAGGCTGAAGTTTTTAATCCCTAAGCCCATGTTCTTTTTATTCCTCTTTCTCTGTTTCAACTGACAGTCATTTAGGTAACAAGGAGCATGCTCCGTTTGTTAGGCACGCAATAAAATGGCTCCTAAGTGACCCACCTCCAAAGTCCTGGTCCTTCTCCATCTTTTGGGAGCAGTTACAGTCCCTTAAACATTCTCAGAGTACTGTGTATGCAAGTGAGGGCTGTGAAAACACCCTGAGACGTCTACTTTTGTTTTGTTTTGTTTTTGGGTTTCTCTGAGTACCCTGGCAGTCCTGAAACTGGCTTTGTAGACAAGGCTGGCCTCAAACTCACTGATGTCCATCGGCCTCTGCCCCCCAAGTGCTGGGCAAGTGATAGGCATGTTTCTCCTCCACCCTGTGAGACTTCTGCAAATATAAGTGGAGACAGACTTTGCTTTGGGCTGCCAGCTCACAACAAATGACACATATACTAATTATTAAATATGAAAGCTTGGCCTTAGCTTAGACTTGTTCCTAACTAGTTCTTATAACTTAAATTAACCCATAATTTTTAATCTACATTCTTTTATGTGACTCGGTTACCTCGACTCTCTTCCCCATCCTGCTTCCTCTACATCTGGCTGGTGACTCCACCTTTTTTCCCCCAGAGCTCTTTCTCTTTCCCCAGAAGTCCTGCCTAACTTCTTCTTGCCTAGCTAAAGGCCTTCCAGCTCTTTATTAAGCCAATCACAATGGCATGTCTTCTTATAGTGTAAAGGAACGTTCTACAACATGTACGTGAGGTTGAGGGAAAATTTCCACATACATTTTCAGTTTATGACTTTGAACATGTTCCCATCTCTATATTTGAGCAAATTATGGCTTTCAAAAATGTAAAACAAACAACAACAACAAAACAGCAACAACAAAACCTCCAACACCTTGTAAAGCATATGCTAGATTACAAAGGTGTGGAGCTAATTGTGTGCGAGTCCGATACTCAATGTGACTTTTGTTGAAAAGCATCAGGGAGTTCATGCACAGCAAAACTTTAAATATTCGTCTAAGATTTGGAACTCTGGCTGATCTTTGAGAGGCCAGAGTCTTGTGCTTGTGAATCTTTCATAGCATATGTTCTAGCCGGGTCACTCTGGGCACCATGAGGAGGAAGATGCTGGGCAGAACAACTGGGCATAGAAATGGGATAGGAGACTCTGAAACGCAGAAAGATCATGGGAGGCACCCCCCCCCCCCCAAGATGAGGACTATCAAATATCGAGCCTAGAGACAGAGCTGAGATCAGGTTTTTCTTGTGAATCGCCCCTCTGCATACATGTTCCATGGAACCTGCCAGAGGTTAGCCCTGGCCTTTCACCGCGTTTCTGGCAGGGTCTCTACTCTGCCAATCCAGCTGGACTGCAAGTTCCTGGGGATTCTCTTGTTTCTGCCTCCCACCTCGACACAAGACTTCTGGGATTACACACATACATATTATCACACTTGCCTTCTATGTGAGTTCTGCAGATTCACACTTAGGTCCTCACACCCATTGACAAGCACGTTATCCATTAAACCATCTCACCAGTCCCAGAATTCAATTTCTAAGAATGTGAACATCTAGACAATAAAATGTAGCTTATATCTGGGTTAAACACTATTAACAGAGTGCATGAAGGATTTGGGTTAATTAAAAAATGAAGCAGTCTCTATTTTTGTTTGTTTTGGGTTTGACTGTAAAATATTGTGATAATAGATTAGAATAAACACTTTAACACTTTCTGATCTTCAGTGTCTCGATCTGTAAAATGGGTATACTAGTGTTACCTTGCAATGTAGGTTACAAGATTGCACATAATCTGTGCAGTGTGTCAGACACATACTAAGTGATTGGAACCTGCCTTCGTTTCTTCCATTCTTTCCTTCCTTTATATTTTGAAACAGGGTCTCATGTATCCAAAGCTGACTTTAAACAAGCTTTGTATCTTAAATGTGTGATTCTTCTGCTTCCATCTACCAAGCGGTGGGATTACAAGCATACATCACCATGCCTGATCTATGCAATGCTGGAGATCAAACCCAGAGATTCATGGAGCTGGGCAGGCACCCCACCAGCTGAGCACAGCTGTAGCACCTGGGCATTCTCAGGGCTGGGCAGGCACCCCACCAGTTGAGCAGCACCTGGGCACTCACGGAGCTAGGCAGGCACCCCACCAGTTGAGCAGCACCTGGGCACTCAAGGAGCTAGGCAGGCACCCCGCCAGCTGAGAAGCAGCTGCAGCACCTGGGCACTCACGGAGCTAGGCAGGCATTCACCAGCTGAGCAGCAGCTGAGCAGCACCTGGGCACTCACGGAGCTAGGCAGGCACCCGCCAGCTGAACAGCACCTGGGCATTCATGGAGCTAGGCAGGCACCCACCAGCTGAGAAGCAGCTGCAGCACTATTTTCTTTTTTTCTCAAAGACTAATTGTGCCGTGTGTATTTTATGAACATATTACATTCTTAGAAGAGACCCAGAGTCATCTGTCACTGGAAACGTTACTGAATGACGAATGTTCTGGCCCTGGTCTCCTCCTTTCCGCAGAGTGGTTTAATGAGGAACATGCTGACACACATCAGCACACTGGCATTTTGAGAGCAAGCTTTGCCTCGGGAAACATCCAAGCCTAATTTTGGACGGTCCCACAACTCAAACTTCCATCTGTCATTCTTATATAACATGATCTATCCAAAGGATGTGTCACTATTAACAAAGTCATGACTCAAAAGAAGACAAGATTTTCTCAGAGCAGTGACAAGGAACATAACTCATCGTCACAGATTTTTTTCATGTGATGAACAGTACTAATAGAGGTGTTTGAGAAAGGAAATAAAAACGTAAAAACTAATCCCTATACTAAGACAATTATGAATTACATTTAAAGTTTTAATGTGGTCACTCAGTCAAGGGAGTGTCCTGGACTTCTATGTAGGTCAGGGGTAAAAACTGTGGAGTTGGTAGACAGTGTTTCCAAGGAGAGACTGATGCACATAGACAATGTCAAGGGTGTAGTAGAAGTTTGATCTCCAGTCTATAGTAGCATTTCAAGTAAACCAATCTCTTTATGTAGAATAAAAGCTACCGCATAAGGCCAGGCTCTCCAGAAGGCGGACTGTTAACCACACAGCACTTTGGGATTGGTAAATGACAATCACTTCCATCAGTTGCCTCCAGGTGGCCAGGACTTTTTGTTCCACCTTCCAACTTAGGAACAACAAATAAAAGCACTAAATATGAACACCAAGCCACTAATAAAGGGTTCTACATGTCCAAGTGACCTGCCTACAACTCTTCCTGCTACCCCTAGTCAGGAGGGTCTGATGCCCCCATTTTCCTACTATGAAGTTCCTGTCTGGAGCGATTTATCATGAGCTACTGTGGAGCATGACACAATTACAACTTATAGCAATTGATAATTCTGAGGTCAACCCACCCGAGATATTATTCTCAGATGGAGGAGTCCTGCCTGGCAAAGCTGGCAGGCCACCGACTCTGAAAACTGCTGCTTTCATCTGGAATTCGCTCGTGCAGTAACAGCTGTGATAGCTCCTATCACCGTGCAGGCTCATGTAATGCGCACATGTAGTCTCATGATTACCTCTCAGTCTCACGGGCACACACATTTGTGGGTGGTCAAAAGGATGACTTCTCTCTACACTATGTTCTCCACGTTACGGTGAGAAACTAAGAAGCCTGGTCTCTATCATTAGCCTTACTGACGGAGCAAGTTGGCCAGACATGCGTCCTTCTGGACAAAATAATGAACGTAACTTATGTAACTTTCACAGATTTTATTTATGAAATTACAGGTGCCTAGCCTTGTAGGCTCTTAGCCCTTCAGAGGATTTATGATGAATTAGGGCAGTATTGCAGGTTGTTCTGTCTTAGTCCTTCAAGAGACCAATAGCACCTACCTGACTAACCACATCTAAATATTATTAATCACACTTTAGAAATGTAAGACAATGCATGCATTATTTGCCTTTTCCTTAGGACTTTCAATGGTTTAGTTTTTTCCCTTTATAACCTGTAGTGGCCCCATTAAAAGACAGCTGGGCCCTCCTCACAGCTGCAGCTGCAGTTAGCTGGTTAGCTGCAAACTAGTTGATAAATTTGCTGCATATTTTCAAAGAATGCCTGTGTCCCAAGGATTTTCCATATAGCTTTTTAAAATTGCTATCTAGTTACAAGTGAATGGGGAGATACACACACACACACACACACACACACACACCCCACATGTACACACTTGGGAATTCGTAATATAGATTGAGAAAAAATAAGATGGAGAAGGAAAAAAAGAATGTAGAGTAATTAGAACAAGAATGATTGGAACAGAAATTTGGAACAGAGAATCAGAATTAGAATTGAGAAAGAGAATTAGAGCTAAGAAACTGTAGACAATTCGTACAGAAGAATTAGAGTAGAGGCAGTAGAATAAAGAGAAAAAATAAAGAACACACGAATAGAAAGACCGTGTGTGAGAAGATTCTTTTCCCGCAGCCATCAGACTTTAGTTCCTACGCTTATTGTGGCTTCTCTTTTTGAATCCTGAACGTTCCTATTTCTCCATCTATCCTGGTGTCTATCAGAACTTGAGTGACCTCGGCTAGCACATCTGTGGCAGGAAGCTGTAATTATGTAGCCTTTGCTTTCCCACCTTGTGACAGTTTTGATTATTTCCACATGAGGCAAAGGTCTCCCAAGTTACCAAGAAAGTAACTTAACATGGTCTTTTTTAACTTGTTTTTAAGTGTGAAAGTAAAATTTACTTTGTTTTATGTGTATCTGTGTGGGCACATGCAAGACACAGTGAGCATATGGAGGTCAGAGGACAGCCTGTGGGAGTCAGTTCTCTCCTTCCTGCATGTGCCTTCCTTCCGGGCATCAAACCTGGGCCATCAAGTTCAACAGCAAATGCCTTCCCTCACTGGGCCACCTCACTGGCCCCAAGGAGCCCAGCCTTTATTATGGATGGCTACTTTCAGGGTGTAGTACCATGTCTTCCCTTTCTTCTCTTTATATCACTCCTTTTCTCTATTAATTCTTTTAATTTATATTTCCATTCTCCAGATTGTGTGTATGTGTATAATGTATATGTCTATACCTGCAAATTGTACACACATAAGAAATATATACTTTTTGAAAAGACATCTTGTTATGTACCCTGGATTGGCCTTGAGCTCACAATCCTCCCTCCCCAGCTGCCTGCAGCACGACCATCACTACCTGAGGTTATCTGTGCTGCACACCAGTTCAGCAACCTCTAAATGAGTCACCTTGACTGTCTTCTCATTTCAAGCCACTTCAATCCCCACATCCAGATAGTTTTCACACAGGCACAGCTGGGATGTCACCTATCTGACCAAAACAACAAACAGGAAACTTCATAGAATTGGGAACAAGGCTGCTTGCTTTTGGAATGAACTTCCCTATTGGCTAAAGGAGCAATGAAGTTGTATCAGCTAGAAGATCAGGGGCCCGCTCCTGTTTGTCTTAGACAAAAGCTCGGTAACCATTGGTTCCAGAAGCAGTCAGACACCTCACTCCTTACAGGAAGTGAGGCCCACTGTTCACCATCAACTAGAAAGCAACAAATCTGTGTCTCCCCTGATTGAGTATCACTTGTAGTAAGGAAATATGGTGGCTCTTGATTTTCTTGCTCAGGATATCTGTCTCACATAGGAGTGGCCCACAAAATCCAAGATAAAACTCAACGTGTGATGCCAACTAAAGCCAACTGAGATAGATCACTGTCATTGGTGAGAACCTCCTCCTGGGCTGGGCTGCAGTGTCCACTGTCATTGGTGAGGACCTCCTCCTGGGCTGCAGTGTCCACTGTCATTGGTGAGAATCTCCTCCTGGGCTGCAGTGTCCACTGTCATTGGTGAGGACCTCCTCCTGGGCTGCAGTGTCCACTGTCATTGGTGAGGACCTCCTCCTGGGCTGCAGTGTCCACTGTCATTGGTGAGGACCTCCTCCTGGGCTGCAGTGTTCACTGTCATTGGTGAGGACCTCCTCCTGGGCTGGGCTGCAGTGTCCACTGTCATTGGTGAGGACCTCCTCCTGGGCTGCAGTGTCCACTGTCATTGGTGAGGACCTCCTCCTGGGCTGCAGTGTTCACTGTCATTGATGAGAACCTCCTCCTGGGCTGGGCTGCAGTGTCCACTGTCATTGGTGAGGACCTCCTCCTGGGCTGCAGTGTCCACTGTCATTGGTGAGGACCTCCTCCTGGGCTGGGCTGCAGTGTCCACTGTCATTGGTGAGGACCTCCTCCTGGGCTGCAGTGTCCACTGTCATTGGTGAGAACCTCCTCCTGGGCTGCAGTGTCCACTGTCATTGGTGAGGACCTCCTCCTGGGCTGCAGTGTTCACTGTCATTGGTGAGGACCTCCTCCTGGGCTGCAGTGTTCACTGTCATTGATGAGAACCTCCTCCTGGGCTGCAGTGTCCACTGTCATTGGTGAGGACCTCCTCCTGGGCTGCAGTGTCCACTGTCATTGGTGAGGACCTCCTCCTGGGCTGGGCTGCAGTGTCCACTGTCATTGGTGAGGACCTCCTCCTGGGCTGGGCTGCAGTGTCCACTGTCATTGGTGAGGACCTCCTCCTGGGCTGCAGTGTCCACTGTCATTGGTGAGGACCTCCTCCTGGGCTGGGCTGCAGTGTCCACTGTCATTGGTGAGGACCTCCTCCTGGGCTGGGCTGCAGTGTCCACTGTCATTGGTGAGGACCTCCTCCTGGGCTGGGCTGCAGTGTCCACTGTCATTGGTGAGGACCTCCTCCTGGGCTGCAGTGTTCCAGTTTTCTTCTTCCCACTTTGCTAGTCCATTTCCAACAGAAAGTAGTCAGACTTGAACCACTGTCCATATATACTCAAAAAGGTAGGGATTTGGGGGATCTTCCCTGGAGCTGCCCTCTCCATACCCCACCCACAGCACACCAAGTGGCGGCCCCTCTCCCTGGAGCTACCCCTTTCATACCCTGCCCAAAGAAAGTCCTCCAAACCAAACAGGAGCTCCACCCCCCCACACACACACACCTCGAGGGTTTTTAAGGTCTGGTCCACAGACCTCCCCTCGTGGTTCTATCTCTTCTGCTGGGACCGATTAAAACCCGGATGTTAATTCAGTCTGACCCGATTTATTGCACTGGAGAAGAGACAATAGAGAGGTACTAAAATCTGTCTGACAGGGCACTGTGTATGGCTCACCTCAGACAAAGGTCCACTTGAGGACTCCTGCACCGAAAATGGCATCATGGGGGGAGAGGAGATGAGAGGGGAAGATCATGTGACAAAACACGAAGCCCGAGAGCTGCTGTGTGAGTGTGTGGGGGTGTGCTCACATATGTGTTCAGGTACACATGCATGTGTGTGTGCTCCCACACAGAGCTAGAGGCAGGTGTCAGGTATCTTCCACAATTGATCCCCACTTTATTTTTTGAGACAGGGTCTGCTCACTGACTCGATGGGACTAGACTGGCTGGCTGGAGGGTGAACATGATCAAAATACACTGAATGAAATTGCCAAAAAACTAATAAAAAGATCAGGAAAAAACCCTTCAGGTGCTCACACTTGTGTGGCAAGGCAAGTATTTGACATCTGAAGCTCCCTTCCAGTCCCTCCTCTTGAGACCTTTATAGAGCAGAAAACCAACAAAGCCATCAAATGCAGATACTTTTACCACCAAGCTGGGGCTGAAATCCCAAGCCTTAAACAAGCAAAAGCTAGGCAGAGTGTCCCTGACCTACAGCCTCATCTCCCTCTCTTTCTAGTTCATCATCCAGTGAGGATATGTGGATGTTTCTGTAGCCAATAGACATAAAAGTCAATGTATACAGTGCAATTTTAGCTGAAAAATACACATCCAACAGCCTCTATGTGATCTCTTCTCCTGTAATTCGATTGAGCGGTATCAGTGTATCAAGACCTCTCTGGCTAGCAGGATTCAGAATTTTTACAGCAGATAGCAGAAATTTCCTAAATTCCCAAGTATAAAATACAGGTATAAAAATACAAATTCAGGACTGGAGAGATGGTTCAATCATTGAGAGCTATGACTTTCCAGACAACCTGAGTTCAATTCCTAGCATTCACATAGCAGTCCACAACTATCTGTAACTTCAACACCATTTTCTGGCTTGTCTGGGCACCAGGCATTTGTGTAGTGCATGGACATGCATACATGAAGTATCATCTGTCCTCACAAACATAAACAATCTTAAAAATGCAAATGCACAATGATAGTCTTGGGAGATTTTCTTCTGCAATGGGACTGCGAGTGATTTATTTCCTTCTACATGTATGCATTCTAAACTTTCCACCATAGATATTTAAATTTCAGTATGACTTGCAGAACCAAGGTCTTCTATCTACCACAGAATAAACTTCAAACACTTTAGCTGGAGACTTAAAATCTTCCATGATAAGACTCAAGCTTGCCTTCACATATTTTCATTTTCAGATTTCAGTATTGCTCTTTAAATTCTAAAGAAAAGTAGCTGGTTTGCAGTTTTCCAAGGAGGACTAGCTTTTCTTCTCTGGTGTTGGGAATCACACCCAAAGCCTTCGCATGTTCAATAAGTTCTCTGCCACGATTATTTCTCTAGGTAATGTTTGGACTCCTGAATTTTCTCCATGCCCACATCACTGTGTAAACTTACTTTGATAGCAGTTTTGCTGTTTTGTCTACTTTTAAGCCCTTTCTGTTGAGCCCCTATTTCTTGCTACAGTGTAAGGACACCTCTTCTGGGCTGCAGCCTTTCCCATTATTCTCCCACTTCTTTCTTCCTCCATTCTTTATTTCCCATATTTAAAAATTAATCTAAATTAGTATCTTTAATTAATTTTGTTACTACCCATCCCTAAATTTCTTTTAGATTTTTATCAAGCAATGTGAACTCTTAGTCTGCGTATTTTGAAGCACTTCAGACCCAGATACTTGATAATTAGTGTAGACCTAAGCAATTTTATCTGCTCACTGGAGCAGGGACTGTGCGCTGTCATGACCTATTAGTCAGGAAGGAGTGTGACAAACAGGAAGAGGAAGTAAAGGTTTATCAGATGTCACTTGAACCAGCTGCAACCTGTGAAGTTTGGATCAGACTGACTTTAGCTCCAGGTCTCTGGTCACTCAGAGGCCAGGTTCATAAAACTAGCTGCTATTAGATCCTTGCATTTATTAAACCATTCAATAAATGATTGTTCTGTGGGACTGTCTTTCCCATTTCTGTATTGGAAATACACATTTTCCCAGTGTTCACATATTTTTCTTCATTCGAAATAAATATTGTTTCCCTCCTCCTTTCTCCTTCCTGTCTCCCTCTGTTCCTCCCTTTCTTCTCCTTCCTCTCCCCTTTCTTTCACTGCCTTTTGTTCCCCTTCTTTCCTTCCTTCTTTCCTTCCTTATATCCCTCCCTCCCTCCTTCCTTCCCTCCCTCCTTCCCTCCCTCCCTCCTTCCCTCCTTTCCTTCCTTCCTTCCTGACTCCCTTTTTGCCTTCCTCCACTCCTTTCACTTAGTTTATTTCATCTATTCCTTTTCAGTAATGAATACTTTTATATTCAATCAGCAGAGTACAATCTGACTGTCTCTTTCACTGTGAAAAAAGAGGTTGGTCCTACGACCTTAGTTTGAGTAGCCAGAAGACATACATATGTTTTCATTTTGATCCTTTAACAAAAGAAGTTAAGGAGATAGCTTGAACTTTTTCTGTATAAATAAAGCTTTCAAAAACTCAATTACTGGAAGGTCAGTGAAATGGCTTACAGGGTAAAGATGTTCATAGCTGAGTGCATAGCTTGACTTTGATCCCTGGCATCCACACGGTAAAAGGAAAGAATCGGTTCCTGAAAGTTGCTCTCTGACCTCTGCACATGTGCCATGTTGCAAACCCAGAGAAGTACCTGTGAGAACACAAGGAAACACACACAATAAATAAATTAGCTAATATTTAGAAAAATGAAAAAAAAATCGGTTGTTAGAGTAGTTATAAGATCCAAGAATTCAAAATTATCTGTACGAATTATAAATTTTGTTTTTCTATGTGCCTTTCATTCATGATTAATATATTAATCTACTCTCTAAGCATTATTTTAGGTGTATACTGTATTCCAGAAACTATGCTAAGAACAGGAATACAGAATGAAGTGTGTCAAGAAACTTAGAGTAACTTGTGGAAGATGGATACATAAACCATTGCACCATAGTCCGGTTGAAAAATGCACTAACAGAAGGGCACCTTTGGAAAATGAGGAATGATGGCTGGCACTGGAAAGGATTTCCCAGGGAAGTCTCAAGTCATAAAGGCATCTTTCTGTTACATAGAACAGGTCGGTTCAATTTCAAGAACAACATGACCATTTTGTCAATCACCTCTGTATAATTGGGAATATAAGCTCGTATCTTTCAGACCCTCTTTCTAAACTTTAAATACACAAACATGTATGTTAGTGATAATTTCAGCTAAAAAGTATGAAGAAAAACCATTCATCTAGGAGGAATTGTGGCCACCATGACTCTCCTGCCTTTTGTATCCCACTTTCTTTGCTGGTCTCTGCCCTTCCTGGATCCTGTATCCTCTAAAGGTTCGCCACTAACCCTGGTCTTCACATCAGCATCAACAGACTTTTCCCTCTTCTTTCAGTCAAACAAAAATACAGATTCTGTCTCATCTAAAGAATAGAAAAGTATAGAACTCTGGTTTTGACAGACTTTTAAAGAAAACCCAGAGTGGAAATGGATGTCTTGTGCGGTGTTGCTGTGTAGCCTCCGGGCAGCTCGCTGTCAGGCGTCTGGTTTGCATCTCCGGTGTGGTGATCTCATTCTCAGAAGAGTGACCCTGTTTTTATACATCTTCCCAACTGGAAAAAAAATTGAACAAAAAGGAAATGTGAAAGACGTGCAAAGGGAAGGGGGCAGCAAAGGGAATGCCTCTGTGAGCACAGTGACCGTTGACCCAGTTCTACAGCGATGGGGAAGACTGGAGGAGATGGCAAGAAAAGGGGAGAGGTACTGAGTTTAACACAACTTCTATAAGAGTGTCTGAGGTCCTCACTGTAGTCTCATGCCATACACCAACAACATAAGCAGTGTTCTGATTGATAGGAAAAGGAGGGGAGGGGAGAAGAAAGAAGGGGAAGAGAGGAGAGGATGGAAGGAGAGAGGAAACGGGGAGAGGATGGGGGAGAGAGGATGGGAGGGGAAGGGACAAGAGAGGAGACAATTGGAGGGGAGAGAGACTGGAAGAAGGGAGGAGAGAGAAGAGAAACAAGTTAAGAAAAGCATAAGCAAAGAACCTTGGATATTTTTTTTCAGCTTCAGAGCATCTATTAATTTTATTCTAAAGACAAGAGAAAAATACTGATAAAAAAGTATATAAGATAAAACTAAAACATTTCAGTCCAGTAAATTTCTTTAATTCTATGAGTCTTAAGGAAAAAAAAAACTTTTGTGGCTTTATTTTCTTTTAACAAATGGCCTACAGAATTAAGACTAAACCCCCAGATGGTTAGCTTCTTTCTCATAGATCTGCTTTCTTCTCTTCATCAAATTCTTGACTGGGCATGCTTGGTACTCACCTTTAATTCCATTACTTAGGAAGCAAAGGTGGAAAATCTCTGTGACTTCAAGGCCAGCTTCGTCTCCGCAGCGAGTTTCAGATCAGGGCTACACAGTGAGGTTCTGTCTTAACTAATCAATCAATAAATAAGCAGATGAAAAATCAGTAGTGGGTTAAAAAAAACTTTATAAAGGTGATTTTTTTCCCTTCCAGTTCCCTTCTGGATACTTCATCCTGTGCTTACAGTGTGTGGTGACATATAGTATGTGCTGTAGTGACGTCATGTAGTATAGGCACTGGTGATGACATACTGTAAGAGCTGTGGGGACATATAGTGCAGGCTGTGGTGACAGACAGTATGGCCTGTAGTTATATAGGTACATATTTCCCTTAGCCACAACTCTCTGTATTCAGCTGTGTCTTCTAGAAGTTCTTCATAACTTGGGCTTTTTACTAAGTTAGTCCACTTCTATCCAAGTCACAAACATTACTGTGTCTGAACTATAGTTAAGTTTTCCAAATTAAAAAAAAAAAAAGTCCCAGTTTTCTCTCCTGTCAGGCAGGAAGCATTTCCGGGAGATTAATCACTGTTTTGCCTTGCAAAATTCAGAAGGTTCAGAGAACTTGGTAAAAAAGGTTGTATCACCCGACTTTGAATTTTGGTTTTTGGAGGCAGTCCCACTTGGGTGGAAGCAATGATGAGTCAGTTTGCGGGTGATCGCCACAAACAGTGTCTCTCTATAAAGTCGGGCTCAGGAGGGTGGACATAGGAGGAGGTAGAACACAGCGAAAGCAGCTCAGAGCCGAGGGAAGCTGTGGAAATGAAGAGTCTCCTGGTCTTGCTGTGGCTATGTGTGGCAGCTGGCTGGTCCTATCCGCTGCACAGTAGTGCCGACTCCGACATGGAGTTTCTTCAGGTAAGAGGTGGAAATGGCCTCTGGGCTCTTTGGCAGGGCACAGTTTTGCAGTCCACAGACTGGTTCTGACTGCCTGTGTAGGAGTGGTTCTGCAATGGAGGAGTGTTAGAAGGTCTCAAAATCACATGATTCTTCCTTTGGTATAGAAGAAACAAAGGCCGCCAGTGTTGGGTAGTACTTTGAAGGTCCCACATGCTGGCAGTGGTAGCAGCACTAACACTGGAGGCTCAGGGGTGACGGGGACGAGAGCGCCAACTGCTCCTTGCTTTGGACCATCCTTCAGGGCTTGAGTCCAGTGTAGCTCAGAAAAATATTTATAGTGTTAGTTCATGAGAGGCTTGCCTAACTTTTTCCTAGTAAGCCACTATGAAAAGTGGAAAATTGAGTGAATTAAATAAAATTACCCCAAACAGACAAATATTCTCACGAAGGCTTATTAGTTCCTTTTGACTTTCTCTGCACTAAATCCTTCTGAATTTCCTCTCACTTCCATTGCTTTAACTGCAAAAAAGACACTGTTGCAAAAATAAAGCCAGGATGGGGCCATCCCTGACAAATTAAATGAAGTATTATGCTTACGATTTCAGCGAACTAGAAAAGTAGGTCAAAGAGATTAAGAAAAGTAGAACCATTGCTGGGCTTGGTGGTCCAAGCCTGTAATCCCAGGGCTTGGGAGGCAGACAAGGGTTATCATGAGTTCAAGCCGTCTGAGCACAAATTCAAGGAGTTCCTCGATTACATATCGAGATCCTATCATGATGAATGGAATAAAGAAGGTGTATGACATATACTACAAATAGCAATATCGAAGAAATCAGAATAGAAACTTAAAAGCTGCATTTATCCCGTTAGAAATACTTAGAAAACTACTATGGCCTTGCAAAAGATGTGAAGCAGTTCACTAAGAAAAAGGACAGTAGTCCTGTTGTCAAAAAAATCCAAGAAATGCAGAAGTTCCTCGGGCTGGAGATGACAGGGAAGCTGGACTCCAACACGATGGATGTGATGCTCAAGCCCAGATGTGGCGTCCCTGACGTTGGTGGCTTCACTACCTTTCCAGGTTCGCCAAAGTGGAGGAAAAACCACCTCACCTACAGGTAGGTGATTGGGTCCAAAGTTTTCACACAGGGCTAGCACTGCCAGAGGCCTCGCAGCAACACACATTTCCTTCTTCCACTTCTCTCATCCAGGGTTGAAAATTATACACCAGATTTACCGAAAGAGAGTGTGGATTCTGCCATTGAGAAAGCGTTGAAAGTCTGGGAGGCGGTGACCCCGCTCAAGTTCTCCAGGCTCTCTGAAGGAGAGGCGGACATCATGATCTCCTTCGCAGCTGGAGGTAAAAGCCCAGGAACTGAAACACACATTGCCCAGTGGCGTCTTACTGAAAATGTCACAAGGAGGTCCTAACCAGCAATTGTCAGTTCTAAGTATGTAACTTTTCCCTTCAGAACATGGAGACTTCATTCCTTTTGACGGGCCTGGAGCAGTCTTGGCTCATGCGTATGCCCCTGGGCTGGGGATTAACGGGGATGCTCACTTTGATGATGATGAACAATGGACAGAGGACACCACAGGTTAGTGCTCCGCCTCACAGCTGGACTCAGTGTTGGAAAATTTTCATAATCAGCCTTACTAATACTAGACTGTGTTCTGGATTCCAATGGAACACATTTTATTTGTTGTTGTTTTAATAATTGCTTAGTGTAGTTTCTGGTGCCTAAAAAACATTTATTTTCCTAATAAGCACAACATAAAATATATCACTAACTGTTTGACCTGTCCAACTTTGATGTGATGGGTTTGTTTTATCTTATTATATTTTGTTTTGTTGGTATCCCTTAGAAGCTTCTTCTTTTCCAATGAGAGACAGAAAGGGAGTGGGTCTGGGGGGAAGGGAGGTGGGGAAGACCTAGGAGGGGCAGAGGGAGGCGAAGCTCTAATCAGGATATAATGCATGAGAAAAAACTATTTCCAATAAAGAGGAAAAGTCATGAAATTTTTAGCAGTTGTGGATCTTATTGATCTACAGGCTACTCTTACTAAAGGTTCCTAATAGTATCTAACTGTAGACAGCCAAGGAATACAACAAAGCAACGTCATTTGCCCTTTTTACTTTTCAAACCAGAAGCCAAAATTAAACTTCAGAAATATAAGCGGTTTTTGTTTGGTTGGCTGGTTTTAATACGCTTACAATTTTGTGAGTTCTAGTAAGGATGATTTTTTTTATCAGTTTCTGAAAGAAAAGAACCATCCCTGAAGGACAATGGCAGAACTGTCTAGGCAGGTTTCTTTTCGTAACTTCGGGGATTGACTAAACTTCCAAAAACTTGACTGAAGTAAATTGTATTACTTTCGAGATTAACTGGAATTCATAATGAAAATAGAAACTGATATATGTAGAAAGTACAAATATAAGTTTTGCACTGAATAAAATTCTTGTGTTATGGAATTAGCATTTCCCTGCCCTGCCCCCACAGAGGACCCTCTTTTAAAAGGAGAACTTCCTCAGGTCCACATCATCCACGGGGAACATCTGTCAGAGTTCTGCCAATTTCATCACCTCACAGTTTCAGCCTGAGGGACTTGTCTCCCACCGTTACAGTGAGAAGAAAGTGAGCACAGTTAGAATCCAAGAGTTCATTTACGGCAAATGCTGAGGCATGCTATGTTTAAACCAATTTTACAAACCCTATGCCATCTCTCTCCTTAGTCGTTGTCTGGGACTTGGTATGAGAAAGGGTGTAGGCAGAATCCAATGGGAAGCGCAGGACTAGGGTTAGTGAAGGGTTTTAGATGGAGAACCACCTGAGATGAGCTGACCGATCCCGAAATTGTCAAGTGCTAACCACATGGAGCAGTTTTAGTTTTTTGTGGGCGAGGGAAAAGAGAGAGCCCTGATATGCTAGACAATAAGTGATCTCCATTCCAACTGCAATGAGTGAGGATTGCTGCTCAGACCGTTTGAAGCCAGAGAGAGGACTGCTGGGTGAGTAGAGGTCCTTCAGACTGAGCCCCAAATGTGACGTTTTCAAAGACACATGTTTTGTTCAGTGAGACAGCAAACAAAGTGAGTACAAGCCTTGTGTTTTCAGGAGTAAATAAATGTTGTGTGCTGCTCACCTGTATGATGTACATGCAGTTAAGGGCAAGCAACTGTTATTTATGATCTCTTCCATAGGTACCAACTTATTCCTGGTTGCTGCTCATGAACTTGGCCACTCCCTGGGTCTCTTTCACTCAGACAAAACTGAAGCCTTGATGTACCCAGTCTACAGGTCCTCCACAGACCTGGGCCGCTTTCGCCTCTCTCAAGATGATGTGGATGGCATTCAGTCCCTCTATGGTGAGGGAAACTGGAAAAGGGAGTCTTTGCGATACCACGTACTTGTCCGTAATCCAAGTCAGAGTTCTGGAGGGTTTGGGGCAAGCACACAATTGACAGGGGCCACATTTCTCCTAACTTTGCCTCCTTTAATCTGTTCCCTTTAGGACCTCCCCCAGCATCCCCTGATGTTCCTGTGGTACCCTCCAAACCTAATTCTCCGGAACCTGAGTTATCACTGATGTGCAGCCCTGATTTGTCCTTTGATGCAGTCAGCACCCTTCGGGGAGAATTCTTGTTTTTTAAAGACAGGTCAGACAAAAGAACCCTAAATCCCTATCTACTTTCAATGAAAATGCTTAGAAAGGATAGTAACATGATTACATATATAGGTATATTACACACATTTCATACACACTTTCCACACACACACACACACACACACACACACACATTCCACACACACACATTCCACATACACATACATTCCACATACACACATTCCACATACACACATTACACACACACACACACCTCACTTACTCACTATGGGAAGTGTGGGTGATATTTTAATTACTAATTACATGCTGTTTCCTGTGTCTTGCATGTGGTTAAAGCTTATGCTGAACCGATTAGCTGACATTGACATGGTGGAGAGTTTTGCTTTCCCAGATGCTGTCTGGAAATCTATGGCAGGAGTGGGGAAGGAGCGAGACAGAGACAGAGAGACCCAGAAAGAGCTGTTTTCCCAGCAATGACATTCCTACGTTTTGGCGGCCCAGCCCAGAGGAGGGAGAACGTCGAGGGCACCACACTAAAGATGAGGGGTGCTTTCCAGTTGTCATCTGTCTTTCTCTTACTTCTATTTTTAGGCATTTTTGGCGAAAATCTTTGAGGACGCCCGAACCTGGCTTTTATTTGATCTCTTCGTTTTGGCCGTCCCTTCCTTCCAGCATGGATGCTGCCTATGAGGTTACCAGCGGAGACACTGTCTTCGTTTTTAAAGGTGACCTTTCCACAGCATTGCTTTACCTTAGTGGAACAAGCCTCTGGGTGGAAAAAGTGAACAGGGCTTTTCTTCACTATGTCCAATTCTGTGTAATTAAAAAACAGGCAAAGATAATAAAGAATCATATAAAACCAACATTTTATTTACAGTTTAAAAATGAACTCAGGGAGATACAGTGCCCAGGTTGAAAATTCCCTCATTTGACCTCTGTTGATTTTTTCCAGCTGGGCATTTTTCTTGAATACCCATCACACAGCTAAGGCCTAAATTTATTCACCATGAAAAGACATGGCGTAAAGAATGTATTTCTGGGCTGGAGAGATGGCTCAGAGGTTAAGAGCATTCCTGCTCTTCCAAAGGTCCTGAGTTCAATTCCAAGCAACCACATGGTGGCTCACAACCATCTGTAATGGGGTCTGGTGCCCTCTTCTAGCCTGTAGGCATACACGCAGACAGAATATTGTATACATAATAAATAAATAAATAAATATATATATATATTTTTTAAAAAGAATGTATTTCCAAAATTGCAAGGCATGATTTCTGGACTTCTAACACTACTGATGATTCTGTCATTCTTTTGTTTTTGTACAGGAACTCAGTTCTGGGCAGTCCGAGGCCACGCGGAGCAAGCAGGTTACCCTAAAAGCATCCACGCTCTCGGCTTCCCTCCCACTGTCAGGAAGATTGATGCTGCTGTGAGTGCCAAGGAGACGAAGAAGACCTACTTCTTTGTGGATGACCAATACTGGAGGTGAGATGCTGGGGACGTGGCTTTGGGAAGAGACCGCCTGAGAATTGCTTCTGCCCTAGAGAAAAATGCTTCTGCCAAACGCTTATCCTCACTCTCCCTCTCTGGGTGAGAAGTGGGGCATTGAAAACTGGGGCGGGATCAGAAACCCACATAGGGCCATTGACAACTGTGGGGGTCAGAAACCCACATAGGGCCATTAACAACTGTGGGGGTCAGAAACCCACACAGGAGCATTGACAACTGGGGGCTGGGGACCTAGAATCATGGGCACATCTTCCAACAGGCATTTCTTAAGTTTGAGCGTGCGTCTCCTCCCCTCCCCGACACTGTGTAGCCCCTCTTCTCTACCTGCTCAATCCTGCACATACTTCAAGCTCAGGCTTAATGGCTTCCACCCTCATGAAGTCTTTGTTTCTGAACTTCATAATGAGCCCATGTCCTCATTCATCGCTCCTCTGCCAGTGCCCCAGAGTTATTGTTCCTAGATGTGGGTTGTGATCCTCTCAAGGACTCCAGCCGAGCTCACACACTGATGACCCCTGCCTGGGTTACAAATGAGACACAATAGCAGACCAGTTTTGTGGTTTCCACTCAGGCCTCCTCACAGACTTCCTGAGTCCTAGGCCATCAGTCCAGATTTTGAGACATCAAGGCACATGGTCCAGTGTGCAGCTCATTGGCCAAAACCACACTTGCTGCCCTTTTTAGTCTCATTCAGTCCCCTTCACTAGGGAGCTTCCATAGAGAACTTCAGCGTACAGAGTAGGGAAAGAATAGACAGCCTACTTATGGTGGTGAGCTGCAAAGTATAGTTTCTTGTTTTTAATATCCAACTTCTAAAATTTATCATTTTATGAGCATTTTGTGTGTGTGTGTGTGTGTGTGTGTGTGTGCTTACACATGCTCCACATTCATGCAGTACCCTTGTAGGCAGACGTGCGCATAGAGTTCCTCTGGAATTGGAGGTACAGATGGTTGTAAGCCACCATGTGAGTGCTAGGGACCTAACCTGTGGCCTTTGTAAAAGCAGACATTGCTCTTAACAGCTGGCCATCACTCCAGCCCCAAATATTCCATTCTTATTTCTGAGGGCATATCTGTGTAAAAGTGTGTACATGGGCATGCAGCTGTCCACAGAGGCCAGAAGAGGGGTCCCCCTGACGCTCTGAGGCTGGAATTATAGGCAGCTGTAAGTCATCTGACTGTGGACGGTGACATGAACTGCAGTCATGGGAAAGAACAGCAAAAGTGTTCTTAACCACTAAGGCATCCCTCTAACCATGGAAATCATATTTCTGACCAGTAACTTAGTCCACGCATACATGCATGTGTTCACTTATATGCAGACATATGTACACACGTTTGTATATTAACACGACCATACAAACAAGTAGCTGTATCTGTGTAGATGATTTGTGATTGAAAGAAGATCTAAAGATTCTCTTGTCCAGACTTAAGAAAAACAGTAACAAACAGTATTGTTGGAGTAGGCTGTTGTCCTGTTCCCAAAGGAGCTGTGATTTAAGAGCTAAGTTTTTACCTTTGAAAAACACATGGTACTAACGAAGCTTGACATCTATGTGGAACTTGGAAAGCTTGCTGGAATTCCACAGGCTCACGAGTGTGGGGAGCACACCCTCCATGCACTGCTGAACTGCACTCTTGCTTCTTCTGCAGATTTGATGAGCAGAAACGATCCATGGAGCCCGGATTTCCCAGGAAGATAGCCAAGGACTTCCCAGGCATTGACTCAAAGGTGGATGCTGTCTTTGAAGCATTCGGTAAGAGGACCTGTACTCTGTTGGCAAGAGGGCTCTTGAAATGCTCTGTACTATGAGAATACAGAGGAGGATTAAATCATTTTTAATAACAGATTTTAAAGAATCAGTGCTCTCCTCTCTCCTAAGAACTTCACTTGCTTGCTTTGGTGGCATTTACCGTTCTCCTTCAGGTGAGCTGTTTTGACTCATGAAGGTGATGAACACAGACTCTTCTACTGAACACATGTGTGGAAGACAAAGTGCTGGCACGAGCTGCTGCCGTTCTTGATCCATGCTATGACAAAGCTGCCGCCAGTGGTGGACCTGCTTTAAGGCTGGCTGGCCTTCTCAAATGCATGTTTCCATTATTCAATTGTAAACTTTCTCTGTCTTTCTAGACTCAGTTAGTGACTAACAGCATTGCTTCTTGTAAATATTCATCTTTCCATGCACCGAAACTTAAGGAATTTTTCCTAAGCAAGAGTAAGCTGGCGATTGTTACTGACACTGAGCACCACATCTGCAGAGAGGAGAAGGGGTGGAGCTTCAGACATGGCTCCCTAGGGCCAGAAACAGCCCTAGGGCTGGAAGATGATGACTAGAGAGAGCAAAGGAAATAAAGCTTAGTTTCAAACAAGCAGGGATGTTTTTATTTTTTATTTTTTCTGATTATAACACAGACTCAGTGCTGTCTCCTTCCCTCCCTGGCAAGTACACTGAAGAAAATATTAACATCTGCCTAAACTTCAACAGTTTATCAGAAAGATGGAATTAGATAGGCTTATGTCATAGAGCTCTTGCCCAATCAAGTTTTTAAAAATAGTAGCTTTATTAATGCTTGACATTTTCCCTGACACAGACTAAAACTACAGAGATACTCTGTGTTGTTTTGTTGCTGTTTTCTCTGATGAGCAACTCTAGGCAATGGTTTGAATGTATGATTTGGACATTCTAGGCAAGGGTTTGAACACATGACTTAAAACACTCTAAACAAGTGTTTGAACATATGATTTTGGACACTATACGCAAGGATTTGAACATACAACTTTGCACACTCTAGGCAATGATTTGAACACACAACTTTGGACACTCTTAGGCAAGAATTTGGACACACAACTTTGGACACTCTAGGCAAGTGTCATATCACTGAGTCACATCCCTGATTCTTTCTGTTTTTCACGTACCTCTTACTGAGCTTTTTATCTTTCCAAGTTTCTACTTAGAAGTAAGTAGCTCACATTTTATCTTGTTTTTTACATGCAGGGTTTTTCTATTTCTTCAGTGGATCTTCACAGTTGGAGTTTGACCCAAATGCAAAGAAAGTGACCCATGTGTTGAAGAGTAACAGTTGGTTCAATTGTTAGAAGATATTCGAAAAAGGCCTGGCGTATTTTATCTGAAGTTGACAGTTTTTCATTCGAGTCTTTGTGAACTGAAGAAGTTTGTTTCTCTCAGTATGTGCTATTACAGAACCAGATGGAAACTGTGGATCACCCCAGCCAGACTCGCGTGGTCACAGGACAACCAGAAGCACTCCTTATCTTGTGTGTTGTTACCTGGAGAGGATGGGATCACTCCTGGGCAACAAATAAGTGACTATATTTATGTAGATTATTTGTTTTTATCTAATAAAAATTGATGTATCATTTATTTAATCAAGGAATTTTGCATGTTGATTTTTAAAACAATTACTCATCATCTTGGGTGCTGAGGAACTGAGTAACACAAAGCTTGAGATGCTCGGCCGTTACAGGTAAACACTCGCTGTATCTACTGGCAAGGTTATTCATAAAAAACAGTACCACTCACTCATAATGCACTCCAGAAACAGGAAAACACTGACTTGTATTTTCCCCACCTCGACTTCATATGTCGTTGTCATACCTAATGGAAAAAGCTAGGGGTGAATCTCATGTTCTAGGGCTGGTTTTTAATAACTGCAATGAATCGTACACTTACAGCAAATAATCTAGCTTGAATGCCTCATTTTGCAGGTGAAGGGATCAAGTCTATCCCTTTAGCTTACGTATTTCCACAGTACTGACCCTCCCTGTCTCAGCCATCAACTGCCCTAAAATCTACACTGTACACACATGAAAACATCATCTTGCGCTCTTTTTGTGTCTCTGTGTGCCTCAGGGTGGACATCCGTCTGCATTGGCAATTCTAAAGTAGGTTTCTCATCCCTGAGCAGCACTTAAGTTCAATGCCTAATAATGTAGTCTGTGCTCACTCACTTTTAGGCTGTTCGTTCATTCGGAAATAATTTATTAATCACATTCCATGTGCCAGACATTGTGCTAGACTGGAGATTTGGAATTCTGAAAATATGCACACAGTTCCTGACTTCACTGGGATTATTATAATTATCATTTCCATCCAGGAAAGACACACAAGACATTACAGATCTGAAGAAGCACTTATAAGGCTAAGGAGTAAAAAAGAAAGCAGACTTTTGTGCCCACTTCTAGGAGACTCTTCTTAGAACTGTGTCCTTTCCGGGGACTATTTGAGGCTGGTGGAACCACAGAACAGGGCCTGACTGTGGTGGGAGGTGTGGTAAGTGAGGAGAAGGCCTTAATCATAAACAGAAGAAAATTCTAAGAGCATTCTACAGAGGACAGGAAGCATCAAAGAAGGCTTTAGAACTCCTGTGACCTGACTTCTGGCCCCTTCACTCACTATCTTGATTCTGTTCTGTAGATTTTATATGCAGGCTGGCCCTGAAGGCTCCAGAATGGCTTAGTTCCATTGCACGGGATGTTTTGGTCCTGGAAAGGCCCAATACTTTACAGGAAAGAGGAGTGTCTGACCTGAGGCTAAGAGGAAGGAAAGCAGATGCTGAGGATCTGCTGAAGAATTAGGGATAAACCAACAGAAAAGGAGATATGACCTAGGTGAGAAGATGAGGGCCAGCACCTTACCACATTGGGCGCCACCCAGTAGTGAAGAGGCGATCAGGCCTGCTTTTCGTCCCACCTGGCTCCCGCATGGCTAGCTTAGCCCCAGAAATAACAACACACAAACTGTATTCATTTAAATACTGCCTGACCCATTATATCTAGCTTCTTCTTGGCTAGCTCTCATATCTTGCTTTAACCCATATTTATTAATGTGTGTAGCACCACGAGGTGGTGGCTTACCGGAAAAGATTCTAGCCTTTATCCGTCTCGGGACGAAGAATCATGGTGTCTGTCTCACTTCCCTTCTTCCCAGCATTCTGTTTTGTCTTCCCCACCTACCTATGTTCTGACCTATCAGGCCAAGCAGTTTTCTTTATTTAATTAACCAATGAAACAACAGATAGAAAGAAGACCCAAATACATAATACATATATATAATTTTATATAGTATTGATTAGTCATGATCCTTGGTCTATAGTCTGCTGTCCTGAGTACTGTGTTTTTCATTTCACAGTGTTTAAAAAGTATATGAGATTTGACTTAAAAATTCAATTTTTGATTAATTAGATTTACTAAAGTTGTTTAAGTGTTTAGAAATATTATTGACTTTTAAGTCTGCTTAAAAGAATTGTACTATTTGAAAACTTATCTATGTTAAAAAATACTGATTAAATCTTATTTTTAGTGTAATTCAGATAGCCATTTTAATGCAATTCAAGTAATTAAGAATATATTTAACTGTATTAGTCAATTGAATATTATAAATCAGCATGAGGGATGGTATTTATTTTTATGGAAGTATGCTATGCAGAATGTGACAAGATCTTACCAAGTAGCCCTTACTGACCTGCAATTCACTGTGTGGACCAGACTGACCACGCTCTTGAGACAGTTTCCTTACTTCTGCCTTCTAAAGAGTGCTAAGATGGCAGGTGAGCACGCCATACCTGACTGATTAGTTTTGAGAATGCTTCAGCATTGACTCTTAGGAAATTATAACAAAGAAATCTATCAATAAGTGTGCACAAAGACAGCCCCCAATGGACATGAGAAATTCCAAACACAACACTAGCATACTGTGCTATTTGTATTTTAACACAGAAAGGAAGCAGATATATATCGTGTGTGTGTGTGTGTTTGTGTGTGTGTTTGTGTGTGTGTATGAGAGATATGTCATAGAACTCTCACCCATGAAAAGGGCACTGTTATAGCTGTCTTCCAGTACAGATAGCCATTACTCAGACATGCTGCACAGCATCCTCAGAGTGTGTGGATGTAAGGGATATTTGTCTGATTCTGGATTGGTGCATCTACTCTGATGCCTGCCCATTTTATCTGATGGTGATTGTTCTGGAGAAGTGGTTAATAGCAAAGCTGGTAGAATAAGGAGAGACTGACAGAGGGGAGCCTGGGCTGGAGAAAAGGATAGAGGAGGTGGTTGCATCTCCAAAGCAGGTTGAGTTAAGAGGTAGATCGAGCAACCCTAATGGTGTTCAAACCACGAGACTGAGGGTTATACCTAAGATTCAAACCATAAGAGTGAAAGGTTGATCTGACTAAGACTAGAGGCCCCAAAGTTGTGGAGTGACCATAATGTCACTCCTGGCTCTGTAGCCTGTTTTTTTATATACTAGGACATGGGACTTCAGGCAGTGGAAATTTGGAGAATTTGATATAGGTCCAGTGTTTGGGTTAATATTCCAGCAATCAGTCTCTTAATAGCTTAAGAAAATACTAACTATAGACAAAGAAAACAGATTTGTGACTGGGAGTTCCTCTGTACACCTTCTGTTGACTAGTATCTCATCGTGGGGAATATCTTAAAGGTTAGGAAACTTACCGTGCTGTCTCTATGACCACATCACGAATAAGGTAGCTAAGGTGGCGTTGTCTGCATGTGGGCAGCACCGAAGGCTGTGCAGTGTCTAGTGAATGTGCAAACCCGCACTCCTCTTATGATCATTTCAGGCGTTTGGTCTTAGGAGAGTAAAACAAACAACCACAAGCTTTAGGCCCTTTTCAGACAATCAAGACCAGTAGGAAATAATCCCTTTCATTTAAAAATCACTTAAGTATTTACTTGTTCCTTATTCATACATTAATTTATTCAATGATTATTTGTAAAAATGTAGGAAGTTTCCCCAAGTTCCCCCCATCCTCTCCTTCACACTTTTCTCTCCCCATCTCCCCTTACCCCCATCCCACCCCACCCCCAAGATTCCAATTTTTTGCCCAGCAATCTTGTCTACTTCCCATAGCCAGGAGGATAACTATATGTTTTTCCTTGAGTTCACCCTCTTATTTAGCTTCTTTAGGATCACAAATTATAGACTCAGTGGCCCCTATCTATGGCTAGAAACCAATTATGAGTGAGTACATCCCATGATCTTCTTTTTGGGTTTGGGTTACCTCACTTAGGATAGTGTTTTCTATTTCCATCCATTTGCATGCAAAATTCGAGAAGTCATTGTTTTTTACCATAGGGTAGTACCCTACTGAAAAAGCATGGGATAAAACCGGACTCTCTGAACATGGCGGACAATGAGAGCTGATGAGAGGCCAAGGACAATGGCATGGGGCTTTGATCCTACTTCATGTTTTGGCTTTGTGGGAGCCTAGACAGTTTGCATGTTCACCTTCCTAGACCTGGATGGAGGGGGGAGGGCCTTGGACTTTTCACAGGGCAGGGAACTGACTATTCTTTGGACTGGAGAGGGAGGAGAAGAGAAGTGGGGGAAGGGGAGAGGGGCGGGAGGAGGAGGAGGGAAATGGGAGGCGGGGAGGAGGCGGAAAATTTTTTTTCAAAAAAAAAATAAAATAAAAAAAATAATAAAAAATTTAAAAAAATGTAGGAAGCTGATGCAAAAAGCCCATGTTAAAATTTGAGAACCTTTTATAATGGAATAAGGGAGATTAGGTCATAGCTTGGAAAAAAGTAGGAAAGATTTTTCAGGTCAGAGGGACAAGGTGGTGACATGGGGGCCTGAGAAAGTTAATGGTACTCCCTACTGTGATCAGACACTATTTCTCCATTTGAAAATCTAATTTCTTTTTCTTCTTTCTTTCTTTCTTTCTTTCTTTCTTTCTTTCTTTCTTTCTTTCTTTCTTTCCTTCCTTCCTTCCTTCCTTCCTTCCTTCCTTCTTTCTTTCTTTTTTGTTTTTGGTTTTTCAAGACAGGGTTTCTCTGTAGCTTTGGAACTTGTCCTGGAACTAGCTCTGTAGATCAGGCCAGCCTTGAACTCACAGAGATCTGCCTGCCTCTGCCTCACAAGTGTTGGAATTAAAAGCATGCACCACCACCTCCGAGAATCCAGTTTCTATGCCTAGAGTGGACACATGCTTGCACTGCAGTCACGTATGATCAAATGATTCCACCCCTTACCTGCTGTGACCTAGGATTAAGGATCAGTGGGTCATTTACACCTAAGAGGAAACCTTGAAGGCCCAAGTAACCATGTGTGGCCAGTGTCTTTCACAGTGTTTAGCAATAGAGTTGCTATATGGCCATATATGGGGATGGATAGATAGATAGATAGATAGATAGATAGATAGATAGATAGATAGATAGATAGATAGATAGATAGAGATAGATAGGTAATAGAGAGTAGAATCTTTTCCTAGATGACACTACCTAAAAAAAAATATATTAAATCATCAGTATGAAGCTTCTTGTGAAAGACCACTTCAACACTTGCAGTAGGAAAAAGAGTAGCAATAGGAGAAGCAGCAGCTCAACTAAACTAATAATGTTCAAAAAGTTGGCACACTAAGTATAAAAAATCAGACACAAGTTGAAACACAAACACTTTGGAGGACTCTCACAAAGCAACCAGCACAAAACAACCAAGAAAATCACACTCATTGGCCTGTGTAGAAAGAGCTAGGATTCAGTTGGCATAGTTGATCTGAGGGGGGAGGGTCCTTTTAGGCATGTCATTCTCTTATGTGACAAAAGGCAGAGGGGGTAATGTCCGTAAACTTGTATCTAAAGTAGGGGGAAGGGAGGGAGGTCTCCTAGAAGGAAGAAACATACTCATGCTGATGTAAAGAACAAACAGGATTTTAACTTATTTTTATCTTCCTGTAAACCTTGCCAATTCTAAGCATTGCTAAATTTTATTTTATTGAATTCCTGGATGTATTACTTATTATTATCAAGGAATTACACACCAGCCCATAACTTACCTGTGGATATTTAAGTTCTGCCATGTATAACTAGCTGAAAATCTCAAGATTCAAGACTATGTAATTCTATGACATTGGCTACCTTAGTAAAACTTAATTCACAAATTCTTTGTTGTTTTTGGAAGAAATTGAATAAAACTTTAAGGTCCCCATTTCCAACCCCTGTCTGCACCTAGACAGATCATGGAACACCTTCAGGTTGAGGCTATTGGTTCTGGGAGTGAACCAGGGGACAATGGGTGACCTTGCTAAAGAAGGTGTGTTATACAGGCATGGGCAAGGCCCATCAGAGAGCTTCAGTTTCTGTAGGGACAGGGAGATGGCTTGGTGGGCAAAGGTACTTGCTGTGAGAGACTTGTGACCTTAATTTGATCCCCAGAAACCATGAAAAGGTGAAAGGAGAGAATCTGCTCCCCAGGGTGTCTTCTGATTGCACGCATGACCCATGCTTCACACACCAACCGTAAGAAGCACATTTCCATTTCCTTTCCTTTTTCCCCCTTTCTTTCTTTTTTTGTTTTTGTTTTGGAAGACAGGGTTTTCTCTGTGTAACAGCCCTGGATGTCCTAGAACTCACTTTGTAGACCAGGCTGGCCTCCAGCTCACAGAGACCTGCCTACTTCTGCCTCAGAGTGCTGATATTAAAGGCATCTGGCCCAAATAAGTACATTTTCTAAAATTTGCTTTTAGGGTTTTTCCAAGTAAAGATCATAGTTTATAAAAGTCTGAGAGCTTTTAGACTACAGAATACATAGATTTCTGCAAGGTCTTCTTTGAGGATCACACTGTGCAATTGTTTCCTCCCTAGTCGCTGATGGTCATATTATCCTCTCTCAAGTGAGTGTAGTAACCCATATTTTCTAGGTCCCAGGGAAACAGGAAAAGGCAATTCTCTAAAACTTTATATTCTAACTCAAAATCCAGCTATTAGGCATGTCCCAAAGGACTCTCCATCCTAGCCCAGAGATACTCACTCACCCATGCTCATGTTCTTTTTATAATAACCAGAGACTGAAAGTAGCTTGGATCCCCACCAACAGATGAAATGAACAGGAAAATTATTCTTTTTTTTAAAAAAAATGTAAAGTTTTTAAAGATACAGAGTACACACAGTCATAGATTAAATAAAGTAAAACAAAAATGAGCCAAAAAAAGATAGAATATTCACAGAGAGTCTGGATTATATATATTATTGTGTTTTATTTGAATTTTTTGATTGTGAAGGAGCTAAGTACAGAGAGACATTTCATTGTATGGGCTACTAAGCTAAACCAGCATGTATATTATAAAGGTATCTTGATTTCAGAATTTGGGCCCAAGAATATGCTGCTTTAGAAAACAGGTTCTTCTTTTGTTTCCACAGAGAATGAGAACATGTGGATTTGTTCCAGGCTAATGAAGTTTGATGCACCAAAACCCCCCAAAAGGTGGTCATGAACACCCCTCAAAAATTACTTCACCCAACTGCTGAATGAGATAAACATAGCACACAGGATATACCATGAAAGACTTGATTAACAGCACCCCCATTCAGCAGGAAGTAATCTAGAGAACTTCTCCCAAATTCCCAAATATTGTTTATAAATGTTTGTTTACATTTAAAGGGGGATATGCTATAGAGATTTGCATTGGTATGGATCTTGGTTTATTGATACAAATTTAAGGTCAATTTTGTTATACTATATATATACATATATATTTCTGTTCTTGATTATGGTATTGTGTTTGTGCAGCTCATTAAAAAATGTAATATATAATTAAGAAATATAGGCTAATAGATAATCATCTATAATAGTCAAGCTTGTAGTCATGTTATGTTTTCTAGAGATATATTTTAGTTAGGTATTCTTCAAATCTTTCAGAGACCTTCAGAATATGGCATTTAAAATGTTTGAAGAACTTAGGACTTTTCATGATAATGAGACACATCTGTTCCTGGCAGTACCAATTACTTCAAGAGGAAGATAGACATCAAAGAGGCTCCTTATGGAGTTGGTTAACCATTTGGCCAAGAAACTGTTCTTGCCTGGATTGATTGTTGCTATGCTTGATGAACTGGACATGCAGGACCCAGAGAAATGACTGCTAAACTTGCCTAAAGGTGAGAAAGGGCCTTTGGATTCCTGCTTCATAAAAGAGTCTGCCAGATACATTCAGGTCATAGAAGAAAGTAACTGACAAACTGCCAATATAGGCAGAACTGTCTTTGTAATTTCCTGCTTCATGGAAAAGTCTGCTGGATACTATGGGCCTGTAGACTGATGATGGATGCCCCAATGGTACAGAAAAATTTTGGGTGACTGTCCAGGCTATGAAAAGGCTCTGTCAATTCTAGAGTTTTGGAAGTTGTTTATAATGCACTTCCTCTTTACTTAGGTAATATTATATCCTTCTGAAGTCTTTAATGGAGTTAAAGAATTTATACTTATAGTTTTCCTTAGTTATGATAAAATATAAAGAATATATATATACATATATATGTCACTTTACTATGTTAAAGTTAAAACCTTCCTTTTTATTTAACAGGAAAAAAGAGGTGACGTGGGATCCTTTTCTGTATGCTTTGAATACCATTGGTGAATAAAGAAACTGCCTTGGCCTATTGATAGGGCAGAACGTAGGTAGGCAGGGAAAAACTAAACTGAATGCTGGGAGAAAGGAAACAAAATCAGAGATAAGCCATGTAGCCCCATCAGACACCGATGCTATAACTTTACCTGGTAAGCCACAGCTGCATGGTGATACATAGATTACTAGAAATGGGTTAAATTAAGATATAAGTGTTAGTCAATAAGAAGCTAGAGCTAATGGGTCAAGCAGTGTTTTAAATAATATAGGTTCTGTGTGAATAGAATAAGCAGCCTCTCACAACAAATTGGTGCCCAGTGTGGGGCCATTTATACAAGGAATATTATTCAACTGTTAAAGAAATATGAAATTCAAAGGTAAATGGATAGAATAAAAAAATTCATCCTGAGTCAGATAACCCACACCCTGAAACACAAATATGGCAGGTATCCACTTATATGTGGACATTATCTTTTAAACCTTTGTTACTATTTGAATAACCATAGAGGTTAGGTATAGAATAAGGAACTATTGGGGAGGGAAGGCTCTCCCAATGTAGGGTAAATAGAAAACAGAGGGATACTGAAATAAACAGGATAAACAGGAGGGATACTGGAATGGGAGGATTAAACTGGAAGGGCGAGGGAAGGGGAAAATAAGGGAGGAAATATAGGGAAGAACTGCAAACAATAAGGGACATTTGAGAGTCATACAAAAAGCCTACTACATTAGAAGTTTCTTAAAATTTATATGTGCATATGAAAGAAATCTAATAGAATCATCAAATAATGAAGAAGTCAAAGCCCCAACTAGACTTCACTTACAATCATGTGAAACCTCCAGTAAGTATCGGGAGTCGGTTGTCTCATTGAGTCATTATCAAAAGGACCCAATAATCCCTCCCCCCCAAAAAACTCTTAGTATATTACCAAGGCTGTAATTTGCTCCCCACAAACCGATGCTTAGCCCCCATTGCTGAACACAACGCAGCTTCAAACAGATCTATGGTGGTGATCATTCTGCATCATATGCTGGTATAATAGTGGCACAAACATTCTGTCTGGTTGAATTTAATTCCCTCTCTATAGATGGAACCCATGCTAGACAGTGCTTGTGTGGCTAAGAACCTGAGACTAGAAAGGCCATGGACTTAGGGGAAAATCAAATACTATCATTCTGCTTAAGGAATATAGCAATAAAAGGATCCTAATGACATTCTGCTACACCCATAGGTGAGTGTCTCACTCCATCATAAGCCGAGAAACTCTTCTTCTGTAGAGGGGAACTAATAGTTAAGAGACTCATAACCAAAAATTGTGCAGAGAATGAGAGACTTTGAAACACTCAGTTCTAACTGGGATGTGTCCATCAAATTCCCCCCTCAGGGCTCAGGGAGCTATGCGGAAGAATAGGCAAAAAGACTGTGAAAGCCAGAGGGAAGGGATGACAGCAGGAAACAACGCCTCCCAGACTCAAGAGGAGAGACTGCCGGCATGCACAGGGCCATCACGGTCCAACACAGGTGGGATCCCAATGCTACAATGGAGAAGTGGACACTAGCTTCCATCCCAACCAAGATACTACCTCCACCTGATAAGTGCTCTCAAAGGAAAAGTTAGTTTCTCCAAGGAAGTCTCACCGAGGACACATGCCCAGCAGTAGATAACAAACACAAGATGAACTCAATGGTCCCTTACTGGTCTCTTGCTTATACATATTATGATTTTCAATTTTATATTTCTTTGGGTTTTGTATGTGTGTGTAGTATCTTATGCTATTTGTTTCATTATCTTTCTTTTTTCTGTTAGTTTGTTCATTTTGTTTTATCTTTCTTTTTCTTTTTTATTTTTCTGTCTTTTTTGGGGGGGAGGAGACAGAGTGGGGGAGAGGAGTTGGAAGGCTGGGGTGGAGGGGAGGATATGAGGGACAAGAACCTGTATTAAGGATATATTGTATAAAAATAACTATTTTAAATAGAATATAAAAAGAGCACTCGAGGCATGTGGGCTTCCTCTGAACTTGTGCAGCCTCGTCTGCCCCTCTCTCCTGATGACTCTGTTCTCCCCGCTTTCCTTTCTGTGTTGCACTTGTTCCCCTAACGTCTTTGTTATGCCCCCTGCCCTCCCTCTGATGCCCGTGAAGAGGGCTGCTGCCTGTGTGAGGCCTTCCTCCAGTTTCCTCCTATGCTATTTGACTTACATATTACTCCTCTTAGATGAGGAAGCTGTGGTTAGATGACTAGAGAGGAAATGGGTGCTTTCAAATTAATCCAAGGTCTATTAAAGCATTATTGAATAAGTGATTGGTTATGCAGTGAGATCAGATATCCACACGGTGAAAATAGTCCTGAGACCACTGACTTTGGAGCAATGGGGAAGGTGGGGGACACCGTGAGTACTCAACTGTGGGAGTGGAAGTCAATTCTTCTCAGTGTTGTACGTTATTGAGCTTCTTTCAAGAGGGGACAGGACAGGAGGAGGGACCTACAGAGAGTTTTACTGTGCAAGGGAAGAGGGGTTGATTTTGGTCCCAGAAATTCCTGTGGAAAAAGTGAGACATGATGATGTGCATCCGTAATCCTAGCAATGGGAGTATGTGACCTTCTAAATGAATTCAGAACAATGGGAACCTTTTCCAAAACACACACACCACACACACCATGTACATACATACACACATACCACACACACATATATACCTGAACATACACACTATACACAGATATACACACATACCACAACACATACACTACACACATACATACACACAAGCACAAACACACAACACACAAAACACACACGTATACACACCACACACACAACACATACTTATACACACATACCGCATATACACACAACACACATACACATATATATATACACACCTCACATACAACACATGTACCACATATAACACATATACAAAGCACACACACACCATATACAACACATACACACACACACACACAGAGCCTTTGAGTATGCTTTGCCTATGTGTTTAATAGGCCTGACCCTTTCTCAAATAATAAGAACATGAATTGGAGAAACTAACTGTTTAATTGGTGAAGATCATCTCTTTCACAAATGTCCTGTTTGATATAATTCTGGGATTATCCACCAAACCAGCCCAAACAATCTGCTAGGTGTCACAGTCTCTGTTTTCCCACTGCCGATGAAGAGGATGTTGTGAATCATGAGTCACACAGCCTCTGGCTTTCTAGATGTGCGAGAAGTCCCTATATAAAGATGGAGCTTCCTCGGTAGGATACTGGAGCAGGCAGGCAGGGGACCGCTGCTGATCTTGCCCAGAAAAGAGGGACATCATGCCTCGCCTCCCTTTGCTGTTGCTTCTCTGGGGCACCAGCTCTTATGCCTTCCCTGTGTTCCAGGAAGGACACCGGCAAGATGTGGAGACTGTCTGGGTAAATGGTTTTGACTTTGTGTCTTTCTTGTATAGCGTGGTGGCTATACTAGAAGATGGATTTCCTTCTAAGAGAAATGCCATTTGCCAGAAATGGAACCTTTTAAAAAGGTATCTAGCAAGTCTAGCTAGATACCTCCTTTCTGGCTGGAGGGGAGGGAACCCAAGGAAGGAAAGGCAGCTCCCTCTACAAAGGTGGATTTGCAAGAGCGCAAACCTCCCCTACAAATCTTGTTCTAACAGTAAAGCTGAATCAAAAGTTTGAAAGTAATTCTCTAGTTTGTCTAAACTTCAGGCTTTCATTTTTTTTTAAAAAGGGAGAACCACTTTCCATTTAGTATTTCAATAACTTTAAATATTTATGTGTTTCTAACTATGTGTATGATTGAGTGTATGTACGGTGTGTCTGCCCACCTCAGTAGTAGAAGCCAGTATTTCCTGAGCCTGGGTTCCCTGCAGGAAGTGCTCTTAACTGCTGAGACCTCTCTCCAGACCTACTGGTTCATTAATTTTATATTTTATCAGAAATACCTGGAAAACTACTACAACTTGGGCAATGACACAGAAGTTAAAAACCTGAGTGGCAAGGAGTTGATGGCTGAAAAGCTGAAGGAAATGCAGCAAATATTTGGGTTGAAAGTGACTGGAAAGTCAGATCCTGAAACCCTGAGAGTGATGAGTAACCCCAGGTGTGGGGTGTCTGATGTGACGCCGGAAGCCATTATTTCCAACAATCCGCGCTGGACAAAAACACATCTGACATACAGGTAACTAGACCGCATATCAGAATCAAAACTGGGCCATTACTCCCCCATTAGAATAGAAGGAAACAAAACCCAATGTATCACCATCTTATTTTTTTTCTTAGTATTTTAAACTACACACCACTTTTGCCAAGAGCAGTTGTGGACCAGTCCATAGCGAAAGCCTTCAGAGTCTGGAGTGATGTGACCCCACTGACATTCTCCAGGGTCTTTGATGAGGAAGGAGACATTGTGCTGGCCTTCTATCGTGGAGGTAAGTTCTTCAACCTTGGCTTGCCCCTTGATAATCTCTGCTTTGCATGGCAGTTGCTTGTTAAGAGCATTGTTGATTTTATGGGGTTGAGGAGTAAAATAACATCACACTGACTGGAAGTCTGCTGGCAGCTCAGCAAAGCACTGAGCTAACCAATATGAGAATCAATGAGCCTTTTGTTAAATTTTGTTTCTTGCAGACCATGGTGACAACAAACCTTTCGATGGGCCTTACTATCGCCTTGCTCACGCTTTTCATCCAGGCCCAGGGATTGGGGGCGACGTTCACTTTGATCTTGATGAGAGGTGGACTGACACCAGTGAAAGTGAGTCTGCTGAGCTGCTCCGCTCAGTTCATTGGGCCTCTTCCAGTGCACGGCAATGCTGGTTGATTTAATGCATTCATGGAAGTAGGCAATCTATCACCACTCTTAGAATTAGTATCACGTTCAGAAGCAAGAGCAGGAGTGACTTCTGATCACATATCATCTCCCTGGTGACAAATAGGTCACTCTAAAACTTCTCTTAAGAAATTCTGAGGGCTGGTGAGACGCAACTCCTGAAAACCTGTTTGATTCTTGAAACTCTTTGGTAGGCAGGAGAAAGCCAAATCTTCTTCATCATTCTCTGCCCTCCACACAGGCATCCTCTGCACACTCTGTGCTTGCACCCATGTGCACGCACAACAGACAAGCAAACAACCTTCTTTTAAAAAGAAAGAAAGACAAATGTTCAATGTTTTACTTATGGTCCTGGAATGTTCTCACAAGAAAGATGCAATACACTTGACAAACTTGCTACTAAACTTGGAAAACAAAATGAGAAAACAGTTGTTTGTGTATTTCGATTTTCCTAGCCCTAAGCATTTATCAGCCCTAAGAAAATTAGAAACTGTCAGAGTTTCATTGCTCCTCTGCAAAGGAACTTGGCCTAGCTCATTGTTAACACGGACTTAACGATCTCATCCTGAGTGTAGACTCTCCTGTGCCTTCTTATACTTAAAATGGGCACGCTCCCACCACCAGAAAAGGCAGTATAAACATATGTGGATTTTAAAAAGGGACTAAGAAGATATGGATATTCATCCTGAAAGATTATTTCCTTACTAAATGCCTCAAAATAGTATAATTTTTAGTAATTAGAAACGGATCTTTCTCCTTCCAGATTTCAACTTGTTCTATGTTACCGCTCATGAATTGGGCCACTCCCTTGGACTCACTCATTCCAGTGATACAGGGGCACTAATGTTCCCCAACTATACACGGTATGTTGACGACTTTGTGCTAAACCAGGAAGATATTAATCGCATTCAGGCTTTGTACGGTAAGTGAAGCAGCCATTAGCTGTTAAAGGCACTACATTCTTCACGTGGGCTCTGGAACCTTTGAAAGTAACTTCAGGTCTCTCATATTCTTTAGGACCTTCTCCAAATCCCATCCAGCCAACAGGTGCTACAATCCCCAGACCGTGTGATAGTGCTCTAAACTTTGATGCGATAACTACATTTCGGGGAGAAGTGATATTCTTTAAGGGCAGGTAAGGTCTTCGTTTTGCTCTGGGTTCCATATTCACCATTGCAGGTCACCAATATGCCGCATATGGTAGCCTAACAGTGTGTGTAATTACATGGTCACAATTGATTGTGCTTCTCTTATTTTCTTTATACAACGAATAATGACTGGTTCTATATGGTTGGGTCAGTAGGTTCTGAAAAATCACACTCCTTCACCTTTGGAAATTTGTGTGGCACTTTCTGGTACCATAATAGGTAGTCCTCATGGAAGAGTTCTTCAGGTGAGTTTGAGCTCAGAGCCTGTAGGCTCTCTGTGTGAAGTTCATGGTGTCTTAAGCAACAGGGACTTATCTTCCATTTCTGGGGGCAACCTGTTTAGAGATTCTCTGGGACAACCTTGACCAAGAACTCAAAAGAGGGATTCTCATGTCTGGTGTTTTTTTATTAGGTGGTCTTTGACTCTTGGATGGAGCATTGTCAGCTCATGTGGAAAAATCCTATTTAAATAGTGTATGTTTATTTATGTAAAGACAAGCATATTGTGGGGGTTTTCTTAGCAAGATAGTTAATAGTATGATTCCTTATTACTTTTTCAGACAGAATACTGTTATTTTGCCTTTCTCCCTTCTTTCTCTGTATTTATCTCCTTTCCCCCTTCCTGAATACAGCTGCCCCCTTTCCATTTTACTCATCGAAACACTTGCACCCTACTATTTTCTCTATTGCTTCCCAACCCTTCTACCCTGGTAATGGCTCCTCTTTTACTTTCCTGATTTCCCAGTTACTCCAGGGTATATATTACATCTGAAGATTTGGAGTTAGGGGCCTCTGATGAGAGAGAGCATGTGCTGTTGGTTTTGCGTCAGGGTTACCTCACTCAGGATGGTCTTTTCTGGTTCCATCCACTGATCGTCAAGGTTCATAGTTACATTTTTTCTTTATAATAATAATATTCCATATTGAACATATACTATACTTTTATTACCAACCCATCCGTTGAAGGACATTTAGGTTACTACCATTTCTTTGCGATTGTGAACAAGACAGCAAGGAGCGTGGTGAACAAGTATTTAGGGTCTATGCCCAGGAGTAATACAACTGGGTCATGTGGTGGGTTTATTTTTGTTCATTTTATAATTCTTCACACTGATTCCACAGTGGCTGCACCAGTTAGCTGTCCCTAACAACAGCAAATGAAGGTTCCCTCTTCCCAAGCCCCCATGCAGTATTTGTATATTGTTTGGTTAATCTTTGCCATTCTGACTGGGTTAGGATGAAATCATAAAGGTATTTTTATTTGTATTTTCCTTATTGCTAGAAGAAATAAACTTTTTAGAGATATTTCTTAGCCATCTTTTGTTTTCTTTTGCTTTCTAGACTCAGTTTAGGAGTGTTTTATCCATCCTTTTATTCAAAGAAGATGTTTATCTCTAAAGCTAAGAAGCTTATCTTGTAGAAATCAGATGGATTTTTGTTCTTTGATCCATTTAATCAACCCATGTCTTTTGATTGGGAAATTGGAATCACTGATATTTAAAGTTTTTATTGAAATGATTATATTAATTGTGGCCATGCTGTTGAATTTTTGTTGTTGTTGTGTTTTAATAATTATGGCTTCATATTTGTCCACAGTCTCTCTCCAACCCTAGATACTGTTTCCTGTATTTTCTTCAAATTTTGATTGTTGGATAAAAATAGTTAAGTTTTTAATATTGTAGAAAGTTTTTCTTTCTTCTTCAGTTATGGTGGATAGTTTTGCTATGTGTATTAATATAGATTAGCTGCCATAATTTTTTAGAATTTGGAATGCATTGCTTCAGGCTCTTCTGGCTTTCAAAGCTTCCATTGAGAAATCTGTTATCTAAGGCTTTCCTTTATTTGTAACTTGTGCCTTTTCTCTTGCAACTTTTATGTTGCAACATAAAACAACTCAGTGATATGCGTACTTAGCTTTTAATTATGATTACTGTGGGGATTTTCTTTTTCTGGTCTTGCCTATTTGGTGGTCTGTGTGCTGCTTGTATCTGCACAGGTATGTTTTTCCTTGGTTTGAGAAAGGTTTCTTCTATGATCTTGTTAGAGATCTGCTTTATCCTGCTAACTCGAGGTTCTTCTCTCTGTCTACACTATAATGAAAAGGGTTGGTTTTTCATGGTATCCCACATCTCTTGTGTGCTTCTTTCCTTGTTTTACTTGTTCTAGATCCTCTCCTTTATCTTGGAGTCCTAATTCCCTGACTTCTGCTTGTTTCACCCTAACTGTAAGGCTTCCTTTACACTTTCTAGTTGAGTTACTGGGTTTTTCAATTCCATTTTCATTTCAGCTTGAGTTTTCTTCAGTGTTTCTGTCACCTTATTTAATTTCATTCTTGAGTTTTGGATTGTCTTTGTCATTTCCATCAACTTTATGTGTGTGTTTTATTCTCTGTAAGCTCTTTATCTTTGATTTTATTGAGCATTTTCATATCTTCTTTAAAGTTCTCTTATTCTTTGATTAAGTTTATGATTGTTCTTTTAAATTCTGTGCCTTTGGGCTTATCTGGAAAACTCACTGGCAGACATTTCTACAGGACTGATAGGTTTTAAAGAGAAGATAATGGTTTGAGCTTTGATTTTCTATTGTTGGTGTGTTTTCAATAAGACCTGGGCATGTAGACATCTATTGATAGCTCTAGATCTGATACAGACAGAGCAGGTTGGGGCAGAAGAGAGGTTATGTGGGAGGGTTGGGCCAAGAGTTGGGAAATGGTTTGGGAGGAATGTTCAGAAGACACAGGGCTGATGTACAGGATGTTCCTCCTGTTAAGGACCTGGAGTATGTGGTAGATCTGGCTGGGAGGAAAGGTTGAATGCAGTGTTAGGGGGCCTGTAGGTTAGGGGGTAGGTAGACAGGATCATGACAGAAACCTAGAAGTTTGTGTTTCAGGCAGGGGTGGCCAGACTAGGTTGGGAGGCTGCGCATGGGTCCCAGACTAGATCTGGCAGGTTGGGGCTGTGGTGGGATTAGGGGGAGCAGGTCAGTGAGACTCACTGGGCTAGAGCCTAGAATGTGGGAAATCTGGCTCGGTGAAGAGATTGGCTGTGGCATAGAAGGGGCCTGTAGGTGTGGCCTCATAGACTGTATTTTAAAAAGTTACCCTATATAAAGGATTTAATCTTCCACAGGTTTAGGTGTTCATGGGAGTACCCATGCACCCTCAGATATTCAGGAAGACAACCGTCACTAAGTACAGGATACTGTGCTGCAATTGGTCACCTGCTACAGCCAGCTCCTCATGGCACACCAAAACTGACTATTACATTTTAAGGCTTACACAAATTGGCTGTGAATCACAGTTATTATAAAAATTAAAGTATACTAGAACCAGCAATAAAAGTAATTTTTAAAAAACATTGTTTTATCATCATCTTCACTGAAATTTGTTGATAGTACTGAGGCTCAAACACGCTGGGCCAAATGTGTACTAATGATCTAGATCCCCAGTCCGATTTTCATGACTGTTTATTCCTTATATTGAGCTTGTATATGCCATTTGTGTCTTCACATGATAGGGTTCCAGATGATATACCATTGTCACTTTTAGGATTTGCCTCAGCATGGGTGTTTCTGTGAAGAAACAAGCACATCAAACAGAAACCTTCATTCTGGCCTTTCCTTGGAAAGACAGTAGACATTTGCTGACAGCAGTTCTCCAGCGAGAAGGGGGTGTAGACTACTGGGAGACTCACTGACAACTGTGCTCTCTCTGTCTTCTAAATCAGGTTCTACATCCGTGTAAATAGAGCCATTCCGGAACCGGAGCTCAATTTGATAGGGATACTCTGGCCAGATCTGCCAGGTGAACTTGATGCTGTTTACGAAGCTAGTATGGCAGATGAAGCCTACTTTTTCAAAGGTAATATTTCTGACTGTTTCTGTTTTATAAATAAAATTTTTATTTATCTTTGGAGTGAGATAAAAGGGTCCTGGCTACACTCACTGCATGTTCTTCTGAAAATCTAAGCTCCATGATGTAAGCTCACGGAGCCTGTCAATCAGCACAGTTAAAGCTATATTATATTTTAGCATCATTTTGATTGAAAAGTAAATGATTAGAGATATAACATTTTTGGATTGTTAAAGAATTTGCAAACAATCACTGTGTTTTAAACTTCTTCATATTGCTGTGAGTTCTCTGAAATAAAATTAAGAGGCACGAGTCGATTCTACGAAGGATGACACAGAACAATTTTGTGTATGCAGTTTCCTAGACCCATTTTAATGTGAACCATTCCCTTGAGAGAACAAAAGTTATCACCAGGTAGACAGATGAGCCACTGTTGACTGCATTTCTTCTAGTAACAACATGTTCCTCTGCCTTTCATCCAAGACTCTCGTCTTTTGTCAGTCTCTGAACTTTACTAGGAAAAATCAGGCATGTCCCAGTACCCTTTTCCTGATGACAACCTACCTTGAAATACGAAATAGAGTCTCAGGTCTCACTGTGAAACTTCCTTGAGAGGATTTAAATTGTACTAAATTTCCCAGGCAATTCATTCATAGATTAATGTATGAGAAAATCAGAGTCATTGCAGATGGACCTCAACGAGTCTGTGTGATTCAGTGAGATCAAAGGATCCAGCAACTCCTACACCAAGGACCATGTCAGACACACATGTTTTCACCAACCTGTTTGCTGTAGTACAATCATCGAGATACTTGATACAGTTACACACCCCAACAGAGAAGGGACCGCAGTTCAGACAGGCACAATACTCTGCAACGGCCTGTCTCATTTTTTTGTGTGTGTGTGTGTAAAACTCAATAGAAGTTTACATACACAGCATTTCAAAGCAGCTTTTCACGTGAGCTAAAATAAGTGTGTTTGTCAACAAGAGTGATCTTGCTTTCCAAACAGATCAGTTTCCTATAACACATAGTTTAGGTACTGGATGCAGACCCTGGAATCTGCATAAATTTTCATATCTACCATCTATGATGCCAGGGAACTTAGTCAGCACTGAGGTAGCCTAGAACCTCTAGTTGTCTGAGCTTTGGAAAGGAGTTTCAACTGCAATAGGGGGAGGGGGAAGATAATTCTCAAAGCTTTTTACAGAATACAATGGCGTAGATAGAAAAAAAACCTCATACAAACTAGGTTTGGTGGCTCCTGCCTTTAATTCCAGCATCTGAAAGGTTAAGGCAGGGGGATTGCTGCAAATTGGAGGTCAAACCTGGTTACATAGTGAATTCTAGATCAGAATAGGTTACAAGGTGAGACTCTGTCTCAAAAACACAACAATCAATCAATCAAACAAATAAAGGCAAACACATTTAATTGGTCTGAAATTGGATCCTAGTATCAGCATTTAAGGCAGAACAAGCCACCCCCACCTTCCCTGAAGCGCTGCAGTCTGCAGCTAGGATGCTGCTCTTGCCTTGTAAAGCTTCTCTGGAAATGTAGACAAAGAGATTCATCCGTGGCTCTTGATTGGCAGGCAATAGAGTGTGGGCTGTTCGTGAGCGGAGTGTACAGGAAGGATTCCCCACGGACATCTACAGCTACTTTGGCTTCCCTAGCAGTGTGACACACATTGATGCTGCTGTCTGTGAGGAAGAGACTGGAAAAACATACTTCTTTGTTGATGACAAGTACTGGAGGTAAAGACTGAAATCCAAATAATTTTAGGGTGCCAGTTGTCTGTACATAGAAAGATCTTAAAATGAGTTTCATATGGACTTGGTTAACTGCCTTTTTGTGAATGACATAGCCACTGAACAACCATAGCCTGGTATCACATGGTGCTGCTTATACAGGGAATCCAGTGAGCCTGTGGCGCTCTTCTGTGCTGGGAAAGATAGGACAGTAAGGGCATCCAACTTCTCAAGCTACGTTGACCCAAACTTAACTATTCACATAGCATTTTACCTTAGGGAGAGCATCTGTGTAGTTCATTGGATTTCAGAAGACCTTATGCATATTTTGACATACCCAGCATTCAGCTTTTCTTCCCACACCCAATTCGCTCTCTTCTAATCTCAAGAATTAAAAATTTGTATGCAATTCATGCTGGTGTGTTTTCCACAAATATTTTAAGCAATCTGCATGTGTTTTCAAAGGTCCTAATACTTCTAACTACTTTCTGATCAGGTATGATGAATATAGTAAGACCATGGATTCAGGTTATCCCAAATTAATAGCAGACGACTTCTTTGGAGTTGGCAATAAAGTTGATGGTGTTTTCCAGAACAACGGTAAGAGTATAGACATATTTTCTCTATTTGTTATAATACCAAAAGTAACAGCATTGCTATTTAATGTAAACATAAAAATGTAAATGAAAATTAAAATACAAATGTAAAAACTATATATACTGAAGTCATGCAAAATTGAGTCAAAAGCTGGAAACTACATGTATAATATAATGAATATGTTTCATTTTATTTTTAGGATATTTTTATTTCTTTCACCAGTCAACTCAATACAGATTTAACCTCCAAACGAGAGTGGTTGATGCTATCGGTCATTCTAACACCTGGTTCAACTGCTAAGAATATGGCAACCTGTCCTGTCACCAAGTTAATGAAAATACATACCGCATAATTTTAAAGGAGATAGTTTTCTGAAGAGTCAAGTATTTTCATATTTGATTTACCTCCTTGAATTGTTGATACACAGAGCTACTAAGTAAAAATGTATTTATATTTCATCTTGTATATTTTTATAATTTCTAGTATAATAATTTATGAATTGAAACAGTTTAGTGCCACAACTGACAACCCAAGAAGGCCAAGTTCATGGTGGATAAGTCACTGAAGGAGGCCGTTTGTGCTCTCTGACATTGATCCTAGGTCTCTCCTTTCAAGAGTGGAGGGTTGGCAGACAAGCTCTCCCCAGAGAAAAAAATGCCTTTTGAACACGCAAGAAAAATCAACTGATACTTCGGGTTTGTTTTTTTTTTTTTTTTCATTGTTTTTTTTTTTTTTTGACCATTTTTTTTATTCTTTTTAATTAAAATTTCCAACTGCTCCCCGTTTCCAATTTCCCTCCCCTCCTCCCACACATTGCCCCCTCCCCCCACTCCCCTCCCCCATCCCCACTCCTCTTCTCCTCCCCCCAGTCCATTCCCCCTCCCTCTCGATACTGAAGAGCAGTCCAAATTCCCTGCCCTACAGGAAGACCAAGGTCCTCCCACTTCCATCCAGGCCCAGGAAGGTGAGCATCAAAACAGGCTAAGCTCCCACAAAGCCAGTTCATGTATTAGGATCGAAACCTAGTGCCATTGTCCTTGGCTTCTCATCAGCCTTCATTGTCCGCCATGTTCAGAGAGTCCAGTTTCAACCCATGCTTATTCAGTCCCAGTCCAGCTGGCCTTGAAGAGCTCCCAATAGATCAGTTTCACTGTCACAGTGGGTGGGTGCACCCCTCGTGGTCCTGATTTCCTTGGTCATGTTCTCCCTCCTTCTGCTCCTCATTTGGACCTTAAGAGCTCAGACCATTGCTCCAATTTGGGTCTCTGTCTCTCTCTCGATCCATCGCCAGTTGAAAGTTCCTGTGCCATTCTCCTTGGCCTCTCGTCAGCTCTCATTGTCCGCCACATTCCGAGAGTCCGGTTTTATCCCATGTTTTTTCAGTAGCAGTCCAGCTGACCTTGGTGAGCTCCCAATAGATCGGCCCCACTGTCTCAGTGGTTGGGTGCACCCCTCATGGTCCTGACTTCCTTGTTCATGTTCTCTCTCCTTCTGCTCCTCATTATAACCTTGGGAGCTTGGTTTTTAAAACAGTGTTGACAGCCCAGGCTGGGGTGGGACCTCTTCTTCACACCTCTTCTACTGCTGGCTCCCAAATGCTGGGATACAGGCAAGCCCAACATGCCCAGCCAAAAGATGGTTCATGTGCAAAATAAAGATTTGATACTTAGACTGAAGCCACTTCTGTATCTAACGCTTTATCATTTATTTACGATGCTTTCTATTTCATTATGCTGCTATAGCTGACAGCAAAGCCTCACTTAGAAATGGTATTTCTTTCCAATTTGAAGTGGAAAACAAGCTGTTAGGAGGATTTCTTAAGACCAGCCTCTCCATTGATGCAAATAATTCCAATCGGACCAAATTAAAACGAATAAAAGATGCCCACGTTTAATGCAGCATCCCAGGTGGTCCGGGAAAGCACAGTGAGGGAAAGAGAACCAGAGAACACGGAAAACCCGGAGACCACGTGTTTCTTTTCTGGGCAGCAGACTCAATAGCCTGAGGGAGTGGTTCTGACCCTCCCTGGGGAGGTGCCGCTGCTTGACAGGCTTTTCTGGAGGTGGAGTCCGGACCAAGGGGCTTGAAACAGAGCTTCTTGCTCCATTCCTGCTCCATTGGCGCTCCAAGGATGGGTGCCAGGGACTTCGGTGATGCTTTCACCCAAACATCCCAGACTTCTTGGATATAGGGGTGTCAGGGGACTGGGGTCTCACTTTTGACCAACACAAACAATACAAAAAATATTCATGAGAAGTTAGTCTATCCAAATTTTTCAAATTTCTCCATTCATTTGGAGAATGAATCTCTAGCAGGATACACTTCATAATCATGTCCTAGTCCATATTATTTATCATCAAGCACGAAGGCAGAGGGCTCAGAGCAGGTCTTAAAGACTGGGCTATGATGGGTGGCAGGGCTACAAGGCTGGATAAGAAAGAAGTTACTGAAATGGGTACCTATAACTTGGGACTTGGTATTCCAGAAAGGAACCCAGGAACTTTTCCAGGGTGCTGCTTGCCTGGCACCTCACATTGTGCACACAATAGTATGTGATAGTAAGATCAAAACTTCCCGTCTCACAGTGTGGAGTCAGCCGCCACAGGGAGACTGGGGCATCGCGGAACTGACTGCATGGACATGAAGCACTCTGCACTAGACTCTGTCCTTAGGAAATCCCACTGGGCCCTTTTCCCTAAGACTATAAGATATGTGTGAGTGTGGGTGCAGACAGTGTCCTCTTCAGTGTTCTGTTGTTGAGAAGAGAACCTTGACCACTTCAGCTCTTATACAGGATATCAAGGCTTACTTCGGGGTTAAGCTCATTAAACCTCTCAGGGTCCAGAAAGGTTCACTAGGGCAGACGAAAACTGGCTCATTGGATCTAAGGGTAAAATGAAATAAATCAACTCATCTACATTACCGCTACATGTGCTTTATTCCTTGAAACATGGGGCATAAGGTATAAGATTTAGGGCAAAGCATAAGGGTAAGAAAGGGGTGATCTCCACAAAGCTCTCAGTCTGTACAGGCACACAGGCAAGCTAGCAGTCCCACAGGCGGTAACAACGGTAGCAAGCATGCATTTTCACAGAGTCACAGTGTGGATCTGCTACCTTGCATCTCAGAGTGGGTGTGACTGAAGTTCCCCTGTGGCTGGGAACACAGCCTTGGCAGCTGTGCTAGCCTGTGGGCTTGATTTGTATTAGTATCTAGCTGGTTGAGTTAAAAGGAATCTCTTCTGGGGTTCTTGCTTTTGACTCCAGCAGGGTGCCCAAGTGAGAATTTTTCTCTTTGAAGCTAGTTTTAATGACTCAGGCCTCTTTCCCATATAAACAACTAATTTCCTGGGCTATGACACTATGTTAGTTGAAAACAAGGTGAAGGATAAAACAGAATATTAGTAGTCTGCTAAGTCAAAGCAGAGGACCAGTAGATTACACCTTCCTGGGTCAGCTGTTAGAGCAGACAACCACCTCCCTTTCGGGCTCCTTTCTTATCAGTGAGTGAATGTAGGGCTTCCTGTTATGGGGAGGTATCCGGTTGCTGAACAGTGAAAGTCAGGTTTATACACTGCTGGGATACTATAGAAGAGAAAAATGCCGTGATTTCAAGATTTCTACAGAACTGACGGTGACTTATCGAAAGGACAGATGTTTTCCCTTAGCTCTGTGAAAGCATGTTACTCCATGCGGACGTGGACATAGACATATACACTTCCCATGAATTAGCCCAATATGCTGCCCATTTCCTGCATAATACTGTGGGGTCACCACAAAAGGAAAACCTTTAATTGGGGCTGGCTTCCACCTTCAGAAATTTAGTCCATTATAATCCTGGCAGGACATGGCAGCGTGCAGGCAGATGGTGCTGGTGAAGGAGCTGAGAATCCGGCATCTTAATCTGTAGGCAGCAGAGGAGACTCTGTCACATTGGTCAGGCTTGAGCTTATAAGACCTCAGAGCCTGGCTCCACAGTGAGACACCTCCTCCTACAAAGCCATGCTCTTAAAAGTGGCGCTCCCTATGGGTCAAGCACTCACACACTGGGCTACGGTGGCCATCCCTATTCAAACCACCACAGAGAGAAACCTCAGCTTTTATTCCTTATGTGGCATCCAACTTTCTTTTTTCCCCACCCCCTTTCTTTCTTGAGACAGCATCTCTCAATGGCCCGGAACTCACTGGACCCTCTGAGCATGATGGCCATTGAAGCCCAGAGATTCCCCACCTCTCCCTGTGCTGGAATTACAACCACAACCATCTTCTATTTTTACATTGCAACTGAAGTTTGTAACCCCCACGTTACTCTTTTGATCAACATGTAAATTGTGGCTAGCTAACCGTCCTTGAATTAGTTCCTTCATTTTTATGATTCTAATCTCAATCTTCTTCGGTTGTTATGCCAATTAAAAATAGCACATACTTAAAATCTCATATATAGAAGCTCTGTTCTAGGGATTGGACCTTTCCTAATTAACGGCATATGCCTTCTTGCTTTACTGTAAAAATTATACAGTAAATTTGATAGATAATAGTGTACTTAATAACAAAGAGGACTCCATAGCCCCAAGCCATTATCTCCTCCAGGTGTGGTGACTTAGAGTAAGTTTATCCATCCAAATCAGTCCTGGAAGTCACGTCCTTGCACGGTTAGTCAACTAGTCACAGCCGTAGCTCTTGGGCACACAGGAACCATAGCAGGGTGTGCCAACTCTAACAAAGGCATGACTCAAAGGAGCACAGGGCATCTGCCCAGCCAACAAGTTCTTTCTGTGAAAGACACAAGAACAAAATGTAATAGGGCTTCTCCAGCACGTAGTCCACCAAAAATCTCATTTCACAGGAAAAGGGATCATGTGGTATGCTATGTACTTGCTCGAGTGTAGCTGACTTTGTCCCATCTGCTAGTAGCCAGCTACTCTGCTCCTGATTTTCAGATTGGTATATTCTCTGTGCAGCACCTATGCTAAGTCACAATTGACAAGTTGGCCCAGGCAAGCACCCCTCACCCAAGATGTGCTTCAGTCTCGGTTGCCATGGCGCCCTCTGGTAGGGAGGTAGACGTTACTAAAAAAGTCACTCCTATATTTACTTGTTTCTTCCACTAATTTGAAATTTCATACTTCAGATACGGCAGCATTATTTTCCATTCACTGGCAGAAAAATGTACTTTAGACATTTGGCACCCTCTGACCTCTGTATTAAGACTTGTGGGGCAGGAGATAGGACCCTGCAGGCAAGAGGACTTGCTGCTCCTCCCGAGAACCTGCTCAGTCCCTAGACAGCAGCCCACACCCCCTCTAACTCCACTCCAGGGAATCTGACTTCCACTTCCAGCTTTGAGGGCATCTGAACACATGTGGTGTATACATATAAATACAAGTAAATATTTCTTTTAAAAGAGCTAATTTGGGCTTAACAGCTACTACAGACTTTCTCTGTTTGAAGAGCCGTCAGGTTGGCCAAAGGAGGAAATGAAAATACTTTTAATGGGTAATGTTAGGTGAAGAGAAAGGACTGGAAATTCCATTGTAAACCTTAATTATTTGTGTTTTAGAAGACGGGAAAGGGGCAGGCCAGGCGGTGGAGACACCAGTGAGCACACCCGGCGGATGCGGGATAGTTCACGCATGAAATAGTGAAGTTCACACTGAGAGCAGATGGCCCCACTACAATTAAATCAAACCCATTAGATAACATCGATAGGAGGAGATGGGCAGACGCCAATGCAAGAATTCACCCAACAATCTGAAATACAACATGAAAACACCAATCTTACAACACTGGATTTGAACACCCTAACACAGAAGAAGAGGAAAAAATCAACCATATGAAAGCAATAGAGTCCCTTAAACAACATGTAAAAAATGCCCTAATAGAAGTGGATGAGAAGTATAATAAAAAGTTTTAAGAAATGAGTAAATACATAAATGATACCCTGGGAAACCAAGAAAAAAATATCAAACAGGTAATGGAAACAGTTCAAGAATTGAAAATTGAAATAGAAGCAAGGAAGAAAACACAAACTGTGGACCGGCTAGATATGGAAAATCTAGGTCAGTGAGCAGAGACTACAGAAAGAAGCATAATCAATAGAATACAACAGATAGAAGAAAGAACCTCAGATTCTGAAGGCAAAATAGAGAAAATAAACACACTGATCAAAGAACAGCAAAACCAAAAAATTCTCATCACAGAACATTCAGGAAATATGGGACACAATAAAAAGACCAAACCTAAGAATAATAGGGATAGAAGAAGGAGAAGAGTCACAGCTCAAAGGTCCAGAAAATATTATTAACAAAATTATGGAAGAAAACTTTCCCAACATAAAGAAAGATATTCCTTTGAATATTCAAGAAGCATACAGAACACCAAACAGACTGAATCAAAAAAAAATCTCCTTGCCATATAATAATCAAAACACAAAATATACAGATTAAGGAAAGAATATTAAAGCTGCAAAGGAAAAAGGCCAAGTAACTTAAAAAGGTAAACCGATCAGACTTACACCTGACTTCTCTATGGAAACCATGAAAGCCAGAAGGTCCTGGATAGAGGTACTGCAGAATTTAAGAGACTATGGATGCAAGCCCAAACTACTATACCCAGCCAAGCTATCGTTCACTATCAATGGAGAAAACAAGACATTCCAGGATAAGAACAAATTTAAACAATACGTAGCCACAAATCCAGCCCTACAGAAAGTAATAGAAGAAAAATCACAACCCAAGGAATCCAACATAGCCAACACTGCCTACAATAACTCAGGCATCCAGCGACCCTTCACCAGCACGACTCAAAGAAGGGAGATTCACAAAGTCTACTACCAAAAGCAATAAGAATAACTGGAGTAAACAACCACTGGTCATTAATATCACTTAATATTAATGGTCTCAATTCACCTATAAAAAGGCACAGGTTAAGAGATTGCATACGAAAACAGGATCCAAAATTCTGCTGTTTGCAAGAAACACATCTCAACCACAAAGACAGGCATCTACTCAGAGTAAAGGGTTGGGAAAAGGTGTTTCAAGCAAATGGTCCTAAGAAAAAAGCAGGTGTGGCCATACTAATTTCTAACAAAACTAACTTCAAACTAAAATCAATCAGAAGAGATCGAGATGGACACTTTATACTCATAACAGGAACAATTCAGCAGGATGAAGTCTCAATCCTGAATATTTACACCCCTAATATAAAAGCACCCACTTATGTAAAAGAAATATTACTAAAACTCAAGCAGACATCAAATCACACACACTAGTAGTAGGAGACTTCAACACACCTCTCTCAAAAATGCACAGGTCAATCAGACTGAAACCTAATAGAGAATTAAGAGAATTGTTGGAGGTACTGAAGCAAATGGACTTAACAGACATCTATAGAACACTCCACCCAAATAGGAAAGAATACACCTTCTTCTCTGCAGCTCATGGAACCATCTCGAAAACTGACCACATACTCGGAAACAAAGGAAACCTCCACAGATACAAAAAAATATCAGTGTCCACCTGTGTCTTATCTGATCACCACGGATTAAAGTTAGAAGGCAACAATAATGCTACCCCCAGAAAGTCGACAAACTCATGGAAACTGAACAGTCAACTACTGAACCACACCTGGGTCAAGGAAGAAATTAAGAAAGAAATTAAAGTCTTCTGTGATTTTAGTGAAAACAAAGAGACAACATACTCAAACCTATGGCACACGATGAAAGCAATGCCAAGAGGAAAGTTCATAGCACTAAATGCCCATTTAAAGAAAACGGAGAAAGCATACATTGAGGTCTTAACAGCACACCTGAGAGCTCTAGAAAAAAAAAAAAGAAGCAGACGCGCCCAGGAGAAGTAGATGACTGGAAATAATCAAACTGAGGGCTGAAATCAACAAAATAGAAACACAGAAAACAGTCCAAAGAATCAATGAAACAAAAAGTTGGTTCTTGGAAAAAATCAACAAGATTGACAAACCCCTATCCAAACTAATTAAACGACAGAGAGAGAACACGCAAATAAATAAGATCAGAAATGAAAAGGGGGACATAACCACAGACACAGAGGAAATTCAGAGAATCATTAGATCTTACTACAAGAGCCTGTATGCCACAAAACTGGAAAATGCAAAAGAAATGGAGATTTTTTTTAATAAGTACCAAATACCAAAGCTAAACCAAAAACAGGTGAACGATCTAAATAGACCTGTTAGTCGTGAAGAATGAGAAACTGTTATCAAAAATCTCCCTTCCAAAAAAAGCCCAGGACCAGATAGTTTCAATGCAGAATTCTACCAGAACTTCCAAGAAGAGCTAATACCTATACTCCTTAATGTATTTCACAATATAGAAACAGAAGAGTCATTGCCAAACTCCTTTTATGAAGCTACAGTTACCCTGATACCAAAACCACACAAAGACCCAACCAAGAAAGAGAATTACAGGCCTATATCCTCATGAACATTGATGCAAAAATTCTCAATAAAATACTGGCAAACCGAATCCAAGAACACATTAGAAAAATTATCCATTATGATCAAGTAGGCTTCATCCCAGAGATGCAGGGCTGGTTCAACATATGCAAATCTATCAATGTAATCCACCATATAAATATACTGAAGAAAAAAACCATATGATCATTTCATTAGATGCTGAAAAAGCATTCTACAAAATTCAACACCCCTTTATGATAGAGGTCTTGGAGAGATTAGGGATACAAGGGTCATACTTAAACATAATAAAAGCTATTTACAGCAAGCCAACAGCTAACTTTAAATTAAACAGAGAAAAACTCAAAGCCATCCCACTAAAATCAGGAATGCGACAAGGCTGTCCACTCTCTCCATACCTCTTCAATATAGTGCTTGAAGTTCTAGCGGAATAGCAATAAGACAACATAAGGAGATCAAGAGGATTAGTATTAGAAAGGAAGAAGTTAAGCTTTCGTTATTTGCAGATGATATGATAGTATACATAAGCGACCCCAAAAATTCTACCAAAGAATTTCTACAGCTGATAAACACCTTTAGTAATGTGGCAGGATACAAGATCAACTCCAAAAAATCAGTTGCCTTCCTATACACTAAGGATAAGGAAGTAGCGATGGAAATCAGAGAAGCATCACCTTTCACCCCAGGCATAAATAGCATAAAATATCTTGGGGTAACTATGAACAAGGAAGTGAAAGATCTATGTGACAGGAAATTTAAGTCTTTGAAGAAAGAAATTGAAGAGGACACCAGAAATGGAAGGATCTCCCTTGCTCTTGGATTGGGAGGATCAACATAGTAAAAATGGCAATTCTACCAAAAGCAATCTATAGATTCAATGCAGGCCTAAATTTATTCAGCATGAAAAGACATGGTGTGAAGAATGTATTTCCAAAATTGCAAAGCATGATTTCTGGACTTTTAACACTACTGATTCTGTCATTCTTTCATTTTTGTACAGGAACTCAGTTCTGGGAAGTCCGAGGGCACAAGGAGCAAGCAGGTTACTCTAAAAGCATCCACACACTCGGCTTCCCTCCCACTGTCAGGAAGATTGATGCCGCTGTGAGTGCTAAGGAGACGAAGACCTACTTCTTTGTGGACGACCAATACTGGAGGTGAGATGCTGGGGATGTGGCTTTGGGAAGAGACCGCTTGAGAATTGCTTCTGCCCTAGAGAAAACGCTTCCGCCTCACACTTTTCCTCACTCTCCCTCTCTGGGTAAGAACAGAGGCATTGACAATAGGGCGGTATCAGAAACCCACACAGGGCCATTGACAACTGTGTGGGTCAGAAACCCACACAGGGGCATTGACAACTGAGCTGGGGACCTAGAATCATGGGCACATCTTCCAACAGGTGGAGCTTCAGTCATGGGCTCCCTAGGGCCAGAAACAGCCCTAGGGCTGGAAGATGATGACTAGAGAGAGAGGACTTGGAGCAAAGGAAATAAAGCTTAGTTTCAAACAAGCAGGGATGTTTTTAGTTTTTATTTTTTCTGATTATAACACAGACTCAGTGCTGTCTCCTTCCCTCCCTGGCAAGTACACTTAAGAAAATATTAACATCTGCCTAAACTTCAACGGTTTATCAGAAGATGGAATTAGATAGGCTTACGTCATAGAGCTCTTGCCCAATCAAGTTTTTAAAAACAGTAGCTTTATTAATGCTTGACATTTTCCCTGACACAGACTAAAACTACAGAGATACTCTGTGTTGTTTTGTTGCTGTTTTCTCTGATGAGCAAGGGTTTAAACCCAGGACTTAGAATGCTCTAGGCAATGGTTTGAATGTATGATTTGGACATTCTAGGCAAGGGTTTGAACACATGGCTTAAAACACTCTAAACAAGTGTTTGAACATATGATTTTGGTCACTATACGCAAGGATTTGGACATACAACTTTGGACACTCCAGGCAAGGATTTGAACACACAACTTTGGATACTCTTAGGCAAGAATTTGGACACACAACTTTGGACACTCTAGGCAAGTGTCATACCACTGAGTCACATCCCTGATTCTTTCTGTTTTTCACGTACCTCTTACTGAGCTTTTTATCTTTCCAAGTTTCTACTTAGAAGAAAGTAGCTCACATTTTCTCTTGTCTTTACATGCAGGATTTTTCTATTTCTTCAGTGGATCTTCACAGTTGGAGTTTGACCCAAATGCAAAGAAAGTGACCCATGTGTTGAAGAATAACAGTTGGTTCAATTATTAGAAGAGATTCCAGAAAGGCCTGACATATTTTATCTGAAGTTGACAGTTTTTCATTTGAGTCTTTGTGAACTGAAGAAGTTTGTTTCTCTCAGTATGTGCTATGACAGAACCAGATGGAGACTCGCATGGTCATAGGACAACCAGAAGCACTCCTTATCTTGTGTGTTGTTGTCTGGAGAGGATGGGATCACTCCTATGCAACAAATAAGTGACTATATTTATGTAGATTATTTGTTTTTATCTAATAAAAATTGATGTATCATTTATTTAATCAAGGAATTTTGCAGGTTGATTTTTAAAACAATTATTCAGCATCTTGGGTGCTGAAGAACTGAGCAACACAAAGCTTGAGATGCTCGGCCGTTACAGGTAAACACTCGCTGTATCTACTGGCAAGGTTATTCATAAAAAACAGTACCACTCACCCCCTAATGCACTCCAGAAACAGGAAAACACTGACTTGTATTTTCCCCACCTAGACTTCATATGTCGTTGTCATACCTAATGGAAAAAGCTAGGGGTGAATCTCATGTTCTAGGGCTGGTTTTTAATAACTGTAATGATTCCTACACTTACAGCAAATAATCTGTTTGAATGCTTCATTTTGCAGGTGAAGGGATCAAGTCCATCCCTTTAGCTTACGAATTTCCTCAGTACTGTCCCTCCCTGTCTCAGCCATCAACTGCCCTAAAATCTACACTGTACACACATAAAAACATCATCTTGCGCTCATTTTGTGTCTCTGTGTGCCTCAGGGTGGACATCCGTCTGCAATGGCAATTCTAAAGCAGGTTTCTCATCCCTGAGCAGCACTTAAGTTCAATGCCTAATCATGTAGTCTGTGCTCACTCACTTTTAGGCTGTTCGTTCACTCCGAAGTAATTTATTAATCACATTCCATGTGCCAGACATTGTGCTAGACTGGAGACATGGAATTCTGAAAACATGCACACAGTTCCTGACTTCACTGGGATTATTATAATTATCATTTTCATACAGGAAAGACACACAAGACATCACAGATCTGAAGAAGCACTTATAAGGCTAAGGAGTCAAAAAGAAAGCACACTTTTGTGCCCACTTCTAGGAGATTCTTCTTAGAACTGTGTCCTTTCCGGGGACTATTTGAGGCTGGTGGAACCACAGAACAGGGCCTGACTGTGGTGGGAGGTGTGGTAAGTGAGGAGAAGGCCTTAATCATAAACAGAAGAAAATTCTAAGAGCATTCTACAGAAGACAGGCAGCATCAAGGAAGGCTTTAGACCTCCTGTGACCTGACTTCTGGCCCCTTCACTCACTATCTTGATTCTGTTCTGTAGATTTTATATGCAGGCTGGCCCTGAAGGCTCCAGAATGGCTTATTCCCATTGCCCTGGGAAGTTTTGGTCCTGGAAAGACCCAATACTTTACAGGAAAGAGGAGTGTCTGACCTGAGGCTAAGAGGAAGGAAAGCAGATGTTGAGAATCTGCTGAAGTATTGGGGATAAACCAACAGAAAAGGAGATATGACCTAGGTGAGAAGATGAGGGCCAGCACCTTACCACATTGGGCACCACCCAGTAGTGAAGAGGCGAGCAGGCCTGCTTTTCGTCCCACCTGGCTCCCGCATGGCTAGCTTAGCCCCGGAAATAACAACACACAAACTGTATTCATTTAAACACTGCCTGACCCATTATATCTAGCTTCTTCTTGGCTAGCTCTCATATCTTGCTTTAACCCATATTTATTAATGTGTGTAGCACCACGAGGTGGTGGCTTACCGGAAAAGATTCTAGCTTACATCCGTCTCGGGATGAAGAATCGTGGCGTCTGCCTCACTTCCCTTCTTCCCAGCATTCTCTTTTGTCTTCCCCACCTACCTATGTTCTGACCTATCAGGCCAAGTAGTTTTCTTTATTTAATTAACCAATGAAACAACAGATAGAAAGAAGACCCAAATACATACATACATATATATAATTTTATATAGTATTGATTAGTCATGATCCTTGGTCTGTAGTCTGCTCTCCTGAGTACTGTGTTTTTCATTTCACAGTTTTTAAAAAGTATATAAGACTAATATTGAGGTCTTTAATCCATTTGGACTTGAGTTTTGTGCATGGTGATAGATATGGATCTATTTTCATTCTTCTACACGTTGACAACCAGTTCTGCCAGCACCATTTGTTGAAGATGCTCTCTTTTTTCCATTGAATACTTTTAGCTCCTTTATCAAAAATTAGGTGTTCATAAGTTTGTGGGTTGAAATCAGGGTCTTCTACTCGGTTCCATTGATCAACTTCTCTGTTTTTATACCAATACCAAGCTGTTTTCAATACTTAGAACCTTCATCTGGCGATGGATCGAGGTAGAGACAGATTCTCAATTTGGAGCAACGGTCTGAGCTCTTAAGGTCCAAATGAGGAGCAGAAGGAGGGAGAACAAGAGCAAAAAATCAGGACCACGAGGGATGCACCCACCCACTGTGACAGTGGAACTGATTTATTAGGAGCCCACCAAGGCCAGCTGGTCTGGGACTGAATAAGCATGGGTTGATTCCGGACTCTCTGAGCATGGCGGTCAATGAAGACTGATGAGAAGCCAAGGACAATGGCACTAGGTTTCAATCCTAATACATGAACTGGCTTTGTGGGAGCTTAGCCTGTTTAGAAGCTCACCTTCCTGGACGTAGATAGAAGACCTTCGTCTTCCCGCAGGGCAGAGAATTTGGACTGCTCTTCAGTATCGAGAGGGAGGGGGAATGGTGTGGGGGGAGGAGAAGAGGAGTGGGGATAGGGGGAGGGGAGTGGGGGGAGGGGGCAATATTTGGGAGGAGGGGAGGGAAATGGGAAACGGGGAGCAGGTGGAAATTTTAATTAAAAAAGAATAAAAAAAAAAAAAAAAAAAAAAAAAAAAAAAAAAAGTATATAAGAATTGACTTAAAAATTCAATTTTTGATTAATTAGATTTACTAAAGTTGTTTAAGTGTTTAGAAATATTATTGACTTTTAAGTCTGCTTAAAAGAATTATAGTATTTGAAAACTTATCTATGTTAAAAAATACTGATTAAATCTTATTTTTAGTGTAAATCAGATAGCCATTTTATTGCAATTCAAGTAATTAAGGATATATTTAACTGTATTAGTCAATTGAATATTATAAATCAGCATTAGGGATGGTATTTATTTTTATGCAAGTATGCTATGCAGAATGACATGACTAGAAACGAAGAAAGACCTTTTGATTTCTGTGACAAGGTCTTACCAAGTAGCCGTTACTAACCTGCAATTCACTGTGTGGACCAGACTGACCATGCTCTTGAGACAGTTTCCTTATTTCTGCCTTCTAAAGAGTGCTAAGATGGCAGGTGAGCATGCCATACCTGACTGATTAGTTTTGAGAATGCTTCAGCATTGACAATTAGGAAATTATAACAAAGAAATCTATCAATAAGTATGCACAAAGAAAGCCCCCAATGGACATGAGAAAATCCAAACACAACACTGGCATACTGTGCTATTTGTATTTTAACACAGAAAGGAAGCAGATATATATCATGTGTGTGTGTGTGTTTGTGTGTGTGTGTATGAGAGATATGTCATAGAACTCTCACCCATGAAAAGGGCACTGTTATAGCTGTCTTCCAGTACAGATAGCCATTACTCAGACATGCTGCACAGCATCCTCAGAGTGTGTGGATGTAAGGGATATTTGTCTGATTTTGGATTGGTGCATCTACTCTGATGCCTGCCCATTTTATCTGACGGTGATTGATCTGGAGAAGTGGTTAATAGCAAAGAATAAGGAGAGACTGACAGAGGGGAGCCTGGGCTGGAGAAAAGGATAGAGGAGGTGGTTGCATCTCCAAAGCAGGTTGAGTTAAGAGGTAGATCGAGCAACCCTGATGGTGTTCAAACCACGAGACTGACGGTTATACCTCAGATTCAAATATAAGAGTGAAAGGTTGATCTGACTAAGACTAGTGGCCCCAAAGTTGTGGAGTGACCATAATGTCACTCCTGGCTCTGTAGCCTGGATATATACATATATTAGGACATGGGACTTCAGGCGGTGGAAATTCGAAGAATTTGATATAGGTCCAGTGTTTGGGTTAATATTCCAGCAATCAGACTCTTAATAGCTTAAGAAAACACTAACTATAGACGAAGAAAACAGATTTGTGACTGGGAGTTCCTCTGTACACCTTCTGTTGACTAGTATCTCATCGTGGGGAATATCTTAAAGGTTAGGAAACTTACCACACTGTCTCTATGACCACATCATGAATAAGGTAGCTAAGGTGATGTTGTCTCCATGTGGACAGCACCAAAGGCTGTGCAGTGTCTAGTGAATGTGCAAACCCGCACTCCTCTTATGATCATTTCAGGTGTTTGGTCTTAGGAGAGTAAAACAAACAATCACAAGCTTAAGGCCCTTTTCAGACAATGAAGACCAGTTGGAAATAATCCCTTTCATTTAAAAATCACTTAAGTATCTACTCATTCCTTATTCATATGTTAATTTATTCCATCATTATTTGTAAAAATGTTGGAAGTTGATGTAAAAAGCCCATTTTGCAATTTGAGAACCTTTTGTAATGAAATAAGGGAGATTAGGTCATAGCTTGGAAGAAAGTAGGAAAGATTTTTTTTTTCAGGTGGGAGGAACAAGGTGGTGACATGGGTGCCTGAGAAAGTTAATGGGACTCCCTACTGTCATCAGACATTATTGTTTTGGTTTTTCAAGACAGGGTTTCTCTGTAGCTTTGAAACTTGTCCTGGAACTAGTTCTGTAGACCAGACTGGCCTTGAACTCACAGAGATCTGCCTGTCTCTGATTCCAGAGTGTTGGAATTAAAAGCATGCACTACCAACTGAGAATCCAATTTCTATACCCAGAGTGGGCACATGCTTGCACTACAGTCACTTATGTTCAGATGATTCCACTCCTTACCTGCTGTGATAGGATTAAGGATCAATGGGTTATTTACACCTAAAAGGAAACCTTGAAGACCCAAATAACCATGTGTGGCCAGTGTCTTTCACAGTGTTTAGCAATAGAGCTGCTATGTGGCCATATATGGGCATGGATGGATGGATAGATAGATAGATAGATAGATAGATAGATAGATAGAGATAGATAACAGAGAGTAGAATCTTTTTCTAGATGCCACTACCTAACAAAACTGTATTAAATCATCAGTATTTGAAGCTCTTGCGAAAGACCTCTTCAACACGTGCAGTAGGAAAAAGAGTAGCAATAGGAGGATCAGCAGCTCAACTGAACTAATAATGTTCAAAAGTCTGGTGCCCTAAGTATAAAAATCAGACACAAGTTGAAACACAAACACTTTGGAGGCCTTTCACAAAGCACCCAGCACAAAACAACCAAGAAAATCACGCTCATTGGCCTGTGCAGAAAGAGCTAGGATTCAGTTGGCTTAGTTGCTCTGGCGGGGGGGTCCTTTTAGGCATGTCATTCTCTTATGTGACATAAGGCAGAGAGAGTAATGTCCATAAACTTATATCTAAAGTAGGAAGAAGGGAGGGAGGTTCTCCTAGAAGGAAGAAACATACTCATGCTCATGTAAAAAGCAAACAGAGTTTTAACTTATTTTTATCTTCCTGTAAACCTTGCCAATTCTAAGCATTGCTAAATTTTATTTTATTGAATTCCTGGATGTATTACTTATTATTATCAAAGAATTACACACCAGCCCATAACTTACCTGTGGATATTTAAGTTTTGCCATATATAACTAGCTGGAAATCTCAAGATGCAAGACTGTAATTCTATGACATTGGCTATGTTAGCAAAACTTAATTCACAAATTCTTTATTGTTTTTGGAAGAAATTGAATAAAACTTTAAGGTCCCCATTTCCAACCCCTGTCTGCACCTAGACAGATCATGGAACACCTTCAAGTTGATGCTACTGGTTCTATGAGTGAACCAAGGGACAATGGGTGACCTTGCTAAAGAAGGTGTGTTATACAGGCATGGGCAAGGCCCATCAGAGAGCTTCAGTTTCTGTAGGGACAGGGAGATGGCTTGGTGGGCAAAGGTACTTGCTTTGTGAGACTTGTGACCTTAATTTGATCCCCAGAAACCATGAAAAGGTAAAAGGAGAGAATCTGCTCCCCAGGGTGTCTTCTGATTGCACGTGTGACCCATGCTTCACACACCAACCGTAAGAAGCACATTTCCATTTCCTTTCCTTTTTCCCCCTTTCTTTCTTTTTTTGTTTTCGTTTTTGAAGACAGGGTTTTCTCTGTGTAACAGCCCTGGATGTCCTAGAACTCACTTTGTAGACCAGGCTGGCCTCCAGCTCACAGAGACCTGCCTACTTCTGCCTCAGAGTGCTGATATTAAAGGCATCTGGCCCAAATAAGTACATTTTCTAAAATTTGCTTTTAGGGTTTTGTCCAAGTAAAGATCATAGTTTATAAAAGTCTGAAAGCTTTTAGACTACAGAATATGTAGATTTCTGCAAGGTCTTCTTTGAGGATCACACTGTGCAATTGTTTCCTCCCTAGTCCCTGATGGTCACATTATCCTCTCTCAAGTGAGTATAGTAACCCATATTTTCTAGGTCCCAGGTAAACAGGAAAAAGTGATTCTCTAAAACTTTATATTCTACTTCTATCCTAGCCTAGAGACACTCACTCACCCACGCTCATTGCTGCTCTTTTCAGAATAACCAGAGACTGGAAATAGCTGTGATCTCCACCAACAGATGAAACGAACAGGAAAATAACATATTTTTCAAAAAGGTAAAGTTTTTAAAGAGACAGAGTACACACAGTCAAAGATTTAAAAAAGTAAAAAAAAAAAAAAAGCCACAAAAGATGGAATATTCTCAGAGAGTCTGGATTATATATATATTATTTTGTTTATTTTGAATTTTTTGATTGTTAAGGAGCTAAGTACAGAGACATTTCATTGTATAAGCTACTAAGCTAAACTAGCATGTATATTATAAAGGTATCTTGATTTCAGAATTTGGGCCCAAGAATATGTTGCTTTAGAAAGGAGGTTCTTCTTTTGTTTCCACAGAGGATGAGAACTTGTGGATTCACTCCAGGCTAATGAAGTTTGATGAACCAAAACTATCAAGAAGGTGGTCATGAACCCCCCTCAAAAATTACTTCACCCAGCTGCTGAATAAACCTAGCACACAGGATATACCATGAAAGACTTGATTAACAGCACCCCCATTCAGCAGGATGGGGAACTTCTCCCAATTTCCAAATATTGTTTATAAATGTTTATTTACATTTAAAGGGGGATATGCTATAGAGATTTGCATTGGTATGGATCTTGGTTTATTGATACAAATTTAAGGTCAATTTGTTATATTATGTATATATGTATATATATATATATTTCTGTTCTTGATTATGGTATTGTGTTTGTGCAGCTCATTAAAAAATGTAATATATAATTAAGAAATATAGGCTAATAGATAATCATCTATAATAGTCAAAGTTGTAGTCGTGTTATATTTTCTAGATATATAGAGATATATTTTAGTTAGGTATTCTTCAAATCATTCAGAGACCTTTAGAATATGGCATTTAAAATGTTTGAAGAACTTAGGACTTTTCATGATAATGAGACACCTCTGTTCCTGGCAGTACCATTATGGAGTTGGTTAGCCATTTGGCAATAGACTGCTCTTTCCTGTGTTGTTTGATGAACTGGACATGCAGGACCCACAGTATAATGACAACTGGACTTGCCTAAAGGTGAGAAAGGGCCTTTGGGGTTCCTGCTTCATAAAAGAGTCTGCTAGACACATTCAGGACATAGAAGAAAGTGACTGACAAACTGCCAGTATAGGCAGAACTGTCTTTGAAATTTCCTGCTTCATGGAAAAGTCTGCTGGATACTATGGGCCTGTAGACTGAAGATGGATGACCCAGTGGTACAGAAAAAGTTTGGGTGACTGTCTAGGCAGTGAAAAGTCTCTGAAAATTCTAGAGTTCTGGAAGTTGTATATAATGCGCTTCCTGTTTACTTAGGTAATATTATATCCTTCTGAAGTCTTTAATGGAGTTGAAGAATTTATAGTTATAGTTTTCCTTAGTTATGATAAAATATAAAGTAGATATATATGTAGCTTTAGATATTAAAATTGAAACCTTCCTTTTTATTTAACAAGAAAAAGGAGGTGATGTGGGATTCCCTTCTGTATGTTTTGAATACCATTGGTGAATAAAGAAACTGCCTTGGCCTGTTGATAGGGTAGAACTTAGGTAGGTAGGGAAAAGCTAAACTGAATGCTGGGAGAAAGGAGGCGGAGTCAGAGAGAAGCCATGTAGCCCCACCAGACACAGATGCTAGAACTTTACCTGGTAAGCCACAGCTGCGTGGTGATACATAGATTACTAGAAATGGGTTAAATTAAGATATAAGTGTTAGTCAATAAGAAGGCAGAGCTAATGGGCCAAGCAGTGTTTTAAATAATATAGTTTCTGTGTGATTAGAACAAGCAGTCTCTCACAACAAATTGGTGCCCAATGTGGGGCCATTTATACAAGGAATATTATTCAACTGTTAAAGAAATATGAAATTCAAAGGTAAATAGATAGAATAAAAAAATTCATCCTGAGTCAGATAACCCAGACCCTGAAACACAAATATGGCAGGTATCCACTTATATGTGGACATTATCTTTTAAACTTTTGCTACTATTTGAATACCCGTAGAGGTTAGGTATAGAATAAGGAACTATTGGGGAGGGAAGGCTCTCCCAATGTAGGGTAAATAGAAAACAGAGGGATACTGAAATAAACAGGATAAACAGGAGGGATACTGGAATGGAAGGATTAAACTGGAAGGGCGAGGGAAGGGTAAAATAAGGGAAGAAATATAGGGAAGAACAACAAATGATAAGGGGCATTTGAGAGTCATACAAAAACTACATTAGAAGTTTCTTAAAATTTATATGTGCATATGAAAGAAATCTAATAGAATCATCAAATAATGAAGAGGTCAAGCTCCAACTAGACTTCACTTACAACCAAGTGAAACCTCCAGTGTCAGGAATGGATTGTCTCATTGAGTCATTGTCAAAGGGGCCCAATAACCCCCACTCCCCAAAAAAATCCTTAGTATATTACCAAGGCTGTCAGTTGTTCTCCAAAAACTGATGCTTAGAACTCATTGCTGAACACAACCCAGCTTCAAACCCTTTGATCTATGGTGGTGATCTGTCTGTATCATATGCTGGTATAATAGTGGCACAAACATTCTGTCTGGTTGAATTTAATTCCCTCTCTATGAGATGGAACCCATGCTAGACAGTGCTTGTGTGGCTAAGAACCTGAGACTAGAAAGGCCATGGACTTAGGGGAAAATCAAATACTATCATTCTGCTAAAGGAATATAGCAATAAAAGGATCCTAATGACATTCTGCTACACCCATAGGTGAGTGTCTCACTCCATCATCAGTCAAGAAACTGTTTTTCAGTAGAGGGGAACTAATAGTTAAGAGACGCATAACCAAAAATTGTGCAGAGAATGAGAGACTTTGAAACACTCAGTTCTAACTGGGATGTGTCCATCAAATTCCCCCCTCAGGGCTCAGGGAGCTATGCGGAAGAATAGGCAAAAAGACTGTGAAAGCCAGAGGGAAGGGATGACAGCAGGAAACAATGCCTCCCAGACTCAAGAGGAGAGACTTCCGGCATGCACAGGGCCGTCACAGGTCCAACACAGGTGGGATCCCAATGCTACAATGGAGACATGGACACTAGCTTCCATCCCAACCAAGATACTACCTCCACCTGATAAGTGCTCTCAAAGGAAAAGTTAGTTTCTCCAAGGAAGTCTCACCGAGGACATGTGCCCAGCAGTAGATAACAAACACAAGATGAACTCAATGGTCCCTTACTGGTCTCTTGCTTATGTATACTATGATTTTCAATTTTATATTTCTTTGGGTTTTGTATGTGTGTTAGTATCTTATGCTATTTGTTTCATTATCTTTCTTTTTTCTGTTAGTTTATTCATTTTGTTTTATCCTTCTTTTTCTTTTTTATTTTTCTGTCTTTTTGGGGGGGGGGAGAGACAGAGTGGGGGAGAGGAGTTGGAAGCCTGGGGTGGAGGGGAGGATATGAGGGACAAGAACCTGTATTAAGGATATATTGTATAAAAATAACTATTTTAAATAGAATATAAAAAGAGCACTCGAGGCATGTGGGCTTCCTGAGAACTTGTGCAGCCTTGTCTGCCCCTCTCTCCTGATGACTCTGTTCTCCCCGCTTTCCTTTCTGTGTTGCACTTGTTCCCCTGACGTCTTTGTTATGCCCCCTGCCCTCCCTCTGATGCCCGTGAAGAGGGCTGCTGCCTGTGTGAGGCCTTCCTCCAGTTTCCTCCTATGCTATTTGACTTACATATTACTCCTCTTAAATGAGGAAGCTGTGGTTAGATGACTAGAGAGGAAATGGGTGCTTTCAAATTAATCCAAGGTCTATTAAAGCATTATTGAATAAGTGATTGGTTATGCAGTGAGATCAGATATCCACAAGGTGAAAATAGTCCTGAGACCACTGATTTTGGAGCAATGGGGAAGGTGGGGGACACCGTGAGTACTCAACTGTGGGAGTGGAAGTCAGTTCTTCTCAGTGTTGTACATTATTGAGTTTTTTTCAAGACGGGACAGGACAGGAGGAGGGACCTACAGAGACAGATAACCTTGTCTCTGATGGAGATATGGATACCATGAGTCAGCACCCACTTCAACTTTATATGAAACACGGGTCCTTGAGTGCACAGCTTTCATACACAGCGAAGCATGCATTTTACTGTTCAAGAGAAACTCCGTGAGACCTTCTGAATGGATGAACATATAAATATAAGCATGAATGTGAGTGTGTTTGTGTGTGTGTGTACAGTATAAACACATGCAAGAGCCCAGAATCACACTTGGTCTCTTGGCAGCCCATTCTACCTGCTGTGTTTAAACAGGTTTCAAAGATGGGTCTTGTTTGACCTTAAGGCTCATGAACAAGGTCTATTTAGCTTTTCATACATCATCTCCCAGCCTGGAGGAGAGTTCCTCTTGGGCAAAGTTCTTGTAGCCTACACCTCAATAAAGATAAAGAGAAGCCATGGCACTGTTGCAGTCTCATAGCAGAGAGTTTATCAAAGGCAGCAGGGAGCCGCAGGAACCCAGGAGAGCCAGTAAATATTGGAGGGCCTTGAGTTCAAATAGCATGGGTGCAAAACATCATCCATCACTCGGGGGTCAGTAATCCCCTCTTTCCTGGGGGCAGGGTGTGTGCAGACATCAGGAGAACTGAGTAGCAAACTCTACTCTGTATAAAGGCCAGTGAGGGCTGTGGGGTTGGCTCAGGGAAAGAGTTTACTGTGCAAGGGAAGAGGGATTGATTTTGGTCCCAGAAATTTTTGCGGAAAAAGCAAGTCGTGATGATGTGTATCCGTAATCCTAGCAATGGGAGTATGTGACCTTTTAGGTGAACTCAGAACAATAGGAGACCATTTCCAAAAACACACACACCACACACACCATGTACATACATACACACATACCACACACACATATATACATGAACATATATCCATACACAGATATACACACATACCATAAACTACACATACACTACACACATACATACACACAAGCACAAACACACACCAGACACACAACACACACATATACATACCACACATTCAACACATACATATACACACATACCACATAGACACATATATACACATACAACACATGTACCACATATAACACATATACAAAGCACTCACATACACACACATCCCATATATATCACACACACACACACAGCCTTGGAGTTATGCTTTGCCTATGTTTTTAATAGGCCTGATCCTTTCCCAATAGTATAAACATGAATTGGAGAAACTAACTGTTTAATTGGTGAAGATCATCTCTTTCACAAATGTCCTGTTTGATATAATTCTGGGATTATCACACCAAACCAGCCCAAACAATCTGCTAGGTGTCACAGTCTCTGGTTTCCCAGGCTCTTCACTGCCGATGAAGAGGATGTTGTGAATCATGAGTCACACAGCCTCTGGCTTTCTAGAAGTGCGAGAAGTCCCTATATAAAGATGGAGCTTCCTCGGTAGGATACTGGAGCAGGCAGGCAGGGGACCGCTGCTGATCTTGCCCAGAAAAGAGGGACATCATGCCTCGCCTCCCTTTGCTGTTGCTTCTCTGGGGCACCAGCTCTTATGCCTTCCCTGTGTTCCAAGAAGGACAGCGGCAAGATGTGGAGACTGCCTGGGTAAATGGATGAAATATTACCTATGGCGGGAATGCGAGTCTTGACTTTGTGTCTTTCTAGTATAGCGTGGTGGCTATACTAGAAGATGGATTTCCTTCTAAGAGAAATGCCATTTGCCAGAAAGGGAACCTTCTAAAAATGTATCTACCAAGTCTAGCTGGATACCTCCTTTCTGGCTGGAGGGGAGGGAACCCAAGGAAGGGAAGGCAGCTCCCTCTACAAAGGTGGATTTGCAAGAGCGCAAACCTCACCTACAAATCTTGTTCTAACAGTAAAGCTGAATCAAAAGTTTGAAAGTAATTCTCTAGTTTGTCTAAATTTCAGGGTTTCATTTTTTCAAAAAAGGGAGAACCACTTTCCATTTAGTATTTCAATAACTTTAAATATTTATGTGTTTCTAACTATGTGTATGATTGAGTGTATGTATGGTGTGTCTGCCCACCTCAGTAGTAGAAGCCAGTATCTCCTGAGCCTGGGTTCCCTGCAAGCAGGAAGTGCTCTTAACTGCTGAGACCTCTCTCCAGACCTACTGGTTCATTAATTTTATATTTTATCAGAAATACCTGGAAAACTACTACAACTTGGGCAATGACACAGAAGTTAAAAACCTGAGTGGCAAGGAGTTGATGGCTGAAAAGCTGAAGGAAATGCAGCAAATATTTGGGTTGAAAGTGACTGGAAAGTCAGATCCTGAAACCCTGAGAGTGATGAGTAACCCCAGGTGTGGGGTGTCTGATGTGACGCCGGAAGCCATTATTTCCAACAATCCGCGCTGGACAAAAACACATCTGACATACAGGTAACTAGACCGCATATCAGAATCAAAACTGGGCCATTACTCCCCCATTAGAATAGAAGGAAACAAAACCCAATGTATCACCATCTTATTTTTTTTCTTAGTATTTTAAACTACACACCACTTTTGCCAAGAGCAGTTGTGGACCAGTCCATAGCGAAAGCCTTCAGAGTCTGGAGTGATGTGACCCCACTGACATTCTCCAGGGTCTTTGATGAGGAAGGAGACATTGTGCTGGCCTTCTATCGTGGAGGTAAGTTCTTCAACCTTGGCTTGCCCCTTGATAATCTCTGCTTTGCATGGCAGTTGCTTGTTAAGAGCATTGTTGATTTTATGGGGTTGAGGAGTAAAATAACATCACACTGACTGGAAGTCTGCTGGCAGCTCAGCAAAGCACTGAGCTAACCAATATGAGAATCAATGAGCCTTTTGTTGAATTTTGTTTCTTGCAGACCATGGCGACAACAACCCTTTCGATGGGCTTTCCATTCGCCTTGCTCACGCCTTTCAGCCAGGCCCAGGGATTGGGGGCGACGTTCACTTTGATCTTGATGAGAGGTGGACTGACACCAGTGAAAGTGAGTCTGCTGAGCTGCTCCGCTCAGTTCATTGGGCCTCTTCCAGTGCACGGCAATGCTGGTTGATTTAATGCATTCATGGAAGTAGGCAATCTGTCACCACTCTTAGAATTAGTATCACGTTGAGAAGCATGAGGCCGGAGTGACTTCTGATCACATATCATCTCCCTGGTGACAAATAGGTCACTCTAAAACTTCTCTTAAGAAATTCTGAGGGCTGGTGAGACGCAACTCCTGAAAACCTGTTTGATTCTTGAAACTCTTTGGTAGGCAGGAGAAAGTCAAATCTTCTAGATCATTCTCTGCCCTCCACACAGGCATCCTCTGCACACTCTGTGCTTGCACGCGTGTGCATGCACAACAGACAAGCAAACTACCTTCTTTTAAAAAGAAAGAAAGACAAATGTTCAATGTTTTACTTATGGTCCTGGAATGTTCTCACAAGAAAGATGCAATACACGTGACAAACTTGCTACTAAACTTGGAAAACAAAATGAGAAAACAGTTGTTTGTGTATTTCGATTTTCCTAGCCCTAAGCATTTATCAGCCCTAAGAAAAGTAGAAACTGTCAGAGTTTCATTGCTCCTCTGCAAAGGAACTTGGCCCAGCTCATTGTTAACATGGACTTACCGATCTCATCCTGAGTGTAGACTCTCCTGTGCCTTCTTATAGTTAAAATGGGCACGCTCCCACCACCAGAAAAGGGCAGTATAAACATATGTGGATTTTAAAAAGGGACTAAGAAGATACGGATATTCATCCTGAAAGATTATTTCCTTACTAAATGCCTCAAAACAGTATAATTTTTAGTAATTAGAAATGGATCTTTCTCCTTCCAGATTTCAACTTGTTCTATGTTACCGCTCATGAATTGGGCCACTCCCTTGGACTCACTCATTCCAGTGATATAGGGGCACTAATGTTCCCCAGCTATACATGGTATGTTGACGACTTTGTGCTAAACCAGGAAGATATTAATCGCATTCAGGCTTTGTACGGTAAGTGAAGCAGCCATTAGCTGTTAAAGGCACTACATTCTTCACGTGGGCTCTGGAACCTTGGAAAGTAACTCCAGGTCTCTCATATTCTTTAGGACCTTCTCCAAATCCCATCCAGCCAACAGGTGCTACAACCCCCAGACCGTGTGATAGTGCTCTAACCTTTGATGCGATAACTACATTTCGGGGAGAAGTGATATTCTTTAAGGGCAGGTAAGGTCTTCGATTTGCTCTGGGCTCTATATTCACCATTTCAGGCCACCAATATGCCGCATATGGTAGCCTAACAGTGTGTGTAATTACATGGTCACAATTGATTGTGCTTCTCTTATTTTCTTTATACAACGAATAATTACTGGTTCTATATGGTTGGGTCAGTAGGTTCTGAAAAATCACACTCCTTCACCTTTGGAAATTTGTGTGGCACTTTCTGGTGTCATAATAGGTAGTCCTCATGGAAGAGTTCTTCAGGTGAGTTTGAGCTCAGAGCCTGTAGGCTCTCTGTGTGAAGTTCATGGTGTCTTAAGCAACAGGGACTTATCTTCCATTTCTGGGGGCAACCTGTTTAGAGATTCTCTGGGACAACCTTGACCAAGAACTCAAAAGAGGGATTCTCATGTCTGGTGTTTTTTTATTAGGTGGTCTTTGACTCTTGGATGGAGCATTGTCAGCTCATGTGGAAAAATCCTATTTAAATAGTGTGCGTTTATTTATGTAAAGACAAGCATATTGTGGGGGTTTTCTTAGCAAGATAGTTAATAGTATGATTCCTTATTACTTTTTCAGATGGAATACTGCTATTTTGCCTTTCTCCCTTTTTTCTCTGTATTTATCTCATTTTCCCCTTCCTGAATACAGCTGCCCCCTTTCCATTTTCCTGATCGAAACACTTGCACCCTACTATTTTCTCTATTGCTTCCCAACCCTTCTACCCTGGTAATGGCTCCTCTTTTACTTTCCTGATTTCCCAGTTACTCCAGGGTGTTTATTACATCTGAAGATTTGGAGTTAGGGGCCTCTGATGAGAGAGAGCATGTCCTGTTGGTTTTGTATCAGGGTTACCTCACTCAGGATGGTCTTTTCGGGTTCCATCCACTGATCGTCAAGGTTCTTAGTTACATTTTTTCTTTATAATAATAATATTCCATATTGAACATATACTATATTTTTATTACCAACCCATCCGTTGAAGGACATTTAGGTTACTACCATTTCCTAGTGATTGTGAACAAAAAAGCAAGGAGCATGGTGAACAAGTATTTAGGGTCTATGCCCAGGAGTAATACAACTGGGTCATGTGGTGGGTTTATTTTTGTTCATTTTATAATTCTTCACACTGATTCCACAGTGTCTGCACCAGTTAGCTGTCCCTAACAACAGCAATGAAGGTTCCCTCTTCCCCAGCCCCCATGCAGTATTTGTATATTGTTTGGTTAATCTTTGCCATTCTGACTGGGTTAGGATGAAATCATAAAGCTATTTTTATTTCTATTTTCCTTATTGCTAGAAGAAATAAACTTTTTAGAGATATTTCTTAGCCATCTTTTGTTTTCTTTTGCTTCCTAGACTCATTTTAGGAGTGTTTTATCCATCCTTTTATTCAAAGAAGATGTTTATCTCTAAAGCTAAGAAGCTTATCTTGTAGAAATCAGATGGATTTTTGTTCTTTGATCCATTTAATCAACCCATGTCTTTTGATTGGGAAATTGGAATCACTGATATTTAAAGTTATTATTGAAATGGTTATATTAATTTTGGCCATGCTGTTGAATTTTTGTTGTTGTTGTGTTTTAATAATTATGGCTTCATATTTGTCCACAGTCTCTCTCCAACCCTAGATACTGTTTCCTGTATTTTCTTCAAATTTTGCATGTTGGATAAAAAAGTTAAGTTTTTAATATTGTAGAAAGTTTTTCTTTCTCCTTCAGTTATGGTGGATAGTTTTGCTATGTGTATTAATCTAGACTAGCTGCCATAATTTTTTAGAATTTGGAATTCATTGCTTCAGGCTCTTCTGGCTTTCAAAGCTTCCATTGAGAAATCTGTTATCTAAGGCTTTCCTTTATTTGTAACTTGTGCCTTTTCTCTTGCAACTTTTATGTTGCAACATAAAACAACTCAGTGATATGTGTACTTAGCTTTTAATTATGATTACTGTGGGGATTTTCTTCTTCTGGTCTTGCCTATTTGGTGGTCTGTGTGCTGCTTGTATCTGCACAGGTATGTTTTTCCTTGGTTTGAGAAAGGTTTCTTCTATGATCTTGTTAGAGATCTGGTTTATCCTGCTAACTCGAGGCTCTTCACTCTGTCTATGCTATAAGGAAGAGGGTTGGTTTTTCATGGTATCCCACATCTCCTGTGTGCTTCTTTCCTGTGTTTTATTTGTTCTAGATGCTCTCCTTTATCTTGGAGTCCTAATTCCCTGTCTTCTGCTTGTTCCACCCTAACTGTAAGGCTTCCTGTACACTTTCTAGTTGAGTTACTGGGTTTTTCAATTCCATTTTCATTTCAGCTTGAGTTTTCTTCAGTGTTTCTGTCACCTTATTTAATTTCATTCTTGAGTTTTGGATTGTCTTTGTCATTTCCATCAACTTTATGTTTGTGTTTTATTCTCTGTAAGCTCTTTATCTTTGATTTAATTGAGCATTTTCATATCTTCTTTAAACTTCTTTTATTCTTTGATTAAGTTTATGATTGTTCTTTTTTTTGTTTAGTAACAAATTGTTCCAATGGTTTATTAATACTTAGATTTTTAAAAAGCACAATGATAGATAATGTTCATTGTGTTTTCCATTTATTTACTACAGAAGGCATGTTTCTTTTCTTTGCAGTTAGTTTTTGTTTTGCTTTGAGACAGAGGTGTTATAGCACAGGCTTCAAATTTACTTTGTTGTGGAGTGTAGCCTTGGGCTTCTGATCCTTCTGCCTCTACTTCCTAAATCCTGGTTTTAAAGACATGTACTACCATGATTAGTAAGAAGATGTATCTCTATACATGATAATTCTGCTTTTTGAAATTATATTCTTTGAAGCCCTCTTAAATTTGGCTTCATGTATATCATTGGAGTTGTCCATCTTATGATAAAATATCATTGCTAAAAATCTCTTAAAATTTGTACTCCTCACATACTTGTACTTTTTTATTTGACCTTTTATAAGTGACTTGATTTAGCTATACATAGATATGAATATTTTATCATTAGTCACTTTGCCCCTCAAACTCCATTCTCTTTCTTCTCTTTGACATTCCTCTAACTTATGTACATATTCCTGCTTCTGTGGATCACTAAATTGAAAGCAATAAATTTCTTTAATGTACCATGGTTTTCTACCTAATATCCTTTTAAAGAGCCTATTGAAATGTCAGAAATATATTTTTTTATGAATATATCAATGATTTTTTTAAATTCTTTTTTACTTAAAATTTCCAACTGCTCCCCGTTTCCCATTTTCCTCCCCCTCCTCCCACATATTGCCCCCTCCCCCCACTCCCCTCCCCCTATCCCCACTCCACTTCTCCTCCCCCTAGTCCACTCCCCCTCCCTCTCGATACTGAAGAGCAGTCCAAATTCCCTGCTCTACAGGAAGACCAAGGTCCTCCCACTTCTATCTAGGTCCAGGAAGGTGAGCATCCAAACAGGCTACGCTCCCACAAAGCCAGTTCATGTATTAGGATCGAAACCTAGTGCCATTGTCCTTGGCTTCTCATCAGCCTTCATTGTCCGCCTTGTTCAGAGAGTCCAGTTTCAACCCATGCTTATTCAGTCCCAGTCCAGCTGACCTTGGAGAGCTCCCAATAGATCAGTTCCACTGTCACAGTGGGTGGGTGCACGCCTCGTGGTCCTGATTTCCTTGGTCATGTTCTCCCTCCTTCTGCTCCTCATTTGGACCTTAAGAGCTCAGACGGTTGATCCAAATTGGGTCTCTGTCTCTCTCTCGATCCATCGCCAGATGAAAGTTCCTGTGCCATTCTCCTTGGCCTCTCGTCAGCTCTCATTGTCCACCACATTCAGAGAGTCCGGTTTTATCCCATGTTTTTTTCAGTAGCAGTCCAGCTGGCCTTGGTGAGCTCCCAATAGATCGGCCCCCCTGTCTCAGTGGTTGGGTGCACCCCTCATGGTCCTGACTTCCTTGTTCATGTTCTCTCTCCTTCTGCTCCTCATTATAACCTTGGGAGCTCAGTCCGGTGCTCCAGTGTGGGTCTCTGTCTCTATCTCCACCCATCGCTAGATGAAGGTTCTATGGCGATATGCAAGATATTCATCAGTATGATTATAGGATAGGTTCATTTCAGGTTCCCTATCCTCAGGTGCCCCAATGAACTAACTGGGGACATTGCCCTGGGCTTCTGGTAGCCATTCCAGGTTCAAGTCTCTTGCCAACCCTTAGGTGGCTCCCTTAACTAAGGTATGAGTTTCCCTGCTCCCCCATCCAACCTTCCTTTACCCCCAATCACCCCGATTCCCCCAGTTCCCCTCATCCTCTCCTTCACACTTTTCTCTCCCCATCTCCCCTCATCCCCATCCCACCCCACCCCCCAAGATTCCCATTTTTTGCCCATCAATCTTGTCTATTTCCCATAGCTGGGAGGATATCTATATGTTTTTCCTTGGGTTTACCCTCTTGTTTAGCTTCTTTAGGATCACAAATTATAGACTCAGTGGCCCCTATCCATGGCTAGAAACCAATTATGGAGTGAGTACATCCCATGATCTTCTTTTTGGGTCTGGGTTACCTCACTCAGGATCGTATTTTCTATTTCCATCCATTTGCATGCAAAATTCGAGAAGTCATTGTTTTTTACCGCAGAGTAGTACTCTAATGTATATATATATATTCCACACTTTCTTCATCCATTCTTCTATTGAAGGGCATCTAGGTTGCTTCCAGGTTCTGGCTATTACAAATAATGCTGCTATGAACATAGTTGGACAAATGCTTTTGTCATATGCTAGGGCATCTCTTGGGTATATTCCCAAGAGTGGTATTGCTGGGTCCAGGGGTAGGTTGATCCCAATTTTTCTGAGAAACCGCCACACTGATTTCCAAAGTGGTTGCACAAGTTTGCAGTCCCACCAGCAATGGATGAGGGTACCCCTTTCTCCACAACCTCTCCAGCAAAGGCTATCCTTGGTGTTTTTTATTTTAGCCATTCTGACAGGTGTAAGATGATATCTCAAAGTTGTTTTGATTTGCATTTCTCTGATCGCTAAGGAGGTTGAGCATGACCTTAAGTATCTTTTGGCCATTTTAACTTCTTCTGATGAGAATTCTCTGTTCAGTTCAGTGCCCCATTTTTTAATTGGGTTAATTATCCTTTTAAAGTCTAGTTTCTTGAGTTCTTTATATATTTTGGAGATCAGACCTTTGTCTGTAGCGGGGTTGGTGAAGATCTTCTCCCAGTCAGTAGGCTGCCTTTTTGTCTTAATGACAGTGTCCTTTGCTTTACAGAAGCTTCTCAGTTTCAGGAGGTCCCATTTATTCAATGTTGCCCTTAATGTCTGTGCTGCTGGGGTTATACATAGGAAGCGATCTCCTGTGCCCATATGTTGTAGGGTACTTCCCATTTTCTCTTCTATCAGGTTCAGTGTGTTCAGATTGATATTGAGGTCTTTGATCCATTTGGACTTGAGTTTTGTGCATGGTGATAGATATGGGTCTATTTTCATTCTGGCAGACATTTCTACAGGACAGATAGGTTTTAAAGAGATGATAATGGTTTGAGCTTTCATTTTCTATTGTTGGTGTGTTTTCAATAAGACCTGGGCATGTAGACATCTATTGATAGCTCTAGATCTGATACAGACAGAGCAGGTTGGGGCAGAAGAGAGGTTATGTGGGAGGGTTGGGCCTAGAGTTGGGAAATGGTTTGGGAGGAATGTTCAGAAGACACAGGGCTGATGTACAGGATGTTCCTCCTGTTAAGGACCTGGAGTATGGGGTAGATCTGGCTGGGAGGAAAGGTTGAATGCAGTGTTAGGGTGCCTGTAGGTTATGGGGTAGGTAGACAGGATCATGACAGAAACCTAGAAGTTTGGGTTTCAGGCAGGGGTGGCCAGACTAGGTTGGGAGGCTGCGCATGGGTCCCAGACTAGATCTGGCAGGTTGGGGCTGTGGTGGGGGTAGGAGGAGCAGGTCAGTGAGACTCACTGGGCTAGAGCCTAGAATGTGGGAAATCTGGCTCGGTGAAGAGATTGGATGTGGCATAGAAGGGGCCTGTAGGTGTGGCCTCATAGACTGTATTTTAAAAAGGTACCCTATATAAAGGATTTAATCTTCCACAGGTTCAGGTGTTCATGGGAGTACCCATGTACCCTCAGATGTTCAGGAAGACAACCGTCACTAAGTACAGGATACTGTGCTGCAATTGGTCACCTGCTACAGCCAGCTCCTCATGGCACACCAAAACTGACTACTATATTTTAAGTCTTACACAATCTGGCTGTGAATCGCAGTTATTATAAAAATTAAAGTATACTAGAACCAGCAATAAAAGTAATTTTTTAAAAAAAACATTGTTTTATCATCATCTTCACTGAAATTTGTTGATAGTACTGAGGCTCAAACATGCTGGGCCAGATGTGTACTAATGATCTAGATCCCCAGTCCGATTTTCATGACTGTTTATTCCTTATATTGAGCTTGTATATGCCATTTGTGTCTTCACATGATAGGGTTCCAGATGATATACCATTGTCACTTTTAGGATTTGCCGCAGCATGGGTGTTTCTGTGAAGAAACAAGCACATCAAACAGAAACCCTCATCCTGGCCACTCCTTGGAAAGACAGTAGACATTTGCTGACAGCAGTTCTCCAGCGAGAAGGGGGTGGAGACTACTGGGAGACTCGCTGACAACTGTGCTCTCTGTCTTTAATCAGGTTCTACATCCGTGTGAGTAGAGCCATTCCGGAACCGGAGCTCAATTTGATAGGTATACTCTGGCCAGATCTGCCAGGGGAACTTGATGCTGTTTACGAAGCTAGTATGGCAGATGAAGCCTACTTTTTCAAAGGTAATGTTTCTGACTGTTTCTGTTTTATAAATTAAATTTTTATTTATCTCTGGAGTGAGATAAAAGGGTCCTGGCTACACTCACTGCATGTTCTTCTGAAAATCTAAGCTCCATGATGTAAGCTCACGGAGCCTGTCAATCAGCACAGTTAAAGCTATATTATATTTTAGCATCATTTTGATTGAAAAGTAAATGATATAACATTTTTGGATTGTTAAATAATATGCAAACAATCACTGTGTTTTAAACTTCTTTATATTGCTGTGAGTTCTCTGAAATAAAATTAAGAGGCACAAGTTGATTCTACAAAGGATGACACAGAACAATTTTGTGTATGCAGTTTCCTAGACCCCATTTCAATGTGAACCATACCCTTGAGAGAACAAAAGTTAACACCTGGTAGACAGATGAGGCACTGTTGACTGCATTTCTTCTAGTAACAGCATGTTCCTCGGCCTTTCATCCAAGACTCTCGTCTTTTGTCAGTCTCTGAACTTTACTAGGAAAAGTCAGGCATGTCCCAGTACCCTTGTCCTGATGACAACCTACCTTGAAAAACGAAATAGAGTCTCAGGTCTCACTGTGAAACTTCCTTGAGAGAATCTAAATTGTACTAAGTTTCCCAGGCAATTCATTCATAGAATAATGTATGAGAAAATCAGAGTCATTGCAGATGGACCTCAACGAGTCTGTGTGATTCAGTGAGATCAAAGGATCCAGCAACTCCTACACCAAGGACCATGTCAGACACACATGTTTTCACCAACCTGTTTGCTGTAGTACAATCATCGAGATACTTGATACAGTTACACACCCCAACAGAGAAGGGACCGCAGTTCAGACAGGCACAATACTCTGCAATGGCCTGTCTCATTTTTGTGTGTGTGTGTGTGTGTGTGTAAAACTCAATAGAAGTTTACATACACAGCATTTCAAAGCAGCTTTTCATGTGAGCTAAAAATAAGTGTGTTTGTCAACAAGAGTGATCTTGCTTTCCAAACAGATCAGTTTCCTATAACACATAGTTTAGGTACTGGATGCAGACCCTGGAATCTGCATAAATTTTCATATCTACCATCTATGATGCCAGGGAACTTAGTCAGCACTGAGGTAGCCTAGAACCTCTAGTTGTCTGAGCTTTGGAAAGGAGTTTCAACTGCTATAGGGGGAGGGGGAAGATAATTCTCAAAGCTTTTTACAGAATACAATAGCCTAGAACGGAAAAAAAAAAAAAAAAAAAAAAAAAGCTCATACAAACAGGCTTGGTGGCTCCTACCTTTAATTCCAGCATCTAAAATGTTAAGGCAGGGGATTGCTGCAAATTGGAGGTCAAACCTGGTTACATAGTGATTTCTAGACCAGAATAGGTTACAAAGTGAAACTCTGTCTCAAAAACACAGCAATCAATCAATCAATCAAACAAAAGGCAAACACATTTAATTGGTCTGAAATTGGATCCCAGTATCTGCATTTAAGGCAGAACAAGCCACCCCCACCTTCCCTGAAGCGCTGCAGTCTGCAGCTAGGATGCTGCTCTTGCCTTGTAAAGCTTCTCTGGAAATGTAGACAAAGAGATTCATCCGTGGCTCTTGATTGGCAGGCAATAGAGTGTGGGCTGTTCGTGAGCAGAGTGTACAGGAAGGATTCCCCACGGACATCTACAGCTACTTTGGCTTCCCTAGCAGCGTGACACACATTGATGCTGCTGTCTGTGAGGAAGAGATTGGAAAAACATACTTCTTTGTTGATGACAAGTACTGGAGGTAAAGACTGAAATCCAAATAATTTTAGGGTTCCAGTTGTCTGTACATAGAAAGATCTTAAAATGAGTTTCATATGGACTTGGTTAACTGCCTTTTTGTGAATGACATAGCCACTGAACAACCATAGCCTGGTATCACATGGTGCTGCTTATACAGGGAATCCAGTGAGCCTGTGGCGCTCTTCTGTGCTGGGAAAGATAGGACAGTAAGGGCATCCAACTTCTCGAGCTACGTTGACCTAAACTTAAATATTCACATAGCATTTTACCTTAGGGAGAGCATCTGTGTAGTTCATTGGATTTCAGAAGACCTTATCATATTTTGACATACCCAGCATTTAACTTTTCTTCCCTCACCCAATTCACTCTCTTCTAATCTCAAGAATTAAAAATTTGTATGCAACTCATGCTGGTGTGTTTTCCACAAATATTTTAATCAATCTGCATGTGTTTTCAAAGGTCCTAATACTTCTAACCACTTTCTGATCAGGTATGATGAATATAGTAAGACCATGGATTCAGGTTATCCCAAATTAATAGCAGACGACTTCTTTGGAGTCGGCAATAAAGTTGATGGTGTTTTCCAGAACAATGGTAAGAGTACAGACATATTTTCTCTATTTGTTATAATACCAAAAGTAACAGCATTGCTATTTAATGTAAATATAAAACCATAATTGAAAATTAGAATACAAATGTAAAAACTGTATATACTGAAGTCATGCAAAATTGAGTCAAAAGCTGGAAACTACATGTATAATATAATGAATATGTTTCATTTTATTTTTAGGATATTTTTATTTCTTTCACCAGACAACTCAATACAGATTTAACCTCCAAACAAGAATGGTTGATGCTATCCGTCATTCTAACACCTGGTTCAACTGCTAAGAATATGGCAACCTGTCCTGTCACCAAGTTAATGAAAATACACACTGCATAATTTTAAAGGAGATAGTTTTCTGAAGAGCCAAGTATTTTTATAATTGATTTATCTTCTAGAATTGTTGATACACAGAGCTACTAAGTAAAAATGTATTTATATTTTATCTTGTATATTTTTATAATTTCTAGTATAATAATTTATGAATTGAAACAGTTTAGTGCCACAACTGACAAACCAAGAAGGCCAAGTTCATGGTGGAGAAGTCACTGAAGGAGGCCGTTTGTGCTCTCTGACATTGATCCTAGGTCTCTCCTTTCAAGAGTGGAGGGTTGGCAGACAAGCTCTCCCCAGAAAAAAAAATGCCATTTGAACACACAAGAAAAATCAACTGGTGCTTCGGGTTTGGTTTTTAAAACAGTGCTGACAGCCCAGGCTGGGGTAGGACCTGTTCTTCACACCTCTTCTACTGCTGGCTCCCTAATGCTGGGATACAGGCAAGCCCAAAATGCCCAGCCAAAAGATGGTTCATGTGCAAAATAAAGATTTGATACTTAGACTGAAGCCACTTCTGTAGCTAACGCTTTATCATTTCTTTACGATGCTTTCTATTTCATTATGCTGCTATAGCTGACAGCAAAGCCTCACTTAGAAATGTTATTGCTTTCAAATTTGAAATAGAAAACAAACTGTTAGGAGGATTTCTTAAGACCAGCCTCTCCATTGATGCAAATAATTCCAATCGGACCAAATTAAAACGAATAAAAGATGCCCACATTTAATGCAGAACTCCCAGGTGGTCCGGGAAAGAATTGTGAGGGAACGGGAGAACACGGGAAACCCGGAGACGACATGTTTCTTTTCTGGGCAGCAGCCTCAATAGCCTGTGGGAGTGGTTCTGACCCTCCATGGGGAGGTGCCGCTGCTTGACAGGCTTTTCTGGAGGTGGAGTCCGGACCTAGGGGCTTGAAACAGAGATTCTTGCTCCATTCCTGCTCCATTGGCGCTCCAAGGATGGGTTCCAGGGACTTGGGTGATGCTTTCACCCAAACATCCCAGACTTCTTGGATATAGGGGTGTCAGGGGACTGGGGTCTCACTTTTGATCAAACACAAACAATACAAAAAGTATTCATAAGAAGTTAGTCTATCCTAATTTTTCAAATTTCTCCATTCATTTGGAGAATGAATCTCTAGCAGGATACACTTCATAATCATGTCTAGTCCATATTATTTATCATCAAGCACGAAGGCAGTGGGCTCAGAGCAGGTCTTAAAGACTGGGCTATGATGGGTGGCAGGGCTACAAGGCTGGATAAGAAAGAAGTTACTGAAATGGGTACCTATAACTTGGGACTTGGTATTCCAGAAAGGAACCCAGGAATTTTTCCAGGGTGCTGCTTGCCTGGCACCTCACATTGTGCACACAATAGTACATGATAGTAAGATAAAAATTTCCCGTCTCACAGTGTGGAGTCAGCCGCCACAGGGAGACTGGGACATCCGCGGAGCTGACTGCATGGACATGAAGCACTCTGCACCAGACTCTGTCCTTAGGAAAGCCCACTGGGACCTTTTCCCTAAGACTATAAGATATGTGTGAGTGTGGGTTCAGACAGTGTCCTCTTCAGTGTTCTGTTGCTGAGAAGAGAACCTTGACCACTTCAGCTCTTATACAGGATATCAAGGCTTACTTCGGGGTTAAGCTCATTAAACGTCTCAGGGTCCAGAAAGATTCACTAGGGCAGACGAAAACTGGCTCATTTGATCTAAGGGTAAAATGGAATAAATCAACTCATGTACATTACTGCTACATGTGCTTTATTCCTTGAAGCATGGGGCATAAGGTATAAGATTTAATGCAAAGCATAAGGGTAAGAAAGGGGTGATCTCCACAAAGCTCTCAGTCTGTACGGGCACACAGGCAAGCTAGCAGTCCCACAGGCGGTAACAACGGTAGCAAGCATGCATTTTCACAGAGTCACAGTGTGGATCTGCTACCTTGCATCTCAGAGTGGGTGTGACTGAAGTTCCCCTGTGGCTGGGAACACAGCCTTGGCAGCTGTGCTAGCCTGTGGGCTTGATTTGTATTAGCATCTAGCTGGTTGAGTTAAAAGGAATCTCTTCTGGGGTTCTTGCTTTTGACTCCAGCAGGGTGCCCAAGTGAGAATTTTTCTCTTTGAAGCTAGTTTTAGTGACTCAGGCCTCTTTCCCATATAAACAACTAATTTCCTGGGCTATGACACTATGTTAGTTGAAACCAAGGTGAAGGATAATACAGAATATTAGTAGTCTGCTAAGTCAAAGCAGAGGACCAGTAGATTACACCTTCCTGGGTCAGCTGTTAGAGCCGACAACCACCTCCCTATCGGGGCTCCTTTCTTATCACTGAGTGAATGCAGGGCTTCCTGTTATGGGGAGGTATCCGGTTGCTGAACAGTGAAAGTCAGGTTTATATTCTGCTGGGATACTATAGAAGAGAAAAATGCCGTGATTTCAAGATTTCTACAGAACTGACGGTGACTTATCGAAAGGACAGATGTTTTCCCTTAGCTCTGTGAAAGCATGTTACTCCATGCAGACGTGGACATAGACATATACACTTCCCATGAATTAGCCCAATGGCTCGGTCAGCTGCCCATTTCCTGCATAATACTGTGGGGTCACCACAAAAGGAAAACCTTTAATTGGGGCTGGCTTCCACCTTAAGAAATTTAGTCCATTATAATCCTGGCAGGACATGGCAGCGTGCAGGCAGATGGTGCTGGTGAAGGAGCTGAGAATCCTGCATCTTAATCTGCAGGCAGCAGGAGACTCTGTCACATTGGCCAGGCTTGAGCTTATAAGACCTCAGAGCCTGGCTCCACAGTGAGACACCTCCTCCTACAAAGCCATGCTCTTAAAAGTGGCGCTCCCTATGGGTCAAGCACTCACACACTGGGCTATGGTGGCCATCCCTATTCAAACCACCACAGAGAGAAACCTCAGCTTTTATTCCTTATGTGGCATCCAACTTTCTTTTTTCCCCACCCCCTTTCTTTCTTGAGACAGCATCTCTCAATGGCCCGGAACTCACTGGACCCTCTGAGTAGGATGGCCATTGAAGCCCAGAGATTCCTCACCTCTCCCTGTGCTGGAATTACAACCACAACCACCTTCTATTTTTACATTGCAACTGAAGGTTGTAACCCCCACGTTACTCTTTTGATCAACATGTAAGCGGGACTAGCTAACCGTCCTTGAATTGGTTCCTTCATTTTTATAATTCTAATCTCAATTTTCTTTGGTTGTTATGCCAATTAAAAATAGCACATACTTAAAATCTCATATATAGAAGCTCTGTTCTAGGAATTGGACCTTTCCTTAATTAACGGCATATGCCTGCTTGCTTTACTGTAAAAAATATACAGTAAATTTGATAGATAATAGTGTACTTAATAACAAAGAGGACTCCATAGCCCCAAGCCATTAATCTCCTCCAGTTGTGGTGGCTTAGAGTAAGTTTATCCATCCAAATCAGTCCTGGAAGTCACGTCCTTGCACGGTTAGTCAACTAGTCACAGCCGTAGTTCTTGGGCACACAGGAACCATAGCAGGGTGTGCCAACTCTAACAAAGGCATGACTCAAAGGAGCACAGGGCATCTGCCCAGCCAACAAGTTCTTTCTGTGAAAGACACAAGAACAAAATGTAATAGGGCTTCTCCAGCACGTAGTCCACCAAAAAACTCATTTCACAGGAAAAGGGATCATGTGGTATGCTATGTACTTGCTCGAGTGTAGCCGACTTTGTCCCATCTGCTAGTAGCCAGCTACTCTGCTCCTGATTTTCAGATTGGTATATTCTCTGTGCACCACCTATGCTAAGTCACAATTGACAAGTTGGCCCAGGCAAGCACCCCTCCCCCAAGATGTGCTTCAGTCTCCATTGCCATGGCGCCCTCTGGTAGGGAGGTAGACGTTACTAAAAAAGTCACTCCTATATTTACTTGCTTCTTCCACTAATCTGAAATTTCATACTTCATATACGGCAGCATTATTTTCCATTCACTGGCAGAAAAATGTACTTTAGACATTTGGCACCCTCTGACCTCTGTATTAAGACTTGTCGGGGAGGAGAGAGGACCCTGCAGGCAAGAGGACTTGCTGCTCCTCCCGAGAACCTGCTCAGTCCCAAGATGGCAGCCCACACCCCCTCTAACTCCACTCCAGGGAATCTGACTTCCACTTCCAGCTTTGAGGGCATCTGAACACATGTGGTGTATACATAAAAATACAAGTAAATATTTCTTTTAAAAGAGCTAATTTGGGCTTAACAGCTACTACAGACTTTCTCTGTTTGAAGAGCCATCAGGTTGGCCAAAGGAGGAAATGAAAATACTTTAAATGGGTAATGTTAGGTGAAGAGAAAGGACTGGAAATTCCATTGTAAACCTTAATTATTTGTGTTTTAGAAGAAGGGAAAGGGGCAGGCCCAGGCAGCGGAGACACCAGTGAGCACACCCGGCGGATGCGGGATAGTTCACGCATGAAATAGTGAAGTTCACACTGAGAGCAGATCGCCCCACTACAATTAAATCAAACCCATTAGATAACATCGATAGGAGGAGATGGGCAGACGCCAAGGCAAGAATTCACCCAACAATCTGAAATACAACATGAAAACACCCATCTTACAACACAAGGACTTGAACACCCTAACACAGAAGAAGAGGAAAAAATTGACTTTATGAAAGCAATAGTGTCCCTAAAACAACATGTAAAAAATACCCTAATAGAAGTGGATGAGAAGTATAATAAAAAGTTTGAAGAAATGAGTAAATATGTAAATGATACCCTGGGCAACCAAGTAAAAACTATCAAACAGGTAATGGAAACAGTTCAAGAATTGAAAATTGAAATAGAAGCAAGGAAGAAAACACAAACTGTGGACCGGCTAGATATGGAAAATCTAGGTCAGTGAGCAGAGACTACAGAAAGAAGCATAATTAATAGAATACAAGAGATAGAAGAAAGAATCTCAGATTCTGAAGGCACCATAGAGAAAATAAAAAACACTGATCAGAGAAAACAGCAAAACCAACAAATTCTCATTACAAAACATTCAGGAAATATGGGACACAATAAAAAAACCAAACCTAAGAATAATAGGGATACAAGAAGGAGAAGAGTCACAGCTCAAAGGCCCAGAAAATATTATTAACAAAATTATGGAAGAAAACTTTCCCAACATAAAGAAAGATATTCCTTTGAATATTCAAGAAGCATACAGAACACCAAACAGACTGAATCAAAAAAAAAATCTCCTCGCCATATAATAATCAAAACACAAAATATACAGATTAAAGAAAGAATATTAAAGCTGCAAAGGAAAAAGGCCAAGTAACTTAAAAAGGTAAACCGATCAGACTTACACCTGACTTCTCTATGGAAACCATGAAAGCCAGAAGGTCCTGGATAGAGGTACTGCAGAAATTAAGAGACCATGGATGCAAACCCAAACTCCTATACCCAGCCAAGCTATCGTTCACTATCAATGGAGAAAACAAGACATTCCAGGATAAGAACAAATTTAAACAATACGTAGCCACAAATCCAGCCCTACAGAAAGTAATAGAAGAAAAATCACAACCCAAGGAATCCAAAGTTGCCAACACTGCCTATAATAATTCAGGCATCTAACGACCCTTCACCAGCACAACTCAAAGAAGGGAGATTCACAAAGTCTACTACCAAAAGCAATAAGAATAACTGGAGTAAACAACCACTGGTCATTAATATCACTTAATATTAATGGTCTCAATTCACCTATAAAAAGGCACAGGCTAAGAGATTGCATACGAAAACAGGATCCAAAATTCTGCTGTTTGCAAGAAACACATCTCAACCACAAAGACAGGCATCTACTCAGAGTAAAGGGTTGGGAAAAGGTGTTTCAAGCAAATGGTCCTAAGAAAAAAGCAGGTGTGGCCATACTAATTTCTAACAAAACTAACTTCAAACTAAAATCAATCAGAAGAGATCGAGATGGACACTTTATACTCATAACAGGAACAATTCAGCAGGATGAAGTCTCAATCCTGAATATCTACACCCCTAATATAAAAGCACCCACTTATGTAAAAGAAATATTACTAAAACTCAAGCAGACATCAAATCACACACACTAGTAGTAGGAGACTTCAACACACCTCTCTCACCAATGCACAGGTCAATCAGACAGAAACCTAATAGAGAATTAAGAGAATTGTTGGAGGTAATGAAGCAAATGGACTTAACAGACATCTATAGAACACTCCACCCAAATAGGAAAGAATACACCTTCTTCTCTGCAGCTCATGGAACCATCTCGAAAACTGACCACATACTCGGAAGCAAAGGAAACCTCCACAGATACAAAAAAATATCAGTGTCCACCTGTGTCTTATCAGATCACCACGGATTAAAGTTAGAAGGCAACAATAATGCTACCCCCAGAAAGTCGACAAACTCATGGAAACTGAACAGTCAACTACTGAACCACACCTGGGTCAAGGAAGAAATTAAGAAAGAAATTAAAGTCTTCTGTGATTTTAGTGAAAACAAAGAGACAACATACTCAAACCTATGGCACACGATGAAAGCAGTGCTAAGAGGAAAGTTCATAGCACTAAGTGCCCATTTAAAGAAAACGGAGAAAGCGTACATTGAGGTTTTAACAGCACACCTGAGAGCTCTAGAAAAAAAAAAAAAGAAGCAGACGCGCCCAGGAGAAGTAGATGACTGGAAATAATCAAACTGAGGGCTGAAATCAACAAAATAGAAACACAGAAAACAGTCCAAAGAATCAATGAAACAAAAAGTTGGTTCTTGGAGAAAATCAACAAGATTGACAAACCCCTATCCAAACTAATTAAACGACAGAGAGAGAACACGCAAATAAATAAGATCAGAAATGAAAAGGGGGACATAACCACAGACACAGAGGAAATTCAGAGAATCATTAGATCTTACTACAAGAGCCTGTATGCCACAAAACTGGAAAATGCAAAAGAAATGGAGATTTTTTTTAATAAGTACCAAATACCAAAGCTAAACCAAAAACAGGTGAACGATCTAAATAGACCTGTTAGTCGTGAAGAATGAGAAACCGTTATCAAAAATCTCCCTTCCAAAAAAAGCCCAGGACCAGATAGTTTCAATGCAGAATTCTACCAGAACTTCCAAGAAGAGCTAATGCCTATACTCCTTAATGTATTTCACAATATAGAAACAGAAGAGTCATTGCCAAACTCCTTTTATGAAGCTACAGTTACCCTGATACCAAAACCACACAAAGACCCAACCAAGAAAGAGAATTACAGGGTTATATCACTCAATAAAATACCGGCAAACCGAATCCAAGAACACATTAGAAAAATTATCCATTATGATCAAGTAGGCCTCATCCTAGAGATGCAGGGCTGGTTCAACATATGCAAATCTATCAATGTAATCCACCATATAAATAAACTGAAGAAAAAAACCATATGATCATTTCATTAGATGCTGAAAAAGCATTCTACAAAATTCAACACCCCTTTATGATAGAGGTCTTGGAGAGATTAGGGATACAAGGGTCATACTTAAACATAATAAAAGCTATTTACAGCAAGCCGACAGCCAACTTTAAATTAAACAGAGAAAAACTCAAAGCCATCCCACTAAAATCAGGAACACGAAAAGGATGTCCACTCTCTCCATACCTCTTCAATATAGTGCTTGAAGTTCTAGCGGAATAGCAATAAGACAACATAAAAAGATCAAGGGGATTAGTATTAGAAAGGAAGAAGTTAAGCTTTCGTTATTTGCAGATGATATGATAGTATACATAAGCGACCCCAAAAATTCTACCAAAGAATTCCTACAGCTGATAAACACCTTTAGTAATTTGGCAGGATACAAGATCAACTCCAAAAAATCAGTTGCCTTCCTATACACTAAGGATAAGGAAGCAGAGAGGGAAATCAGAGAAGCATCACCTTTCACCCCAGGCATAAATAGCATAAAATATCTTGGGGCAACTCTGACCAAGGAAGTGAAAGATCTATTTGACAGGAAATTTAAGTCTTTGAAGAAAGAAATTGAAGAGGACACCAGAAAATGGAAGGATCTCCCTTGCTCTTGGATTGGGAGGATCAACATAGTAAAAATGGCAATTCTACCAAAAGCAATCTATAGATTCAATGCAGGCCTAAATTTATTCAGCATGAAAAGACATGGTGTAAAGAATGTGTTTCCAAAATTGCAAGGCATGATTTCTGGACTTTTAACACTACTGATGATTCTGTCATTCTTTCGTTTTTGTACAGGAACTCAGTTCTGGGCAGTCCGAGGGCACGAGGAGCAAGCAGGTTACCCGAAAAGCATCCACACACTCGGCTTCCCTCCCACTGTCAGGAAGATTGATGCTGCTGTGAGTGCCAAGGAGACAAAGAAGACCTACTTCTTTGTGGACGACCAATACTGGAGGTGAGATGCTGGGGACGTGGCTTTGGGAAGAGACCGCCTGAGAATTGCTTCTGCCCTAGAGAAAACGCTTCCGCCTCACGCTTATCCTCACTCTCCCTCTCTGGGTAAGAACGGAGGCATTGACAACTGGGCCAGGATCAGAAACCCACACAGGGGCATTGACAACTGTAGGGGTCAGAAACCCACACAGGGGCATTGACAACTGGGGGCTGGGGACCTAGAATCATGGGCACATCTTCCAACAGGCATTTCTTAAGTTTAGAGTGTGCGTCTCCTCCCCTCCCCGACACTGTGTAGCCCCTCTTCTCTACCTGCTCAATCCTGCACATACTTCAAGCTCAGGCTTAATGGCTTCCACCCTCATGAAGTCTTTGTTTCTGAACTTCATAATGAGCCCATGCCCCCATTCATCGCTCCTCTGCCAGTGCCCCAGAGTTATTGTTCCTAGATGTGGGTTGTCATCCTCTCAAGGACTCCAGCCGAGCTCACGCACTGATGACCCCTGCCTGGGTTACAAATGAGACACAATAGCAGACCAGTTTTGTGGTTTCCACTCAGGCCTCCTCACAGACTTCCTGAGTCCTAGGCCATCAGTCCAGATGTTGAGACATCAAGGCACATGGTCCAGTGTGCAGCTCATTGGCCAAAACCACACTTGCTGCCCTTTTTAGTCTCATTCAGTCCCCTTCACTAGGGAGCTTCCATAGAGAACTTCAGCGTACAGAGTAGGGAAAGAATAGACAGGCTACTTATGGTGGTGAGCTGCAAAGTATAGTTTCTTGTTTTTAATATCCAACTTCTAAAATTTATCATTTTATGAGCATTTTGTGTGTGTGTGTGTGTGTGTGTGAGCTTACACATGCACCACATTCATGCAGTACCCTTGTAGGCAGACGTGTGCATAGAGTTCCTCTGGAATTGGAGGTACAGATGGTTGTAAGCCATCATGTGAGTGCTAGGGACCTAACCTGTGGCCTTTGTAAAAGCAGACATTGCTCTTAACAGCTGGCCATCACTCCAGCCCCAAATATTCCATTCTTATTTCTGAGGGCATATCCGTGTGGGTACATGGGCATGGAGTTGTCCGCAGAGGCCAGAAGAGGCGTCCCCCAGACGATCTGAGGCTGGAATTATAGGCAGCTATAAGTCATCTGACTGTGGACGGTGACATGAACTGCAGTCATGGGAAAGAACAGCAAAAGTGTTCTTAACCACTAAGGCATCCCTCTAGCCATTGAAATCGTATTTCTGACCAGTAACTTAGACCACACATACATGCGTGTGTTCACCTATATGCAGACATATGTACACACGTTTGTATAATCACACAACCATACAAACAAGTAGCTGTATCTGAGTAGATGATTTGTGAATGAAGGAAGATCTAAAGATTCTCTTGCCCAGTGTTGTAATAGGAGCAGCAGGGCTGCGTCCCCGGCACCCAGCCGCCCACATGGCTAGCTTATAAACCAAAATAATTACATGGAAACTGTATTCTTTTAATCATTGCCTGGCCCATTAGTTTTAGCTTTTTATTGGCTAGCTCTTATATATTGATCTAACCCATTTTTAATATTCTGTGTAGCACAACGAGTTGGCTTACCAGGAAAGATCTTAACCTACATCTGTCTGGAGTGGGAGAATCATGGCGACTCCTTGACTCGGCTTCTTTCTCCCAGCATTCTCTCTGTTTACTCCACCCACCTAAGGTCTGGCCTATAAATGGGCCAAGGCAGTTTCTTTATTAAATGAAAATAACTCCTCCATCAGTCCAGACTTAAGAAAGACAGTAACAAACAGTATTGTTGGAGTAGGCTGTTGTCCTGTTCCCAAAGTCGTTGTGATTTAAGAGCTTAGTTTTTACATTATGAAAAACACATGGTACTAACGAAGCTTGACATCTATGTGGAACTTGGAAAGCTTGCTGGAATTCCACAGGCTCACGAGCATGGGGTGCACACCCTCCATGCACTGCACAACTGCACTCTTGCTTCTTCTGCAGATTTGATGAGCAGAAACGATCCACGGAGCCCGGATTTTCCAGGAAGGTAGCCAAGGACTTCCCAGGCGTTGACTCAAAGGTGGATGCTGTCTTTGAAGCATTCGGTAAGAGGACCTGTACTCTGTTGGCAAGAGGGCTCTTAAAATGCTCTGTACTATAAGAATACAGAGGAGGATTAAATCATTTTTAATAACAGATTTTAAAGAGTCAGTGCTCTCCTCTCTCCCAAGAACTTCAACTTGCTTGCTTTGGTGGCATTTACCGTTCTCCTTCAGGTGAGCTGTTTTGACTCATGAAGGTGATGAACACAGACACTTCACTGTACACATGTGTGGAAGACAAAGTGCTGGCACGAGCTGCTGCCGTTCTTGATCCATGCTATTACAAAGCTGCCGCCAGTGGTGGACCTGCTTTAAGGCTGGCTGGCCTTCTCAAATGCATGTTTCCATTATTCAATTGTAGACTTTCTCTGTCTTTCAGTTAGTGACTAACAGCATTGCTTCTTGTAAATATTCATCTTTCCATGCACCGAAACTTAAGGAATTTTTCCTAAGCAAGAGTAAGCTGGCGATTGTTACTGACACTGAGCGCCACATCTGCAGAGAGGAGAAGGGGTGGAGCTCCAGTCACTGGCTCCCTAGGGCCAGAAACAGCCCTAGGGCTGGAAGATGATGACTAGAGAGAGAGGACTTGGAGCAAAGGAAATAAAGCTTAGTTTCAAACAAGCAGGGATATTTTTAGTTTTTATTTTTTCTGATTATAACACAGACTCAGTGCTGTCTCCTTCCCTCCCTGGCAAGTACACTGAGGAAAATATTAACATCTGCCTAAACTTCAACGGTTTATCAGAAAGATGGAATTAGATAGGCTTACGTCATAGAGCTCTTGCCCAATCAAGTTTTTAAAAATAGTAGCTTTATTAATGCTTGACATTTTCCCTGACACAGACTAAAACTACAGAGATACTCTGTGTTGTTTTGTTGCTGTTTTCTCTGATGAGCAAGGGTTTAAACCCAGGACTTAGAATGCTCTAGGCAATGGTTTGAATGTATGATTTGGACATTCTAGGCAAGGGTTTGAACACATGACTTAAAACACTCTAAACAAGTGTTTGGACATATGATTTTGGACACTATACGCAAGGATTTGGACATACAACTTTGGACACTCCAGGCAAGGATTTGAACACACAACTTTGCACACTCTAGACAAGGATTTGAACACACAACTTTGGACACTCTAGGCAAGTGTCATACCACTGAGTCACATCCCTGATTCTTTCTGTTTTTCACGTACCTCTTACTGAGCTTTTTATCTTTCCAAGTTTCTACTTAGAAGAAAGTAGCTCACATTTTCTCTTGTCTTTACATGCAGGGTTTTTCTATTTCTTTGGTGGATCTTCACAGTTGGAGTTTGACCCAAATGCAAAGAAAGTGACCCATGTGTTGAAGAGTAATAGTTGGTTCAATTGTTAGAAGATATTTGAGGAAGGCCTGGCATATTTTATCTGAAGTTGACAGTTTTTCATTCGAGTCTTTGTGAACTGAAGAAGTTTGTTTCTCTCAGTATGTGCTATGACAGAACCAGATGGAGACTCGCATGGTCATAGGACAACCAGAAGCACTCCTTATCTTGTGTGTTGTTGTCTGGAGAGGATGGGATCACTCCTATGCAACAAATAAGTGACTATATTTATGTAGATTATTTGTTTTTATCTAATAAAAATTGATGTATCATTTATTTAATCAAGGAATTTTGCAGGTTGATTTTTAAAACAATTATTCAGCATCTTGGGTGCTGAAGAACTGAGCAACACAAAGCTTGAGATGCTCGGCCGTTACAGGTAAACACTCGCTGTATCTACTGGCAAGGTTATTCATAAAAAACAGTACCACTCACCCCCTAATGCACTCCAGAAACAGGAAAACACTGACTTGTATTTTCCCCACCTAGACTTCATATGTCGTTGTCATACCTAATGGAAAAAGCTAGGGGTGAATCTCATGTTCTAGGGCTGGTTTTTAATAACTGTAATGATTCCTACACTTACAGCAAATAATCTAGTTTGAATGCTTCATTTTGCAGGTGAAGGGATCAAATCCATCCCTTTAGCTTACGAATTTCCTCAGTACTGTCCCTCCCTGTCTCAGCCATCAACTGCCCTAAAATCTACACTGTACACACATAAAAACATCATCTTGCGCTCATTTTGTGTCTCTGTATGCCTCAGGGTGGACATCCGTCTGCAATGGCAATTCTAAAGCAGGTTTCTCATCCCTGAGCAGCACTTAAGTTCAATGCCTAATCATGTAGTCTGTGCTCACTCACTTTTAGGCTGTTCGTTCACTCCGAAGTAATTTATTAATCACATTCCATGTGCCAGGCATTGTGCTAGACTGGAGACATGGAATTCTGAAAACATGCACACAGTTCCTGACTTCACTGGGATTATTATAATTATCATTTTCATACAGGAAAGACACACAAGACATCACAGATCTGAAGAAGCACTTATAAGGCTAAGGAGTCAAAAAGAAAGCACACTTTTGTGCCCACTTCTAGGAGATTCTTCTTAGAACTGTGTCCTTTCCGGGGACTATTTGAGGCTGGTGGAACCACAGAACAGGGCCTGACTGTGGTGGGAGGTGTGGTAAGTGAGGAGAAGGCCTTAATCATAAACAGAAGAAAATTCTAAGAGCATTCTACAGAAGACAGGCAGCATCAAGGAAGGCTTTAGACCTCCTGTGACCTGACTTCTGGCCCCTTCACTCACTATCTTGATTCTGTTCTGTAGATTTTATATGCAGGCTGGCCCTGAAGGCTCCAGAATGGCTTATTCCCATTGCCCTGGGAAGTTTTGGTCCTGGAAAGACCCAATACTTTACAGGAAAGAGGAGTGTCTGACCTGAGGCTAAGAGGAAGGAAAGCAGATGTTGAGAATCTGCTGAAGTATTGGGGATAAACCAACAGAAAAGGAGATATGACCTAGGTGAGAAGATGAGGGCCAGCACCTTACCACATTGGGCGCCACCCAGTAGTGAAGAGGCGAGCAGGCCTGCTTTTCGTCCCACCTGGCTCCCGCATGGCTAGCTTAGCCCCGGAAATAACAACACACAAACTGTATTCATTTAAACACTGCCTGACCCATTATATCTAGCTTCTTCTTGGCTAGCTCTCATATCTTGCTTTAACCCATATTTATTAATGTGTGTAGCACCACGAGGTGGTGGCTTACCGGAAAGATTCTAGCCTACATTCCTCTCGGGTCGAAGAATCATGGCGTCTTTCTTATTTGCCTTCTTCCCAGCATTCTCTTCTGTCTTCCCCACCTACCTATGTTCTGACCTATCTGGCCAAGCAGTTTTATTTAATTAACAAATGAAACAACAGATAGAAAGAAGACCCAAATACATATATACATATTTATAATTTTGTATAGTATTGATTAGTCATGATCCTTGGTCTATAGTCTGCTGTCCTGAGTACTGTGTTTTTTATTTCACATTGTTTAAAAAGTATATGAGAATTGACTTAAAAATTCAATTTTTGATTAATTAGATATTTTAAAGTTGTTTAAGTGTTTAGAAATATTATTGTCTTTTAAGTCTGCTTAAAAGAATTGCACTAAGCCGGGCGGTGGTGGCGCACGCCTTTAATTCCAGCACTCGGGAGGCAGAGGCAGGCGGATCTCTGTGAGTTCGAGACCAGACTGGTCTACAGAGCTAGTTCCAGGACAGGCTCCAAAGCCACAGAGAAACCCTGTCTCGAAAAAAAACCAAAAAAAAAAAAAAAAAAGAATTGCACTATTTGAAAACTTATCCATGTTAAAAAATACTGATTAAATTTTATTTTTAGTGTAATTCAGATAGCCATTTTAATGCAATTCAAGTAATTAATAATATATTTAACTGTATTAGTCAATTGAATATTATAACTCAGCATGAGGGATGATATTTATTTTTATGCAAGTATGCTATGAAGAATGACATGACTAGAAATGAAGAAAGACCTTTTGATTTCTGTGACAAGGTCTTACCAAGTAGCCCTAGCTGGCCTGCAATTCACTGTGTGGACCAGACTGACCATGCTCTTGAGACAGTCTCCTTACTTCTGCCTTCTAAAGAATGCTAAGATGGCAGGTGAGCACGCCATACCTGACTGATTAGTTTTGAGAACGCTTCAGCATTGACTCTCAGGAAATTATAACAAAGAAATCTATCAATAAGTTTGCACAAAGAAAGCCCCCAATGGACATGAGAAAATCCAAACACAACACTGGCATACTGTACTATTTGTATTTTAACACAGAAAGGAAGCAGATATATATATATATATATATATATATATATATATATATATATATATATATATATATCATGTGTGTGTGTGTGCATGAGAAAAGAGAGAGAGAGAGAGAGAGAGAGAGAGAGAGAGAGAGAGAGAGAGAGAGAGAGATCATAGAACTCTCACCCATGAAAAGGGCACTGTTATAGCTGTCTTCCAGTACAGATAGCCATTACTCAGACAGGATGCACAGCATCCTCAGAGTGTGTGGATGTAAAGGATATTTGTCTGATTCTGGATTGGTGCATCTACTCTGATGCCTCCCCATTTTATCTGACGGTGATTGAGAAGTGGTTAATAGCAAACTGGTAGAATAAGGAGAGACTGACAGAGGGGAGCCTGGGCTGGAGAAAAGGATAGAGGAGGTGGTTGCATCTCCAAAGCAGGTTGAGTTAAGAGGTAGATCGAGCAACCCTGATGGTGTTCAAACCACGAGACTGAGGGTTATACCTCAGATTCAAACCATAAGAGTGAAAGGTTGATCTGACTAAGACTAGAGGCCCCAAAGTTGTGGAGTGACCATAATGTCACTCCTGGCTCTGTAGCCTGGATATATATATATATATTAGGACATGGGACTTCAGGCAGTGGAAATTCGGAGAATTTGATATAGGTCCAGTGTTTGGGTTAATATTCCAGCAATCAGTCTCTTAATAGCTTAAGAAAACACTAACTATAGAAAAAGAAAACAGATTTGTGACTGGTATTTTCTTTGTGCACCTTCTGTTGACTAGTATGTCATCGTGGAGAATATTTTAAAGGTTAGGAAACTTACCACACTGTCTCTATGACCACATCACGAATAAGGTAGCTAAGGTGACGTTGTCTCCATGTGGGCAGCACCGAAGGCTGTGCAGTGTCTAGTGAATGTGCAAACCCGTACTCCACTTTTGATCATTTCAGGCGTTTGGTCTTAGGAGAGTAAAACAAACAACCACAAGCTTAAGGCCCTTTTCAGACATTAAAGACCAGCAGGAAATAATCCCTTTCATTTAAAAATCACTTAGGTATCTACTTATTCCTTATTCATATGTCAATTTATTCAATGATTATTTGTAAAAATGTAGGAAGTTGATGTAAAAAGCCCATGTTGCAATTTGAGAACCTTTTGTAATGAAATAAGGGAGATTAGGTCATAGCTTGGAAGAAAGTAGGAAAGATTTTTTTTTCAGGTCAGAGGAACAAGGTGGTGACATGGGGACCTGAGAAAGTTAATGGGACTCCCTACTGTCATCAGACATTATTGTTTTGGCTTTTCAAGACAGGGTTTTTCTGTAGCTTTGAAACTTGTCCTGGAACTAGTTCTGTAGACCAGACTGGCCTTGAACTCACAGATATGCCTGTCTCTGATTCCAGAGTGTTGGAATTAAAAGCATGCTCTACCAACTGAGAATCCAATTTCTATACCCAGAGTGGGCACATGCTTGCACTACAGTCACTTATGTTCAGATGATTCCACTCCTTACCTGCTGTGATAGGATTAAGGATCGATGGGTCATTTACACCTAAAAGGAAACCTTGAAGACCCAAATAACCGTGTGTGGCCAGTGTCTTTCACAGTGTTTAGCATTAGAGCTGCTATGTGGCCATATATGGGGATGGATAGATAGATAGATAGATAGATAGATAGATAGATAGATAGATAGATAGATAGATAGATATAGATAACAGAGAGTAGAATCTTTTTCTAGATGCCACTACTTAATAAAACTATATTAAATCATCAGTATTTGAAGCTTCTTGCGAAAGACCACTTCAACACGTGCAGTAGGAAAAAGAGTAGCAATAGGAGGATCAGCAGCTCAACTGAACTAATAATGTTCAAAAGCCTGGTGCCCTAAGTATAAAAAATCAGACACAAGTTGAAACACAAACACTTTGGAGGCCTCTCACAAAGCACCCAGCACAAAACAACCAAGAAAATCACTCTCATTGGCCTGTGCAGAAAGAGCTAGGATTCAGTTGGCTTAGTTGCTCTGGCGGGGCGGTCCTTTTAGGCATGTCATTCTCTTATGTGACAAAAAGCAGAGGGGGTAATGTCCATAAACTTATATCTAAAGTAGGGGTAGGGGAGGGAGGTTCTCCTAGAAGGAAGAAACATACTCATGCTGATGTAAAGAGCAAACAGGGTTTTAACTTATTTTTATCTTCCTGTAAACCTTGCCAATTCTAAGCACTGCTAAATTTTATTTTATTGAATTCCTGGATGTATTACTTATTATTATCAAGGAATTACACACCAGCCCATAACTTACCTGTGGATATTTAAGTTTTGCCATATATAACTAGCTGGAAATCTCAAGATTCAAGACTATGTAATTCTGTGACATTGGCTACGTTAGCAAAACTTAATTCGCAAATTCTTTATTGTTTTTGGAAAAAATTGAATAAAACTTTAAGGTCCCCATTTCCAACCCCTGTCTGCACCTAGACAGATCATGGAACACCTTCAATTTGATGCTACTGGTTCTAGGAGTGAACCAAGAAACAATGGGTGACCTTGCTAAAGAAGGTGTGTTATACAGGCATGGGCAAGGCCCATCAGAGAGCTTCTGTTTCTGTGGGGACAGGAGATGGCTTGGTGGGCAAAGGTACTTGCTGTGTGAGACTTGTGACCTTAATTTGATCCCCAGAAACCATGAAAAGGTAAAATGAGAGAATCTGCTCCCCAGGGTGTCTTCTGATTGTACGCATGACCCATGCTTCACACACCAACGTAAGAGGCACATTTCCATTTCCTTTCCTTTCTCCCCCTTTCATTCTTTTTTGGTTTTTGTTTTTGAAGACAGGGTTTTCTCTGTGTAACAGCCCTGGATGTCCTAGAACTCACTTTGTAGACCAGGCTGGCCTCCAGCTCACAGAGATCTGCCTACTTCTGCCTCAGAGTGCTGATATTAAAGGCATGTGTCCCACATCTGGCCCAAATAAGTACATTTTCTAAAATTTGCTCTCAGGGTTTTGTCCAAGTAAAAGATTGGAATTTATAAAAGTCTGAAAGCTTTTAGACTACAGAATATGTAGATTTCTGCAAGGTCTTCTTTGAGGATCACACTGTGCAATTGTTTCCTCCCTAGTCCCTGATGGTCACATTATCCTCTCTCAAGTGAGTATAGTAACCCATATTTTCTAGGTCCCAGGTAAACAGGAAAAAGTGATTCTCTAAAACTTTATATTCTACTTCCATCCTAGCCTAGAGACACTCACTCACCCACGCTCATTGCTGTTCTTTTCAGAATAACCAGATGAAATGAACAGGAAAATAATTTTTTTTAAAAAAAAAGGTAAAGTTTTTAAAGAGACAGAGTACACATAGTCATAGATTAAAAAAGTAAAAAAAGTAAGCCACAAAAGATGGAATATTCACAGAGAGTCTGGATTATATATATTATTGTGTTTTATTTGAATTTTTTGATTGTGAAGGAGCTAAGTACAGAGACATTTCATTGTATGGGCTACTAAGCTAAACCAGCATGTATATTATAAAGGTATCTTGATTTCAGAATTTGGGCTCAAGAATATGTTGCTTTAGAAAACAGGTTCTTCTTTTGTTTCCACAGAGGATGAGAACTTGTGGATTCACTCCAGGCTAAGGAAGTTTGATGAACCAAGACCCTCAAAAAGGTGGTCATTAACCCCCCTCAAAAATTACTTCACCCAACTGCTGAATGAGATAAACCTAGCACACAGGATATACCATGAAAGACTTGATTAACAGCACCCCCATTCAGCAGGAAGTAATCTAGAGAACTTCTCCCAAATTCCCAAATATTGTTTATAAATGTTTGTTTACATTTAAAGGGGATATGCTATAGAGATTTGCATTGGTATGGATCTTGGTATATTGATACATATTTAAGGTCATTTTGTTATATATTATATATATATAAATATATATTTCTGTTTATGATTATGGTATTGTGTTTGTGCAGCTCATTTAAAAATGTAATACGTAATTAAGAAATATAGGCTAATAGATAATCATCTATAATAGTCAAGCTTGTAGTCATGTTATGTTTTCTAGATATATAGAGATATATTTTAGTTAGGTTTTCTTCAAATCTTTCAGAGACCTTCAGAATATGGCATTTAAAATGTTTAAAGAACTTAGGACTTTTCATGATAATGAGACAAATCTGTTCCTGGCAGTACCATTTACTTCAAGAGGAAGACAGACATCAAAGAGGCTCCTTATGGAGTTGGTTAGCCATTTGGGCAATAGACTGCTCTTTCCTGTGTTGTTTGATGAACTGGACATGCAGGACCCACAGAATAATGACAACTGGACTTGCCTAAAGGTGAGAAAGGGCCTTTGGGGTTCCTGCTTCATAAAAGAGTCTGCTAGACACATTCAGGACATAGAAGAAAGTGACTGACAAACTGCCAGTATAGGCAGAACTGTCTTTGAAATTTCCTGTTTCATGGAAAAGTCTGCTGGATACTATCGGCCTGTAGACTGAAGATGGATGACCCAGTGGTACAGAAAAAGTTTGGGTGACCTGTCCAGGCAGTGAAAAGTCTCTGAAAATTTTAGAGTTTTGGAAGTTGCTCATAATTCACTTCCTGTTTACTTAGGTAATATTATATTCTTCTGAAGTCTTTAATGGAGTTGAAGAATTTATAGTTAGAGTTATAGTTTTCCTTAGTTATGATAAAATATAAAGTAGATATATATGTATCTTTAGATGTTAAAGTTGAAACCTTCCTTTTTATTTAACAAGAAAAAGGTGTGATTGGGATTCCCTTCTGTATGCTTTGAATACCATTGGTGAATAAAGAAACTGCCTTGGCCTGTTGATAGGGTAGAACTTAGGTAGGTAGGGAAAAGCTAAACTGAATGCTGGGAGAAAGGAGCCAGAGTCAGAGAGAAGCCATGTAGCCCCACCAGACACAGATGCTAGAACTTTACCCTGTAAGCCACAGCTACGTGGTGAGACATAGATTACTAGAAATGGGTTAAATTAAAATATAAGTGTTAGTCAATAAGAAGCTAGAGCTAATGGGTCAAGCAGTGTTTTAAATAATATAGGTTCTGTGTGATCAGAACAAGCAGCCTCTCACAACAAATTGGTGCCCAATATGGAGCCATTTATACAAGGAATATTATTCAACTGTTAAAGAAATATGAAATTCAAAGGTAAATAGATAGAACAAAAAAATTCATCCTGAGTCAGATAACCCAGACCCTGAAACACAAATATGGCAGGTATCCACTTATATGTGGACACTATCTTTTAAGCCTTTGTTACTATTTGAATAACCATAGAGGTTAGGTATAGAATAAGGAACTATTGGGGAGGGAAGGCTCTCCCAATGTAGGGTAAATAGAAAACAGAGGGATACTGAAATAAAAAGGATAAACAGGAGGGATACTGGAATGGGAGGATTAAACTGGAAGGGCGAGGGAAGGGGAGGATGAGGGAAGAAATATAGGGAAGAAGAACAAATGATAAGGGGCATTTGAGAGTCATACAAAAACCTACTACATTAGAAGTTTCTTAAAATTTATATGTGCATATAAAAGAAATCTAATAGAATCATCAAATAATGAAGAAGTCAAGCTCCAACTAGACTTCACTTACAACCAAGTGATATCTTCGGTGTCAGGAATGGGTTGTCTCATTGAGTCATTGTCAAAGGGACCCAATAACCCCCACCCCCAAAAAGACCCTTAGTATATTACCAAGGCTGTCAGTTGTTCTACAAAAACTGATCCTTAGGCCCCATTGCTGAACACAACCCAGCTTCAAACTGTTTGATCAATGGTGGTGATCTGTCTGTATCATATGCTGGTATAATAGTGGCACAAACATTCTGTCTGGTTGAATTTAATTCCCTCTCTATGAGATGGAACCCATGCTAGACAGTGCTTGTGTGGCTAAGAACCTGAGACTAGAAAGGCCATGGACTTAGGGGAAAATCAAATACTATCATTCTGCTAAAGGAATATAGCAATAAAAGGATCCTAATGACATTCTGCTACACCCATAGGTGAGTGTCTCACTCCATCATCAGCCGAGAAACTGTTCTTCAGTAGAGGGGAACTAATAGTTGAGACCCATAGCCAGAAATCGTGCAGAGAATGAGAGACTTTGAAACACTCAGTTCTAACTGGGATGTCTCCATCAAGTTCCCCCTCAGGGCTCAGGGAGCTATGCGGAAGAATAGGCAAAAAGACTGTGAAAGCCAGAGGGAAGGGATGACAGCAGGAAACAACGCCTCCCAGACTCAAGAGGAGAGACTTCCGGCATGCACAGGGCCGTCACGGGTCCAACACAGGTGGGATCCCAATGCTACAATAGAGAAGTGGACACTAGCTTCCATCCCAACCAAGATACTACCTCCAACTGATGAGTACTCTCAAAGGAAAAGCTAGTTTCTCCAAGGAAGTCTCACCGAGGACACATGCCCAGCAGTAGATAACAAACACAAGATGAACTCAATGGTCCCTTATTGGTCTCTTGCTTATATATACTATGATTTTCAATTTTATATTTCTATGAGTCTTGTATGTGTGTTAGTATCTTATGCTATTTGTTTCACTGTCTTTCTTTTTTTCTGTTAGTTTGTTCATTTTGTTTTAGCCTAACTTATCCTTTTTATTCTTCTGTCTTTTTTTTGAGAGAGAGAAAGAGACAGAGACAGAGTGGGGGAGAGGAGTTGGAAGGCTGGGGTAGAGGGGAGGATATGAGGGACAAGAACCCGTGTTCAAGATATATTGTATAGAAATAACTATTTTAAATAGAATATAAAAAGAGCACTTGAGGTGTGTGGGCTTCCTGTGAACTTGTGCAGCTTCGTCTGCCCCTCTCTCCTGATGACTCTGTTCTCCCCGCTTTCCTTTCTGTGTTGCACTTGTTCCCCTGACGTCTTTGTTATGCCCCCTGCCCTCCCTCTGATGCCCGTGAAGAGGGCTGCTGCCTGTGTGAGGCCTTCCTCCAGTTTCCTCCTATGCTATTTGACTTACATATTACTCCTCTTAAATGAGGAAGCTGTGGTTAGATGACTAGAGAGGAAATGAGTGCTTTCAAATTAATCCAAGGTCTGTTAAAGCATTATTGAATAAGTGATGGTTATGCAGTGAGATCAGATATCCACACGGTGAAAACAGTCCTGAGACCACTGACTTTGGAGCAATGGGGAAGGTGGGGGACACCGTGAGTACTCAACTGTGGGAGTGGAAGTCAGTTCTTCTCAGTGTTGTACGCTACTGAGCTTCTTTCAAAATGGGACAGGACAGGAGGAGGGACCTACAGAGACAGATAACCTTGTCTCTGATGGGGATATGGATATCATGAGTCAGCACCCACTTCAACTTTATATGAAACATGAGTTTTTGAGTGCACAGCTTTCATACACAGCGATGCATGCATTTTACTGTTCAAGAGAAACTCCGTAAGACTATACTTTCAGGGATCATTTCTATAGTTCGTTACTAGAGAAACTCCGTGAGACTTTCTGAATGGATGAACATATAAATATAAGCATGAATGTGTGTGTGTGTGTGTGTGTGTGTGTGTGTGTGTACAGTATAAACACATGTCACCCAAAGGAACAAGGATAATTAAAATGCAAGAGCCCAGAATCACACTTGGTCTCTAAGCAGCCCATTCTACCTGCTGTGTTTAAACAGGTTTCAAAGATGGGTCTTGTTTGTCCTATGAGGCTCATGAACAAGGTCTATTTAGCTCTTCATACATCATCTCCCAGCCTGGAGGAGAGTTCTTCTTGGGCAAAGTTCTTGTAGCCTACGCCTCAATAAAGATAAAGAGAAGCCATGGCGCTGTTGCAGTCTCATAGCAGAGAGTTTATCAAAGTCAGCAGGGAGCTACAGGAACCCAGGAGAGCCAGTAAATATTGGAGGGCCTTGAGTTCAAATAGCATGGGTGCAAAACATCATCCGTCACTCGGGGGTCAGTAATCCCCTCTTTCCTGGGGGCAAGGTGTGTGCACACATCAGGAGAACTGAGTAGCAAACTCTACTCTGTATAAAGGCCAGTGAGGGCTGTGGGGTTGGCTCAGGGAAAGAGTTTACTGTGCAAGGGAAGAGGGGTTGATTTTGGTCCCAGAAATTCCTGTGGAAAAAGTGAGACGTGATAATGTGTATCTGTAATCATAGCAATGGGAGTATGTGACCTTCTAGGTGAACTCAGAACAATAGGAGACCTTTTCCAAAAACTCACACACCATGCACATACATACACACATATAACACACACATATATACATGAACATATACACCATACACAGATATACACACATACCAAACACATACACTACAAACATACATACACACAAGCACAAACACACATCACACAAAACACACACATATACACACCACACACATACCACACATATACACACATACCACATATACACACCGCACATATACACATATATATACATACCACACATAAAACACGTGTACCACATATAACACATATACAAAGCACACACACATCATATACAACACATACACACACACACACACACAGAGCCTTTGGGTATGCTTTGCCTATGTGTTTTATAGGCCTGACCCTTTCTCAAATAATATGAACATGAATTGGAAAAACAACTGTTTAATTGGTGAAGATCATCTCTTTCACAAATGTCCTCTTTGATATAATTCTGGGATTATCACACCAAACCAGCCCAAACAATCTGCTAGGTGTCACAGTCTCTGGTTTCCCAGGCTCTTCGCTGCCGATGAAGAGGATGTTGTGAATCATGAGTCACACAGCCTCTGGCTTTCTAGAAGTGCGAGAATTCCCTATATAAAGATGGAGCTTCCTCGGTAGGATACTGGAGCAGGCAGGCAGGGGACCGCTGCTGATCTTGCCCAGAAAAGAGGGACATCATGCCTCGCCTTCCTTTGCTGTTGCTTCTCTGGGGCACCAGCACTTATGCCTTCCCTGTGTTCCAAGAAGGACACAGACAAGATGTGGAGACTGTCTGGGTAAATGGATGCAACATTACTCATGGCGGGAATGCGAGTCTTGACTTTGTGTCTTTCTTGTATAGCGTGGTGGCTATACTAGAAGATGGATTTCCTTCTGAGAGAAATGCCATTTGCCAGAAATGGAACCTTCTAAAAATGTATCTACCAAGTCTAGCTGGATACCTCCTTTCTGGCTGGAGGGGAGGGAACCCAAGGAAGGGAAGGCAGCTCCCTCTACAAAGGTGGATTTGCAAGAGCGCAAACCTCACCTACAAATCTTGTTCTAACAGTAAAGCCGAATCAAAAGTTTGAAAGTAATTCTCTAGTTTGTCTAAAACTTTCATTTTTTTTAAAAAAAAGGAGGACCACTTTCCATTTAGTATTTCAATAACTTTAAATATTTATGTGTTTCTAACTATGTGTATGACTGAGTGTATGTATGGTGTGTCTGCCCACCTCAGTAGTAGAAGCCAGTATCTTCTGAGCCTGGGTTCCCTGCAAGCAGGAAGTGCTCTTAACTGCTGAGACCTCTCTCCAGACCTACTGGTTCATTAATTTTATATTTTATCAGAAATACCTGGAAAACTACTACAACTTGGGCAATGACACAGAAGTTAAAAACCTGAGTGGCAAGGAGTTGATGGCTGAAAAGCTGAAGGAAATGCAGCAAATATTTGGGTTGAAAGTGACTGGAAAGTCAGATCCTGAAACCCTGAGAGTGATGAGTAACCCCAGGTGTGGGGAGTCTGATGTGACGCCGGAAGCCATTATTTCCAACAATCCGCGCTGGACAAAAACACATCTGACATACAGGTAACTAGACCGCATATGAAAATCAAAATTGGGCCATTACTCCCCCATTAGAATAGAAGGAAACAAAACCCAATGTATCACCATCTTATTTCTTTTCTTAGTATTTTAAACTACACACCACTTTTGCCAAGAGCAGTTGTGGACCAGTCCATAGCAAAAGCCTTCAGAGTCTGGAGTGATGTGACCCCACTGACATTCTCCAGGGTCTTTGATGAGGAAGGAGACATTGTGCTGGCCTTCTATCGTGGAGGTAAGTTCTTCAACCTTGGCTTGCCCCTTGATAATCTCTGCTTTGCATGGCAGTTGCTTGTTAAGAGCATTGTTGATTTTATGGGGTTGAGGAGTAAAATAACATCACACTGACTGGAAGTCTGCTGGCAGCTCAGCAAAGCACTGAGCTAACCAATATGAGAATCAATGAGCCTTTTGTTGAATTTTGTTTCTTGCAGACCATGGCGACAACAAACCTTTCGATGGGCCTTACTATCGTCTTGCTCATGCTTTCTATCCAGGCCCAGGGATTGGGGGCGACGTTCACTTTGATCTTGATAAGAGGTGGACTGACACCAGTGAAAGTGAGTCTGCTGAGCTGCTCCGCTCAGTTCATTGGGCCTCTTCCAGTGCACGGCAATGCTGGTTGATTTAATGCATTAATGGAGTAGGCAATCTATCACCACTCTTAGAATTAGTATCACGTTGAGAAACATGAGGCAGGTGACTTTTTTTTTTTTTTTTTTGATTATTTCAAGACAGGGTTTCTCTGTGGTTTTGGAGCCTGTCCTGGAACTAGCTCTTATAGACCAGGCTGGTCTTGAACTCACAGAGATCTGCCTGCCTCTGCCTCCCGAGTGCTGGGATTAAAGGCGTGCGCCACCACCGCCCGGCTAGGAGTGACTTCTGATCACATATCATCTCCCTGGTGACAAATAGGTCACTCTAAAACTTCTCTTAAGAAATTCTGAGGGCTGGTGAGATGCAACTCCTGAAAACCTGTTTGATTCTTGAAACTCTTTGGTAGGCAGGAGAAAGCCAAATCTTCTTCATCATTCTCTGCCCTCCACACAGGCATCCTCTGCACACTCTGTGCTTGCACCCGTGTGCACGCACAACAGACAAGCAAACAACCTTCTTTTAAAAAGAAAGAGAGATAAAGGTTCAATGTTTTACTCATGGTCCTGGAATGTTCTTACAAGAAAGATGCAATGCACTTGACAAACTTGCTACTAAACTTGGAAAACAAAATGAGAAAACAGTTGTTTGTGTATTTCAATTTTCCTAGCCCTAAGCATTTATCAGCCCTAAGAAAAGTAGAAACTGTCAGAGTTTCATTGCTCCTCTGCAAAGGAAATTGGCCCAGCTCATTGTTAACATGGACTTACCGATCTCATCCTGAGTGTACACTCTCCTGTGCCTTCTTATAGTTAAAGTGGGCATGCTCCTACCACCAGAAAAGGGCAGTATAAACACATGCGGATTTTAAAAAGGGACTAAGAAGATACGGATATTCATCCTGAAAGATTATCTCCTTACTAAATACCTCAAAACAGTATAATTTTTAGTAATTGGAAACGGATCTTTCTCCTTCCAGAGTTCAACTTGTTCTATGTTACCGCTCATGAACTGGGCCACTCCCTTGGACTCACTCATTCCAGTGATATAGGGGCACTAATGTTCCCCAGCTATACACGGTATGTTAACGACTTTGTGCTAAACCAGGAAGATATTAATCGCATTCAGGCTTTGTACGGTAAGTGAAGCAGCCATTAGCTGTTAAAGGCACTTCATTCTTCACGTGGGCTCTGGAACCATG